>NC_045788.1:21403654-22042445 GCF_009873245.2 Balaenoptera musculus
CAAAAGAAGATTGAAAGTCAGTATGCCTAAAAATTACTGTTGATTGCTTCCCAACAGTAGGATTACCCTTCTTTTTTTACCTTTTTATATTTCTAAATTTTATCTACTGAGCATAAAGATAAAAATTGAAAATGAAACAAAAATAAAACCAAGAGATACCAGCCTAAGGAAATGGCCTCTGCTGGTGGAATTTCAGGCACCAGCAGGGCTGTATTTGTTGGAATGAGAGCTGTCTTTTGTCTGTTCAATGACCCCTCCCTGACAGTAGTCTATATGCCTGACCATTGAGCCCACTCTGACAATGCTGGGCTCTGAGAACATCCAGAAATGTTTGTGAAGAGCCCTTGGGAGTGTGTGCCTGTCACAGAGCCAGGAGACCCCATAAGAATCAGCCCCTGTGGAGGGGGAAGCAGGTGCCCTACTGCGGTCTGGCCCTATTTCTTGAGAACAATAAAGGATACATCCATGTGAGTCCTGAGCCTTGTCCAGCCAGGTATAAATTGCAATGCTTATCAGATTGGCCACCTTGAGGGACAGCACATAACAAGGAAATAATAACAGTTTTATTTACAGCCCTTTTATTGAAGTTCTTGATAATTTCTTTTTTTAAGTCTGCAATTCCTCCAAAATTTGGAAACACTGACAAGAATTATTTTCATTTCCTCTTGAGCTAAATCGGCCAGAGGCACAAAGCCTAGTTAAGCACCTTCAGCCAACCCTGGAGGGCCTTTCCTGCTGACCCAGCCTCCTGCCTCCCCATCCCAAAGCACTCCCCTGTCTGTGCCCCCCCGGGCTGGGCCCCTGTGGCTGACTGTGACACATAGGTCCTCATTTATTTAACAAGCTTACCCTGAACACGCCGTGTGCGGGATCCCCATCTGCTCACACGGGGTTTGTGGAGCTGAATGGGACAGTCCATGGCTGGACTGCATGTCCTTCCAGGACCTTCTCTCCTTCTGCATCCCCATGGCCCCGGTACAGGACCAAGTGGACTTGAAGGGCAGCTGAGCAAAAGTGTGTCGGTGGGCTCTGCAGCTCAGAAAGCAGAGGGTATCAGCTTCAGGTTTGATTTCTATATTAGTTTCCAAGGGCTGCCATAGCAAAATGCTACAAGCTGGGTGGCTTAAAACAAGAGAAACACTGTCTCACAGCTCTGTGTGCTGGAAGTGTGTCAGCAGGGCACGCTCACTCTGAAGGCTCCAGGGGAGGATCCTTCTTTGTCTCTTCCAGCTGCTGGTGTTTGCTGGCGGTCCTCGCATTCCTTGGCTTGTGGTTGCATCACTCCAGTCACATGGCCGTCTTCTCCCTGTGTGTTCACATCGTCTGCCTTTTGTGTATGCCTGCCTCTGCCTTGAAATTTCCCCCTTTTTATAAGGCCACCATCATATTGGACTGGAGCCCACCCTAATGACCTCATTTTAACTTGATTACCTCTGGAAAGACCCTAGTTACAAATGCGGTCCCATTCTGAAGTTGGGACTTCAACATGCTTTTTTGGGGGGACAAAATTCAAGCCTCAATGGTTTCTATGGCTGACTCTGCCACCCGCTAAGTGTGTAGCCTTGGAAATCACCCAACCCTTTTTCACCTCCACCACATTCTACTCTGTAAAAAAAGCACCTAATGCCAAGATCATTGCGAGGTCTAAATGAAGTTCTGTGTGTAAAGCACGCAGCGTGATGCCTGGCTCATCCTGGGTGGGACTTCTCATTGTTGTTATCAAGCTGCGCTTACTGGCCACACAGTTCCTCCATACAGGGGAGGGTCCTGGCCCGGCCAAGCAGGGCTGATACTGCAGCTCTAGTTCCACACTGCGGGGGCGGTCCAAGGGTGGCAAGCCAGCAGGAGCCTCCCAGGCTGACCAGCTAGGTGTCCCTGGCAAGAGCACAGAGCCAGACACAAGGCTGATGATGTACCAGAGCTTGTTGAACTGAACAATCAGAGCTTGCCATTTTAGAGCAACCTCACAGTGGCCACCTTTGCCACAAGGCCTTCTGGATGCCAGAAAGCAAGAAGTCTTTAAAGAATAAATTTGGGGTCAGAAAGCCTTGAATTAGAAAACATGATATGTCCATACCTACCTCTCTGACTCTTCTCCTGCCACTGACCTCACCCTCACTGTATTCAGACTCCCTTTCTGTTCCATAAGAGGAGGCCTGCACACTCCTGCCTCAGGGCCTTTGCACTGCTTGTTTCTTCTGCCCCAAATGCACTATGCATCTACCCTCCACCCTCCTTCCCAGTTTCCCAATTTGTCTGACTAATTTCTTCACATTCTTTCATGAGAATTTAAGAGAATTTCTTCTCTTCTCACCTACCATCCCCCCAGGCCCAGTTATTTTCCTGTTCATTCCCATCTTAACATTAAACGCAATGTGTAACCACATCTACAGTCTTGTACTTATTCGTTTGATACCTGCCTTTTCGATTGTTGAAGAACCAAGTTCATGTGCATGACACACAGTAAGACCAGACAAACTAAAGCAGAAAGAAGTTTATTGAACGAGAAGGCGCCAGCCAAGAAGATGGGAGACTTCATTTTGTCTCAGATCCATCTTACTGACTGGCTGGGGTGTGAGGTTTTTAAAGACAAGCGTAAGAAAACGGAGGGGGTCTTGGGCCGTGATTAGCTGGTACACGGTTCTCTGATTAGTGCGTGGTGAGGTAGCAAGGTGGTGTTTCAAGAGTCAACATCATCAACCTTCTGGTTCCAGCTGGTCTGAGGTCTACGTGCTTGTGGTCAGCAGTTTCCATCTGGTGGGAGTCTGAATTCTGTAAAAAACAACTCAGGAATGTATGTCAGACACTGTTATCTATGTCCTTCAGGGAGGAAATAATGATTCTGTGACTCTGCAATATGGCTGATCTATTGTTTAAATTGTTGCCAGTTCTCCTGGCGCAACTGCTGTCTTTTGTTACTACATGTTCACATGCTTCCAATCACTAACACCCGAGCCAGTCTCTTGAGACTCAGGCAAGGCCTGGGAGACTAAAACTTTTCTACCAACAAGAGATGGGGAACATGGCAGTGGGGGCGGGGGTCTGTCCCTGGGAAGACCCTCCGGGGCCCTGCTGGGTTTCAGTTCCCACTTTGATTTGATGCTTCTCATTCCTGAGGGAAACAGGTGGGGGACAAGAAAAGAGGAAATAAAGTTTTGGGCAGGGAGGTTAATCATAAATGTAGCAGAGAAACTCGGTTTCAAAGGAACTCAGTTTCACCATTAGACCAGATCCCAGACTGCAGGGTCCCTGCCAGGTTTATTCTCCATGGGCTGCCTAACACCTTGCTCAGGTCTCACCCATAGCGGGTGCTGGGGACTGTTTTGTGGGTCTCTGATAGACGGAAACCGTCACTTTTTCCTCCAGATAGCGCGTGGCCCCATAACACCAAGGGAGGCTGATCATCCAGGGAAGATGAGTGATTCGTAGTGTCTACTTTCAACTGAGTGGTATTTAATCAATGTGATTTTCCAAGGGCATCTGTTCATTTTCGTGGAAGGTGACAAGCACCCTTGCAGCCATCTTTGTTTGTATCTGTGGGCTGTGCTCTACCTCATTCCTTTCGGGGCTCAGTTTGCTGGGATAACACTGCTAAAAACCTCCCTGCCATAGAGAAGTGATATCAAAAAAAGAGGAAGCATCAGAGGCTGTTGTCCTTGCATAAACTTGAAGCATGCTTCACATAGGCTCCGTGAGAAATGTGAGAAATTTCTTCTCCCTAAGGAGGAGAAATGAAGGAAATCCAACTAAAAGGTTTTGGGTGCTTTCCACTATATGACAATCAGGTGACCAGGAAATGGATTCTTCAGCTCAGGGAGGGAGGTCACCACAACCAGGCATCATTAAACTTCGTGCACTTTGAAAACTGGGACATTTGTGTCAAGCTAGAGAGATTGGGCTTCTGACCCTAGCAGAGCATCAGAACCTGGAGAAAGTGGGAGTAGCTGACAATGTGGCCTTTAAAATAAACCATAACAATCTAAACAAATGAGAGATGCTGAGCGTGAGAACAGACAACATTTTACAGTTGTTTCATGAAAGAAATAATCAGATCGTGTCACAGCAACTACCTAAGCAATTTGAAAGGTGCTGGTGCAAATCAATTTTGATGTCCATGTTAGATAGTCAGTAATTTACTGTCTCTGCGTGATTCCAGAGAGGACAGCAGGTAAATTAATACCAAGACATCTTGGCTGGTACCAGAGACACAAGGAAGACCACAAGGGAATATGGAAGGTTTTCTTGTCTTCCTGATGAACTCCTAATCATCCTTCCAGCCCAACTTAGATGCCCCCTCCTCCAGGAAGCCTTCCCCTACCCTTACCGTTGGCTAACTGCTCCCTCCTCACTTGTCTCTGTTGTACTTATCAGACTCCATGTTAAATAGGTAGACACATGTCTGTTTCCTCACTATGAGGGTAACAATGTCAGACTGGAAGTTGTACCTAAATAGTGCCTTCGCTTTGTCAATGATTGTGTTGTTTTTCAAATTATATTAAAAAAGAATGGATATATGTATATGTATAACTGATTCACTTTGCTGTACACCTGTAACTAACACAACATTGTAAATCAACTATACTCCAATAAAATTACTTTTAAAATAAAATTTAAAAAAATTAAAAAAATAAAAGGGTTACAAATGAAAAAAAATATAGTAGTGGTTAAAATCTTCTCTATAAATAAATTTAAGTAAAATCAAGCAAATCTAGTTAAAATTGTGAAGCAAAAATATTATAAGTCTTTGTGGATTATGGCGAAAATCATGAAGGTGATCCTTGGAAAACTGAGGTTGAGAAACGTTAGAATAAAAGCTCTGAATCTCTCTTTGGTCTAAAATGTCACGTTGCTATGTGCCTCCAGCTCCTCTTCCTAAGGAGATCTCAGCTTGGTGTTCTATTTCTTTTGCCTCCTCTGCAGTGTCTGGAAATAACAGGTGCTCATTAACTACCCCTAATATCCCATGCATGAGCGTGATTGGCTGGGAGAGTAACAAGTGACAAAAGATATAAGTAGTTGAACTCTAAGCTGACCACAGATGTTCCAGGCCAAATGCCATCCATTGAACAGGAGTAGGATGAAAAACTAGGGCTGATAATTTTGTGCAGAAATGTGCGATGCAGACTTCCTAATCGATAGAAAATAGGCAATTCTGAGTAGCTGCAGAAATGACTCCTTCCGTCAATTTTATTTAACTGGGGTATGCAGAATTTTGGATCTCACTGGAGATGGTATAATTATGTGAACTTCACTGCTGAGAGCCAGGGAATTAAATTCTCCTAGGTCTTCTACAAATACCTCCTACCTAGAGAAGGAGGAATTCCATCTCTCCTTCCATTTCTCGGTAGCTTAAAAAGTGAACTGCATCCACACATGTTTTGCATGGAAAGTACGAAGAAGCACAGGGGTATCTACTGTACAGTGAGATGGATCACGAAGCTGTAATTTATCTTGCGTTGGCCCAAGGGGGAAATGAAGCATCCTATTAGCATTGCTGGTCTGCGTGAATCACAATAGGCAAATCAGAGACAGAGCAAAGCATCGATAATACAAATATCCGTGTGCAGCGAAGGAAAATGTCAAAGGGGAGTTTGGCTCTGCTGGAAATGGGTTACATTTAGAATGCATTAGCTCCTGACACCCAGGGCCCGGGCAGTCTACAGCTCTTTCAAGTTATTTACTGTAAACTTGGAAGCAGCCAACCTTTCCCATTTGCATTGGCTTTCTGTTGCCAGAAAAAAAAAAAGGTACATGAAAAGATAATGAGAGAGTTGTTTTGAGTCAGTTTGCTGAAAGGCTGGCTCACTGGGGTGCATGTCCTGTCCATGAACTTGGAATGTCTTGGCCATGGTGGCTCTCAGCCTGGGGAGCATTCTCAGACCCACCATTGCATTCCTGCTCCCTTTGATTCCTTGGAAAATGATGGTTTTATTTTGTCCCAGAATTAGAAAATGAAGCAGCTGAAGCTGGGAGTTAACGAGTCTTAATTATCTTCCCTGGCCTTTTCTTCAGGAACCTCAAACTGATTTTCAAATTTCTCTTCTGAGTTTAACATTTTAATCTGCCTGCTTTCTGTGTGGGCTTTGCAGGCACTACTGATGACAAGGAAAAGAAGAATTAGCCAGCCACATAGGAGGTGCTTGTTACCAGCTGAGCAGCCCTGGTCCTGATGAGAGGCGCTCATCTGGTCGTTGTGTAAGAAGGTCATTCATCTCCCACTCAGCTTGATCAGAATGAAAGCTGGAGTCATGCCTGACAGGCAGCAGCCTCTGAACTTTGGTTTTAAATTTATTTATGGCTGTGTTGGGTCTTCGTTTCTGTGTGAGGGCTTTCTCTAGTTGTGGCAAGCGGGGGCCACTCTTCATCGCGGTGCGCGGGCCTCTCATTATCGCGGCCTCTCTTGTTGCGGAGCACAGGCTCTAGAGCGCGGGCTCAGTAATTGTGGCTCACGGGCCCAGTTGCTCCGCGGCACGTGGGATCTTCCCAGACCAGGACTCGAGCCCGTGTCCCCTGCATTGGCAGGCAGATTCTCACCACTCTGCCACCAGGGAAACCCCTGAACTTTGGTTTTAAACTATGAAGCTGTCCCCTGAGATGCTGACTTATTAGCTCCAAGAATTGATAGAACAGTAAAATAGTCCATATACTTCTGTAATATTGATTGGGCTACCATTTCTCTTTCTTCTGCAGCTAGAAATATGGATTTTCCTGACACTTGCCTTAACTTGAATTAAACATTTAAAATATGCCTCTGCCCCTTTAGGGTTCCCCACCCAAACATTTGGGAACTTCAGTACAAGATATGGATTATGGGCAGAACTTGTCAAGAAGTGAAAATATGAGGTCTTGTATACCTGCAGTAGTTCGTCAATTTCAGAGGCCTCGCCATACAAGGAGGCAGGTTGGTGTGGAGTCTGGGCACCAGAGCCAGGAAAACATGGGGTCAGATCCCATAGTGTAGTGACCTTGAACAAGTCATTCAGTTGCTCTGTGCCTCAGTTGACTCATCTGTCAAATGGGGTGAATACCTGCTGGCAGTGGGCTTGTTGGTAAGGTGAGAGTCCCTTCAGGCAGAGTGCCCCATGCCCAGGGGTGAATCTGGGAAGGATGTAACAGTGTATCCAGTTCAGAAGAAGCCAGCCACAGGGTAAGCTTAAGGACAGCATCAGGCATTAGAGGAGCCCTTGCACCTGGAACGACAGCCCACCAAAGATGGTTCCCAGGACAGAGCCCCAGAAGCAAACTGGGGTCTGAAGCAGGGGCTAAACAGACCTAGAAATGACTCAGTGAAGGAGGAAGGGGCTTGACAACTGGCAAAGGGAAACCTGGAGGTGGGGTCCTAGTGATGGCCTTGCTGGGATCTTTCAGACACCAGATGGTGACCTTCTCTGAGGCTTTTTCTCTCCTGCGAGGTCAAAATCAGAAGCAAATGAGTTTCGGCTTCAGTACAAAGGTGCCACCTCTGATGTGAGCAATTGCCAACACCTACCATGCACATTCTCCATGCTAGCATGCTGCAAAGTGCTTTCTTCACTTTGCCTTGTTGATTTACACTTCACAATAGCCCAATATAGTAGGTTCTGTTATTATTACCATTGTATGGATGAGAAGACTGCGGTTTAGAGAATTTCAGGCATTTTGGCCATGTTCACAGAGTTAGGAATGTTGGAGCTGCTACTTGAAGCCAAGTCATCCTGATTCCAAAGACTCTGGTCTTAACCATCATACCATTTTTCCTATAAATTGATTGAGACTTTGACATCCAATAAACATCCCCTGAGCACCTGTATTAAGTTAGGCCTTAAGCTAGGCAGTAAAGTCAGGGAGATAAGTATAGATTCTTGCCTCCAGAAGCTCCAAAGGGAAAAAAAAAAAAAGATGTGTGGAAACAATTGACAATGCAGGAAGAAAAGTGCAGGGAGGCCAGGAAGCATGGGGCATGGGGGAGCACCAAGGAGGTGGTGCCCATCTCAGCTTGAGAAGCCAGAGTAGGCTCCCAAACAAGGTAATGCTTAAAACTGGGTTTTAGAGTTTGTGTAGGAGTTCTCCCAGTAGATACGTATAAGGGAGAGTTCTTCATTAGTTGACAAAGGGCAACTAGGATGCCCCACTTTCTTAGGAACAAAGGCTGCTGATGGTAATATCAGCTGCTTAGTAACCTCTCAAATGGGCAGCTTGCAAGCCTTTCTATTTCCACAGGTTCCCGTTTGCAGATAATCTGCAAAAGCCTGCTTGTTAGGGTGTTTTTTGCTCCTTCTTGATTTCCAGATGAAAAAGCTTGTGCATTAGTTGCTGTTTGGCTTTCTGATATTCTAACCTTCAATCAGCAATTTCCGAGCAGAGCTTCTCTCTACCTGAAGTGGCCCTCGCCAAGCAGGTTTGGAATTGCCAGATAAGCATGACACATTTTCTCAGAATATCAATTCTACTCAAAGGGGCAAGGATACACAATGTTAATTTCATAGTTAAAGACATTTAGATAATTTATAGAGTGAATTGAAAATTAGCATGACTCTCGAGAAATAAAACATTAGCTTTGTTAGAAACATCACAGTTGACATGGGCTACTTTTTTGGCATAGCAATGCCTTCTCCATCATTAGGTGATGATGAAATAGCTGAGTGGGACTTGGATTAAGCTTGTCAGTTTCCAGCCAGTATAACACTTGCAGTCAGTCCCTTGCTTGCCCCAAAGCCAAACCCCTCCATTCTCTTTGTAGAAGGGACGAGGGTCCATTGCCTGGTGTATAACCCAGTAGTGTCTGCTCTTTCATTCAGATGAGCACCATGGTTGTTCCTCACGCTTCACCAGCAATGGCTGAATTCTTACAGCAGTTTAATGTCTTGCTTGAAATTAAAATAATGGGAGACACAACCACAAGAAACCCACCACAGGCCGTGTCAAGTCATTAAACTGTAATGCAGTGAAAGCACAGCAGCAAGAAATCACTGGTGATGTGAGGGGAGCAAAATAAACATCGGCTGGGTTTTTAATTAACTGCCTCTAAATAATGAAAATGAGCAAATTAGACTGACTTTGAGTAGCAAAATACCACTGTAATATGAATATTGCTGTTGATGGATAGCATGGCGTCTTTGATGGAGGGGTGTTAATCAGGCGGCAGCTCCTTCTAGCATCTCCTGGAAACCATGTACCTTTTAGCCGGCGTCTGCAAGTGTCAGCAGGTATTTTTGCCTGTGGGCCTGTGGGAGGGGAAAGTGTGAAGAAGCCAGACACAGGGGCTTTCCCCCACCTCTAGATTCTATAATACTAATTATTATTATACTACTAAGAGGACAGTTGTGATCAGAGGTGAACTCTGAGGTCGGGTGGATCTGAATGTAAATGTTGGCTTATGATTACTCTGTGATGTTGGAGAAGTTTCTTAACCTCTCTGTGCTCCAGGCTTCTTATTTCTACTTGCACAAAGAGCTGCTCTAAAGTGACTGGCACAGTACGTGGCACAAAATAAGCACTCAAGAACTACTGAGTAGCGAGAGCAGGCCTCCTACCTTGTTCCTGATTTTAGGAAGAAAGGATTTGTTATTTTATCATTAATTAGTATGATGATAACTGCAGGTTTATCATAGATGCCCTTTATCAGTTTGAACGAGTTTCATCTATTTCTAGTTTACTGGGAGATTGTATTACCTATGGGCGTTGAATTTTGGCAAATTCTTTTTCACATCTATTGAAATTACCATGTGGTTTTTCTCCTTTATCCTGTTAATACGGTGAATCACACTGACAGAATCTTGCATTTCTAGGAGAAGTTCTGCTTAGTCATATCCTTTTATAGAGTTGGATGAAATTTGCTAGTATATTGTTAAGGATTTTTGTATCTATGTTCGTGACAGATAGAGGTCTGTCATTTCCCTCACTTACAATGTCTGTTAATGTCTGTGTCAGGTTTTGGTATTGGGGTAACATCAGCCTCTTAAAAAGAGAAAGTGTTCCCTCCTCTTCTATTTTCTAAAAACAAATTATGTATAAGTAGTGTTATTTCTTCTTTGGATGTATGATAAAATTATTAATGAAACAATCCAGGCCTGGAGTTTTCTTTGCAGGAAGATATTTTTATAAAAATTACAAATTATTTAACATATGATTTAAATATAATAATCAAGAGGGTTTTTAAAATATACTTTGGATTTACCTAACTTTTCTTTCCTAGCTTCTTGATATTAGATCTTTTTTTTAAAATAATATATATACACTTAAAGCTATAAACTTCTCTCTGAGCACAGATTTATCTGCATCCCCACACATTTCGATATATTGTTTTTATATTATCTTCAGTTCCAATTATTTACTAATATCCTTTTCAATTTCTTCTTTGATTCATGTACTATTTAAATGCGTATTGTTCAATTTCCAAATATCTGGGGTTTCTCTAGATCTCTTATTGTTAAATGTTAATGGTTTCCATTTTAATCACTTTGTGGTCAGAGAACGGACTCTAGGATTTCAGCCTTTTTCGTTGATTGGTTCATTTGATAGCCCAGCATATGGTCTTTGTGAGCATGACATGTGAGGTTGAAGTGAATGTGTTTTCTGCAGTTGAATGTAATGTTCTATAAATATAAGCTGGGACAAAGTGGTTGATAGTGTTCTTTAGATTACCTATGACTTTATTGATTGTTTTTTGTCTTGTTGTTCTATCAATTACTAAAATTCTCCTACTGTGGTTGTGGAATCGTCTATTTCTCCATTTAATTCTGTCCATTTTTACTTCATTTGTTTTGAGGATCTATAATTAGGTGCATATGCTTCTATGATCACTATGTCTTCCTTTACAGTTATAAAACGTCCTCCTTTAGCAATCATCTCTGTTTGCCATCAGTTTCATCTGATACAAATTTAGCTGCTCCAGCCTTCCTATGCTGACTATTTGTATTGGATTCTTTCCCACCCATCCCTTTTGACCTATCTATGTTTTCATATTTGGAGTGCATCTCTTATATACAGCATGCCTATAGTTAGGTCTTGTGTTTTTATCCATTCTGATAACCTCTTTTTATTGGAATGGTTAATGTAATTATTGATATGGTTGGAGTCAGATCTACCATTTTATTATTTGTCTTCTGTTTAACTTCTGATGTTTGTTTTTCTGTTACCCCTTTCCTGCCTTCTTTGCAATTTTTTTAATGTTCTTTAGAATCTCCCTTTATCTATTGAGGTTTTAGCTATATCTTTTTTTCAATTTTTAGTGGTTACTTGCTCTTTATATATATCTATGAATTTTCACAGTTTTCCTAGAATTATATTTTATAATTTTGTGCAAATTGCAGAAAACCTGCAACCATATAGGTTCATTTACCAGCCCTCTCCTGCCATCCTTTATGCTACAGTGATCAAGTGTATTGTATCTGTACATAAGCCCCAGAGACGATGTTATGATTTTACTTTAAACAATAATTTAAAATATGTATTTTAAACAAATTAAGAGGAAAAAATAGTCTTTTAGACTTACTCAGATACTTACAATTCTTATTGATCTTCCTTCCTCCCTGAAGACTCATGTTTCCCCCAATATCATTTCTCTTTTGCCAGAAAAGAATTCCTTCAGCATTTCTAGTAGGCCCGATCTACTGGAGAT
This sequence comes from Balaenoptera musculus, assembly GCF_009873245.2. Taxonomy (NCBI): domain Eukaryota; kingdom Metazoa; phylum Chordata; class Mammalia; order Artiodactyla; family Balaenopteridae; genus Balaenoptera; species Balaenoptera musculus. The sequence continues at coordinate 21,415,254 of NC_045788.1, forward strand.
GAACTAAAAATGTCTTCATTTCTCCTTCCTTCTTGAAGGCTATTTTTGCTTGCTATAAAATTATGGACTGATAGGTTTTTTTTCTTTCGTTTTTTAAAGATGTTGTTCTGCTGTCTTCTAGTTTCCATGGTTTGTGACCAGTTCACAGACATTCTAATTATTGTTCCCCTTATACAACGTCATTTTTCTAATAGCCTCACTAGAAAAAGTAAAAAGAAACAGGTGAAAATGATTTTACCCAAAATATCGAATATTATCATTTCTATAAGTTATCAAATAGAAAATTATTAATGAGAAATTTTACATTCTATTTTTCATTAAAAAGCACTTTTAAATCCATATCCAAACATACTTAAAAGTTTCCCAGTAATTTTATTGAGTATCTGTCCTTAAATTTACATTTAAAATGATAAAAATTAAATAAAATTAAAAATCTAGTTCCTCGGCCACACCAGCCACATTTCAAGTGCTCGAGAGCCACATTGTGGCTCGTGGCCTCTGCACCGAAAAGTGTAGAGTAGGGCACTCAACAAGTCATTCTTTGAAGAGAAACTTGCATCCTGTGTCTATCCAAGTTCCAAAAGGCACTGTAGATGAGAAAAACTCAGAATAGAGGGAAAAAAATAAATTTGAAAAAAAATGGGCTGGAACCTCTGACTGGTTCACTCTTGAGGCCGTATGTAAGACTCCTGTCTGGACACTGAGAAAAAGGGAACAGCAAGAGATTCCAAAGATTTTAGCTGTCAGCATGATTCTACCAACTCTATTTGAATATTAGGTCTTCCTCTGGTTAATTGAGGAGGCCGCAATAGTCAGCCCCTATATCTTGAGAGTTCGCCAGCACTCATTAACTCCAAACACCTTTAATTATTCAGTCCAATATATAGCTTCTATTGCTTTTTTTTACATTTTTTTTTTTTACATTTTTGTGCTTCTTTTTTTTTTAAATTAATTAATTAATTAATTTTTTGGCTGTGTTGGGTCTTCGTTTCTGTGTGAGGGCTTTCTCCAGTTGCGGCAAGTGGGGACCACTCTTCATCGCGGTGCGCGGGCCTCTCACTATCGCGGCCTCTCTTGTTGCGGAGCACAGGCTCCAGACGCGCAGGCTCAGTAGTTGTGGCTCATGGTCCTAGTTGCTCCGCGGCATGTGGGATCTTCCCAGACAAGGGCTCGAACCCGTGTCCCCTGCATTGGCAGGCAGATTCTCAACCACTGTGTCACCAGGGAAGCCCTAGCTTCTATTTCTGAAACCGAACTGTGAGCCCCATGAGGGTAAGGACAGTCTTAGGCTTCTGGAGACCTCAGCACCTAGTAAGATTCCCTCCCTGCAGGAAGTAGATGCTTACAAAATTTTGTCGATGGAGATAATTGGACAGCAGTAAAGGGCCATTGTATCTGTATGGGACTTTTTCACTCTCTGGGGTGCTTCAACATCCATTATTTTCCCTAAGGGACAAGAAGGAGTTAGCTTCTCAGATAAGATTCCAGGTAATGGTTGTGAGTCTTACTCACCTGTACCCAATAGCTGTGGGCAAATAAGATCTCTTCATTTTTAAGTAAGATTCTGTACCCTTATTTGACAGTCCCCATTCCTGCTTGGCAGTCAGAAAGGTGTTTATTCCCATCTGGTAATTGCATCCAGAGCAGTCATTTTTGAGACACAGGGTTTAAAACACTCTCGTCAAATATTAAAAATCTAGACACTGTAAACACAGTCACTGCCCTGGTCAGTGCGGTTTTCTTGTTCCCTCCCTCCTCCTGCCATCTGTCCACACCTGACCCAAATTGTGGACACCTCAGGATCAACCAGTGAGGTCAGCAAGAGGGCTGGGAGTCACTAACACTGGTAAGATCACAACAGTGGAACTAGGAAAGAGCCCATGTGATACGGCCTGCCGTCACTTTCTGCCGACTTCCTCATGCAGCTGTGGTGAGAGTTCCATTCTATAACTTTCCACAAATCACCCGACGCGGTTGAGGCCATAGTAAATTCTCAGCTTCAGAAAGAAAAAAGTACTATACTGATTATAATATGGTGGCCATAGGAGGGAGATGGCTGTATTCCCATTTCACAAATGGGGAAATGAATGTATGGGAAAGATGAGCTTTTTATCAGTTTCAGAGAAGACAAGTGAAGAGTCAAGGTTTGACTCTTTCTTAGGCACTGACCTATACTACCCTTCTGCTGGGAAAAGCAGCCCTGAAACACCATTGCAAACAGAAAGACACAGTAGTGTTCACAGAACCGGGTCTTATCTCAGCAGAGTTATTTAGGCTGAGACGATTTCCTTCTTACAGCTACAGTATTCCTCAGTGGTGGTTACACAACAGCTGCTTCTTTTAGGGGAGAGATTTGACTGATCCATCATCATTTGTGTTCTCTCAACACCCAGAACAGACACCTACTGCAGCCTCGGCAGTACTTTATCTCACTCACCTCCTTTTGCATCTGCCTCCTTCTCCTTTCTCCTGTCTGTGAAGACAAAGCTGGTCCCCAGTTCATCTAAACCTTCCACCCCTGGCTGGGCAGATCAGCACATAGAGAAAAGCAGGCCACTTGTTTTCATTGTCATCCTAAGTAAACGTCTGGCTCATTGTAAATGCCCAATAAATGTGAGCTAGAGTGAATTTTATAAATTATTACTGTTCATTTTCTTCTTACTCTATTTTGTACGCCCAGGGAAGATTTGCTGAGTGAATGACTACAGCACATTTTTGTACCTGGAGTCCTTCACCTCCAGACCATGGGCACCAGCCAGACCGAACGGCTGCCCCACAGCTCTTCAAGCTCTTCCTGACCCAATGGTGACGAGTTGAGCCCTGGGGACCTCTGCAACTCTCTCAGCGTCTACATTAGTTGCTACATCATTTATTCTTTTAACAACATTGCCGAAGAAGGAAAAATGCATTAACTTCATTGGTTTTTCAGCAACAAAATAACTGTGCTGTGTTAATCTTCCAAAAGGAGGGGGATTTGATCCCAGCACAAAGCTTTAGGAAAATGGAAATGAGCTTTTAAATAAAAGAGTGTTTTATTTTTACTCAATACTAAGTACGCAGAGTGCTATAATGGTGACATTCCCCCCCCCCCCCCCCATACACTTTGGTTTCTAATAGAAACAAAGTAAGTTGCCAATATGCTTCTAACTACTGCAGGCTTTCAGGCAGGCTTTATTATAATTGTAATAATAAAAAGTAGATAGACCTTTATACTTCCCAAAGTTCTTTCACATTTAGGGAGTCATTGCAGCCTCACTGTACTTTCGGGATTAGGCATGGCTATATCCTCAGTGGTGATGAAGAGGAACTTGGGAAGCGCCCAAGGTCATACCGCTGAGAAGAGCCAAGCTGGGGCCCAGACCAAGGCCATCTGCCTGTGTTGGCTTGTCTGAGATCTCCCTGCCATCCACACACATGAGGGAGCAGTCAAGTTCAAAGACACTCTGTTGAACCTTTCCCTTTAAGCTTTCTACTTTTGGAAATTTCAAATTTTTTTAACTTTTTATTTTATATTGGAATATAGCTGATTAACAATGTTGTGATAGTTTCAGGTGCGGAGCAAAGTGACTCAACCATGCATATACAAGTATCCATTCTCCCCCAAACTCCTCTCCCTTCCAGGCTGCCACATAACATTGAGCAGAGTTGCCTGTGCTATACAGTAGGTCCTTGTTGGTTATCCATTTTACGTTTTATTTTTTGTTGTTGTTGTTGGAGTAAAACACATTTTTTTAAAATCTTTATTGGAGTATAATTGCTTTACAATGGTGTGTTAGTTTCTGCTTTATTACAAAGTGAATCAGCTATATATATACATATATCCCCATATCCCCTCCCTCTTATATCTCCCTCCCACCCTCCCTATCCCACCCCTCTAGGTGGTCACAAAGCACCTAGCTGATCTCCCTGTGCTATGCGGCTGCTTCCCACAAGCTATTTTACATTTGGTAGTGTATATATGTCCATACCACTGTCTCACTTCGTCCCAGCTTACCCACCCCCTCCACGTGTCCTCAAGTCCATTCTCTACTTCTGCGTCTTATTCCTGTCCTTCCCATAGGTTCATCAGAACCTTTTTTTTTTTTTTAGATTCCATATATATGTGTTAGCATATGGTATTTGTTTTTCTCTTTCTGACTTACGTCACTCTGTATGACAGACTCTAAGTGCATCCACCTCACTACAAATAACTCAATTTTGTTTCCTTTTACAGCTGAGTAATATTCCATTGTATATATGTGCCACATCTTCTTTATCCATTCATCTGTCATTGGAGCTTAGGTTGTTTCCATGTCCTGGCTGTTGTAAATAGAGCTGCAATGAACATTGTGGTACATGACTCTTTTTGAATTATGGTTTTCTCAGGGTATATGCCCAGTAGTGGGATTGCTGGGTTGTATGGTAGTTCTATTTTTAGTTTTTAAAGGAACCTCTGTACTGTTCTCCATAGTGGCTGTATCAATTTACATTCCCACCAACAGTACAAGAGGGTTCCCTTTTCTCCACACCCTCTCCAGCATTTATTGTCTGTAGACTTTTTGATGATGTCCATTCTGACTGGTGTGAGGTGATATCTCATTGTAGTTTTGATTTGCATTGCTCTAATGATTAGTGACATGAAGCATCCTTTCATGTGTTTGTTGGCAAGCTGTATCTCTTCTTTGCAGAAGTGTCTATTTAAGTCTTCTGCCCATTTTTGGATTGGGTTGTTTGTTTTTTTGATATTGAGCTGCATGACCTGCTTGTATATTTTGGAGATTAATCTTTTATCAGTTACTTCATTTGCAAATATTTTCTCCCATTCTGAAGGTTGTCTTTTCGTCTTGTTTATGGTTTCCTTTGCTGTGCAAAAGCTTTGAAGTTTCATTAGGTCCCATTTGCTTATTTTTGTTTTTATTTCCCTTTCTATAGGAGGTGGGTCAAAATTGACCTTGGTGTAATTTATGTCATAGTGTGTTCTGCCTATGTTTTCCTCTAAGAGTTTTATAGCGTTTGGCCTTACATTTAGGTCTTTAATCCATTTTGACGTTAATTTTGTGTATGGTGTTAGGGAGTGTTCTAATTTCATTCTTTTACATTTAGCTGTCCAGTTTTCCCAGCACAACTTATTGAAGAGGCTGTCTTTTCTCCATTGTATGTTCTTGCCTCCATTATCAAAGATAAGTTGATCATATGTGTGTGGGTTTATCTCTGGGCTTTCTATCCTGTTCCATTGATCTATATTTCTGTTTTTGTGCCAGTACCACACTCTCTTGATTACTGTAGCTTTGTAGTATAGTCTGAAGTCAGGGAGCCTGATTCCTCCAGCTCCGTTTTTCTTTCCCAAGATTGCTTTGGCTATTTGGGGTCTTTTCTGTTTCCATACAAATTGTGAAATTTTTTCTTCTAGTTCTGTGAAAAATGCCATTGGTACTTTGATAAGGATTGCATTGAATCTGTAGATTGCTTTGGGTAGTATAGTCATTTTCACAATGTTGATTCTTCAAATCCAAAAACATGGTATATCTCTCCAACTGTTTGTATTGTGTTTAATTTCTTTCATCGGTGTCTTATAGTTTTCTGCATACAGGTCTTTTGTCTCCTTAGGTAGGTTTATTTCTTGGTATTTTATTCTTTTTGTTGCAGTGGTAAATGGGAGTGTTTCCTTAATTTCTATTTCAGATTTTTCATCATTAGTGTATAAGAATGCAAGAGATTTCTGTGCATTAATTTTGTATCCTGCTACTTTACCAAATTCATTGATTAGCTCTAGTAGTTTTCTGGTAGCATCTTTAGGATTCTCTATGTATAGTATCATGTCATCTGCAAACAGTGACAGTTTTACTACTTTTCTGATTTTGATTCCTTTTATTTCTTTTTCTTCTCTGGTTGCTGTGGCTAAAACTTCCAAAACTATGTTGAATAACAGTGGTGAGAGTGGGCAACCTTGTCTTCTTTCTCATCTTAGTGGAAATGGTTTCAGTTTTTCACCATTGAGAACGATGTTGGCTGTAGGTTTGTCATATATGACCTTTATTATGTTGAGGTAAGTTCCCTCTATGCCTACTTTCTGGCAGGTTTTTTATCATAAATGGGTGTTGAATTTTGTCAGAACCTTTTTCTGCATCTATTGAGATGATCATATGGTTTGTATTCTTCAATTTGTTAATATGGTGTATCACATTGATTGATTTGCGTATATTGAAGAATCCTTGCATTCCTGGGATAAACCCCACTTGATCATGGTGTATGATCCTTTTAATGTGCTGTTGGATTCTGTTTGCTAGGATTTTGTTGAAGATTTTTGCATCTATGTTCATCAGTGATATTGGCCTGTAGTTTTCTTTCTTTGTAACATCTTTGTCAGGTTTTGGTATCAGGGTGATGGTGGCCTCTTAGAATGAGTTTGGGAGTGTTCCTACCTCTGCTATATTTTGGAAGAGTTTGAGAAGGATAAGTGTTAGTTCTTCTCTAAATGTTTGATAGAATTTGCCTGTGAAGCTATCTGGTCCTGGGATTTTGTTTCTTGGAAGATTTTAATCACAGTTTCAATTTCAGTGCTTGTGGTTGGTCTGTTTATATTTTCTATTTCTTCCCGGTTCAGTCTCGTAAGGTTGTTCTTTTCTAAGAATTTGTCCATTTCTTCCAGGTTGTCCATTTTATTGACATATAGTTACTTGTAGTAATGTCTAATGATCCTTTGTATTTCCGCAGTGTCGGTTGTTACTTCTCCTTTTTCATTGATTTGAGTCTTCTCTCTTTTTTTCTTGATGAGTCTGGCTAATGGTTTATCAATTTTCTTTATCTTCTCAAACCACTAACTTTTAGTTTTACTGATCTTTGCTATTGTTTTCCTCATTTCTTTTTTATTTATCTCTGCTCTGATCTTCATGATTTCTTTCCATCTGCTAACTTTGGCGGTTTTTTGTTCTTCTTTCTCTAATTGCTTTAGATATAAAGTTAGGTTGTTTGTTTGAGATGTTTCTTGTTTCTTGAGGTAGGATTGTATTACTATAAACTTCCCACTTAGAACTGCTTTTGCTGCATCCCATAGGTTTTGGGTCATCGCGTTTTCATTGTCATTTGTTTCTAGGTATTTTTTGATTTCCTCAATTGATTTCTTCAGTGATGTCTTGGTTATTTAGTAGTGTATTGTTTACCCTCCATGTGTTTGTGTTTTTACAGTTTTCTTCCTGTAATTGATATCTAATCTTATAGCATTATGGTCGGAAAAGATAGTTGATACACTTTCAATTTTCTTAAATTTGCCAGGGCTTGATTTGTGACCCAAGATATGATCTATCCTAGAGAATGTTCCATGAGCACTTGAGAAGAAAGTGTATTCTGTTTTTTTTTGGATGGAATGTCCTATAAATATCAATTAAGTCCATCTTGTTTAATGTGTCATTTAAAGCTTGTGTTTCCTTATTTATTTTCATTTTGGATGATCTGTCTATTGGTGAAAGTGGGATGTTAAAGTCCCCTACTATGATTGTGTTACTGTTGATTTCCCCTTTTATGGATGTTAGCATTTGCCTTAACTATTGAGGTGCATCTATGTTGGGTGCAAAAATATTTACAATTGTTATATCTTCTTCTTAGATTGATCCCTTGATCATTATATAGTGTCCTTCATTGTCTTTTGTGATAGTCTTTTTTTTAAAGTCTATTTTGTCTGATATGAGAATTGCTACTCCAGTTTTCTTTTGATGTCCATTTGCATGGGATATCTTTTTCCATCCCCTCACTTTCAGTCTGTAGGTGTCCCTAGGTCTGAAGTGGATCTCTTGTAGACAGCATATATATGGGTCTTGTTTTTGTATCCATTCAGCCAGTCTACGTCTTTTTGTTGGAGCATTTAATCCATTTACATTTAAGGTAATTATCAATATATATGTTCCTATTACCATTTTCTTAATTGTTTCGGGTTTGTTATTATAGGTCTTTTCCTTCTCTTGTGCTTCCTGCCTAGAAAAGTTCCTTTAGCATTTGCTGTAAAGCTGGTTTGGTGGTGCTGAATTCTCTTAACTTTTGCTTGTCTGTTAAGGTTTTAATTTCTCTGTCGAATCTGAGTGAGATCCTTGTTGGGTAGAGTAATTTTGGTTGTAGGTTTTTCCCTTTCATCACTTTAAATATGTCCTACCACTCCCTTCTGGCTTGCAGAGTTTCTGCTGAACGATCAGCTGTTAACCTCATGGCGATTCCCTTCTATGTTATTTTTTGATTTTCTCTTGCTGCTTTCAATATTTTTTCTGTGTATTTAACTTTTGATAGTTTGATTAATATGTGTCTTTGCGTGTTTCTCCTTGCATTTATCCTGTATGGGACTCTCTGCTCTGCCTGGACTTGATTGACTATTTCCTTTCCCATATTAGGGAAGTTTTCAACTATAATCTCTTCAAATATTTTCTCAGTCCCTTTCTTTTTCTCTTCTTCTTCTGGGACCCCTATAATTTGAATGTTGGTGCATTTAACGTTGTCCCAGAGGTCTCTGAGACTGTCCTGAATTCTTTTCATTCTTTTTTCTTTATTCTGCTCTGTGGTAGTTATTTCCACTATTTTACCTTCCAGGTCACTTATCCATTCTTCTGCCTCAGTTATTCTGCTCTTGATTACTCCTAGAGAATTTTTAATTTCATTTATTGTGTTGTTCATCACTGTTTGTTTGCTCTTTAGTTCTTCTAGGTCCTTGTTAAACGTTTCTTGTATTTTCTCCATTCTATTTCCAAAAATTTGGGTCATCTTTAATATCATTACACTGAATTCTTTTTCTGGTAAACTGCCTATTTCCTCTTCATTTGTTTGGTCTGGTGGGTTTTTACTGTGCTCCTTCATCTGCTGTGTATTTCTCTGTCTTCTCTTTTTACTTAGCTTACTGTGTTTGGGGTCTCCTTTTCGCTGGCTGCAGGTTCATAGTTCCCATTGGTTTTGGCGTCTGCCCCCAGTGGCTAAGGTTGGTTTAGTGGGTTGTGTAGGCTTCCTGGTGGAGGGGACTGTTGCCTGTTTTCTGATGGATGAGGCTGGATCTTGTCTTTCTGGTGGGCAGGACCACATCCAGTGGTGTGTTTTGGGGTGTCTGTGACCTTATTATGATTTTAGGCAGCCTCTGTGCTAATGGGTGGGGTTGTGTTCCTGTCTTGCTAGTTGTTTGGCATAGGGTGTCCAGCACTGGAACTTGCTCGTCGTTGAGTGGAGCTGGGTCTTAGCGTTGAGATGGAGATCTCTGGGAGAGCTCTCGCTGATTGATATTACAAGGGGCCAGGAGGTCTCTCATGGACCAATGTCCCGAACTCGTCTGTCCCACCTCAGAGGCTCAGGCCTGACACCTGGCCAGAGCACCAAGACCCTGTCAGCCACATGACTCAGAAGAAAATGGAGAAAAGGGAAAAAAAAGAAAGAAAAAAATAAAACAAAGTTATTAAAATAAAAAATGAAAAAGAATAAATATTATTAAAATAAAAAAGTAATTAAAAAAAGAAGAGAGCAACCAAACCAATAAACAAATCCACCAATGATAACAAGCACTAAAAACTATACTAAAAAATGTGGACAGACAGAACCTTAGGACAAATGGTAAGAGCAAACCTATATATACAAAATCACACAAAGAAGCATACACATACACACTCACAAAAAGAGAAAAAGGAAAAAATTATATATATATATATATATATATATGGAAGAGAGCAACCAAATCAATAAACTAATCTACCAGCAATAATAAGCTATAAATACTAAACTAAGACAAACATAAAACTAGAAACATATTAGACGCAGAAATGAAACCCCAAGTCTACAGTTGCTCCCAAAGTCTGCCACCTCAGTTTTGGGATGATTCGCTTTCTATTCAGGTATTCCAGAGATGAAGGGTACATCAAGTTGATTGTGGAGGTTTAATCCACTGCTCCTGAGCCTGCACAGAGAAATTTCCTTTCTCTTCTTTGTTCGCACAGCGCCTGGGGTTCAGCTTTGGATTTCCCCTGCCTCTGCATGTAGGTCACCCTCTGGTGTCGTTCTTCGCCCAGACAGGAGGAAGTTAAAGGAGTGACTGATTAGGGGGCTCTGGCTCACTCAGGCTGGGGGCAGGGAGAGGTACGGAATGGGGGGTGAGCCTGCAGTGGCAGAGGCCGGCATGACATTGCAACAGCCTGAGTCACGCCGTGTGTTCTCCCGCGGAAGTTGTCCCTGGATCATGGGACGCTGGCAGTGACAGGCTACACAGGCTCCCAGGGGGGTGTGGATAGTGACCTGTGCTCGCACACAGGCTTCTTGGTGGTTGCAGCAGCAACCTTAGCATTTCATGCCTGTCTCTGGGATTTGAGCTGATAGCCGAGGCTCACGCCCGTCTCTGGAGCTCAGTTAGGCAGTGCTCTGCCTTTTGTGGGCAGACAGGGAAGGAATCCCCTCTCCTCATGCACCCCGAAACAATGGTCTCTTGCCTCTTAGGCAGTTCCAGACTTTTTCCTGGACTCCCTCCTGGCTAGCTGTAATGCACTAGCCCCCTTCAGGCTGTGTTCACGCAGCCAACCCCAGTTGTCTCCCTGGGATCTGACCTCTGAAGCCCGAGCCTCAGCTCCCAGCCCCCGCCTGCCCCGGCGGGTGAGCAGACAAGCCTCTCAGGCTGGTGAGTGCTGGTCGGCACCGATCCTCTGTGCGGGAATCTCTCCACTTTGCCCTCCGCACCCCTGTTGCTGCGCTCTCCTCCGTGGCTCCGAAGCTTCCCCCGTACGCCACCCGCAGTCTCCGCCCGCGAAGGGGCTTCCTAGTGTGTGGAAACTTTTCCTCCTTCACAGCTCCCTCCCAGAGGTGCAGGTCCCATCTCTATTCTTTTGTCTGGTTTTCCTTTTTTCTTTTGCCCTATCCAGGTACGTGGGGAGTTTCTTGCCTTTTGGGAGGTCTGAGGTCTTCTGCCAGCGTTCAGTAGGTGTTCTGTAGGAGCTGTTCCACATGTAGATGTATTTTTGATGTATTTGTGGGGAGGAAGGTGATCTCCATGTCTTACTCCTCCACCATCTTGAAGGCCCTCCCCTCCATTTTAAATATAGCAGTGCGTACATGTCAATCCCAAACTCCCTAACTATCCAAGTTTCTCTCTGAAATGGGAGGGCTTAAAAGCAACCTTTTTTTTAAAGTGTAGATTTCTCAGTTCAGCCCTAATTTGATATTCTGGGCATGAGTACCTCATGTTGTGATTAGCATTTGTCCTTTCCATTTTATTACACCTAAAGTGAATACAGATGTCTCCGTGTAGAGTATGCTTTAAGAAACCTTTCTGCTCAGCCCTCCAGCGGTGTGGTCAATGTTCCCTGCCTGCCAAGTGTGTGTACTGGGAGGACAGAGTGTGCAGCTAGAGCAGATGGTACCACCCTCCATCGGGAGAGACCTCACCAATCTGGAAGAGAAGCCTTTGCAGGACCTATCATTTTCCCTAAAGCTGGTGTCAAGAACCTGGGCATGTTTGCTCCAACAGACTAGGTGCATGCTGGGGGTGTAGTGTTTCTCAAGGGGATGCTATGGCCATTTCAGGTGAGTTGGTTCTTGATGATATAAGACCGGCCTGCTCAAGGCAGGATATTTAGCACCCTTGACTCTTGCCCAATAAAGGCCACTAGCAATCCCCAGTCACTGTGATGAACAAAATCAGACACACAACACCTCCCACCCCCTCGATGAACTTTCCCCGTGAGGCAGTACTGGCCCTGGATGAGATTTTGCAAATTCACAGGATGCAGTCATTAGCCAATGATATTCAGGGAAATAAAGATGTGAAAGCTGTGACTGATAAGTGTAAGGTACTTCAAGGGGCCAGACTGATTTTTAATGACACATATGACACACATTCAAAATACGTCTGACGGTGAAATGAGCTCCACATTCAGCCTCTTCCGATCTCAAACATGGACAGGGAGTTAGCCAGAAGTATGTGGCTTTTCTACAACATAATAACAGTGAGGAGAGCTAACTCTTAGGTAGTACGTACGTCATGCCAGTCACTGTTAAGCACTTTGCATATATTAACTCATTTAATCCTTCCAACAACCAAGAACGCTATGAGGTAACTATTGCTAATATTGTTCCATTTCATAGATGAGAAAGCAGGCATGGAGAGATAAGTGACTTGCCCAAGGTCACACAGGTAGTTAATAGAGGTAGGATTCAAGCCCAGTCTCTCTGGCTCCAGAGCCAGATGTTTACCACCCATGCTTGGATGAGGATGTGGAAATGAAGTTCCCCACCCTCGGAGCTCTGTAGACATTGAGCTCTGCCTGGTTACTCTCACCGCAAGTGCCCCAGCTGTGCAATACAGAGAAAAATGAGTTCCTCTGAGATTGGGATTTTTCTGAGAGGTGGTGGATCATGTTTCAAGGATCAGGAATAGGATATGGAATCATGATCTGGGTGGAAACTATGGTTGGTAAATTATAAGCTTTTTGGTTTCATGACCCCTTTATGCTCTTAAACATTGCTAATGACTCTGAAGAGCTTTTATCTATGTGGGTTATATCTATCGATATTTACTGTTTTAGAAACTAAAACTAAGAAACTTACAAATGCTTATTTATTAACTTATTTAAAAATCACAATAATAAACACATTCCAGGTTAACATATATAACATAATTTGATCCAAAAAATACAGTTTCCAAAACAAAATTAGTGTGAAGAGTGGCATCATGCACATTTTTGCAATCTCTTCAGTGTCTGCCTTGAATATCCTCATATCTTCTCTGCCTTCAATCTGTTGTGATATGCCTTTTAGGTCAAAGTATGTGAAGAAAAAAATATGGCCTCACCCAGATATATAGTTGGAAAAGGGAGGAGTATTTTAATCTTTTCAGATAATTGTAGCTATTCTTCTCTGATACTGTACCAGAACTCCATAGGCAATGGTTTCTTAAAGTTTAGCTACAATACCATAAAGTATCTGAAATCACATCAATGAACTTATTATACACTGCTGCATTAAAATACATTGGTCTATTTCACACTTTGAATGAATCTTTTACCCATACATTCTGTGTAACAGTATGCATTGGTCATTTAGAAGTTATTGATTTATGGTTAAGTAGATCTTTCAAAAGTTGACATATTTCATTATACATTATCAAACAGTCAGTCATTAATAGCACTACTCACTTCATCAGAAAAGTATTAAAGCATTGGTAAATTGTCACACTCTCTATGGCAGACACAAATTTTCCATAATTGAAGTCTCAAATTTATCATTGGCAATCACTACTATGAGTTCTTTTCCTTGAAGTGACAGGCTTACTTTAAAAGAAAGTTTGCCACACACTCAAGTTTGAATAAACATAGTTTGTCTGTCAATCATTCCTTCAGGTAAAAATAGCATCACCTACAAAAACGTCCTAGTTCAGCTCCCATTCAACTTAAATAACATGAATGTTTTTCCTAGAGACAAACCAGTGTACTTTGCTCTGCAAAGATGTTTTATGTGTACTTTCCATTTTGTCACACAGAATATTAAAATACAGATACTCAAGGATTGAGATTTAATAAAATGGGTAATATTTACCACATCATTAAAGTCATTCTTAAGTGAAATTGGCCTTATTTCTATCTTTCTTTATTTTTACAGTGACTGTATGTCACATAGAATGCAGTCAGGTGCTACTACGGCACCAGCACTTTTATTCACCACTGGTTTTATAACAACAATGCAAATATCAACACAGGGACAAAGTCAAATAATGTCTTAGTGTTCATATGATGATGATTTTGACTTTGTGGACATAGCAGAAAGGGCCTTGGGGATCCAAGGGGTCTACAGATTACACTTTGAGAACCCCTCTCCTGGAACATCACACCCACATGAAAGAACAGAGAGCACAGGAGTTAGATTCAAAGGGTCTAGACGTCGGTCCTTGATCCACTCCTTACTATCAAAGTGACCTTGGGTGAATCAGGTAATCTCTCTGAGACTCAGTTTCCTCACCTGAAAAATAGAATCAACCCAATCTGTTGGTCAAGGGTATGCAAGAGTAGGAACAAAATACATTCTAAAAATCAATTTCATTCATTCATTCATTCATCAATTTCTTTCATTCATTCATTCATTCATTTCCCCCAGAATCTTATGGGAGGAATTAGGAGACAACTACACCAATTTCTGCTGATGTGTCAGGAGGCATGTTACTGCAGAGGAAAAGGTAATTGTGAGATAGAGGTAGGTGATAAGGGGCTGGAGCCATGGAAACCCCGCCATCCAGCCCCAGACACTGCAGGGGCTCCTCTTCCGGTCTGGCCCCTCCAGGGGGCTCTTGGTGATGCTGAGTTCAGCCACCTTAGGCCACAGCCACTGCGAGATAGCCCCATGCCGCTGGCCCCATTTCCCCACGGAACCCGTTGCTGGTCCCAAGTGCGTGTGCATCTGTGCATTGCACTCCCACACACAGGTCCTGGCACACTAAGTCTCCCACCCCAGAAAGCAGATTGGAAAACAAGATTTTTTTTTACATTATTTTTGAATTTTATTTTATTTTTTTATACAGCAGGTTCTTATTAGTTATCCATTTTATACATATTAGTGTATATATGTCAATCCCAATCTCCTAATTCATCCCACCACCACCCCCCCGCCACTTTCCCCCTTTGGTGTCCATACGTTTGTTCTCTACATCTGTGTCTCTATTTCTGTCCTGCAAACTGGTTCATTTGTACCATTTTTCTAGGAAAGCAAGATTTTTAAAGTGATATTGTTACTGAGTACAAGCTCCCTCTGCTCACCACACGACAGGCCAATAAATCAGGAGACAAGGTGTTGAGACAAAGAATAGCAACTTTATTCAGAAAGCCAGGCGTCTGAGAAGTTGGCAAACTAATGTCCTAGAATACCATCAGGGTCTGGACGCTAGTTTCCTTTATAGAACAGAGATGGGGACGAGGTGAGGACATAAAGTAAAAAGGCCATAAGTCTTACAAAACATCTCCTGGTTTGGCCAGCCTAGGGGAGGGGATGTGTTAATTTCTTCTTTCTTGCAGCCATTCACAGGTAGGCAGGGTCAGAATGTTTCCCTGTGGGCTGAACTAAGGCACTTTAGTTTAACATTTAGGCAGAAGGGCAATGTTCCCCAATAGAGGCCATTATGTATGCCAGTAGCTATAGACAACATCATTTTAGTGATCATAGTAACAAAAAGCAACAGAGAGCAAAGGTTAAAGTAAAAGAAACAGATCCAACATGGAGTCAGATCTTGTTCTTCCCTGTTACAATATTTTTTATATAGAAACCATTAGGTCTGATCTTTTACTTCTAAGTACATCACCCTCCCACTATAGTGCTTTATTAGTTACAACGAATTCTAGCGACAGGCCTCACAAAAGATCAAGACAGCCCAATGTGTCATTCACAGATACTGGGAACCGCAGTTTTAAATATCCTTCCTCCTCAGGATTCTATCCCAGGACATTCCTTCCACAGTCTCTCTCTCAACTTGCTGTGCTTTTAATTTGCTATTTGATGTGATTCTAAGTAAAGAAAAATTTTTAAATGATTAGCATAGATTTTACAATTTATCTTTATACTATGCAATGCCAATTTGTTTCAAATGCAAACAGAAGAGCAGTTAACTGCTGTGCAGAATCTCTGAAAATTACAGCATTTGCATGTTCTAGCTCAGGTATGCATATGTATTTAATTCTTTATCAGAGCATTGTAAAGGCTGCACAAATGGTACTCGAAGGTTTTCATTTCACTTCTTGATATGCGCATATTCTATCAATATTCTCTACATTTGACTTGCTGATAGTAAGGACAGACGGTGTGAAAAGAAAAGGAATAATGGATTGTTTTATCTTTCCTTTTCTTCTCTGTCATCATTTTCAGCATAAGTGATTGGCTACTACAGGGAAGTAGCATAGTAAGAAAGGATAGGACAAGGTTCTTTGGTTGCTTGCCTTTTTTCTGTGTTCACAACAATTTTGGTTCAAACAGAGGGGTAGCCTCTCGGGGCTGTCAGCTCCCTGCTTAGTGGACTATTCAGTCGTAGCTGTCATATGCTTACCTTGTTCTGTCTCTGAGTCCCCCTGAATGCCACTCCCCGATCCCCACATCGTGGGTCCACCATAATGCTGTGCTTATGGTGCATCCTGAACGCTAGATATGAACAGAGAGCAAGGAAGGGGGAGGCATGCCTATTACACACATCTCCACTGCTCAGAACACGCTCCATCATCCCATCAGCCTTCATTTACAAAACCCAAGTTCAAAGATAAAATTATTAAGAATTTCAACATGATGACAGCAGAGATTTCAACCTAGCTCAGGGCCCTCTTGAGCACATGGCCCCCATGTACCTCTCAGGTCACACACCCATGAAACTGGCCCTACCCCATTGCCTCTACTCTGGCCACATGGGTCTCTGCAGTCCCATGTCCCTTCCTTCTGAAGGGCACTACAGTGTGCTGCCCCCTCTGCCTGAAACTCAGTCCCCTCCCTCGTGACCTGAGTGCCTCCCTGTTTCTCCTCCTGTGATCTCAGCTCAGCCATCACATCCTTAGCTTAGACCTCCCTGCCTGACCTGCCCAGGTCAGAAGTCTCTTAGCACCAAGAAGCCCTCCTTCAATGCATGTATCACCATCACCATCCTTCATAAAGGTAGGTGATTATCTGATTCCTTATTTTGTTCATCACTGTTTTGCCAGTGCTGGGTGCACAGTCCCTAATAAATATGAGGTGAGTGAATGGATGAATAAACAAATGAATATTTCTGCAACCAGAACACACAAGTCAGATGAAGAGGTGGGTTAAACGAATGTGGCGTGAATTCTAGTTTTTGTGTAAAGGGAGCTAAGTCCCATCTCAGTCTGAGCTGGTGCAAACTAAGTGAGCATGGCATAGCCCTTGTGAACTTCACTGTCTCTTCTAGGAGGTAATGAAGACTTGAGGATCGGGTATCTTTACCCCTTAAGGTATACAAGTCATTTTTTGGTGTCTCCAGCCCCAGCATGGTGCCTTGCACTTACTTACTCCATCCTCAAAAAATTCTGGTTCTACTGAGTTGAATTGAGCTGAATTTAGTTCTATGAAAATACGTTGCCCTGAGGTTTACTTTTTCTTACCTTCCCCTTGTGTCTGCATTTCCCCCTCCTCCTTTGTCTTTTCCTCCTTCCTCTCCTTTCTTCTTGTTCAGGATTTCTAAGCCTTGAGAACTACTTTAGGTGTGATCAAATATCTCCAACAGAAAATTACCCTCATTTCTATTCAGTTTAATTGGACTCTTCAAAGAGAAATGGGTCTTAGAATCATGGCTGTAGTTGGGCACTCCAGAGAACACCCCAGAACCAGTCTGGGCTCATTTGCTGCTAATATTCCCATATTGGCATTGATCTTGGGATAGAATCTCAAGGCAGGCATGTCAGAAATCCATCCCTTCAACCCCAGCCAATTCAGAGCAGAAATGAAAGTTGAGGAGGCAATGTAACCTATTCTCCCTCCCTGAAGGCTGCAGAGCTAGCCTTGTCTGAGAGGCAGTACTGGCCTGAGCTACAGCGATGGAATGGGAACCAGCCTTCTTGTTAGAGCCTGGCCCACAAGCTGTCTGTCTTGTCCATTATTCCACAACTACATTCGAGAAATGGCCAGGAGGGAATGTAGTGAAAATGGAGTGTTCATAATGAAATTGAGGATCGACGAAATAATAAAAAACAAAAGCCTAAAGGTAAAACTGGTATTGACTGACCATCTCAGAAAACATTGTCAGTAAGAGATCGGGGCACGCTTCCTATAAGTAAAATGGGGTGGGGACTTTCTCTCCTGAGTGAGCCTTGAGTGGGAATGTAGTATGTTACTGGAAGCAATTCCCTCGGCGGTCCCCTTAGAAGTTATGGGGCTGCTTGGAGATGGCGCAGTGGGGCAGAGAGGGCTTGGAGTTAGGACTCAGCCATACTTGGGGTTTACACCAACTTTTGCTCTGTGACCTTGAGCAAGTAATAACTCCTTTGATCCTTTTTGTTGTTGTTAATTTGTACAGATTGGTATAAAACATCTGCCTTGCAGAGTTGTTGTGAAGATTAAACCAGATCACCTGGGGGGAGGTACAAAGCTCGATGCCTGACACAGAGCAGGCATGCAGTCATATTACCCCCTTCTCCTCACGGTGCCTGTTCTTTATGGGCAGATGCCTGGTCACCCTGAGCGTGAGGATCCCCTTAAACTGTAGACTGTAGGCACCTCACCCTGGTCGCAGCAGTGCAGCTGGGGCAATGTCAGACCAGGCTTGGGGCATGTCAGGTAGATGTTCTCCCTGCGACATTATCTCCTGGGCCCTTTTACAGGCGACACAGTTGAAACCCAGAGAAGTCACTATAATTTGACTAAATCAACAAGTCAGTAGTGAACCTGGAACGTGACTCAGGCCCCTGGGCTCAAGCCTGTGTTTTACTCCCCAGCAGCCTATAGCTGGACACCTTGCTGCCCGTGTCATGTGGCACACACACACCCCTTTTGCACTATGAAGGGTCTTTCTGGACATCTGCACATCGTCTCCCCAACAAGCCTGTAAGCTCCCTCAACACAGGAAGAGAACGTGTCTCAGATCTTCAGTACTTTCCAGGACACTTACTACAGGGCTTACGGTCAGGGTTCAAGAAATAAACATCTATCAACCGAGATAAAGAAGATATTTTTGTGGCCTTGTTTTAGTGCTGAGAAATAGCTATAATACACATGAACCCAGCTGACGGAGAGAAATGTATTCATTTCACAACATGGTCAGCTCTTTAAGAAGTTGGCTTTTCAGGCTCCACAGGGATTCTGGAACTCACATAAACTCACCCCCGCTGTTTGGAGAGAACATGACAACTCCAAGTGGTGTCCCTGTCCCCGCAGGGAAGTGGTAGGTGAGAGACGTGAAGGAGGGGGGAGGGGAGAAGGGGGAGGGGAGAAGGGGGAAGGAGCTACAGCAACGCGGGGTACTTAAACCAAGAGTAAAGGACAGAGGCAAGCAGTGCTGCTTACATTTACTGAGCAAACAGATCACCTGGGGACCCTAATTAAGCTAGAAGATGCAAACTATTATATATAGGCTGGGTAAACAACAAGGTCCTACTATACAGCACAGGGAACTATATCCAATATCCTGTGATAAACCATATGGAAAAGAATATAAAAAAGAATATATATATATATATATATATATATATATATATAATCGAATCACTTTGCTGTACAGCAAAAATTAACACAATATTGTAAATCAACTATACTTCAAAAAAAAAAAAAAATCATGGACACACCAGAAAAAAAAAAAAAAGATGCATATCCTGACTCAGGAGGTCCAGGTGGGACCTGGGAGTCTGTATTCCTAACAAGTTCCCCAGGGATGCCCAGGCCGCTGCTTCACAGAGCACACTTTGAAGAATCAAGGATGTTGTCACAAAACAAAAGACAGTGAAAGCTTTGGCCTTTTTCTCCTTTCCTCTGCAGTCATTTGTCTTTTGACCGCGGGCAAATTCCTTAATCTCATACTGGGCAGAGGGCAAGCGAGAAACCTCCTAGGAAAAGTGGCAAACTGAGATAATCAGCCAGCTCCCCTGCACGATGACCACCCACACACCCCACTTTTTCTGCCGGGTACACCGGATAGGGCACATTTCAGTCTTACCATCCAGGACATGAACGTGTTGGTATGAGTCTCTAAAGGCTGCTTCTGCTTTGACAATTATCTGTGTGGAGGAAATGGTCTGGTTTTGGGTTTGCAAATCTGGTCCAGTCGAAGCTCTGTGTTCAGTCTGGCCGTTCTCAGGATCCCCACTCTCTGCCTTCCATCCTCCTGCAGGGGAAATCTGTGCATTCAAGATCCATGGCCAGGAGCTGCCCTTCGAGGCCGTGGTGCTCAACAAGACGTCGGGAGAGGGCCGGCTCCGCGCCAGGAGCCCCATCGACTGTGAGCTGCAGAAGGAGTACACGTTCATTATCCAGGCCTACGATTGCGGCACGGGGCCCCAGGAGACGGCCTGGAAGAAATCGCACAAGTGAGTGACCTGATGGAGCTCCCTGGACCCCTCCCACCCCTGCCCGCCCATCTCCGTTCACATGCTGCTCTTCAGATATGCATGTGCAGTGGTCACACCATGCTGCTCCAGCCTGCCCGACTGCTGGCCAGGTCCCCAGGCCCCTACAGGCATCAGCGCGGGCCTCCTTCTACCCCTAGAATACTCCAACCCTCTGCTTCACATGAAGATACTCCTATTTTACCATCAGGACTGAGTTCAGATGTCACTTCCTCTGGGAAGCCTTCTGTCAGCCAGGCCATCCCTGCAGACCTCGTTGAGACCTTTCCCTGGATTTCTGCCAGGCTGTGTGTTTCTCTCTGTCACAGCACTTTTCATTTGGGGTTGTAACTCTCAAATAGAGTTTAGCTCAGCGCCTAACCCAGAGTAAGAGTGGTTCAATTCTTACTGGATGGAGTGAATGAATAGCGGAGGGAATGGGGAGATGATCTAGAGGAAATGTGTTGCCTAAAGCTGGGTAACTAGGAAGGTCAGAGAAGGGGAGGCACCTCTCTGGGGTGGATTCATCTCAGAGGATTGGAGCAAGGACAGGTAAAGGGGTCTCAATGGGAGGGAGGACAGAGCACTCAGACAACAGCCACCCTGACTGTCTTGTGGTTTCTCTACTCTCCTGACCTTGCGACCTGAGTCAGTACCCGTGGGAGGTGTGGGAGGATGGTGCGAGTCTTTCTTTACCACCATCTCTTCCTTCCCGTGTTTGGTCCTAGGGCCGTGGTCCATATCCAGGTGAAGGACGTCAATGAGTTTGCTCCCACCTTCAAAGAGCCGGCCTACAAGGCCGTCGTGACAGAGGGCAAGATCTACGACAGCATCCTGCAGGTGGAGGCTGTCGACGAGGACTGCTCCCCGCAGTACAGCCAGATTTGCAACTACGAAATCGTCACAACTGATGTGCCTTTTGCCATCGACAGAAACGGTGAGTGTCCTGAGAGGACCCCGGTGAACGGAGGCAGGGAAACAGCTCCACCCCCCACCCCTTTGAAGGCCAAGGGAGGGCTCTGAATGCACTTGGCAGGTGACGCCTCCCTTGCTATCCCTGATGTGGGCTCTGTAACCCAGAACTCAGCCCTGCGCTAGAAGGGATGACCTTATGAAATCGGCAGCCCGGCCAAGTCTAAAACACCCCAGAAACCTCCTCAGTGAATAGTCTATAGAACTCACAATGCCACGCATTTGGATACTGAAGACAGGTTGGTTTTCTGGTAGAATTTTCCTGCTGTCATCCAGATGTGAGCCATGCCATCAACTCCGCCACATCTGAGTTTCCTGTATAACAAGTTGTAACATGAGCCACACCACAACAATCTGCTCCCATACAGAGAGAAGCTAAAAGAGAAGGTGCAGATTTTGGAAACACCGTCCAAGCTATAGATCCATTCAGGAATCTTTAAAGCTCTTGCCAAGGGTTTTTGAGAACCTCCACCCCAGTGAGAATGAGGAATGAAAGACCCCTCCCACCACACTCCAATCTCAAACTAAACTTACTGAACTGAAAACAATCGTAGAAAGCCATTTGGTTATTCCCCATCACCATTATTAAAAAACTCATTTCAGTGTAAACACCACAGCCAGAGGCCCAATCAACTCAGCCCACTTTAACTGTAATTCTCAATAACTTGATAGTAATCAAGTATATTGTTTCATTATTAGCATGAGTGTGTGAGCATACGTACATTATCCTCACTTTGTTTCAAATAGGATTTAGCTGCTCAATGATGGGAAAGTTGCAAAACCTGAGGCTCATCCACGCCGTAAATGTTTATTAAGTGCCAGGCACAGTGCTGGGAACTGGGAATAGAGATAGAGGGGAAGTCAAAACAGAAGTGGGCCTGCCCACATGGAGCTTACCATCTAGCAAAAAAAATAAAAATAAAAATAAAAAATAGAAAGTCAGGCAGCGTCAAGGATGAGGGTGGTGCACAAAGCGTGCCATGAACCAGGGCTAGGCAGCGAATTAGCCCTCAGCCTCCTGGTAGCCAATGCCTAGAGGGAAATACCATCAGTCACCTGCTCGCAAATCTTCAGTGCTTCCCGTGTTTCTTGATGTTGAGACCAGGGAGAAACTTACCCTATGACAGAGTCTTCTGCATCCTGAGAATTGCAGCAGATTCCATAGGGCATGAAGGCCAAGAAGAAACCCTCATCCTTGGTCTCCTGGAGTTTATGATCTGTCTCAGAAGATGAAACCAATATTCATCAAACAGACAAAATGGTAATAAGGAAGTTTCCTTAAAAGATGCTCAAACACATGGCCAGTGTCAGTTACACACCTGGACATCACTAGATGCTAAGTGTGTAGGACACAAGATCAACACATGAGAAAGCAAAGGAGAAAATACTGGACTTTAAAGTTTGGTTCAGGACTAAGAAGCAGGTAATTTCAATTAGAAGAACTGCTCCTGATAGCTTTTCCTACAGGCCCTATGAATTGGCTGGCCTGTCCCCACCACACAGACATACATGACACACGCACACACATACACACACACACACACGCCACTCTACAAAATATGAAACAACTGCTTTGTATGTTTCTGGTCCCCTATGATAAGTCTATGTCCACAAGAGCTGTGGAACTTGGGGAGTGACAAGTCCTTGCTGAAGAGCTAGACTGGACAAGGGAGAGGGTATCTGGAACAAGTGGTCAAGCTGCCTTGGCCTCCTGCCTTAGTTCTGGAGAACCACGACCCAGGAGAGAGGAGATGCAAATTCCTTCACCTGAGGGTAAACTGCCCCAGTCATGAAGATAATTACTCACCTTGATGAGCCATTTCACTAACACATGCCAATTTATTTACCTAGCTGTCTCATTAAAAGTGAGTAATGGTTCTTCACCAGGCCTTTGCCTCCAGCGTTGGTTTACAGCCTGAGATGAAGAGGAGAGCCGGCACTCCCGGGGAGCGTGACCCCCCTCCCCGCCCGCCCCGCCCATGGCGAGGTTTACAAAAGCAGTTCTCAAGTAACGAAGGCAGGACCTAAGGGCAAACACAGAAGCAGCTCCCATTCTAATGAGCTTCCCAGTTGGCCCTTATCCATCACTTCTCCCAGTGACCTTCCCAGCTCCTTGAAGAAGTTCTTTGCATGCACATTAGAAAAAGTACTGCTGGGCTTCCCTGGTGGCGCAGTGGTTAGGAATCCACCTGCCAATGCAGGGGACACGGGTTCCAGCCCTGGCCCGGGAAGATTCCACATGCCACGGAGCAACTAAGCCCGCGCACCACAACTACTGAGCCCGCATGCCACAACTACTGAAGCCCGCACACCTAGAGCCCGTGCTCCACAACAAGAGAAGCCACTGCAATGAGAAGCCCACGCACCACAACAAAGAGTAGCCCCGGCTCGCCACACCTAGAGAAAGCCCGCGCGCAGCAATGAAGACCCAATGAAACAAAAAAAAAAAAAAAAAAAAAAAAAAAAAATAATAAAAAAAAAAAAAAAAGAAGGAGTACTGTTGAGTTGGGCTCCACTCATTCAGGCCCCAGGACTTTTTCTTTTAATGCAAGACTCAACCTCTTCCAACCAGAAGTCTTCGGCCTCCCTTCCCTTGAATTCCTCCCCTGAAAAATCATGGCAGCAACAGTCCCTGCCCCATTGTGGGGTAGTGAGGCCTCAGGGAGAGGCAGTGCCTGGGGATGACGTTCACAAGGTACTTAGCATATAGTGTTCCATTCATGGTGCCATGATTATTAGATATTTACCTGGGTGACTGGGACATGAAGGGTATTCATTCCCCACAGATTTACAGACTGAAATTATGAGCAAATAACTGAGTTGGTGACATTACCTCCCTCTTGGGAAGTTCTGGATCCATTTCAGACGGCTTCCAGCCCCCCGTCTTCTAGCATTTGTCTGGTCTCTCTGAGATTGGTAGGGCTTAGTTCCTCACTTTCATTGAAATGATGGAAAAACTGATTCCTAAAGCATGAAGAGCGGGCCATATAGCACCTGTCACCCCAGTGGCAGAGTGGGGACTGGAGCCAGGCCCCCTGAGTGTTGGTGCCAAAGCCTTTTCACCAGTGATATTATCACTGTCCTCAGTGACATTTGACAGGAACGCATGGCAATGGTATTTAAGTGCAAAAATACAAAGTTGTGTCTTAGTCCTACGCCTACCACTCTGTGTATGTGTGTGTGTGTGTGAGAGAGAGAGGTCCTTGACAAGTTACTTAAACCTGGCCTCAGATCCTCATTGTAACGTGGGAATTCAGTACTGCACTCAGCCAGGGGTGGGAATAATGGCTGAGGAAGCAGCAGGGCTCTCAGTGACACCCGGTCTCCACTTGGCAGACTTTTCTACCTTCCAAGCAGTGGTTGGTCTCATGCAGCCTCTGCTGAGCCCTCCGCAGGCTGCCCTGGTGTGTAACAGGCGTCGGACACCTATGAGCTCAGCGTGTCCTCAAGTCTGTTTGTTCTCCAAGTACATGAAAACACTTCTCTTCCACCTGAATGGAAGAGAAACGCACGTCCTTTGTGGAAAACAAGGGAAGCATAGAAAAGTATGAAGAAGAAGTAAGTCACCTGTAATCCCACCAAAGAGAACCACTACTGACATTCTACCAACACTTTTTCTATGAAGCTCTTGAACAAAATAAGGCCACGCTTTCCTTGCTTTTCTTTATCTTCCCCTTTTCACTTAACATTCGATTGTGTAGATTTTTTCCCTCCATAAACATGCTTCATGATTAGCACTTTTAGCATGAACAGCAGTCCGTCTAAACAGAGAATCAGGCTTAGCTTGTCTCTTACTATTGGGCATCCAGTTTCTTTACTCTTTTTCAATGTAATAAATAATGCTTAGATGAACATATTTGCACCTTTGTCTGCAATTTTTATCATTTTTTCTGGAGTCAGTTGTTAGACGTGGAATTGCATGGCCAAAAGGTTTGAACACTTGCAAAGTGACTGGCCTGCATAAGTTTCCAACAGGGCAACTCCGATTTAAATTCCATCAGAAGGAGGGTGCAGGTAAGTGCGCTTATCTCATTGCAACCCCTACCCCACCTGAGGTTTTAAAAAATACCTTCACTATGACACATGGTAGGTACGGATAGTTCTTTGAGAGTTAACCTTCCCAAGTTCATTTGGAACAGAGAAATAAGCCCAGAGATCAGTACTCACCTGGGTTAACTGTGGACTCAGTTCTCCTGAGAAGGCACCACTAGGAGAAATCATTCACGTGTGGGGAAAATAATACAATTGTCACAGAAGCAAAAAAGATGGCTGTTTCTGATCTTTCAAAATGTTTTTAAATGTGTGACTTAGCCAAACACGACCCTTCCCTCTACAACCATCAGTGAAAACATTATACTCTGATGCTTCAAATCCTGTGCTCTGAAACCCATTCTCCCATGCGTGAAGTCGGTGGTGGTGGAGAAAGTAAAGTAGTTTCTCAGACAGTTTCATTAAGACTTCTTACAGAAGGGGAGCTGATGTAAATTGAGCCAAGGATTGCGGGCTCGTGTGTTTATTTTTATTTTTCTACCGCAATCAATAGTGTTTGGTCTGCTGAATGTCACACGGACAGTAAACCCTGAGCCTTCCTCTTCTACGACGTGTATCTTTTGAGAGCCATTTAACTTTAAAGAAAGTGAAAACCTTTTGTTCAAAATTCAAGTCGATGTTGCTGAAACATACTTCTCGTGGTCCTATTACAGTGCTTCCGCCTGGCAGAAGTCCTCCCCTGTGTTGGCTTTAACCATGAACTAATTTGTTAACAGAAGCCACAGGGAATGTTACCAACCCCCATACTGAGCTGTTCCAGATGTGCTCGGGGCCCCGAGCTGAGAACGAAACAAGTATTTGGAGAAAAAGGAAAGGGATTCTGAACATCCGCCACAAGGCCAAAGATACAGCAAACACATTTTTATTCAGAGATTCTTGACTGGCTTTGTTCAAGGAAACTTGACTTCCAATCACTGGCTGCAGTTGCATTTTTAGAAACAGTCCAGAGCGGATAGCAGAAGAAATGATTCCAATTCTTGGTCCAATGTCTTGGGCAACTTCGTACCCCGTGACCCTCCACACCCTTACATATGCTCACATTCGTAGCACCTGCCCATGGCCTCGTGCTGAGTACTGTCTTACTAATATTGAGTGATGGGTGGATGAATTTTTCCTATCTTTAACACATGATGTGGCTTTTCTAATTTTCCAAACTTTCTTGGGTTAGTCCCTGTTGTCTCAATTTGCATGAACAATATACATCAGTTGGAATGGAAGAAAGCTCATTAAAAAGTTTCCCCTTAGTTTTGATGAAATATAAAAACATACCTGAGTCACACAGACATAGAGAACAGACTTGTGGTTGCCAAGGGGGTTGTTTGGGATTAGCAGATGCAAACTAGTATTACATAGGATGGATGAACAACAAGGTCCTACAATATAGCACAGGGAAGTATATTCAATATCCTGTGATAAATCATAATGGAAAAGAATATGAAAAAGAATGTATATGTATGTATAAATGAATCACTTTGCTGTACAGCCAAAATTAACACAGCATTGTAAATCAACTATACTTCAATAATTTTTTTTTTAATTTTAACAAAGGTGCACAAAAATGAAATATATATACCTGAGTCAGCCATTCCATGTTTGTGTATTTGCTTGTTGGTTTATTTGGGGTTTTATTGTTTTTTTAACATCTTTATTGGAGTATAATTGCTTTACAATGGTGTGTTTTAGTTTTTGCTTTATAACAATGTGAATCAACTATACATATATGTATATCCCCATATATCTTCCCTCTTGCATCTCCCTCCCTCTCACCCTCCCCATCCCACCCCTCTAGGTGGTCACAAAGCACCGAGCTGATCTCCCTGTGCTATGCGGCTGCTTCCCACTAGCTATCAATTTTACATTTAGTAGTGTACATATGTCCATGCCACTCTCTTGATTTCGCTTCTGGCAAAGGATGATGATATCACTTGAATTCTAATTTGCTGTCAGCTCCACCAATGAAAAAAAAAAAGCCAGAATGAAATTATTCTCAACAAAGGGAGACTTTAATCTCTGGGAATCAAAAAGTAAAAAGTATTAAATGCACATCAGACCTTGATTCATTTTTTGAAACCAAAATTGTATTTCAGCAAAAATAGTCAATTAAAAGTTTGCTCATTAATTGTCAAAAATTTATTTCTGAACCTTAATATCAAACCCACAGGAACAAAAACACACAAATGGCTCAGAAACAATGTCTGGTCTCTCTTGGAGAAGAAAAATGTCTTTGCCACCAGGGCAAGGAATCTGTTATTCAGTGTAGCTTTCAGAAGAGAGGTCACACGTTTTCTCATATTGATTTTACTTCCTATTTGGTAGCAAAATAATGTGAGAAGAGGCAATGAACATTCTTGGCGAAGAGCCCAGATGTTAAAAAATACGTGTCGGGATGTTTCTGAATTCCATCTTTTTCCTAGAGATTTCATGTCAGATGAGCATACGTTGCCCTACATTAGGGACACAGCCTAATGTAGGGTTAGTTTGGTGCAGTTTAGGGTGGTCTTCTGTAGGGTTAATGTTGGCACAGTTTAGGGTGATCTTCTGACGACCCCGTACTTAACACAACCAGTTGGATTCCAGATGTGTGTGCAGAATTACCTGGCAGTTCCGTTCCACAGCTGGGGTGGCTCCAGCCAGCGGTTCCTGAGAATCTGCCACCAAGGCACAAGCAGGCCACATGTGGAAGCCACGTCCCTACTTGCCCTAGTCTTTACAAAGAGATAGGGAAAGGGGACATTTTATTCTGGTGAAGGTTGGAAGAGGGCAGAAGGGATTTTGAAGAACTGCAGCGTGGTTAACTTGATCTGAAATGATTTTCAATGTCCCTGTATCTTCAGGCAACGTCAGGAACACAGAGAAGCTGAGCTATGACAAGCAACGCCAGTATGAGATCCTGGTGACCGCCTACGACTGTGGACAGAAGCCTGCAGCACAGGACACCCTGGTGCAGGTGGACGTGAAGCCAGTTTGCAAGCCTGGCTGGCAAGGTGGGCCTGCTCTCGTCAGTCCTGTTGGGTGAAGGCAGCTTGGCCAGGTGTATAGGAGGTGCTGGACTTGCCCTCCAATCATCACAATGCATCACTAGAGGAATTTGTAAAGCACAGGCACTCTGCTCTGAGAAACAGAGTAGCCTGTTTGTTCTTACAACTCCTGGGCGGTATAGTACCCCCATTTTACAGCTGAGAATGTCCAGGGCAACTCCTCTAACTCGTGTGCCCAGTTTGTCCAGTGTGCCCTTTCTCAAGTCTCATGACATCTTCCTATCAATGGGAATTATCCCACAGTGCTCAGGAGAAAGGGCCAATTCACTTTACCTAAGGGTTCGGAGTTCAGCTGGTGCATTTCAAGTTTTGATAATTGCTCAGCACCTGGGGAAGGTTGCGTGTTCCTTGGGCTTGCACAGAGGGCGTACAGGCAGAGGCTGGAGATCCAGAATCCAGCCTCTGTGTTAGGGGGTTTCTAAAGTGTTGGCTCTGGTAATGGAGAAGCAATGGCCTTTGATGGAGGTGGATATTTGTGCTACTTTAGATCTTTTAGGATGTAAAGACAGAAGGTTCAGGTTTGCTACCCTTTGAGGATGGAGGTGTAGCAATGAACTAAGGGGAAATAAGGATGGGAAGGCCAGCTGCAGAGATGGAGCTCGCAGAGGATTGGTTGGTTTATGGAATAACAAGAGCTCTTGTGGTGGCACCAGTAGTTCTGGTGGCCGAGCAGGGATGCTGGAGTTATCTCTGTGCCACCATTTTGGTTGTTGATGCTGTTGCAGGGTTCTGCTTACACATAACTTAGGGCGCTCCATGGTTTCATCCACTTTATGCCTTCTGTCTGCTGCCTTCCCTTCATAGGTCTTTAAATCTTCAGGACCCCTGTTATAGTCTACCTCTTTCTCTATCTCTATCTCTCTGTATCTTTCATTCTTAACGCCCCAAGAGAGGGTGCGATTAGCTGTGTTGATCATTCATGTCCCTATGGGACAGGCTGATGCCAGACCACATATAGGTCACTGGTCAGACTTTGAATGGCTGCCTTTTACTCAGGCATTTATTCCTAATCCAATTCAGCAGGCCAGACTGGCAGGACCTCATGGTGCAATGCAAGGACACCTGAGGACCCACCTGGGTCATTGCCCTCAGATCGTCCCCTGCACAACTTTATCTTCCTTAATCTTGCAACTAGAAAGATGGGAGGGGGTAATTAAATCCACCTCTGGAGAGAATTGGAATCATTTGCCTTTGAACAAAGTAGACAAGGTGAAATGCTGAGTAGAGGAGACACAGCTAAGACATATGAGAGGTAAAGAACAAAGGAGAGTCTTCTCTGTGTCCGTCTATTTCAAGCAAGAGACAGAGGAAAAGGAACAAGCCAGAGTGGGAAACTGTGTGTCCCTGACCTCAGGGGGCCTGAACTCTGGTTGAGTGTAATTCACTAGACCCTAAGGACCCTGAGGGCAGGATTCTGTCTCTCTTGTTCACAGTGGAATTTCTCAGGTTTAGCACATGTCTGGCCCCAATGGTAGGTGCTCAAGAAACAGTCATTGAATGAATGAAAGAATGAATAAATGAATGAAAAGCTATTTGAGTGAAGAAGAACTCACCTTGTTTTATTTTGACGTATAACAACTGGCCCCAGGGAAAGTCTCACTTTTGAAAAGAAAGCCTGGAAAGAACATAAAAGCTCTCTAAGCACGGAACAAGCTCACAATGAGATTTAAAGTGAGGAAAGCCAAACGCAAAGCCATATCTGGAGAATGATCCCAATCTTTTTTGTCTTTGATAAATGAGACACCTACAGATTTGGAATCACATTGAAATATATTTAAACGTAATTTCCTAATGGAGTTTGTACTTACTTCAGTGTTAAATGTATGCAAAGTAAAATGTGTTAATAATGTTTCATTCTGTGTGTGAAGAATGCATGGGGCCCCTACCTCGGGGCATGAGGCTATTTTCAGCTCTAGACAGGGAGGTCCGGGAGGCAAGGATGTTATCCATCTACTGGTGTGTCTGCAGCCCCAGCACAGGGCCAGGCACAAGCCAGGTGATTGGCAAGTGCTGAATGCATGAATGAATGGTGAAAAATGTACCTTTGTGTGGAACAAAGACAAGAGGGAAGCAGCACCTCCCTGCACCTGCTCACCGTGCCAGGCAAAGCGATGTAAGCAGGTGTAACATCTGGACCAACTACTTGATGGTGGCTCCCTGCCTAAGTCTGCCAGCCTTGGGTGGGAGAAGCTGACTCTGGATTCTGCATCACCCCCCTCCTCCCTCTAGCTCACCCACTGTAGACAGCCATTAGGTCTGTCTCCCCAGCCATTGTCCCAGCAGGCTTTCAGATCACAGACAGGTCCTCCAAGTTCTCAGATATGTGTGGTGACGGTCAAAGTGCTTTCCTGGCATTCTTATCCCAGCCCCCAGACCTAGAGAGGAATCTTCCGTCCTACCACCGTACTGGTCCACTTTACTCCTCCACTTGGGGCAACCGCCATTTCTGACCAGCCCATCTTGGGGCTGTTCTCTCTTCTACTCCTGGCCAGGGCTGCGGCCTCAGAGCTCAAAGTGTTCCTTTCTCCAGGGAAGAGCATTACCACCGGTCCCAGATATGTGTCTCCTGTCCAGCCCCTTCTCCCAGCTTTGTGGAGCAAACTGGAGTGAGCCATGTTTTACTGGGTTGCTTTTTGTTTGTTTGTTTGTTTCATTTTGTTTCGTTTTGCTAACCACGATGAAGCAGGCTGTTCCTCACTGGGAGAGGCCATCCGGTTCCTAGGGGAAAAGGCTGGTTCTTCCTGAAGCAGGTGTTGGGTGAAGGCTTCACTGTGTAAAATAGGAGAGGAACAAAGAGACTGGAGGCCATTCAGGATGCAGTGAACAATGGTAGGAAGCCGGTCTGGCTTGAGGAGGGGGTGGGGACTGGGGAGAAAATGGGGAGCGAATTTGGAGAAGTCGATGGAGGGGAGGGTTGGTAGTCAAGATTTTGGATGCCAGGGTGAGGCGCCGCGATGCTCCCCAAGCCCCGGGGACCCAGCTGTGAGTGAGGGCTCTGCGGACGTGTGCCAGGCATAATTGCCTGGAACAGAGGCTCCTCCCAGAGCTGGCTTCTCTCAAGCAACAACAGTCACCAAGCAATCGCAGGTTGGCAGTTCAAATTCTTGTACCTGTTCTAAGTCATTTCCCTCCAGGCAGGAGGGGACTGCAGCATAGTGAAAGCAATCCATCACACTCAGAGCCTTCTGTCTCCCCTGGAACACTCACTCCCAATCAGTGCCATCACAAGCCCTTTCTGCACCCAGCTTGTCCCAGGGAGCTAGCTATGCTGGAGGAGCAAGGGACCTGCTCACAGCTAGAGCCCTCCCTTCCTCCCAGACTCCAGTGATGCCCCAGGGCATTGGCCCTCTTTTCCATCACAATAACCCCTTCCAGGAATGTAGGGCTGCAGCTTTCCCAAGGCATGCTGGCCTTACCCAGCTGTACACGAAGGACATCCCACCCCCTGGCTCTGCTGCCACCTGCCTTTCAGACCTTGGCTAAGGCATCATCTGCTCGGGCTATGGTATTCCATTCTCTGCCTTTTTTCTGTGGGTAAATATTGTCTTCCAAGAAATGATATGGGCTCCCTGAGGGCAGAACCACACTCCTCACAGACCCTGGCACTCCCTGAACTTTCTGTCCATCACCTAAGCATCACCTAAAAGCTTGCTTACCACCATCACTCACCAATGGCAGAGCAGGGCTTATCAGAGGCTCAGCTGGCAGCAAGGAGAGGAAGGCTTTGCACCCAGAAAATGACCCCAGGGTACCAGGCGTATGCGTCTTGCTCTTACGTGAGTTTTGTCTTCTCTGCTGTATTCTGAGAGTGTAATTCTGAGTAGGTGGTCAGGGTCAGCTTTCTCTGCAGGGTTAGGTGGAGATTTGCCTAAGGAAATGTCACTCCCATTCTCAGCTGCCCAGGGAAGAAGAGCATCCTCAAAGCATCAGCTAGACCTCTGTGGGTGAAAGGGA
Source organism: Balaenoptera musculus (assembly GCF_009873245.2). Taxonomy (NCBI): domain Eukaryota; kingdom Metazoa; phylum Chordata; class Mammalia; order Artiodactyla; family Balaenopteridae; genus Balaenoptera; species Balaenoptera musculus. The sequence continues at coordinate 21,447,259 of NC_045788.1, forward strand.
GAACTAAACCTGTGTTTTGTCCTGAGCTCTGAGAACACGCAGTATCCCTATAGCAGCTCTTATTCACAGAGATGGATGATTCTAATAGGAACCAGAAAAAAGGTGTGCATGCAGTACACATGCTAAAGATGAGCTTGTGCTTTTCATGCCAGGCATCTGGACTTGCAGTCTTCTTAGTGTCTGTTTCCCTCCTGCCAAGCGGTTATAGGTACCCATGCCTGAGGACTTCTGGAAGAATCTGCATCCATCCATGGGTCAGAGCACCACAGAGGATGCAGTGCCCTCAGAGGCTCTCAGGCGGATGGGGGCAGTAACAGCAACGGACACAGTCAGAGATGGCACTGCTGACCCGTGCTTAGAGGGGCCACAGACTGTGTCCTAGAGGAGCACTTGCAATTCAGTTGCTGGTTTGAGGGTTTTGTTTGTTTAGTTTTTACATTATGTTATGTAATGTCATACTGAGAAACACATCCATTCTTTTTCCCTTCCTTTATTGTTCTCTATAATCCCTTGGCCCATCTCTTTCTATGTTTCAAGCTGAAAACATTGTCTGCACAACATTTACTTAGGACATTTTCCCTTTTATTGTTGCAAGTCAGATTTTGTATTTATTATTACCTGCTCCTGCCACCTGAGACCCAAAGTTCAGTCTGTCACTGTCCCCTTTATGCAAAACATCTCCCCTCTGAAGAGAACCACTATAGACTCTCCCTGGCCCTTCACCGTTTCTTTCCCAGGCACGTTGCTGACCAGACATCCTGCCATTCTGGATCTGAAGTTCCCACATCAAATCAGCTTTCCAGACTCCAGCCCCCACAAAATCCCATCTTCATTTTCCTACTTCATCCCTGAGCACCATCCCACGGCAGCCAATTACACCTCGCCCAGCATCAGTTCACCCAATGCTGCGGGTTCCTAGAACTTCTCCCTCGGGCCCAATTCCTGCTCCTTTTACCTTCACAGTAAGGTGTCTCATTTAATATAGAAAGAAAAGGAGATGCGGCCACATAATGAACTATTTCTTCTCTGTTCTTTTGGGCTTGAATTATTCTCCAGGTGTGTCAAACTGTCTTGGTGTTTCTACCATCCCACAAACCAGGCCTTCGTTAGGAAGGAGGAGGGTATCTTTGAGAGGAACGCTTCTCAAATCTGAATGTGCACATGAGCACCTGGGAGGCTGGGTAAAATCCAGATTCTGACTTAGTACGTCTGGGGTCGATCTGCATGTTGCTGGTCCATGGCCTTCATTTGGAGTGAGAAGGTCATGCAGAAAATATTTCTAAACACCTAGAGTATGTCTAAGATTTTTGTGTTGAAAAGACAGCAGCCTGAAAGCTGCTGGTTGAGATTAATTTTCCCTTAGTTATTCACATTGTGAGATAACCGAAACTGACACACACATGCCGCAGTAGGAGATATTCTGACGTGAATTCATTTACCCTTTACTGAAGGCCCACTGTGTGCTGAAGGCTGAGAATACAGAGGAAAAAAGACCTACCAGGACTCATAGTATAGAAGGCAATATGGGGGACACGAGCTCTGCTGGAGGGAACATTGGAGACACAAGGGAGAGACATTTAACCTTGCAGGGGCCCTGGGGCAGAGGCACCTGGGATCAATCTTGAAGGATAATAGTTTTAGCACAGCGAAGAAGAGTGTTCCAGGTTCAGGAGCAGATGTCAGGAAGGTGAGAGGGAGCATGATGTGGCCAGGGCATGGGGGAGAGCATTGGACAGGCCAGTGGGGACCAGGTCAAGAGCGAGACCTCCTGTGTTACCCCAAGGGCAGTAGGGAGCCCAGAGGCTTTCATGCCCTGGCATGATGAGGGGGGATCTTGGAGAAGAAGGACTTTCTGGCCGACCACATAGATGGTGGCTGGGATACAGAAATTGGGGCAGGGAGACCAGCTGAAGAGGATGATTTTTCCTGAGTGCACTAAGCAGAGCACTTCTGGAAATGTATCTAAAGTCATGTATTTATTCCAAAACCAATTCAAAGTACTGAACAGCAAAGGAGGTTAGATTTTCAGGCAAATCCCATGAGACCCGATAGGTTAGGGGACAAGACTGTCAGTCAGGCATGTCTTGGGTAGAATAGACCTCTGCTAAGCCTTGTCAAGTATATATTCTGTCCCTTCTGCAGCTGTCCATTTGCCTGCCACCCTGCCAAGGAGAAAAATGCCCAGGCCCCAGGGGTCAGTCGGTTTCACCCTGCCCCTTGCAAAAATCAGATCAATTATTGATCAAGTACAACAAAGAGCTGACTTAGGTTTTACTACTTGAGAGGCATTGATTTTGAATCATAGAGTGAAAAGCCCATGTAAGTACCCAGATTTGCTTAAACAGAAACAGGCAGGGCTCAGAAGGTGGTGATGTGTCCATTGGAGGACTTCTGGTGATGTCACCCTTGTTGCAGGCTGAAAGACAGAGGAAAGGATGGTTTCTTGCCCTCAGTTCCCTCCTTCACTGTCTTGCCAGGGAATCCAAGATACTGCCATTAGGGTACCAACATTTTGTTCTAAAGGATTGTTAAAAAACAAAATTCAGTGTAGTAAATGTGAAGATGTAATTGGCTTTATTCAACAATTCATGAACTGGGCAGCGTCCAGTGTTCGGAAGGGTTGTACAAAATGGAGGGTTTTTATTGAAGGAGGGAGCGGTGAGAAAGTTATTAGTGAAAGAAAAGAAAGAATTGTTTCAGGCCAGGTCACCTTCTTTTGGGGGAAAGGCAAGGGTCTATTATTCATATTACCTCTTCTTCCTTTGGGGGATGGAAAGGGTCTCCATTGACCAGAAAATCCCAGACTGTCCAATTAAGATTACATCCCTAGACTATCTTATACACTGGAAACTAATATAGTATTGTAAATCAACTCTACTTCAGAAGGAAGGAAGGAAGGAAGGAAGGAAAGAAGGAAGGAAGGAAGAAAGAAAGAAAGAAAGAAAGAAAGAAAGAAAGAAAGAAAGAAAGAAAGAAAGAAGGAAGGAAGGAAGGAAGGAAGGAAGGAAAGAAAGAAAGAAAGAAAGAAAGAAAGAAAGAAAGAAAGAAAGAAAGAAAGAAAGAAAGAAGAAAGGAAGGAAGGAAGGAAGGGGGGAGGGAGGGAGGAAAAAGAAGGGAAAGGAAAGGAAAGGAAGGAAGGAAAGAAGGAAGGAAAAGAGAGAATGAAAGAAAGGATTACATGCCTGGGGAAGGTCAAAACCATAGTCAGGTCAGGTATTAAATCTATGTTTGGTATCACGGGCTTTAGCACAGGTAGTGCCTTTTTGGACCTGTGGTTTTCTCTTTAACAGTTCCCCCTTTTGATCAAACTCTCAGCCTAACTGAGAGATATGATCAAAAGTGAAGGCAATAACACCACTCTCGCCTATTGCTCTGTAGTTCTCACAGCTTTGTTGATCCTTGGTGTGGTACCTATAGGTCACAGTGTCTTTGCTTAATCCCTGTGACATTCACAGGTCACAGTTCCAGGCTCATAATCCTTAAGTTGGTCATTCTCTTCATTTTTTTTCTGATGTTCCAGTCTTAGGGAGATCATTTGCTTGGTGGTTAGCAACTGCAAACATGCATTTAAAGGGTTTTGAGAGAATACAACACAGCAGGGTTATTATTATGATTATAATAAGCACGATAATTCTCAATGTTTGGAGTGCACTTCAGAACCATGGTCCCCAAGACCCAAACCAATCAAAGAAAAGACCCCACTGAGGCAGTCACCCTCTTAAGCCAAGTGGCTTCTTCAGTAATCCTACGTAACTGAGTTTCAACTTCCCTAAAGTGTCAGCTCAGGTATAGCAGGTGGTGTTGGGTACAGCACAGACACCTTGTTCAGGTAAAAGATAATCAAAGGCTATTCTATTATCAAGAAAAACCTTGACCAGAGAGTATAAGGATCTTTGCTGGGCAGCTAGTGTTTTTGCAACAGAATTTGTAATGTCGCCAAGTGTTAAGGAGAGATTTCTGATCATATCTCACTTGTAGTTACTCCTAACCAGGAGATGGATTTATTCCCTGCATTTGAAACTGTGCACCTCAGATTGGGACTCGAACCCACGTGGCCGGGACTCGAACCCAGCCAAAACCCAGATTGGGACTTGAACCCACGTGGCCGGGACTCGAACCCGGCCAAAACCCTGACTGGGGCTTGAACCCACACAGCCGGGACTCGAACCTGGCCAGAACTCAGACTGGGACTCAAACCCACGTGGATGGGACTCGAACCCAGCCAAAACCCACAGTCTTCCAACTGAGATCACACACCTGGTTTCAGGACTTAATGAAGCTCAGGTTCTTGATGTCTCATCGCAGAAAGAATTCAGTGAGAGACAAAGTGATAGGTAAGAAGTGGATTTATTTAGAGAGAAACAAACTCCACAGACAGAGTGTGGGCCATCTCGGAAGGTGAGAAAGGCACCAGGGTATGGGGTTGCCCATTTCTATAGGAGTGGATAATTTCATAAGCTAATGAGTGGGAGGAGTATTCCAGCTATTTTAGGAAGAGGCAGGGATTTCCAGGAATTGGGCCACTGCCCACTTTTTGATCGGTTATGGTCTTGGAACTGTCATGGCGCCTGTGGGTGTGTCATTTAGCTTGCTGGTGTGAGCGTATATACGGAGGCTCAAGGTCTAGTGGAAGTCAGCTTGTCCGCCATCTTGGACCCATTTGGTTCTAATCAGTTTATGTCATGTCCTCAGGCTATGTCATTCTTTCAAAGGCTATGCCCTGGCTCCTTCCTTCCTGTTTCACATTTACGTGCTCAATTCAGGGGTCAGTCAGGTTTTTAGTGCATGTGGAAAGAATCTCCTTTGTCATTTTAGCAGATGAAACAAAACCAAGTTTTAGTTTCACATAAGTATATTACTGATTGTTGAGCTGCACCCCGCAGGCCTCTAAGGCCTGTGCTTGCCCAGCTTCAAGACCGAAGAAAGAGCCCGGAATCAGCAACAGAGACATCAGTGGTTTAATGGATGGGGGAGCTTACACGTCTGAAGCAAGGTCCTGCAGTGACACCCCACCACCGTGTGCACCAGCGGATGGTGGGCAGGACATGGTGGCAGTCTTCACTCCCCAGGGGAAGGGGAGATTGCCAGTTATACGGGAAATTGACATCAAGTTGGCTCATTAGTTACCAGGGAAACCAGCAGAGGGGCACAACCCTCACCACCCCTTTGATATGCTGTCACTAGCTGGGGCCTGGGGTAAGTACGTAGTCATACGTGTAGGGTGTAGGTGAAGCAGGCATTGGTCTGGCAGGGGATGTACAGAGAGCAAGAGAACAGCCATCTTGAGTGGCCTAACCATATACCGATATTAGAGCATATTTTAACACCCTTATAATATCGATTCAATTTTAACCAGTTTGATGGATTATACAAGGTAAAATTCCTTCTTTTTCTCGCTCTCTTCAACTTTCTGTATACAATTAAGTTTGTCCTTCATAACCAGAAGTTCTAGTTTAGGCAAAATTACTTTCATTTCCCTTAATAGGAATGCATTGCCATACCGCATATCTTTTCCTAACCAAGAAACACATCCTACTTTCCTTGCATATAAAGTTGTGTCCCTTATTATTACTAATAGCTTTAATTATGTATATTAATTAGAATTCTTAACTCTTAGAAACCTTAATTTCTAGTGAAAACTCAGAAGTAAGCAATTTTGAACCACATGTCAGACGAGCACTTTTTTTAGATTGACAAATTTATGAATGCATTTCATAATTTCTAGAAACATGTGTTTCTTCACGGGACAGTCTTTCAGTGTGACACAAAACATGTTTACTAATGAAACCGTGCACCTCTGATTGGAACTTGAACCCAGGTGAGGACTTGAACCCAGCCTAAACTCAGATTGGGACTTGAACCCATGGTCTTTTAACTAGAATCACTCACCTGGTGACTGGACTTACCGAGGCTCAGGTTCTTTGTATCTCAGCGCAGAAGGAATTCAGTGAGAGGCAAAGTGATAGGCAAGAAGTAGATTTATTAACATAGGACACTTGTGAGGGAAGCAAGTGGGCAGGCGAGGGGCCTCTGCCCCACAGATTAAGCAGGCTACATTTTTATAATCAAAGGAAAGTGGGGGAGGGGAAGAAGACCGCCTTCTTCCTCATTCTTCAAGTAGACAGTCAGGCTTACATCACTAACTCCTCCTTCGTATCAGGCAGGAGAGTGTTTGACCCTCTGAGGTCAAACTAGGACTGTCTAGCGCTTATTCAAATCAGCAGAAGGATGGTAACATATACTAAAATATGTTGAATCATCTCAGGTTTCTGTATGAGCGTCTCCTACTTAGGAATGTCACCTTTCCCTTAAATTCCTGTCCTTGGTCCTAAGGATCATTAGCTTGCTGAACTCAAACCCGCAGAATGCAGGCCTCATTTTTTTCTTTCACTTAGTGACCTCAGGCATATCTCATGCTTTTATTTATGGCTTTATAGTTAAGCAACCCTGCTTCATTTCATGACATTCTGATAGCTTTCTTGAGCTACCATTAATTTACAGCGTTCTCCCAAAGTTCCCTAGGTTTCCCTCTCTATAATCCCCTACTGGGACTTCTACAACTACCTGTGTAACTATCCTACTCTATCCTTATCACTAATAGAACCAAATTTATCTTGAGTTTCTTTGCAATAGGAAGCCAAAAGTAGATAAAACTATGTTCAGTAATTAATGTTTCACAATTTTCTTATTTATAAAAGACCTAGATATTTAATACATTTCTATCATTTAACTTTAGAAAACTCAAAAGTTTCAAGTTACCAAAAGAGATTTCAAAGGCTATTTTTAAGTACCTATACCATAAAATATAATTGTTGCTGAAAAGTTTATATATAAATTCTTATCCTATTTACATCTATCTGAAACATTTGCTGACATCAATCATGTTTAAGTTACCCACAAAAGCTTCATGAGACACTAGACAAAATCAGCCATCATTCTAAGTTATTTTATTTTTTGCTGACAAATTTTGCAACAGAGAAACATGAATCTGACTAATAAACCTGAGTAGAATAAAAGTTGTTTATCTGCATTATATTCAATGTCAATAACCTTAAAAGATATGTCTGTTTTAATTAAACCAACAAACTTAAACTAGCTTTTAGTCACTAAAGATTATCCTAAGTCACGCGAACTTGAAAAGTATCTGAGTTAGTTTCTGTTATATTTCTGAGAACTTTAAAATGAAACCAACTAGAGCTCTTTTACAAATTAATTTTGGCAATACCATCCGAAGGTAGAAAAACATATCTATATATGCATATATAGACAAACAAACATACTGCTGCAAACAGAGAGCTTATAGTTACTAATATTAGTGGAAAAGATTTGTAAGATTTCTAGTTAGCCCAGTTTCCAAATATACCTCCTCACTCTCTTTTTTTCTTTTTCTTCTGGTGAGAAACTTGCCTATTAAGATTGCATCTCAAAGAATGGCTCTTTGGTCCTAAAGAAGATAGGAGTAGGACATTTATATCACAAAGGCACAGATTAAGCGCAGTACAATTCTGTTTCCAATGTCCTGATTTTTGTAAGCATTTTGAGAGGAAGAGGTGAGGTTTGGGGATTGGTAAAAAAAAAAAAAAAAAAAAAAGGCAGGTGAACTTTGTGGTTTTTATTTGTTTGTTTGCTTGCTTTATTATTTTTAATTGAAATATAGTTGATTTATAATGTTGTGTTAGTTTCTGGTATACAGCAAAGTGATTCAAATATATATTCTCTTTCATATACTTTTCCATTATGGTTTATTACAGGATATTGAAGATAGTTCCCTGTAAGGCAGGTGAACTTTGAACTTCTAGAGAGCCACACCTTTGGCCCTGCAGAGGTTTTCAAGACAAAGACAGTTGTTTCCAATTCCCCAAAGAATTGGGTTGTAGCTTTTGTTTTAGGTATCTTTTATGTCTTTAATTTTTTCATTAGGCTTTTGCAATAAGTCTTTCAATGAAGCTATTTTGGAATTTCAAAAACTATTGTAGACTTCTGCATACCTATTAAAATAGGTATCCCATTCTGTTTGTATGATTTGGGAGCCCTTGCTTTTATGTATGTTTTTTAAATGACCTATCTATTCCTCATAATGGCCATTGTAATTCCTCTAAGGGCTGACAGCAGTTTGGTAGGTCCCTGGCTACAAATGGAGCTTAACCCATATTTCTATCCAGCTATGCCTAGCCATAAACAGAGTATAATTCATTTCTATTTGGCCATGTTTTGGAACCCTCAACCTCGTGGCTACCAAGCCCAGCTCTCAGGACACAAAACAAGCTTAGCAAGATTTTGCCATTTTTGTAAATACCTACAGCTTCTGGAATCACAGTTCTCAGACGTAAAATAAGAAGGTATGCCGGAGGTGGTGCACTCAAGTTTTGGATATAAAGGATCTCATTAGCAATTAGCCTTTATCTACACAAGAGAAGACAAACATGTGCACATTAACATATAGGCAGAAACCAAGAGATGTTTCTGCGTCCTGGATAAAAGAAGGCCCTGTATGCACCACCAACAATTCCCATGGAACCTTGGGGAAAGGACTGAACCAGCAAACCCCAAGGATTGAGGAACTGAGGACTGATTCCAAACAAAATGGAGAACTATAGCCGTCACCAACAGTTCCCAACATGGAATCTGGGGAAGGATTCCAAGCAAATGGCGAATTGCACACTAAACCTTCATCAGTTCCCAGTGTGGAATCTGGGAACAGAATCAATGGCTGGGATTTTCCACTCAAAAACCTGGAAATTGCATTCTGAAAGGCTAAGGGCTTGGCTCCAGGCAGAATCATCTGTCAGCTCAATTGGCTGCAGGCAGAATCATTTACCAGCTCAAGCTGACCTGCCCTATAAAGGAAGCCAGTTATACTGGGAGCTTGAAAGCAAAATGAATGGAACTCATACTGAGAGGAATTTGCCAATCTCCCTCGGAAATGGTGAGAAGGACTGTGAACTGGAAAGTATTCATGGGGCACCATGGCTGTGTTTCCTGTTGTCCCCAAATGCCATTGGAAGTTTGCTTCAATCCCACTGCTGCCACCAAATCTGGTAAAAAACAGAATTCAGCCAAGTAAATGTGAAGATCTAATTGGCTTTATCCAATAATTCATGAATCAGGCAGCATCTCATCTAGTAAATAGGTGCTCCGAGGAGTGGTACAAAATGGAGGGTTTTTATAGAAGGAGCATGGGGCAAGGAGGCTATTAGCAAAAAAAAAAGAAAGAAAGAAAGAAAAAGAGTTGCTTCAGACCAGGTCACCTTCTTTGGGGGAAAGGGCAAGGGTCTCTTATGCAGATTGCCTCTTCTTCCTTTGGGGGATAGAGAGGGACCACGTGACAGATTACCTTGTTGGTGCTGAGAATAAAATTCCAGACTGGCCGATGAAGATTACATTTCTTGGGAAGGTTGAAACTGCAATTAGGTCAGGTATTAAATCTAGGTTTGATATCATGGGCTTATCACAAGCCATGCCATTTGTGGCCTGTGGTTTTCTTCTTTAACAGGATAATCCCCACTTAAATTGCAAATGCCAAATGTCACTATTAAGCCAAGATTCAGCAAAGTATAGCCCACAAGCCAAATCTAGTCAACCCATTTTTGTGAAACCGTGAGATACAAAATGGTTTGTACATCTTTTTTTTTTTTTTTTTTTTTTTTTTTTTTTTAGTATTTGTTTATTTATTTATTTATGGCTGTGTTGGGTCTTCGTTTCTGTGCGAGGGCTTTCTCTAGTTGTGGCAAGCGGGGACCACTCTTCATCGCGGTGCGCTGGCCTCTCACCATCGTGGCCTCTCTTGTTGCAGAGCACAGGCTCCAGACGCGCAGGCTCAGTAATTGTGGCTCACGGGCCCAGCCGCTCCGCGGCATGTGGGATCTTCCCAGACCAGGGCTCGAACCCGTGTCCCCTGCATTGGCAGGCAGACTCTCAACCACTGCGCCACCAGGGAAGCCCGGTTTGTACATCTTAAATGCTTGAAAAAAATCAAAAGATGAATAATATTTTGCGGCACATGAAAATTACATGAAACTCAAATTTTAGTGCCTGTAAATAAAGTTTTTTGGCATACACTACACTCATTCATTTACATATTATCTCATGGCAGCTTTTGCACTACAACAGCAGAGCTGAGTAGTTACATGGGGACCAGATGACCCTCAAAGCCTGAATATTTACTATGGTCCATTCCAGAAAATGTTTGTTGACACTTGCACCAAGCTATTATTGCCCATTGACCCCTTAGCGGGAAGTTGTTTATTGGAGTACCTAGGACAGCCTAGAAAAAATGGAACAATAAATGGACACATTTAGACAGAGGCAAAGAAGTACAAAAGTCCAAAGCAAGGTTCACTGCACAGAGGACAGATAAGCAATTCTAGCCCATTTTACAGATAAGGAAAACTTAGGCCAAGAGAGATTGAGTGACTTGCCCAAAACCTCACAGCTGGTAAATGGCAGAGATGGAATTCACATTCGTGTCAGTCTGTCCCAGAGGGACTGGGGTATGAGGAGGAAGGAGGAGGATAGAACAAGGAGGTTAGGAATTTCCAAAGAGGCAGGTAACCAGCTTTATAAAAGGGCATCTCAGAAAACTGTTCAGAAAAGACACAACCGGTGTGTCCTTAGGGAACGTATTTAACCTCTCACCTTATCTCCAAAATGGTGATGAGACTTACCTTGAAAGGGCAGCTAGAGTTCAATGAAGCAATATATAGGTTCCATCTAAAAGGTGCCCAATATTCTTTCTCTCCCCTCTCCCTGACTCACCCAACTCACATTTCCTTGATTGAGTCTGGTCCAGCACACTGTCCCTTTGAGATTACAGCTCATTTGAAAATAAACCCATGCTTGCAGATTGTCCATCTCTTGCACACTATTTGTCTGAACCTAAAGTTGCCTCTGGCGATCTCACCGGCCAGAGAAACCCCACTTGAGCCTGAGACCTGGGTGTTAAGCTTCAAATGCAAAGACGTCAGGCCCAAGCTCATCTCTTCACACCAGAGCAGGGAGACACTTTCTCCCGTAAGAGACGTGAGCAAGACAATTACCCACCATCTACTCTTCCATTCATCAGGACAGAACCTGGCTTTATTTGAGGTTCATCCCAGGGGCTCAGCTCCTTTGTCCCACGTGCCCTCTGTGTATTCTCCTCCTGTCCTCCTGACTCTCTTCTTTATCAGAATTCTCTACCCACCCCCCGTCTCCCCATTCTCCACCTTCCTCTCCTCCCCCTTTATTCCTTCCACATTCTTCCTCTGATTCCTCCACCCACCTTTCCCAAGTGTAGCCCTGAACCCAACACTGGGGGAAGGTGATGGGGGCGCAAGGATGCAGGAGTCAGGAAGGTGACGGGGGTGCAGGGCTGCAGGAGTCAGGAAGGTGACGGGGTCGCAGGGCTGCAGGAGTCAGGAAGGTGACGGGGGTGCAGGGCTGCAGGAGTCAGGAAGGTGACGGGGGTGCAGGGCTGCAGGAATCAGGAACAAACCAGAGAAGACAGAGCTGGATGGGAATAAGAAGGGCTCCATCAGCATTTAGTTCCATCTTGATCTGCAGGCTTTGCTGAAACCGCTTCCCTGGCTGAGCTTCGGTTTCCTCAACTGTAAATTAAGAATCATAATCCTTGGCCCAGTTATTTTGTAAGATTGTTAAGAAGACCACAAGAGGCTCTATGTGTGGAAATGCTTTGCAAAATTTAAACCACCATGCAAATAATGTTATGATCAAAACTGATAAAATAGACACCATCATACAAATGAGCACACACACTTTCGCACACCCTGAAATCCATAGAGCTGGGTAAGTCTGTGTGGCTTGAGCATCATGTCCTTGATTTTGGAGCTGAAGACTGGAACCGAAGGGAGACGGTGGGGTGGGGAGGGAAGAGCACAGTCTCGGGGGCTGAGAACCCAGGCGTCAGTCCCAGCTCAGCTCCAGTGCAGTCTGCAACCTCGAGAAAGTCACTCCTGCCTGGTTCAGCTTCCCCAAGTGCAAAGGGGACAACAGTGCCTTCCAATGAGGATGGGATGAAAGTCTGCGTGTACAGCGCCGCCCTCAGAACCACGCATGGCGGGGCTCAGTGAAGAACAGCTCTTTTTAGTTCCCTTTATTTCAATTTTTTACATCACAATGGAACATTTTGCCCCCAAACCCAGTAATTGGAATTCCACTAACTCTGGTGGGCGTGACCCCAGGACCACGGTCCTTGAGTTAGCTCCAATCTGCCAGGTGAGCATACGCGCCCCGGGAGAGGCTTCGTGGGGCTCTCCTCCTCCGTGAATAATGACCTGTTGTGACAGCACTGACACAGTAGATCCTTAAGGTGCAACAAATGGCTCTGACAAGGATGCTGATTTACTTACTCGGCGGCGTTTCAATGCACTTAAAGACCTGCTGGATAAATGCACCCACGCGCAAGCCTGGCTCCCCGTGGCTCCGTGTGAGCCTGGGGGGAAATGGACCCCAAGGTTTCTGGGTCCATAACCTCAGCCCTGCGAGGGAGGGGCGTGGGTGAACTGCACTCATCCCAAACAACACTCAGCCACAATAATAGTCACCGCTGCCGGAGCACTTCCTGTGTGCAGTGCTCTGTGTGAGGGTGATGCAGGTACTCATGTACTCATGCTTCACCACACCCTGAAAGCTGTTCTTTTCCCATTTTGCAGATGAGGACTTGGAGGTTGAGAATCTTGCCAGCCAGCTGGTAATATACAGGACCAGCCTGCAAACCCAGTCCCTCCTACCTGCACACACAGGGCTCCTGCCCAGTCAGCTGCAGTGTCTCAGAGCAAAGGAGGACACTGGCCCCCTTGGGAGACCATTGGAGGAAAGCTGTCTTGCAGAGAATCCTGTGGTCAGAACCCTTCCCTCGTGCTATAAAGAAGATGTGTCATTGGACAGCAGGACACCATGAGAGAGGACAGTGGCTTTCAGGGTAGCAGTGGGGAGAGATATCACTCCTGCCACACGAGCCTGTCGCTGGTGCCTGCCTTTGTTCAGGATAGGAGGGCATCTCTCAGCCTTCTTAGATGACCCCTTGGACTCTGAGTAGGGGATGGGGGTGCCCAAGGACACCCAAATGCTGAGAGGTGGAACCACGGCAGGTATAGGTCTTCTGACTCAGAACTCCACACTCCACCCTATCCCTCCATGGACCTGGGTCTCCCCCAGAGCCACACACTTTCAGCCTACTTCCTCTTCCACTGACAGTTCTTTTAATATTTGCAGGCGCTTGAATCTCTCCCTGCGGGGAGTCAGGAGAGGGTGTGGCTTTAGGAGGGCTGGCTCCAAAGCCAGAAAGATCTGGGTTCAAATCCAGTTTCCATCATGCCTTAGCTCAGGGACATTGAGCAAATGACTTACCTCTCTGAGCCCTCAGATGTGGTATCTGCAAAATGAGACTAATAACAGGACCTGTCTCAGAGGGCGGTCCCGAGGCAGAACTGTGCCCGGCACACAGAAGCAGCTCCATGAGACCCACAAGAGTCCTCTAAAGTGGTTTTAGGAGGCAGGCCAGGCTGTTGGTGCCATTTGCTGGGGGTGTAAACTTAGGCAGGTCATTTCACATCTCAGGCTCAGTTGTCCCATCGGTGAGATGGCCCTCCTTCCTCAGATGGATGCCAGGCAGATTGATAACACATATAAGAGGCCCAGCCAAGACGTTACTGAGTGGCATTAGCTTAGACACTGATATCGTCATCAGAACGTCAAGCAGACACTTGGTTTCCGTGATATGCATGTGACCACAGCAAGCCACCTGCCTCTCTTTGCCACACTTGTCCTCATCTCTAAAGTGGGCAGAATAGTGCCCCCTCCTCTCTGCGTCCTCGTCACATGGCTCTTGGTGGATGGTGCAACAGGCTGGAGAGCTGTGAGTCAGCCCTGGATTCACACTGTGGAGTGTGTCATGACCCTGGAAATGCCAGGACAGGGGCCTGGAGAACTGACCCCACGCTAACCACGCAGGCAGACGGCCACGGTCTCAGCACAAAAGAGAGGCTCTCAAAGCTTCCATTCAACCCAGGGAACTTCCCCACCTGAGCCAGGCGGGCGGGGAGTCCTGGGGCTGTGAGCTGGATCTGCAGGGTGAGGGCAAGTAGGTGACCAATCCTGAATAGATGATTCTGATCCAGGGAGGTCAGAGCAGTGACGGGAGACCCAGGGGCTGGGAGAGCAGAGAACAGGCGCGCCTGAGCCTTTGGAAGGTCTTCCCAGATGAGATGGCACTGAAGCTGCATTGCGGGGGTCAGTACCACTCACCAGGTGCCCTGAGGGGGTGGGGATGGAGGCCGTGTTGGGAAGGGGCAGGGAGGAGTACCCCCCAGAGAGCTTGGTGCTTCAATGCTGCACCTTCTAGCGATCGGTTTCCGCCCGCGTCCTGCTCAGCATCTCTTGCTCCTTAACTGATGGGGGACAAGAGTTTGCGTTGCAGGGAAGGGTGTGGAGAAAATTCTGCAGAGGTGGATGAACCAGTGTGTGCTTCCTTGTTTGTCTCCATGACAGATGTGGTAAGATTTCCAATGCGGACAGTGAATGAAGTAGACAGAACTTTCCAGAGAGCTCCTGTAAGGCTGTGGGCGTAACAGCCAGAGTTCACCTGGCCCAGAGGAGCATGGTGGGCCTCAGCAGGGAGGGTCCCTCCTCCCTCCGTTTCCATGGAGCCCAGCCAACTTCCGCGCTGCTGAGGTCTGGGTGCCTTCAGGGCATCCGCAGTTGGTACCCTCAGCCGGGAGGCTGGTTTCCCTAGGCAGGACAGGGCAAGGCCCTCCCACGGGAGCAGCAAGCATGGGCACGTGGGCCCAGGGCAAAGAGGAAGCTCAGGGGGCCTGGGGGGCCTGGAGCTGCCCTATCAGCTCATGGGCCAATGTGGGGAACCTGTCTGGGGCCTCTAGAAATTAGTACACTCTGAGGATGATGAATTTCCGATAACCCGGCTGGCGGAAGTTAGTATTTGGAGTAAAACGTGACCACATTTTCAGCCAGTTTAAGACAAGTGGGTTGTTTTGCCTTGTTTCAGCAATGAGGCTTTAGCTGGAGACTGGAAGCCCCTCTGCGTCCCCCAACACCAATGTGTGTCTCTGGCCTGAGACTCTGCATCCCTGGGTGATGGCGGCACACAGGCAGCACCCACCAGTGAGGAGCTGTGGCCTGTCCACCCGTGGAGGTTTGGCAAGTGACACCCTCCCTTGGGCAGACTCGCCCACCTTCTTCCAGGCTCCAGGCTCAGAAGCAAATAGTGACAGCATGTCACCCCCTCCCAGCCTCCAAGGCTTTTGCTCTTCAGGCTCTCAGCTCCGTGGATTTATAACACCCCTCATTACTGAATGCAAGACAAAGCACCCCGTTCCCAGTATGTGGGCGGCACTCAGACATGCCAACAGGAGGCCTTTGTGGCAAAGAGAAGAGGCAGGTTGTCTGTTGGCCCAGGTGGGCAAGGGAGAAGGATGGTTTTCAGGCAACATTTGTCAGTTCTGTGTAATAAGTAGCAACTGAGCCACCACAACTTTTTAGTGTAAACATATTTTAAATTATAGAGTGTTTCATGCTCATTTGAAAATAATTTTTTAAAGGAAAATAATTACAATAAAAATTCCCAATGATCCAGTGAATGCAGTGTTATCAGTATTACAGTATACCTTTCTCCCTTCATGCATAGTTATTTGAACTTTGGGTTTTTTTTCCACTTAACTTTGTGCCACATGTATTGTCCCACGTCATGAAACCTCACCACGCTCTCAGCGGCTGCGTGACATTCTCTCCAAGAAGGTCAAACATGCTTGACAGGGTCCTTGCAGTCAGCTAGGGCAGTGTGATTGTCCGGCTTTAGCCTGGTTCCACTTTTCTGTGTATCAGTGAATATCTGTGCAAAAGTCTTTGTCTGCATTTTGGATTACTTTCTCAGGCGTGTATTACCTGGAGCAAAGTGTTTGGGCATTTTGAGGCCTGAGATAAGTTTGGCGGAGTATCTTTCTAATCGTCTGCGATAACTTCCGCTGCCCCCGGACATGTGAGGGACACCTCCCTCCACCCCTGTGCACTTGGACTCTCGGGTTGCCAGTGTATTTCATGGACTCTGCAGATTTGTGCCATATTTTCTGAAGAGATGATAATTTGGTTTTAATTTTAGAAAGTCGCTCAGTGAAATGAAAAGTCCTGCAGTCCTCTAATATCACCTGGAGTCGTGGTCTTTTTACTTAAAAAATTAAATTAATTCTGCAACAGTGTGCAACAGATCTATTGATTAAAGAGGGTTACGTGACTGGAGTATGGAAAGTTTACATGAGCCATCTTTACAAAAAGACTGAAAGTGTGTGCCTGAAAACCCATACTCTAGCATTGTAAATGCTTTTCAGGGCTATAAACGTAAAGATTCTTGAAGAATACCTACTCCATCTTGCACCAATAATGCATTTGTCCAAAGATAAGAAAATTGCCTGGAAAATGCTCATGTTTATTGGACATAAGAGAGAAGAGTTTCTATACATCCAAGAGAAAGTACCCTGATTGGTTGAGTTAATGATTTCCCCCTGGGGAGAATTGTTTTCCAGAATGGCTGTTCTTAAATCGCCTGGTTTCTGCACCTTTCCAGCATCCATTCTGCTGGATGTGTTTCTGTTTGGGAGCTGAGAAGCCTGTGAGATGAGGATCTTTGGGGATGAAAAGGTTGGGGAGAAAGCAGCAACCAAGCTTTAGGTGGGGACCCTGCTTTCTGAACACCACACGGTTCCCTTGGATGACAGCATCGGCTGTTGCCCCGACAGCCCCAGGGAGCGTGGAGCCAGGGTGAAAGGGGAGGGCCAGCAGGCTCAGAGGCTCGTTGGAAAACTAAGGTGCTCACACGGACATCAGAGAAGCATGCCGAGGTGAATGGATCCCCTCACAGCGCATGCACGGCCAGGGGCCAGCCAGACTGGGTTGTAGTGTCCCAGGGGCCTGTGCCAGACGTGGAGGCAGAGCAGGGCTCTCCCAAGGGCTATGTGCAGATCCAGTGGACCTGGAGAAGCAGCACGCAGCATTTGGACCCCAAACCCAGCCTTGCAGAACAGCAGCAGTATCTTCAATTCAGAGAGACTGGAATGAGCGGAGAATCCAGAAGGAAGGCAACAGGAGGAAAGTCTGTCCCCGGAGCCCAGAACCTGGGCACGAACACCTTCCATGAACCATCCTTGTCATTCATTCTTCAGATATTTATTGAGAACCTGCCATGTTCCAGGAACTGCACCAAGCACTGGAGATTGAAAATCTAACCAAAAGAGACACAGTCCCTGCTCTTGTGGAACTTGTGATGGTAGATGGGAATGGGGTAGGGGGTGAGAGTTTCAGACGGAAAACAATCACGGAAATAAATGAATAGTTGAGGCTACTGGGCAAAGCCAGTCACATCGCCAAGCCCAAAATCACCAGGGCAGGGACGTGTACTCCTTCCACCGGAGGAGGGTGTCAATGAAAATAGTCAATAAACAATCAATAATAATAATAGAAAAGAGTTTTATTTGAGCCAGACTGAAGACTAACCCAGAAGCCATCTTCCCAGATGACTCTGAGAAACTGCTCTGGAGAAGCAGCGTTTTGAGCACAGTTTTATATCTTGTCAGACCAAAGAATATTCAACAAGTCAGGGTTATACTTCTTCAGGTTTTCCAAAAAAAGAACAGATCAGCACATACGCAGCGAGTCAGTATGGCCTTGGCACCTGGGATGGGAGTCTTATCATCAAAGGAGTATCAACATTGGCCTCCCAAGAAGAGGGGCATTTAATCTTTACTTTTAACATGAACATTGTTTACTTCTGGTGGATGTGCCCTCTTCTTTAATCATTAAAGCATATGTACACTATATGTCTGATAGGCCACAAATGCCTGACACACAGTGAGGCCAAACAAACTGAAATGTCAGAGTTTGGAGCAGAGAAAGGTTTATGGCAGGGCCATGCAAGGAGACAGGTGGCTCGTGCCCCAAAAACCCCCGAACTCCTCCAAGGGTTTCAGCAAAGCACTTTTAAGGGCATGGTGAGGGGGGCATGGTTAGTTGCTGCAAACTTCTTGGTGCTGGAATCCTTCGTTCTTGCAGCTGTCCAGGCAGGTCAGGTCAAGATGTTCCTGTAAACCTCCAACAAGACAAATGCTATTCTCTGTTCTGCAACTTTTTATCTCCATACAAGTGGAAAAGTGTTATACCCTTAAAAGTCAGAGCCTTGAGAATGGGCTATCCTGTATATTTCAGGCTATCGGCAACATTCTTAACTGGAAGCAAAAACAATAGAATACAAAGGTTAAAGTAAAAGAAACAGATTTGTTCTTCCCTATTGCACTTCTCAAATCATCTATGGTGAAGGACCAGTTTTTTTTCCCAATCATCATGGAGCATGATTTTGCAAAAATATAATAGAGACAGATTTCTAGAAAAATGAAATAAATAGCAAAGGCATTCAAAATATAAGCCAATTTTTAAAGTATAATTAGATTCAACAAATGTAAAATTACTCTGTCAAATTGCTATAAAATTTCTAAATGCTACTCTGGATTTCTATGGCAGAATTATAACAAGCAGTTCCAAGGCCACACCGGTCTATAGACCACAGTGAGTAGCATCGCCCCAGAATCTGTCCTTGCCCTTGCCCTTGCCCTCCACAAAATCAGAAATGATTTAGACTTGGATTATGTTTCCAATTTGGTCTGATCACAAGCCATCTTTACATGGTCCTTACTTTGCAGCACTGGTTCTCCTGGTTGACAATGACAGGCCAAGGAAGAGGGTACGATAGAAACCTCGGGCTTCATTGAGAAGCTATTGGGCAGGAAACTGTCTGCAGTTTCCCAGGTGCTCCCAGAATAAGGCCTGAAATTGTCCACCTACATGCCTGACTCTGAAATCACCCAGGTGACGATGTGAGGGTTTTCTCAGGCCGAGGAGTCAGTTATCATGGTGATGATTTGGGGCAGAATTAGACTCCCTCTGTCATCAGGAAACTAGAGAGAACTTCACAGGCGGGACAAAATTTGAGGACAAATTACTAGTTGTTTCATTTGACATTTATTAAGACATCTCAGGGGATTAGAAAAATTGCAAATACATGAAGTTTTCCAAAAATGGAGTCATATGTGAGTGCAATTTCATCATCATACACACTTGTCCACAGACACTCAAACTCAGGCGGAGGTGTGTACATATGTGTGTACACACACACACACACACACACACACACACGCGCCATGTCTTGGATCCTTCTCATTTTAATGCGTGGCAGTCCAGAATCTCTGAATTCCAGATGACTGCCTTCTTCGCCTTTGACGAAATTGGAGAGTGTGTGTGTGTGTGTGTGTGTGTGTGTGTGTGTAGATTTTCATACATCTAATCACTCACTCATTTCATAGATATTTATTGAGCACCTATTATGTGTCAGGCCCTGCACAGTGATGTACAAGTTATGCTCCAGAGCATGAACGGGTGATAAACAAAGAGTAAATAATTCTCAGGAGGAAGAGAAGGACCAGCCACAGAGGGGCCAGGGACTGATAACCAGGCAGAGGGCTGACCTGAGTTGTACTCCCTGATCTGAACCGTGGGTATTTTTTCTCTCCCTTCTTCTCCTTTGTAGTTAATTAAGATCTCCCTTTTTAGTAAGAACTAAAAGGTAATAAAATCTTCTTGTGAAGATTAAGTATAGTAAATGCCAAGGGGTTAGTAATAAAGGAAGGGCGAGGATTCCTTATATTTGTAATTGAGTTCAGAGAGTTTGTGTGTTCTTTCTTTTTAAATTGTGCCTGCATGTAATTGTTTTTTAATTGGGGAAGGGAAAGTCATATAATTTAATACTCAAAAATAGATGTGCCTCTTATGTGTTGGGCCCAGGGTAAGTGGTTTGCATTTGTTATCTGATATAAACCCAATCAGCAGCTCTGAAATAGGTGATAACATCACCAGTGTTTGCGTGAGTAAACTCAGGCAGGGAAGGAACTGACTGGCCCCCCCATCTGTGGTACCAAGTGACAGAGCTGGGACTCACACCTGGGTCTAACCCCAAAGCCTGGGCTCTTCCCTTTGGGGTAATTAATATTCCCATTCTACAGATGAAGAAACTGAGGTTCAGAACCATTAAGGAACACGCCCAAGGTTATTCAGCTGGAAAGACAGCTATGTAATTCGTGGGTCCCAGTTCAAAATGAGAATGAAAAGCCTTTTGCTTTAAAATTACTAAGATCTTCAAGACAGCAACAGCAGAATGTTACACCAAGTATGGGGCCCTTCTGCACATGAAGCTGGTCTTGGATCCTGGACTGGACTCCTCACCACCTCCTGCCTCCTTCTGGCTGAATGTCCCATCTCACGGTTATAAACCCACAACAGCAGAAAAGGAAATGTTAACAGAAAATGAACTCAGAAAAGCAAGGGATCCTTTTTGGGGTTGGGTTTTGGAGTCATGCAGGCCTGGCACAAGTCCTGGCTCTAACACATGTATGGCCTTATCTAATCTTCACACCAGCTCCCTGAAATGTAGTTGTAATTTTTCCCCATTTTACAGATGAGGAAACTGAGGTAGAGAGTGTCTTGCCCCAGGAGCACTAGCTGGTATGCAGAGAAGGCAGGCGTCTGACTCCTCACCCCTCATCTCTATACTCTGTTGTCTAAGTGTCACCGTGGCCCTACCCAAAGCCAGGCTGAGATACTGAGGAATTCACCCCAGGAGCCCTGTGGGGAGAGGAGAGAGAAGGCAAGTCTCAGAAGCCAGCCCTTGTCACTCCCATTTACAACAAGGCCCGCTCCCTGGCCCAGCACTTAAGTCCCTTGTAACCTGGCCCCAAAGTTCCTTTCTGGCCCATCTCACACCAGGCCTCCTAGAGGCCCACCCCTGGCCTTACATTTGTCTACGTTTTCTGAGTCCTGCCAGGCTGCTGATCGGGGGGCACCATTCATGTCGTTTTCCATCTAAATAGCACCCATTGGCATTGTACAGCACCAAGGCCATGGTGGTGACACCCTAGAGTTCTCTCTGCCCCCTGAATGCCCCCCATTCTACAGTGCTGTGTTAACCATGCCTTCTACTGTCTGCCTCCTGATGCTTTGACAACTGGGGCCTTGCTGAGCCTGGAGGGACTGCCCCTCTCAATCAGCTAATTCCTAGAGAGAGCAAACAACTTACACTTTTGCTTTTCAAACACTAACCAACCAACCCAGAACCCACATCCCCATACACCTCTTTTATCAGGCTCTCACACTCCAGCCAACATTCACCTGCCCTAATCACCCCAGGGCCAGGTACCAGACATCTAGGGACAGCCCCTACGCCCCAGAGGCCGCTGAAATTATACAAACTAGGCGATCCTAAGGCTGCTTACCCTGTCTCGCCTCTTCCTTCCCATGCAAACCACAGTACAGGCTCTTGCCCATGGTTTTCCCCTCTTCCTCTGCCTCCTGACTGACCCTGTACTTCTCCATGTGCCCCCAGTGGTGTGGGCCCCCTCTCTTTGGGACTTGTGAGTATAACAAATTCTCTTATCAATGGCAATAATATCCTGATCTGTTGGCCTGATCACACTTAAATAATAATACAACCTTTATTAAAACAAAGCCCAGGTTACTTCTCCCAGGAAGCTCCCTTTGATCACCCTAGTCGGGATAACTTATCTCTTACTCTTTGTTCTCTGGGACCTGCTTTTTGTCCCTCTGTCCCTCTGTCTGCCTTAAAGCTGGCCATGTGGCTGCCACTGCCCTGACCGTAAGCACCATCCAGTTAAGGGTTATGAGTCACACTTCTCTGCCTCCCATGCCTGGGGCTCTGCCTGGCACATAGTAGGTGCTCAGTAAATACATGTCATCTAGAATAAAGATAAGAATGATACAAGACTGATGATAGTAGTGGTGGCAGTAGCTCTCTGTTCCTGGTGCTTTGCATACTTTTTCTCCAATTCCCAGAGCAACTCTGCAAGGTAGATTTGTGTTGTTATCATTCTACAGATGAGAAAATGAAGCTCAGGGACGTTCACTGATTTACCTAAGGCCACACAGCCAAGAAGTGGCAGAGTCATGGTTCAGACCTGAGTCTGTCCAGCTGCAGAGTTAACACTCTTGAATTTAGTTAAATTGAACTGAAGTTAATTCCACATCGTGTGACACTGTCAGAGGTGATTCTCTGTGTGGGTTGATTGAGAGGTGGCAATCAGGAATGTTCTAGTGTTCTGAAAATGAGCACCAGCCCTAAGCCAGCTGCCGAGTGACCTTTTCAAAGCACAGTCTAGATTCTTCTTGCCCTCACTAAACACCCATTTATGGCTCTTCACTGGCCCTAAGATGAAACCCAAACCTCTTAGCCAGCATCTGTCATCTGATCTCCACTTACCTTTCCAGCCCATCTCCACCTCTTTACTCACCCCCAACTCAGAGGCACTGGATGGCCAGTGGAGTTAAAGATGCTCCCCATTAAGCATAGGTACGTCCCTAGCTTTTCCCTGTAAGAAAGGAAGTCCCTTGGTGCCAAATCAAAGTCATTTATTTCTAGGAGAAAGTCTTGAAAGATGCTAGGTGGTTGATGCCTGCAAAGACTGGTTAGAATGTCAGCTGCCTGAACAATCCCTGATCAGGAAGGAAAACCCCTTTCCTATCCCTCCCACTCACCAGCATCCCCACATCCAGCCACTTACCTTGTATGAATCCAGCAATTTCCTAGAAAACCCGATGCCTCTTCCTCTGCTAGAAGGTGAGAACAGGAAGAGCTGGAGGCCCTTTGAACATGCACAGTAAAGGAAAAAGGAATGTTCGGAGGCACCTGTGTCACTCCCTTTCATCCTTCTGCGTCACTTCTGAGTTCAGAATTGGAACAGTGGACCTGAGTGTCTTGGATTACAAGAGCCCTCAAAGCCTGTGTTTTCCAGAAGTCTCAGATTAGCTTTTTTCCACCAACAGGCATCTAATAAGAGAGTTCCAAGTGGTTAATATTCTCCTGATGAGAAAATATACGTTCCCCCAATTCAGCAGGAGTTATAATGCAATCATCCTGTTTCTAAATCCTTAATCCACCGAGAAGGAATTTAGTTCCTGAAGGCATTCCAGTGCTAACCTTTTCAGATGTCATCGAGCTTGATTATTAAAACAGCAGGTGGTCTACTTCCTTTCTCTTCATTTGAGAAAACAGTGGAACCACAACTCATTAACTAATCTCTAGGTCCTTTATAAATTGAAAAGATTTTGTTTCCAAGCAGGGCAGCTCAGAGAAGTTTAGGAAGCTTGTGAACCAAGGAGTGGGATGTTTCTACCATGAGGCTGCAGCGGGAGGTTTGCTGTGTTGGGCCCTTAGCCTTCAAGGCTCACGACGAGCCCACAAGGAGGTGTAACTATCCCGAATCTAAAGATGAGACCACGGAAGCCCAGGGATGACAACTGCTTTGCAAAAGTCACATGACCCGCATTCAGAGGAGATGAGATTCAAGCCTAGATCTCTCCAGTCTTCCGTGTCAAAGCAACCCCTCACCCACTCAAACTGCCACCAAGGTCAAGCAGTGATAAAACTGATAACACTCCTTGATCCTTTACCAGCATCAGAGATTAGCATCTTTTTTTTGATATATCAGTGCAAATTGAAGGTTCAAAAATGAATCCGGGGACTTCCCTGGTGGCACAGGGGATAAGAATCCGTCTGCCAATGCGGGGGACATGGGTTTGAGCCTTGGTCCGGGAAGATCCCACATGCCGCAGAGCAAATAAGCCTGTGCGCCATAACTACTGAGCCTGCATGCCACAACTGCTGAAGCCTGTGCTCCATAACAAGAGAAGCCACCACAAGGAGAAGCCCACGCAACGCAATAAAGAGTAGCCCCTGCTCACCACAACTAGAGAAAGCCCACACGCAGCAACAAAGGCCCCACACAGCTGAAAAAATAAATAAATAAAATTTAAAATCTTGAGAAACAAAAAAACAAAAATGAATCTGTAAAACTCACCTTTCTCAGTTCCAGCAAATCCTCAGAATCATGGAGGAGCTATTGTAAAAGAGCCCTGGGCTTCCCTGGTGGCGCAGTGGTTGAGAATCTGCCTGCCAATGCAGGGGACACGGGTTCGAGCCCTAGTCTGGGAGGATCCCACATGCCGTGGAGCAACTAGGCCCGTGAGCCACAACTACTGAGCCTGCGCGTCTGGAGCTTGTGCTCAGCCGCGACAGTGAGAGGCCCATGCACCGCGATGAAGAGTGGCCCCCGCTCACCGCAATTAGAGAAAGCCCGCACACAGAAACGAAGACCCAACACAGCCAAAAATAAATTAATTAATTAATTAAAAAAAAAAAAAAAAAAGAGCCCTGTGACTGTGGGCAAGTCACATCAACTCTCAGCCAGTCTTCCATCTGCACAATTATGACAGTAGCACTCACGGACTTCCCTGGCGGCACAGTGGTTAAGAATCCAATGCAGGAGACACGGGTTCGAGCCCTGGTCCGGGAAGATCCCATATGCCGTGGAGCCTCTAAGCCCGTACGCCACAACTACTTAGCCTGCACTCTAGAGCCCGCAAGCCACAACTACTGAGCCCGTGTGCCACAACTACTGAAGCCCACGCACCTAGAGACCGTACTCTGCAACAAGAGAAGCCACCGCAATGAGAAGCCTGCACGCTGCAACAAAGAGTAGCCCCCACTCACCACAACTAGAGGAAACCCGTGCACAGCAATGAAGACCCAACACAGCCAAAAAATTAATAAATTAACAAATAAATAAATTTATTAAAAAAAAAAAGATAGTAGCACTCACTCACTGGGTTGCTGGAAGGATTAAATGAAAGAAGAGACCTAAAAGCCCTTAGCACCTTGTAGGTGCTAATAATTGTACGTCTTCTTATTTCCTGCAATAAATTTTATTGCATAAATGATCATTTAACAATAATAACTGTTGACTATGTCCCTTGTGTTTGAGGCTGAAACGACTGCATTTAATCCCCCCAGATCCTGTGTGGTAGGTGTGACTTTTATTGAGACTCAAGGTGGGTAAGTAGTTTGCCCAGAGTTCACACAGGAAGTGGGAGGCCTGGAATTTGAACACAGGCACCCTGAATTTAGAGGTCATACTTTTAGCCATCCTGCCATCCTTCCCTCTGGAAAATGAAGATGAATAGATATTTCGTGCGACAAGGCTGAATTTGATGACTTGCATTTTGCTCTCTTAATCCCCACCCCAACTCCTTCTTGGAAAATGAAAGATGTTTGTGTGAGCGTCCCACTGTCTCCAGGACACTACACTCAGAAAGCTTCATTGATTTCTTTTACTATGTGGTTGCAATTTTGCCTGCTCTTCATAAACCCTCAAAAACAAGCCTCATGAGGTCACCAAAGCAACTGGCAGGTGTGATGATCCTAAAGCTCTTCTGTGCCTGATTTCTCTCCAGAGAGGGACTTGTCCCCTCTAACCCGGGGTGGCAAAAGGAATGAAAACTTTGCTAGGACTGTGCCTCCACTGACTTTTCCTTCGTTATTTATTTGCTTCTTTATTTACACTCCTTCAAAAAAGGACTCGATGTGGAATTTCTCATCAGAGATAACCACTAAAATATCTGGATGAGAAAGAGATGCCCACAGTCCCCACAGAATGAAGGGAATCGATACTGAGGATGTCTTGGGCTTCTCCAACAGAAGAGGCTTCTGGAAGGAGGTGTTGTGGGAGATATCTTGCCCAGTAGCAGGAGGAGACACTCAAGAACTGCTGATGTAAGGCCATACCAAGGTCCCCCTGCACAAAACCATTTCCCTGATTATTTTAAAATCGGTATCTCTAAAGAAAAGGAAGATCCAGGGAGAGGAGAGTGAGGAAGGGAAGGAAAGAGGCCCCCTCCTTGACACCACGTCTTATTATTGGGAAGAGATTCCTCCATTATCAGTTCTGGACCACTTGCCTTGCTGAGGACAAAGAGAAGCAAACATGTGATGGGCTGCTGTTGGGATGGATGGTTCTGCAGGACTGAGGGTAGGGGCAGATGGAGGCAGTACCAGAGAAGCTACAAACAGGCTGTGGCTTCTGTCTGTGGCTCAAGAAGGGCTGCCATGGCTGAAGTCAAGGTAAGGTCTCTGAGGCTTCTCAGATCCACCTGGCAAATATTTCCTGTGCTCAGAGCTAGGTGTGGAGGGATCAAAAATAAACTCACAATTCCTGCCTTTAAAGAGTTCTTAGTTACAGGAAGAGGCAGGCCCACGAATGGATAATTCCAAGATGATATCCTACAGGATCCATTCACACTTCCTACCACTGTCTAGTGAGCATGTGCTCTGTGCTGGGCATTGTGCAGCATGAATGGATAATTCCAAGATGATATCCTACAGGATCCATTCACACTTCCTACCACTGTCTAGTGAGCATGTGCTCTGTGCTGGGCATTGTGCAGCATGATGGGGATTCAGGGTCACCGTCAGCTTGGAGTCTAATGTTGTAGTCTAAAGCTGAATATGCTGTGAGAGCACAGAGGAGGGTTTCAACCCAGACTGGAGAAATCCTGAAAGGTTACATGGAGGCGGTGACAGACAGAAGAGAATGGAAAGGGCACTCCATGCAGAAGAAATGGCATGATTGAATGCTCAATAGTACCAAACATTTTGTACCTAGGACACGACGAGACTGGTCATGTGCGGACCGCTGCTTACAGCACTGTGACTTTTAGATATACCTAAGAAAAAGCCCTCCTGTCTACCAGTGATTGGTCCTTTAGATTGACCTCTAGAGCGTGGGCTATAGCAGCTTCATGATCTCTTCCTCCAGGAGAGGACACAGCTCTGCGGAGCTCTGAGTAAAAACATGTAATTGGGTGTATTCTCTTTTACTTGTAGTCGCTATCATTTAAACATCCTCCCATGGCAAGTTCCCTGGTGATGAACCCCACAACATGGTGTGCAATCTTTGCTTATGGCTCAGAGAAACCCCTTAAAGTATGGCTGGTTAATGCAGGGGTTCAGAATTAAACCCAAATTACATGGTTAGCTAGAATGTGGCAGGGTTGCAGTGTAGGGGGGGGATGCACATCTCCTTTGCTCACTGGGGAAGGAATAACATGGACTGGGGGCCTACTGCATGTCAGGCCCGCATTGTTGCGCCTGGTTCTCACCCCCCCCCCCCCAGTGTGGTCCCTACTTCACTGATGAGGTGCCTGAGCCTAGGAGACCTTCACTAACCTGCCCAAGAAATTCCTGACCTGATTGAGTCAAGCCAAGATCATTGCGGCATCCACTTCAAATGAACTTCTCTGAGGCTTCCCATGGGCATTCATCCTTGACATTCATGTCTCAGCTCAGACAGGAACTCTCTCCATCTAAAGAGTCACCATTTTTCCTTTCATAGCACTTACCCTCCCTGACAGGACAGCACGGACATATTCACTATCTGCCTCTCTCTCCCAGCTCCACAAGGCAGGGACCCTTCCTGACTCCTTCACTGCTGTATCCGTGATGCTACAAGCAAAGCCAGGTACATAAGAACCCCAAACAAATAAATGCTTTCTTACTGAACAAAGCCATCTGACAGTCCCTAAGCCCAGCCCTTCCACTCCACTGCTTTCTTCAAGGTGGCGGCCGGTGGCCCATGGGGTGTTTGTGGGGAGCCCCGTGGTGGCTGATGAATGACCCTAAATTCAGAACTCTCTGAGTTTCTCAAGAGTGAGGACAGGCAGTCCATAGATTTTCATTTCTACCTTAGCAAAAGGATACCATCTAGCAATGTGACAAATGTTTGAGATTCATAAACTAATAGTATCCACAACTCATGTTCCTTGATGATTCAGACTTCTACCCACAGGTCTGGCTCAGCCTGGCACAGACCTCTCAGGCAGGTGTCGCTATCAGCAAGCGCTGCTGCCAGTCACCATGAGCGTGGCCTTGACTCGCCTCTGACTTTCAGTGGCTGCTATTGTTGTTTCAATCAATTCTTGTGTACACTTATGCTTGGTGTGTATTTTTGTTGATTGCTCTGTTTTGTGTGGTACCATTTTGATTGTGATTTTGTTCCTCTCCAGCGTTTTATTGTCCTCAAGTTATTTTTCCACTAAAAAGCAGGGATAAGACCATCAGCCCTACTTAAGTGGGTCACAGTCCTGAATGTTTGAGAAAGAGTCCTTGCACCTCACCTCGTGGCCTCATGTAATCCTGAATTACCTTGCTCGCCTTTATTTTGTGACCAGAGGTATACGTTCCCAAAACTCACCTTGCTGGGCAAAACGGGGAAAGTGGGGCGAGGGGCTTGACACTCAAAAATGTCGTCAGTGACACATAAAAAAGAGAGAGAGAGAGAAAACATTAGCACAGTTTTACTTTTACTCAGGTTAAATGGTTAAGAAATAGGTAAGTACTACAATAAGTAGTACTTGAAGAGACGCGAGGTTTGCTTGTGGAAGTGGACACAGGAAAGGTTGCAGCTGGTACATTACTGTGAAGAGGGTTTTCTGATGGGAATGGAAAGCTGTAACAGTGGTGCAGGCGGGTGTGGCTCTGCACACATGGTGAGGGGAGTAGCTGGTAGATGTTTGAGGTCGGTGCATGCGCCTGTTTTGTACATTCCTACATGGCTCGGCTCAGCTCAGCTGGGTGCAGGTTTCTGCTTTCACCTAATGTTTCTCGTGCAAGAAATCTTGCATAAGCAAATGTGAAATTCCCATTATCCTCAAATTGTTTCCTAATATATCAATTGTGTTGGAACAAATTCACATTTTCAAAACATGTGTTATAGCGGAACTGTCTGTACCTGACTTACGGTCATCCTTTCCTTGTTTGCTCAGATTGGACCAAGAGGATTGAGTACCAGCCTGGCTCGGGGAGCGTGCCCCTGTTCCCCAGCATCCAGCTGGAGACGTGCGACGGGGCTGTGTCCTCCATCCAGATCACCACAGAGCTGCAGACCAACTACATCGGGAAGGGCTGTGACCGCGAGACCTACTCTGAGAAATCCCTTCAGAAATTATGTGGTAGGTTTTTCCCTGTTGAGATTATTTTTTAATTACTTTTTTAAAACAATATATACAAAGCGTATCTTATTATATTATGAGAGAATCATCCCTCCCCACTTCATTGGTCTATGTAACCTCTGGATGGATATTGTTTACTTATCATGGTTAAAGGGTCAGAAGGCACAGCTTTTGGCATCAGACACACCTGATCAGATCCCACCATGTACCAACTGTATGGCTGTGGGCAAGTGATGTGACAAAGCCTCTATTCTTCATCAGTAAAATAGGGATTCATGACCTCATGTGTTATTGGGTTTTTTTGGGTTTTTTTTTATTTATTTATTTTTGGCCGTGTTGGGTCTTCATTGCTGCACGTGGGCTTTCTCTAGTTGCAGCGCGCTGGCTTCTCATTGTGGTAACTTCTCTTGTTGCAGAGCACGGACTCTAGGCGCGCAGGCTTCAGTAGTTGTGGTGCACGGGCTTAGTTGCTCCGCAGCATGTGGGATCTTCCCGGACCAGGGCTCAAACCCTTGTCCCCTGCATTGGCAGGTGGATTCTTAACCACTGCCCCACCAGGGAAGCCTGACACCATGTGTTTAAGAGCACCTAGCACAGGGCCTGAAGGAACAGGGCTCCCTTCCACTGTGTTGGTTTACAGAGAGGTGCCTGCCCAGGGGCCAGTGTGAAGGGTGGTGTCAGCCACTTGGGGAGAGGTGGGTCTCCTCCCCCAGGACCAGCTATGGAACTTGAGGACTTAGTGCAAATGAAAGTGCAGGACCCTTTTCCAAAATTATTAAGAATTTTAAGGCAGCAACAGCAAAGCATTAAACCAAGCTGGGGGCCTCGTGTGATTGCTTAGGTCACGTGCCGGTGAAGCCGGGCCTGGCTGCCCACATCGGAGAAGGAGAGCTGGGGTGAGAGTGGAGGTGGGAGGTGGAAAGTCCAAGTGTGGGGCACAGCGGGCTTGCTGTCCACGGGCTGAAAGATGGCGCCCCAAGAAAGGAGCAGGCCGGAACTAGGAGCCAGGCTGGTGGCGGTTCTATACACGAAAGCTTAGCTTTATTGAGCACCTGCTATGTGCACTCTCCTAGAATCTTCACATGCCCTACCCTAATCTCCCCACTACACTGAGGAGGGTCTTATTCACCCAGTTTTAAAGATGGACACTGAGGCCCAGAGAGGAAAAATGACTTGTTCAAGTTCACGCAGATAGAAAGTGACAGAGCCAGACTTTGAAGGTAGGTCTATGGGAATGAAGGGCTCTTTGGCTCAGGATCTGTGACTCTGGGCCAGGCCTCTGGAGCTGGAATGTAAACCTCTCAAGTCAGCTGTGGAATAAGACACTGAAAACGGTGGGAATGGTGCCATGTGCTTGGTAAACCACACCGTGCACGGGTTGATGGGCCTCCTTCATCCCCACCACGTATATTACATTTCTTTCCTGTTCTCTCCAAGAATATTCAGGCCCTCACACCGACTCTCCAGCCGGGCTGTGGGCAGCTTAGGAAAGAGCTTTCTTTTAGACGGGGCCTACACTTGGGGGTAACTCCATCCCCACCAAAGGATAAGGAGGCTCCCGAACACACAGCGTAGCCTGCATCCCCTCCTGGGGACCCCTCCACTACTCTCTTCAGGGCAGTTTTTCTCTCTCAACATTGACACACACACACACACACACTCATGCACACACAGTGCACACACATGCACACAGGTGCACACATGCACACACAGGTGCATACAGGCACACACATGCACACACAGGTACACACATGCATACACAAATACGCACACACATGCACATACGTGCGTGTGGGCCCACACACACCCACCTTCACGCACACAGCTCTCGCCCAAAGGACCAAGTGACAATTTGAGAACTGAATGTGAAATACACCCTGCTCGGGTATCACCACGTCCTATTTGTCATGTCACCAGGCTGGCAAGGAAGGCATGTGGGAAGGCACGTTTTTCCAGAATGATGCAGGAGATTGGGGAAAACATCACGACCTCCATATTCCAAACTGCTCTTGTAAAAATGGCTATGAGGGGCCCGCAGTATTGAGAAAGCTGCCTCTGGCGCTCTCCTTCAGCCCGGGAGCGGAGAAGCCAGCTCCGCTGACATCTTACTTTGAATGAATATCCCATTTCGCTCCCCGCGCACCTGAATTATAAGTCAACTCAACCCCATGCCACCGCGGGTGACGGTCATTTCCTAAACTCCTCCAGGTTAGAAGGAGATGATGGAATCAGCTTGTTAAAGATCCGATGGGCCCAAGGGCACACACTGGTGATTTGATTCTGAATGTTGCCAGGGGGAGACCAGGCGATAGGGAGAGTGAGAAGGATTTTCTGAGCGAAGAAACTTTAGAGCCAGATTGCATCTGGTTGTTAACATAGCTCATTGCTTCCGGGCTGCCAGCCTCGCCTGCCAGGAAGGCAGGTTAATTCAGTCAGGAAAGCACTTTCCCCTGAGATGCGAGCTTATCTGGTGCTGGGAGCGACCATTTGTTAAGAGAAGTCTGCGTGTCTTTCTGGTCACCTTCCCGGCAGTGCCACCCTCCCATCGCACTTCTGGGAACCCTGAGTGAGCCTGACGGGCAGGGCCACTCCTGCCTCCAGATTAGGAGTCTGACTCTTGAATCCGTGGAGGGAGAGTTCAGGAAGGGAGGGCAGGAGCACATGAGTGAGACAGATGCCCATCTGCGCTGGGGTCTGCTTCCTCAGGCCCCACGTGCTCTCCAAACTGTGAGGGAAAGGCAGGCCGGATCGCTTCTAAAGCAGAGCCTGGGTTGTAATTTCTGACTCCCGTGGGGCACCTTAGGTTCTGGAGACAAGCTTCTCTGTGTTTTCAGTGGACGGTCAACAAGTTGCTGGCGGGGTTTCCCAGCCAGGGAGCCACCATGACACTTTAAGCCCCAGCATTCATGCACTTTTTATTCTACAAATCTTTATTGACTTTGGATGGAAACAGGGAGACCAATTAAGATGTTATCGTCATAGTCTAAGCAAGAGAGAATGATTTCTGAACCAGGGGAGTGGCGGTAGGGATGAATTTAAGACAGATTTAGGAGGCAAAATCAGCAAGAGTCAATCACTGATTAGCTGTCAGCAGTGAAAAAGAAGGAATCTTAGAAGATTCTAATGTGAGCATCTAACTGGACAAGAGTGCCACCAACCAGTGGTCACCAAATTCAGAGCAAGGGCAGATTTAGGGGACAATGATGACTGGACCTGTGGAACATCCAGGTGTGGGTGCCTAGCACTAGCCTGACTCTCCACCCTCCCGAGGACCCACTTCCATCCTGCTGATCCATCCTTAGAGCCCATTTCTTCCTGGTGTCCTGCCTCTTCTTGGCCAGGGTACCCCATCTGTCCCCGTTCCCAGCTCATTCCCATCCCTAAGCCTTTGTTCATGTTTTCTTCCGGCTAGAATCTCTCTCTC
Organism: Balaenoptera musculus; assembly: GCF_009873245.2. Classification (NCBI taxonomy): domain Eukaryota; kingdom Metazoa; phylum Chordata; class Mammalia; order Artiodactyla; family Balaenopteridae; genus Balaenoptera; species Balaenoptera musculus. The sequence goes on from NC_045788.1 coordinate 21,479,585, forward strand.
CTTTGCCATTCCAAACGCTTCCCTTAAGTAAATATTCGCCTACCCTCTGTGCTCACCAGGGACAGTCCTGGGGCGCTTCCTGGTGTCTTTGAGTTCTGACATTGCTTCTGTGACATTTTTTGTTGTGCGGTGACCCAGGCAAGGGTGTCTCCCCAGAGGCGCCTTGTGGAGGTCCGGTCACTGCCCACCTGCTTCCTCCTCCTGCAACGTCGCTCCACAACGAGCAATGATGGGATCCTGCGTAAGGGGCGGTTGGACAACAGCTGGGCAAAGCTGCTGTTGGGAAACACCGGACAGGTGCATTAGCACCAGAAGTAGCCTCTTTGTTTCCAGGGGAACACTGGACGTCAGGCATATTGCTGCCTGCAGTTTGTGCACTGAAACACTTCCATTCCACCTTGAAACAAAAACGATACAGGGCCCTGCACCTGTGTCCCCTTCAGCTTGTAGGACCAAACTTAGCCTAACGTGGTCCCCCATTGCCACTGGCTTACATGAATCCAGGCCTCTCGGGGAAGTTGGGCAAGCTGCTTATCACTTCCTCTGGGTTCAGAGATTCAAGATGAAGGGATCTCCCATCTCAGTCCCAGGCTTTCCCGAGGTGAAGTGTCACAGAACTGCCTTGAGTATGAAATGCATGATGAAGCCCCAGTGACTCTTGGCCAAATTAAACTTGACATTAACCAGAGCCCAAGAAAAGGCTCACTTCTGTGCCCCTGAGTCTCTGCATATTACAATAAACAGCAAAGCAGTTTGTAACACACATGTCCTTCGGAGACCAGAGGCCAGGGCTGCTCCACCCTGGAATCACAGGCTCCTGGCATCTGGCCGGCACCTCCCCATACGACACGCGGGGTCAGCTGCTTTGTATATGTAGAGTCAAGAGCTCCGAGGACAGGTCCTGTTGAAGGAAAGGCTGCAGAGCGAGAGCCTGCTGCTAAATCAAGGGACTGATCTGTCAGACCAGTTCAGATTACCAGTCGGTGAGTTGTTCTCAGGATTTATACACTTGTGCGTCCAGGAGGTCTTCGTAGCGAATCCATTCATTCATTCATTCATGTATTTATTAATTCAGCAAATATTTGTTCAGTGTCCAAATGTTCTAACTCGTGAGGTTATCTAGAAGTTAGTAAGACCACTTAACAATTCAGTCTCCTGGGGAAGACAGACATGTAAAAAAAGTTCAGTCCATGGCTTTCTACTACACCGTGCAGCTTAACAGAACTTGCCCTCACTAAGAATCACAGTTCAAGGCTCTTATACCTTCAGAATACCCCAACCAGGGGAAGCCATCATCAGTTCCTCCAAGATGCCTCTAAAGAGCTGGAGCTTCCAGGGGGGGCAGAACCAGCCCCCCAGTCATAGCCAGTGTTTTCATTCTCAGCTGAAGTGGGCCTCTGACTCTAAGGAAAACTGCTGCACACGTGTTGGGAATCCCATTAAATCACTACTCATACATGAGCCAGTGTGCACACACTGACCCACGGGTGATGACAGTGAGCCGTGGGCTTCTCCTTGGATATGACTTCTTTGAAGTCAATTAAGCAGCTACCCTACAGCATGCCCTTCTATTCTTGGAGAAGGTTTTTGCCTGCAGTGACCTTTCCCAGGCTGGTCAGCAACTGGGTATCCACGGCCCTGCCCCAAGAGCTTGGCTGACCACCCTCATCCAAAGCCCAGCTTGCTTCACCAGGACAATTCAAGGCCTTTGAGGAACCCCTCTTGTCTAGGATTCCAGAGGTGGAATGATAGTCTGATGGTAGGATCAACGGTGTGAGCTCTGGAAAGGACATCAGAAAGTCCTCCACATCCATCCTGAAGGTATGCAGATAAAGAAGTGCGAATGGTAGCCACTGATGTCAGTCACTTAATGTGATTTATCAGTCAGGATAGGGCAGGTTATGCTGCAGTAACAAATGATCCCAAAATCTATTGGCTTAAAATAACAAAGGTTTATTTTCCATTCCTACCACATGTCCTTCTTGGGTTGACTGTGGCTCTGCTCTATGTTAGTTTCCCACTGGGATCCAGGCTAACAGAAAAGCCTCCATCTAGAACATTGTTGATCTCATGGCAGATGGAAAAAACACGTGGTGAACCATGGACTGGCTTGTAAATCTTCTGCCCTAAGATGACACGTAACTTGCACTCACATTTCATTGGTCAGAGCAAGTCACAAGGCCAAGTGCTATCAGTGGGTCAGAAAAGTATGTTGAGAACAGAATGCTTTCTATCATCATGTAGTTCAAGTACAGCCTTTGTCAAGAGGGCCTCCCTGGCTTCCCCTGAGACCCTCTATCAGTGAACTTTTCCACGCACCAAAACTAAAAGACTTTCTACTGGGTGACTAGAGGTAGGGCCCATTTCTCTCTGGTTCGTTGCTGCATTCTCACCATAGTGCCTGGCATAACTTAGACATTACATAAGCATTTAATGGAGTAACATGGAGTTGCTATTGCTAATCGTGAGAATATAGAATGAGGCCTGTGTCCTTGAGTACAATGGTTCCTCTCCCCTGAGACCCTCTCCTTCTTGCCATCCCTTCCCATGCCCCAAGGTGGACCATGAGGAGGCATGACCGAGGCTCCATGTCTGTCACCATTGCCACAGGCCTACCGTGAAGCGCTAAGGACACTCTGCCCTCCCCAAGGCCCCCCAGAGCAGCATGCAAACCCAGCAATTAAGCAGTCCAGGGGCTTCCCTGGTGGCGCAGTGGTTGAGAGTCTGCCTGCCAATGCAGGGGACACGGGTTCGAGCCCTGGTCTGGGAAGATCCCACATGCCGCGGAGCGACTAGGCCCGTGAGCCACAACTACTGAGCCTGCGCGTCTGGAGCCTGTGCTCCGCAACGAGAGAGGCCGCGATAGTGAGAGGCCCGCGCACCGCGATGAAGAGTGGTCCCCGCTCGCCGCAACTAGAGAAAGCCCTCGCACAGAAACGAAGACCCAACACAGCCATAAATAAATAAATAAATAAATAAATAAATAAATAAATAAATAAATAAGAAGTCCAGACCATGACCACTGTCCCCAGGCTCCATGTGGGCTCTCGCTCCACCGTGTGTCCTGAAATCTGCCTCAGTCACCCCGTCTTTATCTCCTTGCTGGCTCAGAGATGCTCCCTCACCCTGATGGGGCTCAGGGACTTCAAACCAGACCTCACCTCTGGTTGTAAGCCCCCTGCCCTCAGGCTGCAGCTGCTGTGCACCAGACCAGTGTGAACCCTCAGCAGCGTGGTGGGTCCCAGGGACCTCTGTGAGGGTCCCTAAGGGCGTCTTAAATACACACTGATGTGCAGACGCTGCTCTTCCACCTTTGTGAGTTATGCATCCTGTTTACCCACTGCTTTCCATGGGACCCTTTGGGGAGAGGAGCGAGAACTGCAGGAGAAAGGGAGATCTCTCTCAGTTTATTTAAGTGCACTGAATAAATGAAATACAATCTGTTAAGTCTGTGAAAGCCGGCACCATCTGGTAAAATGCAGTGTGATGCTTCCCAGGAGGCAACATCTGTGGGTCGGGCAGGGTGGCACGCTGCTCCCCTCACCAGGGAAGACACGGAGCTCCGCAACGATGGCCTTGCCAAGGCACACGCCTCTCTGTGGACAGCCACCTGCCCAGGGAGGTGGGGTCCTGGAAGCTGGCCTGGGCTTGGCAGGACACTAGGCTGTGTGATAGAAAGAACATTGCTGGGGGTCTGAGAGCTGGGCTTGCCTCTCGCTAGCTGAGCGGCTGTGTGATCCTGGTCAAGTCATTTCCCCTCTCTGGGCCTCAGTTTCCATGTTTGTAAGATGTGTAGGAGGTTGGGGGTGGGTAGGGATATATTGGGAGTACGGGATTAACAGATGCACACTACCATATATAAAATAGATAAACAACACGGTTTACTGTATAGCACAGGGAACTATGTTCACTATCCTGTAATAAACTATAATGGAAAAGAATCGAAAAAAGTATATAAATATATACATATGTATATTTTATAACCAAATCACTTTGCTGTACACCTGAAACTAACACAATATTATAAATCAACTATATTTCAATTTTTTAAAATGTGCAGGAGGTTGCAAGATCTCCCTCCAGGTTGATTGAGGTGGTGCAGTGGGAGTGTGGGCTTCAGGGCTGGCAAACCCTGATGATGGGTCCCCTTACTAGCTGGTTGTGATTCTAGGCTCGCTGAGCTTCAAGTTTCTTATCTGTAAAATGGAATCGTAATCGTATTCACCACATTGATGAGTAACTAAGAAAAAGCATTGAAGTACTTAATTCAAGTCTGACACTCACTCAGTGCCCAATAAAATGTTCCAAGGAAACTAAGGATAAAGGTCTGTCAAAATTATAATTCAAAATGATACATGCACCTCTATGTTCATAGCAGCACTATTTACAATAGCCAAGATATGGAAACAACCTAAATGTCCATTGACAGATGAATGGATAAAGAAGATGTGGTATATATATACAATGGAATACTACTCAGCCATAAAAAAAGAATGAAATAATGCCATTTGCAGCAACATGGATGGACCTAGAGATTATCATACTAGGTGAAGTAAGTCAGACAGAGAAAGACAAATACCATGTGATATCACTTATATGTGGAATCTAAAATATGACACAAATGAACTTATTTACGAAACAGAAACAGACTCACAGACGTAGAAAACAGACTTGCAGTTGCCAAGGAGTAGGGGAGGTGGGGAGGAGGGATAGAGTGGGAGTTTGGGGTTAGCAGATGTAAGCTATTACCTATAGAATGGATAAACAGCAAGGTCCTACTGTATAGCACAGGGAACTATTTTCAATACCCTGTGATAAACCATAATGGAAAAGAATATAATAAAGAATGTATACATATGTATAACTGAATCACTTTGCTGTATTGCTAAAACTAATATAACACTGTAAATCAACTATACATCAATTTTTAAAAAAAAGAATAAATGTCTGTAACTCTGAAAAGTAAATTTCCCTAAATATATGTGTATAGAATAACCCTGACCAGGGCTGGCCTTTGGCAAAATGTAACCAATTTTGCCTCCTAACCTTCTCTTTTCTGTCTTCTCCCACATCATCCCCCGACTCGCCCTTGCTCTGCACCTCCCTCCCTATATCCAGACTTGTTCGGGGGAAAAATTGCAATCCGCTCCTTCACTAGTCTAAGGTGTTAATTACAGCGTGCATTCTGTGGGAACATTGGCTCCTTAACAACAGCAAGGTCCTCAGTCAAAAAGGAACCTCAGAGGGTGGAGTTCTGAGCCCTGTCAGCCCTGCCCTGGTTCCCCCATGCTCAGGCCTGCGGCTCTGTGTGGGCCCTGTACTGGGCCCTGCTAGATTGTGTTGGCTGCTCTGGCTTGAGCTAGAAGTCAGGAGCCCTGGGCGCTCAGCCTGCGTCTCCCTGGCCACCTGAAATTTCGGGAACCAACACATTCTCTGTGAGCCCTAGTCACCAGCTGTCATCATGCTGGACAAATCCTGGTGTCCGAGCCAACTCACTCATGGGGCAGAGCAGCTGTTGCCAGGTTGCATTATTCTGGGGGGTTCTAGGAAGATGAGCTTGGTCCAAAGACTACATATCTCCCACTCCCCAGCCACCCCCAAATCTCTACCTGCTACCACCTTGATAGAGTTCTTTCTTTCAAATACCTATGGAGGGTGATAACCTTTAAGGCTTTGTTAGTCGTTAAAACATTAGTGTGAATTAGCTTATCAGATAAGTAAAATGGACATCAAATAAGTCTCAAGGATTATAGGAGAACAAGTAATATTGATGAGAGGTGGGGGGCATGAACAAGAGGCTGGGTGAAGAGGCTCACGCGAGCACTGGGCCGGAAGCATCTCACGGAGGCACTGGGTAGAAGAAAAGGCAGGTATAAACATTAATGGAGCACTTACTGTGTGTCAGGCATGCTACCAGGCAAAAGCCCCAAGAAAAATGCATTAATAATGTAGTCAACGCTGCCCACACTTCCCCTTGCTGAGCATAGCTGCAGGGTGATCGTAACTTAAGAGACCGGAATCTCCACTCCCACCTCCCACCCCGCCACATCTCAGACACTGCAGGTCCCAGAGGCCTTTCCCAGGGCGAGCTCCTCACAGAGCTAAGCAGAGCATCTGGCTCTCAGGATACAGATGTGTCACACAGCCAGCTTTCGGTTGCAAACCTATGGGCATCTGTTCCAAGGCTGCAGGGAAAACTGTCTAGGTTAAACATTTTCAAAGAAGTACATCGGTTTCCAATATGGCACCTTCCTGAGGGATTTTCATGTGTCATTTTAACTGTAGATGTTTGTAGTGGCTGACTCTGAAACGCAGCCCCTAGGTGACGTGAGGCCCTGATATACAGAATTCAGAAGTCCAATGATCCCAGACAAATGGCAGGTAATATACGCCACCACTGTCCATTAAACCCATTTACGACTGCCGGGTCAGTGCTGTGCCAGGTGGGAGCCCACACGCACTTGGTCCCCTGCACCGGGCATACTTTGGACTCCCTGGCTCCTGTTTCCTGGTATCAGGAAGCCCCTGACCTTCCTCCTCCCCTGAGTAGCTGAGCCCTGCCCCTCTGTGGAACGTAAGGAGGCAGAGAACACTGCTGGCAGCACCTGAGCTTCAGTGGGAAGTGCATGGCGGCCCCTTTATCCTCCCAGCTAGGCCATCCTGTCTTCTGGGCCAGCCTTTCCAGCCCACTCAGCTCCGCCCTCCACAAAGCTGTTGGTGTGATTCTCCCAAGACACAAATCTGCATATGGCACTCCCACGGCCTCAGGTTATCCTTAGCCTGAAATCACAGTGGTAGCAGAAATAATAACAGCTCCAACAATAACGACAGAGTTATAGGTAACGTGAAGTGAGCTCCGCTCACGGCGTGCCAAGCATGCTGCCCCAAGCGCAGGTACTGTCTCTTATTCAGTTCCCACAACAGCTGGGAGGGCAGGTGGCAGAGAAGGGGGTGGAGAGTCGGAAAGGTGAGGTCACTGGTCACAGTCACAAGGCTAGCAAGTCAGGCCGCCACCAGGCGTCAGGTTCAAGTTCTGCTGACTTCAGAACCCGTGTTCTCAACTGCTATACCATTTGGCCTAAACGAATGGTTGGAAAAAAGCGTGGTGAGTGCAAAGTGACTCATACTCTTTCTCATGGGGTCAGGACCTGAACTTTCCCCATCACAGCTCTGAGCACACTGCATCCCAGTTGTCTGTCAATTTGCTGGGTCTGAGCTCCTCCAGGCCAGGGACTGTGCTGATTCACATTTACTTCACCAGCACCCAGCAGGGGTCTTGGCACCCGATTGGTGCTCAATCAATGGCTGACAGGGTAACGGATGGATGAGCGCGTGAATGAATCCATCGATCCGAATCAAACCCTGGCCTTCTCCAGGAACCTTGTCTGCTTATCGAAACCCCCAGCGTAATCTCATTTCTCTAAATTCCTCCAGCACTTTTTTCTTGTATAATAGTTAATTGCACTCTGTCCTCCAACATGCAATGCTTTTGTCTGTAAGTTACTGATGCCTCCCCAAGCCGACCATAAGCAACATGGGCAAGGATGGCATTTAACCCTTCTTTTCCCGAGTCACCTAGCTCAGGTTGAGCACCTAGCTCTGGGTAAGTACGCCGAGTAGTTCATTCTGACCCAGGAGCGGAAAACAGAACGTGAGGACACCCACCGTGGGAGGACTGACCCTTTGTTCTTTCTGTCCCCCTCCCCTGCAGGAGCCTCCTCTGGCATCATCGACCTCTTGCCGTCCCCCAGCGCTGCCACCAACTGGACCGCAGGACTGCTGGTGGACAGCAGCGAGATGATCTTCAAGTTCGACGGCAGGCAGGGTGCCAAGATTCCTGACGGGGTTGTACCCAAGAACCTGACGGATCAGTTCACTATCACCATGTGGATGAAGCACGGCCCCAGCCCTGGCGTGAGAGCTGAGAAGGAAACCATCCTCTGCAACTCAGATAAAACCGGTGAGTCTTGCATCCAGCCCTCCTGGCATCTGCCCCCTATGTCCCAGCTGGTCAGGCACGGCCACGGCCACCAAGGGCGTGGGAGAAAAGCGGGAGGGTGAGAGGGGCCCTGGGAAAATATTCTGGTCTCTGGTTTTCTGGCTGATGATTTCCTCGCCTTGGGGTAGAGCAGGACCAGGAAAGGGAGGCAGGGTACAGACACAAAGAGTCAAGAAGCTGGGATTGGTGGTTTTCAGACTGGGTTCTTCAGAACCCCAGCGTCCCCAGAAGTAACTTAGGGCTGCGTATGAGGTGGGGTTGCGGGAGGAGGTTTCATCCTTACTTCAAGCAAAGCAGCTCTACCTTCACTATTATATTAATATATAGACAGATTTCCAGAAGTTTATTTTCAATGAAAGGGTCCTGCTAATTTACAACAGCAGTTTGAAAATCACTGCTGTGCATAATGATGATAGCTAAGCTTTGTTAGGCATTTTTCAGCTTGCTGAGCCTGTGTAAGGCAGTTCACAGCTTGGTGGTTAAAAACACTCCACCACTTGTTGGCTGTGTGATCTCGGGCAAGTGGGTTAACCTCTCTATGCCTCACTTTCTCAGTCTATAAAATGGGCATTATAGTATTATCTACCTCATAGGGTTTTTATCAGGATTAAATGACGATGTATGTATAACGCAGTAGGACAGTACCTGACGCACCGGAAGTCTAATCTGTGTTAGCTCTTCCTATTCTAAACAGTGCCTCACATCTCTACAAACAATTTTACGAAAGCATTATTGTGTTTCCTGTTTTAAGGATAAGGAAACATCCCCGAGACGTTAAGTAACTTGTCCCAAGTTATTCAGCTGGTAAGTATCAGAACTGGAATGTAAGCTTAGATCCAGCTAACTCCATCGCTATTCTCTGGTCACCACACCCCACGTGCAAACACATACACACACAAATACTCTGATATCTTATGAAAATGTTATGTCTATCTTAAATTGTAAGTCCACATTTTCCCATTTCAAATGCTCCTCTTGTTAAAATACCCCAAATAAATGATAACTCCTCTATACTACAGCACATAGTGCAGTGAGAAGACAGGATAGAAGAACGGCTGACCGTTCAGCTTTGCTACTGAACAGCCAAAGTTCACATGGCAGCTTTTCCACTACTTAAGGAAAATCGAGGAGTTGCTAATCTCACTGAGCCTTAGTTTCCCCATATGTAGAATGGGGAAAATAAACATGAAATAAGGTATGAAATCACTTAGCAGCTCCAGTTAAAAAATCTGTGCTCGACTAATTAACCTGTTGTTATTGTCATAATCATTATTATTTCTAGTTTTATTCCACATTATACTACTACCAGGACCCCACATTTCCTGTTGCAATCAATATTTGCGGTAAAAGCCAATGTATTTTCTGGATATAGAAACTGAAACAGGGGGAGTTGCCCAGCTTTTCCCAGTCATATGGTGAATCTGTGTCAGAGCCAGTGCCAAGGATTTGTTTTCCAGATCCTTCGTATAGGAAGGACCCCACAGACCCGCTTAAGGTGGCACTGAGGTTTGGGACTGGGTCCAGAGCTCAGCCCAGGACCCCAGGAATCACCCTGTGGCCCCATCTTCGCAGTGTCTGGTGGGGTGTCCCCACCATGATCCAGAGCCAGCATCAAGGAGACAACGGCTCAGGAGTATACAGATGCATGCAAAGCAGCCCTGGCTGGGGTTAGCGCCCACACACATATAGTCCCATCTGAAATGTATCAAATACCCTTGGGAGGCAGGCCTGACAAATATAGACCTCTGGCTTACACAGGAGGAAATTAGAATATGAAAGGTTGAGCAACTGGCCGAGGATAACACAACTGATTATCAAAGGAACAGACTTGGCCCCAGCTCCTCTGGCCCACGTTTCAGGTCCACGCTACTAGACCAGCGGCTCTCAACCCTGCTCTGCACTAGAATAACCTGGCGACCTTGTAAAAGTACCTAGATGCCAGGGCCCTGCCCCAGCTCAGGAAGTCGGAGTCTGGGCGATTCTTTTGTGCAGCCATGGCTGAAAACTCTGCATTAGACGATGATGCCTCACTTTCATCAGGGCAGCACCCCGAACAGGCATGTCAGCCCCTCCAACCCGCAGGTTCTGGCTCTGCTCAGCTTTGGGCTCAGTATAAAATAACCCTTTGCAAATCAGTTCAACGCTGGCACGAGAAAAGATGTGGAAGATTTTCCTCTAATTTCTCTGACTTAAAAAAATACCTATAGATATCTCCTTGCCCTAAATAAAAAATTATCAGGAACAAATTAAAACTTGATTAGAGCTTTTATATGTCAGAAAAATGTCCAAGTTATAAAAGCTACACAGGTTTATAACAGGCAGCCTAAAAAACACAGAAGAGTATAAAAGAATACAAAAGTCACCTAAAATTCTAATACTTGGAGGGATTTTCTGTTAACAGTTGGTATATTTCACTACCAAATGAAATCTTGTTTTTAGTTCTATGTATATGTAGAATGTTGTTACAGTTTTCCATCTATTTTTATAATACATGTGATACCATTATGTTATGTTTCTCTTAAATAACATTACATATATCCAGATCATTTCTCTATGTGATAAAATATTCTTTAAAAATAAGAATTACATGACAGTCTTCTCTTATTAGGCTTTATTATACTTCATTTAACTGGCTCCCTTTTGTTAGACATTTAGATTGTCTCCTTTTAAATGCAAATAAAACAATGCTGTAATAGGCATTCTTGTAATATATAATAAGTATTCTTGTATATGCCTGTATGGATGCTTCTGATTATTTCCTGACCAGAAGCTGAATTACTGAGTCAAAAAATATAAATGTTAGGAAGGCTATCGACGTAAATTACCAAGTTGCCCTTAGTGAAAATTGCACTGGTTTCCATCTTGTCCACTAATTAAAACTTACCAATGCTGGCCTATCAGGAAGTAATTTATTAATAGTTGGATAACAGAATTGATTAGTCACCAAGGGCTAATTGCAGTTTTCAGGAAGAAAGAAAACCACTCTCACCACCAACAAGAAGCATCTTGATGACTAACACCCTTTCATCAGTTTTTCCTCCTGCCATTGTCCAGCAACCCGAGGTGGGGCCGGGGAATGAGGTTGCTCAGCTTTGCGCAGACATTCGGGGACTCAAGATACTTCAATTATGTATCGCTGCCATTTTCAACCACAGAACAGAAAGTTAGAATAGAGGGTTGAACACAGAAGGGTTTTATTAGCTAGACCAGAAAGTGGTGTGCCTCACTTCTACTCACACTTTCCGGGCCAGAATTTGTTCCCAAGGCTCCACCTAACCATGGGAGAAGCAGTGATATGAGTTAAGCTACGTGCCTAGGAGCAAAGGAAACAAGGTTAGCTGAATACCCAGCAATGGCTCTACCGCAAGGATACTGCGTGAGGCACTGGTGCCCCCTCCAACACCACCTTTGTTGGCCCTTATCTTTCCATTCCTGGTGTGAGCAGTTTCTTTCCTGCTCTGTCTTAGAAACTTCTCTCCCCACATATATCTGCTCCTCCTGCAGGACCCCTTCTTCCTGGCACGCAGCTCTCTTGCTAACTCTGAGTTTCATCTGAATGATACGTGCCACCTGTAGTGCTAGCTACTTTCATACAGGGCTTTCCAAGACAGAGGGGCCAACCTGGTCCAGCAATCACCAGATGACAGAGGCAGAGGTGCCAGCCCGATAGAGCGTGCTGGGATGGTCCCCCAGCCTGCTGGGAAAGAAACACTCCCACACTTCCAGGGATGCCCAGAAAACCACTCAGAGAGACCGAGGTGGTCTGAGGTAGAGAGGAGGTGGGAATTTCACTCCCAGCTGCCTGTTGGCTGAGCTGCAAACACTTGTACATCTGCTCCAGGCTGGTGTTGGAGCCGAGCCCAGGAGAGCTCTGGGGAAGTTTGACTCGTGTCCCAGGAGTTGAGGGTACCTGAAAGCTGGACTTGACTCTTGCCCAGGGGGTGTGAAGGCAAGAGGCTGATGGGGGCTTCCTCAGCAGTGGGGTGAGAAGAGAGGGACAGCGGGGGAGGGGCGGCCCTACTACACTTTGGTGGAACACAGATGTTTCTGTTCTAGTCATGGGAACCAAATGGGCAACCAGAAATGGTCACAGCTACAGCCAAGAGGTCTGCATGCCAGGAAGAGGGGATCCAGCAGCAGGGGCAGATGTGGGCGGGAGGGAGAAGTGACCAAGGGAGGGCAATCATGAAAGGTGTCATGAACATCATGAAAGGAATCATGAAAACATCACTTACACCAGGAATGGAGAGGTAAGAGCCAAGAAAGGTGGGATTGAAGCTGGCACTGATGTCCCAGGAAGGACTGCATCACTTACCAGATCAATTCCTATGTAAAGATTATAACAGGCCCTTTCTTAAGGGTTTGGGGAGGTGGGGAAAGGACGGCTAAAAACATATTTCACCGGGGCCCAAACTCACTTCCGTGGCCATGGGGGATCTCTGCAGAGCCTCTCCAAAAACCAGCCTGGGCACCCATGAAGGAGCCCATATGTAGACACCCACGTGACAGAGGACACTGGACATCCCTGGGAAAATGACAAACTTCACTGCTTCTTTAAAGAGACTCCACTTCTTTCCTTCTTATCTGCTTTCCCCTGCCCCTGACCATGACTGGAGCTGGAGGAGATTCAGGGAATGAAGGAAGAGTAAAAGAACACACCTTCCTCATCCTTTCCCCACTGGCGGCCACCAAACCACGGGGCGAGGCTGAGTAGCGAAGAGGGGAAGATCTTTTAACTGATGAGACACTGGTGTTTGGTTTGGAGAGAACCCTTACAGACGATTTTAATATCTGAAAGTGACCAGAAGACGTTAGGATCTGCCAGAGACGTGGGCAAAGAAAGGGAGGGGAGTTGCCAGGGAGAACACTGAAGGACAGGGAAAGAAGTGAAGCTGATTTCTGAGTGTATCATGTCACCAGCGCCGTGAAGAGCCAGTTACCCTGGTGTGGGTGGTGACCCCAGGGACCCAGCTAATGGAGGGCGGGGGAGGGAGGAACCTCTGGAGGGAGGCCAGGAGATACTCCCGTGAGGTCTGTCCTTTCATTCTTCTTCCACCTCTTCACCACAACCTCTCCTGACTCCAAATGAAGCTAAAGGGGAGAAATATGCCTTCTATATCTTCCTGATAGTTATCAGCAGAAACTATAGGAAATCAGTTTAAGCAATAGTGAGGGAAACAAGAAGTATTTAGTAAAATCCCCATAACCAGACCTGGGTGTTTCTTCGATGCAAAGGTGGAGTGGTCACCCGAAAGTTGGCCTTGGCCAAACCTACAACACTTGGCAACTAAACAGTCTCCTTCCTTCCATCCTTTGGTTGCATCCTGAAGAATGGTAATGCTTTTGTGAAAACAGCATCTGACACTATTTTGTTATGTTATCATGGTCACGAGGCAGTGTAATAGTCCTTGTAATAACTAACAGTCATTGAGCATCTGTTCTGGGCAGATGCTTTACACGCATTTCCTCATTGTATCAAGATGCTTTCAGTTACAAGGAACAGGGAATACAGATCAAACTGATATCAGATGATTAAAAATCAAAATAATAAAGAGAATGTAGGGTTCTTGTAACTAAAAGTCGCCAGAGCTAAACAGCTTCAGGTAAAGTGTGATCAAGGTCCTGGGTCCTTTTCTCTGCAATTTTTTAGATCTGCTGCCATATGTACATCAATTTCATGTTAGCAAATATGGCTGCGGCAGCTCCAAGCTGCCCAGTTATATACTGCAACTTCTAGAGAGAGGTGGTGGTCTCTTCTATTTGCTTTCTGCTAGATAGAGAGTTCTTTCCCAGAACTACTCAGAACAGCTCCAGAATCACTGGACTGACTTGAGTCACTTTCCTGACAGAAGCCCCATGGCCAGGAGAATGGCCTGCACTACTGAACTCGGGCCTGGGTCCTGAACCACTCGCTGTGGCATGGTCTTTTCATGAGCTTATTTGGCTGAAACCAACTGAAAGCCCATGCCTAGAAGTGGGACTGGTGTTGATTCCTCCCACTCATACCTCCATGGGCAAGGTTTGTACAGGATGTGCAAGAATCAATCACAATATCCTATTCTCATGATACATTAGGATAGCCCAGCATCCCTGTCATGATACAATGAAGGAAATCAAGCCTCTAAGAGGCTGAATAACTTTCTCAGCATCATCTAGAGATACAGCTCCACCCCAAGTCTCTCTGAGTCTAGGGCCCATGCTCTTTCTGCTGTATCTGGTTACCTGCTCATTAGCCCAATATTTATGGAACATATGCATCATATTAGATTTCTGTGTGTGCTACTATGTGTGAGTCCTCTGAGCATTGGTCGAAGAACAGTTCTTCCCCTTCCCATGGCTGTTATCTTGTGACTATAGGACATCATGGCTGGGACCCATGATGTGAATTTTTTTTTAAGCAGGAAAGGAAGTTTTTTTATCAGGGGAGAGAAAAGTCCCATCTGTTGTCGTGTATGGGGAAAGAAGTATTTATTCATTGCTTTGGAAATTTAGGGAACTATGTCTAATGCTGGGAAATCAATGTCCCCTCCTCCCAGCAACTAAAAGTGAGGCAGCTTTCCTTAACTGCACACAGATTAGGCAGAAAAGGAGACATGCTCTGTGGTTGCTGCTGGCAAGCCTGATGAAATAAAATAAAAGCCCAGAACTCTGCGAGAATCCAGCTATGTTAAAGGAACCCAGAGTGGCTGATGTGATTGTCAGAGAGGCCCTTTGACCCTCCCAGAAGTATATTTAAAAAAAACAAAAAGAGCTTGTGAACCTATGTAATTTTATCCAGGATCTGATGCAGTATCTGAGTATAAGTTAGGTTGGTATTTAAAGCCCAAATGGCTTCTCAGCAGAAGTTTTGCTGTGAGCTTTCTTGAATCTTCCTCTTTCATTTCAGAGAGCTCCACTATGTGTGTTCTAGAACTATTTATTAGACCCAGTTGTAAAAGAGAAAACTGGAATACCTGTTTCTTTGTTTTCTGAGGTGTGCTAAGTGATGGAGTGGAGGTCAGCACAGGAAATCTGGATTCCAACCCCTCAAATCCTCTTTCTGCTTTTCAGAAATGAACCGGCACCACTACGCCCTGTACGTGCACAACTGCCGCCTTGTCTTCCTCTTGCGCAAGGATTTCGACCAGGCAGACACCTTCCGCCCCGCGGAGTTCCACTGGAAGCTGGACCAGGTATGGCGCTCACAGTGCGCTTGCCCCCTGCTCACCCGCGTGCGAGGATGGCTGGTGTGGTCCAGGGATGATGGCAGTGGGTAGGCATCTCACGGTTCTGGTCACTTGCTGATTTGGGGGAAAACCAGCTCTGGGAAACACACAGCATCTTAAAGTCAGGATGGAAACTGCAGCCTTAAAGACCAGTCGGAGGTGGGGAGGGCCACACTTCCCGGCTAGAACCCGCACCCGTCAGTAGGTACCAGCGTGCATCTTGTCGACTTTCTCCGCGCCGAGCTCCTGGGAAGCTGATCCTCTCGATCCCCAGGCCCAGTTTCTGATCTTCGTTAGTGCATATTTATGTCATAAATGCTCCGTGTCTCCTCTTTGATGCTCTCTTTGGGTGACGGTGCGGCCTCGCTTTTGGTGACACAGGTTGAGAACAGGGACCTGAGGACTTTGAAGTCATCAGTGACACAGTGCCCTGTGAGCAGTTCATGTTCTTTTCTGAAGTGGGAAAATCTCTGCCTCACTCCAGAGCCTTCTGACTTGTGATCACAAGGGCCGCTGTGTCGTACTTGTCAATGACAAATGAAGTGTCTGGTTGGAATCAAAAGCTTTGAAGTGTCTGTTTCGGAGGGCTGTGCAGCGCTGAGATTGCGGAGGTGGCCCTTCTCTGTGTGGCCGTGCCGCTGAAGAAGTGTCAGTGCAGCAAGCCCAGAGTTGGCCTTTGCTTAGATTTGAAGGTGGGGGGCATGAATTTTTGTTCAATGGTTTTACATTGTCAGAAGGGAGGGTGGCAGTCGGCAGGGAAGAGGGTCATCGAATGGATGCTGCTTAATGAAGCAGATGAAATGATGCTCATTCTACTGCATCTCTTTTTTGCTTTCCTTCTGCTCAACCCATATTCTGGGAGCTTCTGGGGACCCCAGTCTTGTTTTCTCCCTCCAAACCCCCCTGTGGATGCCACCTGCCTCATCTTATTAATTAATTAATTTATTTATTTATTTTTGGCTGTGTCGGGTCTTCGTTTCTGTGCCAGGGCTTTCTCCAGTTGTGGCAAGCGGGGGCCACTCCTCATCGCGGTGCACGGGCCTCTCACTATCGCGGCCTCTCTTGTTGCGGAGCACAGGCTCCAGACGCGCAGGGCTCAGTAATTGTGGCTCACGGGCCTAGTTGCTCCGCGGCATGTGGGATCTTCCCAGACCAGGGCTCGAACCCGTGTCCCCTGCACTGGCAGGCAGACTCTCAACCACTGCGCCACCAGGGAAGCCCCACCCCCCATCTTGTCTCGGGCTGAACATTTCATAATCCTTTCCCTTCTCTTTCCCAATTACCTGTGTCTACCCCGCCCTCTCCCTTTTCTACTTAAGTCTCAGACCCCCAGTGGGGCTGATCTCAGAGTGTGTCGCTGGGAAGCATGCCAGAAGGAACTCATTTCCACCAAGATGAATATGATTGCTATCACCCTTCCTCCATACAGAAGTACTGACATATGCTCTTTAAAAGAGAGATTCATTAACCTCAGGGAATGTCTCAATGGTGTAACATCAGGCAGCGTGACAAGGTCAAGGATGCCAGGCTGATGAGAAAGATGTTTGAGAGAGCCCTGTGGCAACTGCCTAATCCATTCTCAGTAAATCCCATCCTTCTGGACCCTGGGGTTTTGGAAATATGGCATCTGGATTAATATATGTTCCTCTGAATTAGGAATTCTGGGTCTTGCAGAAATTATGCTATCTTGACATTGTTTATTTGACTTCCCGGCAGCCTCTCAGCTAACTTCTAAAATGCCATTTGGCTTATATGGGATGTTTTTATAAATACGTAATACGAATTGAGGTGAATTAAAATAAATTCCATATCATGAGGGGTTTTAATAAAAAAACATTGCTATACTGGCTGAGATCATTATAGATGCCCTGCAGCATTTCCTAAGATGGGATTGAGAAGCACTGATACAGGCAAATGAAGTCACAGGGTTTGGAATTTAAAATAGGTGAGGAAGGAATTCTGGTTCTATAGATAAAAAATATAGTGAATCTAGGAATTCTGAAATCTATTCCCAAAGTGGTGAATTGAAGGAGGGGCTGAGAGTCACTGAATACCTTCCAAACTACTCTGATCTCATTTATTACCATTCATGGGTGCCCGCTCTGTGCCAGGCATGCTGCATGAGTGGCTCAATCTCATCTCTGCCCCAGTTCTGCCAGGTGGATAATATGAGGCAGGAGACCACAGTCCAGTAACTTGCCCAAGGTCACACAGCAAACCATGGCTAGGACCTGCTTTTCCGTAGGTTATGCTGCCTCTTTGGTGCGCTTGCTAATTAAAATTTTAATTGTTTTTATTTTTAATTTAAAATTAATTTAGAGATAGGAATTATGCAAAGTGCAAAATGTTTATAGTCTTGATGAAACCCTATGAAACTGTCAAATCTTCACTTTGCTCAAGCTCAGTCTTCCTTGTCTTAGTCAGCTTGGGCTGCCACAACTAAATACCACAGCCTGGGTGGTTTAAACAACAGACATTTATTTCTCACAATTCTAGAGGCTGGGAAGTCCAAGATCAAGGTGCCAGCCAATTCCATCCCCCGTGAGGGCCCTCTTCCTGGCTGTAGACAGCAGCCTTCTCACTGTGTCCTCACATGGTCGAGAGAGCTTGGGTATATTTCCTTCTTCTTATAAGGTACGAGCCCTATTGGATTAGGGCCGCATCCTTATGACCTCATTTAACCTTCATTACCTCCTAATGAAGGTTGGGCCCTTTCTCCAAATACAGCCGTGTTGGGGGTTAGGGCTTCAACATATGAATTTTGCAGGGACATAATTCAGTCTATAGCGTTCTTCTACTAAAGAAATTAACATTAAAAAATGTAAAGGCTGCCTATTGATGACCAGAAGTCCCAGCTCACTTGGACAGCTGCTCATGCCCTGAAAGGAGCCACAGTGCATGGGATATAGGAAACCTCCACCAAACTCATGCTAGCAATCCAGTGCTATATACAGACAAGCCCAGATTTCTCTGTCCCCTATTTAGCTCCCTATGTAGACAGAAACTTACCAGAAGTTTCTTGGAAGTAAATCACTTGATGCCCAAACTGTGTGTACCTGATAAAGTATCCTCCCTCAGGAAGCCATCCCAGGTCACCCTTTGAGTAGTTTGCCTCTCCTCTGTGCTCCCCAGACTCTATGCTCTCCAGACTCCCCAATACTTACTCTATCCTAGTGACCCATTTGTCCTTCCTCTCTGATCACTTGGTGCTGTGATCCTGGCAGGCAGGACTGTGTCTTACTCTCTCCAAATTCTCAGTGCAAATTGTAGCCCTGAGCACACAGTTGGTGCCCAGTAAAAGCTGGCATAACGATGAAGGGATACTGAGATCAAAAGAAAGGAGAAATGAAGTGACGGAGGGAGAGAGGGAAGAAGAAAAGGAAAATTGAGATCTTTTAAAACCTCCTGGTGATTAATTGATTGTTTGATCCATTTTGATGGAACATTTTAAAATTCTACAATTTTACCATTTTTACTCTCTGGGTCTGAAATGTTCAGCTTTGATCTTGATAATATATTATTTCAAAGATCTCACTGACTTTACCACCAGTGGTTCTGTAACTATTACAAAACTTTCTGGCCTTGGCCAGAAAGGGCTCAAGCCAGTCTAATGTATTGTGTATATTCAAATTCCTGGCCCACCTTAGGGATTCCAGAGCATAATAAATGTTCTACTGCCTGATGGGGCCTCATTTATTCTGAGCATAAACTGTGTGCCAGGCTCTGCAGCTAAATTAAAGCCTCTGCTCTCTGGAAGTATCCATGATAATGGGGCAAACAAACACATAAACAGACAGTGTACAATCCTATCTACAGTCCTATGTGATATTTGCTGGGACAGAAGACAGGGGCCCAGGTAGGGGGAGTCTGTGGGAGCCCATTCCAGAGGCACCTGTCACTGGGAAGGGTGGGAGGGCTCAAAGGTGTGGAGCCAGGCAGCTGGCAGGGAATGAGTAGGAGGGCCATCTTCAGGGGACTGTAAGCTTTCTGTGTGTCAGGGCACAAGGACAGGGTGGAAGCGGAAGGTGTTGACAGTGTTACAGAACCTGGACTTGGGTCCTCTCGCCTGCATGCAGTAAAGCCAATCTACTGACACAGGTTATGGTGAAGGAAAACACAGCATTTATTGCAGGGTGCCAAGCAAGGAGAATGGGCAGCTCATGCTCAAAAGACCCGAACCCCTTGATGGCTTTCAGGGAAGAGTTTTTAAAGGCAGTGTGAGAGAGGGGCCCTCAGCGTACATGATCAGCTCGTGCACAATTCTCAGATTGGTTGGCATCAAGGTGAAGTTTCAAGCATCACCAATCTTCTGGTTTCAACCAGTCTCGGGTCCACTTGCTCTTGGTCAGCAGTTTTCATCTGGTGGGTCTGTTTCCTATAAAACAACTTAGGAATGTGTGTCAGGCTTTTATCTGTATCTTTCAGGGAACTGGGGGTTCGGTGACTCTGCTATGTGGGTGGTTTATAGTCTCAACTGTTACCAGTTTCCTGGCCCAACAGCTCTTCTTTGTTTCTATATCTTCACATTCCTAATCATTAACTCTTTTAAGCCATTCTAATGTTTCATGTGTATTTAAATTCCTGGCCCACATTAGGGATTCTTTTACGACTCAGGGGAGGCCTGGGAGACTAAAGCAAAAGGCTTTTACTTCAAAAGATAGGGACACAGGGGCTTGGGTACAGTTTCAACAGGTGTTAGGACCCCAGTTTGGAGGAGCAGGTGGGAATTAAATGCCAAGAGGCTTTTCATATCATGTTATTGAGTTGGTAATTTATCCCCAAAGAATGGACCACAATCAAAGCATTTTGTTGTTCAATAGAAGACTAAGAATTTGGGGGATGTAAATGTGAGGAATGCTAGTATGATGTTCATAAAATGTATCACATTTAAGCAAATGTAACTCAGGCCAGGCCATTCAGTGGGGCCAGTAGCAGGGGTTGTGATAGAATCAGGGTCTTCCACTTCTCTTTCCACAGCCAGGAGATCAAGCACATGGCAGATGCTGCTTGTTGGCATGGAAACCAGGGCGTGATAGGCAGGCGGGCTTCCACATAGCTCTTCAGGTGTGTGCCCAGGGAGTGTGGTAGTTGTCACGGAGGAGCTGAGTGCTTCCAAAAAGCCCACCCCTTTGCCCTACACCTCAGAAGGCCTTTGCCAGGGTATATGGACTGCCAAGTAAATCCATTACCAGGCAACCCCAAGAAATGCCCTGGCAATCCAGTGTACCTCTTGAAAAAGGATCATAACGATGAGGAGACTGTCATTTTAATGGGATTTTTACTTATGATCTGCTAATGTAAATCCCTCAAGCCTGCAGTTAGTCATGTGCAAACCCAGACAAGAGCAGAGGAGAAGGCCCAGCTGCCAGCTCACATGGGAAAGTTTTATTAATTTGCAGCCCCTCCTGGCTTTCATGTTATTTGGATATGGTAGACTCAGCATCATGAATTCTAATGATCTGCCCTTTGGACTTGCTGGTGCTGGGAAGGAGACCCGCTGATATTTTACAGCCTGTTCACCTATTGGAAGACACAGCTTGAGTGACAGCCTTAACGGACCAATAAGAGGACAGGTGCCCCAGGCTCAGACAAGGGAAAAAGATGCATCTCTGAAAAATCACAAGTAGCACAGGAAGCAGAAGTGAGATACATTCTGTTGGCCATTGCCTTCTCTGTGCCAGAACTTGTAACAGGCACTGGGGGAGAGAAGAAGGATATGAATGACCCTGTCCTGGGAGCCCACAGCCCTGCCCAGATTATGCCCGGTTTTAGAGACCCTGGAGAGCATTCTCCTGCAAGAGTCCCAAATAATCATGGACAGGAGAAGCAGTCAAAGCAAGTATGGATGCCTGGCTGGGTGAATGTAGGTCCTCATTCAGACTCAACCACCACACAGCTCCAGGCCACACAAGAATCCAGGCCTGGTGCACTTCCAGTCGTTCAGAAGTGAGAAGTCAGATTTCTACAGAAAATTTTCCAATTTTTAATATTTTCTCATTTAAAGACATATCATCAGACCAAACAAATGTTCTGTGTTATACTTTTATACTCTGGTCACTGATAAAAACAAAAACAAAAAAACAACAACCAAAAAACCCCACTATCATTCAGACACAGGAAAACCACACCATAACATGACTATTTAGGAAGTTTAAACCTTCTTTAATGAGACCCACTTGTCCCTTCTAAGCGCTTCCTGTCCTAGCCCCTTGCCCCACCCCCCATGAAGAATGCTGGATTCCCAGTATCAGGGCGAGTAGGGGGCATGTCTGGTCCCCAATGGCCCCTCACCACACCCAGAGAAAAGGGGCCAGTGTGAGTGGGGCAGGGTCCCTTAGACCCAGGTGGTCTTCTTTCCTCCCACATAAAGGAGCGAATAAGTCACAGGCCCAAGTTTCCCCAGAAACAAATGACAGAGCCAGGATTTGAGCCAAATACTCATTTGTCAGGCCAATGCCTTTGCCCATCAGGTCCATTCTACCTGCATAGGAATCTAAAGCTCCTGGAAGAGGCAAAATCCTTTATTCTTGGTGAGAAAAGAGTGTTAGAATGATGTAGAATCAGTTTATTTGCATCTGCTCTTACAGCCAAAATGGGAGTCAAATGAGTGAGTTCAATCATTATTATAGCCAAGTGCCAAGGAGTTAATTGGAGAATGGTCAGTCCAGTCCAGACCAGTCATCTTAATGAGCAAAATAATTGGGCGTTGTCAGTGCTCTAATTCCACATTTAAAGACTAACTCTTGGATGCATTGGCTGTGTTTCCTCTAAAGCAGTGACGCCACCCCACTTACTGTCCTGCCCTGGACACTGGTCTTCAAGGAGACCTGCTTTCCTTTAGGAACATGTGTCCTAAACAGAGGGGGAGGAAGAATGTCCAGAACCTCTTTTGCCTCTCCTTTTGTAGGAATCCCAAATGACGTTTTCTAAGATGCCAACTTGCAGGGTTGTTCTGAATGGATAATGGACATGGGGAGAATCACAAATACAGTGACTCTTATGTCTTTATTTCTCTGTAATACAGAAGGGCCCCCGATAAGCCCCCACTTCTCTGAGTCCCTCTCCTTTCCTCTTCCCATCTCTAAGAACTTCTAGATATTTGGGGAGATGTGGCATCTGTGACTTCATGGTGTTGCGGAGAAGGGTCCTCAGACCAACATAGGACACCCTAGGTCCTCTCGGGTTGGGACTGTGCAATGACTGGATTTCCTGCTCTTTGGAAAGGTGACTGCTGATGTGATCAGCCCAGTTGTTCTGTTTTCTTTAGAGAGGGCATAAATATGCTGGAAATCCACCACTTCAACCCATTCCCTAAGCTGTGTTCTCTCCACCTTAAAGCTCCTTTCCTGGAAGTCTTTCATCCTGCCCCATCTCTGCTGCACTGGTTACCTCTATGCCACAATACCTCACCTGGGCTCCTCAGGGTCCCGAGTGAGCCACCTGTGGTAGACAAAATAATGACCCCAAAGATGTCCACCTCCTAATCCCTGAAATCTGTGAATATGTTACCTTACATGGCAAAGGGTCTTTACAGGCATGATTAAATTAAAGATCCTGAGCTAGGGAGATTATCCTAGATTAGCCAAGTGGATCCAATGTAATCACAAGTTTCCTTATAGGAGGGAGGCAGGAGGATTAGAGTCAGAAAAGATGTGACAGGAAGCAGAAGTCAGAGTGGTATGGGGCCATGAGCCAAGGAATGCAGCCACCCCTATGAGCCGGGAAAAAAAAGAAACAGATTGTCCATTACAGCCTCCAGAAGGAACACAGCCCTGCTGACACCTTGATTGTAGCCCAGGGAGACTCATTTCAGGTTTCTGACCTCCAAAACTGTAAGATAATAAATCTGAGTTGTTTTAACACAAAGGTTGAGGTTATTTCTCATAGCAGCAATAGGAAACGCATACACTGTTCATGAGCTTGGGGAGGCCACCTCCCATCTCCCCGCACTTTACTGAAGTGACCCTGGGCCCAGCTATCCAGGCAGATTCAGAGAATCTTCTGTACCCACAGTGTGTGGTGCCTCTGCCTACCCCCACACCCCTGTCTCTATGGAGCCCCTCCCCTTGGAGGCGTGGCCCTAGGAGGGAGGGAGGAAGGAAGAGGCACTGCCTTTAACATCCCCCATTCACTGCCTACTTTGCTTTTCACCAAGCCTGCTTCCTCACGAGCCTCTGGACTAGGATACCCAAGGGGCATATTTAGCTTTTCCTTCTGCCCTAAGCCATATTCTTCCTCTAGCCTAAGGTGCCGGCCCCCTCACCAGCCATGATAAGTGACTCTTATCATCTTCCCTAAAGTACCTCTCTGCCTTTAGGGAAGAAACACTGAGACCTTCATGCTTGGTTCTGAAAATGCTAAAACAAACTTAGAAAATCCTCTTTCTCTTGACAGAGCCTCACCTGGAAGCTTACAACTGACAAAGCTGATTCATGAATGTATCAGCTAGATAATACCTGTCCTTCCCCTGAAGCACAGAAACCTGCTTCACTAGAAGGTCGCCCCTCGAGTTCACACCTCGCCCCACTGTGCTGTCAACTTTGTGCCCCAGGGCTTGCTCCCAGGCGAGAGGAGACTCCTGGCTCCAAGGGGCACAGTCCAGAAGCAGCAGCTTTACTGCCCTGGGAGCACCGCTCACCCAGAGGGCACGGGACCAACTAGGTGTGGAGGTGGGGAGCATTTCTGGGCAGTCCCCTGCACTCTTCTCAGGAGTGCCTGGGAAGCCAGCCCCCCTACCCCACCTGCCGCAGCCATGACCTTGACAATGCCCTCTTGTACTGGCTTGTTCTCTGTCCCTGACTCACTCTCCCACTTCCTCTTTCCTCCTCCCTAGAAGCAACTGCCAAATGAACCCCCTGCTCTGGTTTGTCTGGGTAGCACAGGTAGAGTTTTGATCTACAAGTGGGCAGTTAACAAACAGCCAGTGCTATTATTATTGGAAAGAAAGGGACTTCTGCAGAGTTTCAGGGGCAGAACTATGATTAAAAGGAGGAAGTTACCAAGAGACAAAAGTAAAGTGAATAAAAGGAAAGAAGGGAAGTTTAGCGAGGTGAAGACGAGTGCTGCCAGATGTGAGTGGAGCTGATCTCAAGCCTAACCAACAGTAAGATCTGATGACAAATAGATAACTCTATCTGTGTCGTACTGGGAACATAGTCTCCACAAATTCACTGAGGGTTTCCCTAGCCTTACTCATCAATATATCCTGAGCCATTTGCTTGAAGAGCTGGTTTCTCAAGACTTTCTTGGATTTCCATTATTACTCAAAGGATTTTCTTTCATTTTTCTTCTGAAGAGCCTATGCTAAAGGAGAATCCAAACTCTTGGTGAATTGAGACCTGCAGGAATGTCATTCCATTACCAAACCAAACTTGGGTCTGCTTGCCCACTAGCAGTAAAACCAATCTACTGACGCTGAATTGTGGTGAAGGAAAGTGCAGCATTTATTGCAGGGCGTCAAGCAAGGAGTCCAGGCAGCTAGTGCCTAAGAAACCAATAGCTTTCAAGGAAAGATTTTTAAAGACAGGGTGAGGGAGGAAGGTTGTGGGGTGCTTGATCAGCTTTTGGACATTCTTCTGATTGGTTGGTGGTGAGGTAATTGGGAGTCAACATCATCAACCTTCTGTTTCCAACCTGTCTGGGATCTACGTGCTTGTGGGCAACATACAGTTCACTTCTTCCACCTGGTGGGGGTTTTAGAATCTGCAAAACAGATCAAAGGACAGTTCTCAGAATATTATTTATGGCCCTTGTGGAGGAACTAAAGGTCCTTGACTTTGTTTAATGGCTAAACTATTGTTTTGTCTTGCTTAACTCTTTTCCTTTCTTTCTGCATTTTCTCACTTCTCTGATTAAATTTATTCTTTGGAACTCAGGGAAGGCCTAGGAGGCTAAATTTTTTCTACAGATAAGAGGCAAGCAGAGCATATTGGGGGCAGGGGGGAGTCTGTACCAGGAAGGTCCCATAGGGTCCTGCTAGGCTATAATTCTCTTCTCTGCTTCAATCTCACTGGCTTCTCCCACTCTCTCATTCCATCTTGAAGTAGAAGGCTATACCACTGCTAAATTTAAACAAATCAAATATGCTAATTATCCTATACCTTTCTCCCTTTGCTGTCAGACCTGTTTCCTCTCCAGTCTCTTTTCCCCAGATGAGCATCTGCTCAGTAATTCTTTTTGCTCCCATGAAATCATTATTTCTGTCTTAGCCTGTACATCTGCCCAGAGGCAACAAATGCATTTTTTTCAGTAGACATCCAGTAATACATATTTAAAAACAGACTCTCATTTTACTGTTAAAAAGAAAAAAACAATGTCAACACAATTACAAATGCTTGGTAAATCAAATCACTGTTTCAGTAATAAGATGCTCAAGCCTTGGGGTGGTCCCAATGGAAGCAGCTTTGACTCAGTCACCACACTGGCTGTGCCTTGCTCCAGTCTTTTTAGACTGCTTTGGGGATTAGGTGCCAGTGGGAGGGGAGGGAGACTCCTCCTTGGCATCAAACCCAAGTGTCTGCATTTGTTATATGAAAGATATTTTTTCTCTCTGTCACTTCCACAGTATAGAAAGCAAGAAATTGGCAAAATTGAAACCTGATACAAAATGACACATTCTAGTGTTAACGCCTTCATTTAAGAAACACGAGGCAGAGGCACTGATCACCATGAAGTCGCTGTATACTGAGAAGGAGAATTGCACTGAACATTACTTCTGTTCTTACTTTGTGCCAAGCACTTTCTTTTAATTCTAAAAGAAATCTTGCAGTTTAGGCAAAACACCCAGGTTAAGGATGAGGAATAGGAGACATAGTAGGGATCTTTCCACATCTCTTATCTAATAAATAGAAGAACCTTGAATATGACCTCAAGACACACATACGCCAAGAGGGTAAAAGGCACTATTATTGACTTGGGAGAATTTACAACCTTAATGAATGTACAGGATGACAAGAATGAATCAATATCCATGCTGATAACTAAGTGTTTAGAACAGGGCATGGATGTCCAGCAAGAAACAGATTCCAAGCTCAGCTTATCAGGAATCATATTTTAGCATCTTTTGAAGTAAAGATCGCCTTGCTCCTGAGGTACAGTGGTGAAAGGGCTGTTCATCCCATAAAACAAGAGAATCCAGTGAAGCTGATTTCCCAGGGAAGACCACTCCTCCGAGGACGTCCTGCAAAGCAATAACCCTGGAGGCCCTGGGCAGTGATACTAATTTGCCCTACCTTCCCTGCTTCCTCCCATTCTCCTATGAGTCATCTGTTTCCATCCTTAATGTCTAAACATGCAAATATTGCTGCACTTTCTGCTCATCAGTTTAGCTAAAGGAAGTGCCCTTTAATTATGCTTTTAACTAATGAACCTCCTCCATCACCTTGACAATTTGTGCATATTTAGAAGGAAGCAAGGCCTCATTATGAATCAGCTACTGCATCCCTTGGTTACTCAGAAGATGGTGGCTTTCTTGAGACAATAGAAATCAGAATCAAAACACAAAATAAGCCTTGTGATTGCATTAACTTCTAGTAGCCCTTAGGTGTAAGAATGGCAAACAGTCAATAACGTTATATGTGATGGAAAAAAGGAAAACTAGCATTTTTTGAGAGGCTATTTTGTGCCAATCCCTAAGTTCATTGTTTTGCATACATTAAGTCTAAGCTGACCAGTTACTTTTGAAGTTATTTCTTAACTCCATTTTATAGATACTGAAATTGAGGCTCTGAAAGATTAAGTAATTTGCCTAACGTGTTGAACCAAGTCCATTATTCTCCAAAGCTCCGTGTTCTTTTCCATTATGTGTTTATCTTGTTGAGAAGTATTTATATAGCTTGGCAGAATGGGGTATCTGCCAAGTTTTCACCATATTTCTCCATGCATTGATCTCAGCAGACACTCGCAGGAATAATTTGCTTCCATACAATTCCCAGGCACAGACAGATTGGACAACACTATGTATGCACCTATCTGCATGACTTTTTTTTTTAAATATAAATTTATTTATTTATTTATTTATTTATTATTGGCTGCGTTGGGTCTTCGTTGCTGCGCACGGGCTTTCTTTAGCTGTGGTGAGTGGGGACTACTCTTCATTGCGGTGCGTGGGCTTCTCATTGTAGTGGCTTCTCTTGTTGCAGAGCATGGGCTCTAGGCACGCAGACTCAGTAGTTGTGGAGCACAGGCTTAGTTGCTCCGTGGCATGTGGGATCTTCCTGGACCAGGGCTCAAACCCATGCCCCCTGCATTGACAGGAGGATTCTTAACCACTGTGCCACCAGGGAAGCCCTGCATGGCTTTTAAGAATAAAACAGAATGTGTCATGGGAAAGCAAGTTATTTCCACTATCTGACGGACCAATTACCTGTTCATCTTTCAAGACCATCTTTCAAGACTCAAGGCTCACATCCTTGATAAAGACTTTCCTGTAATTCCCTCTCCCATAGAGAATTGACCTTAACTCCATGGGGGCCCCAGAATTTTATCACATTTTTCACACTTTATTACACTTATTTGTTTGTTGGTTCATTTCTTCCACTACACTGAGATTTCATGTCTTATTTCACCTCTTTAACATTTAACACAGTGTCTAACACAAACAAATGTGTCCAATAAATGCTGCTTAAATTTTAAAAAATGAGTCCTTATCTGAATGTCATAATCTGATCTTCTACACTGTGATTCCCAAACACTGCTCCATAGACCTACAAGTACCAGTTTGCCTATGTAGGTATTATCTGAGGAACATTGAAAAAAAGCTTCCAAAAACAAAACAAAACAAAAACAAGATGTTCTTTAACAGGTGAATGAATAAATAACCTATTGTGTATCCATACATGGAATGCTGTTTAGCAATAAAAAGGAACAACATATACAGCATATCAATTTACACAACATAGATGAATTTCAAAAACATTATGCTATGTGATACAAACTAGACAACAAAGACTAGATATTCCATGACTTCACTTACATGAAATGTCCACAAAAGGCAATTTTGAGATGAAAAATAGATCAATGGTTGCCTAGGGCTCGAAGTCAGAGTAAAAGTCAACTGTAAATGAGCACAGCCATTTTTGGGTGATGGAAATGTTCTAAAACTAGATTGTGATGGTTGTTGGACAACTCTATAAATTTATTAAAAATTATTGAATCATACAATTACAAGTGAATTTTATGATATATAAAATAAATTTTATCTATACAGCTATTTAATAAAGTTATTAAAAATAATAATTGAAAAAAATTAAAGAATGAAAAGAAAGAAGGAACAAAGAAAGCAAGCCACAGTTCTTTGAGCTTGAAGTGTTATAGAATGAAGTTCATCAATGCCAGAATTCCTGGGAATTTAGGGAGTTAATATCAGAAAGGAGGGATATACAGGAGGAGATCTCAAACTCTGAATATAAACTTCCCTCAAATCCTTGTCTGACCCCTGAACTGGGTACACACAGAGGAGACTTTGGAAACCCAGTGAAAATTGATAGCAGGAAAGATGAAAAAACTGATCAGAGATTTTAGTTACTGCTTACTTGAAATCAGACAAATTTTGGAATTCCTCCAAGTTATAAGGACTAGGTAAACATCTAGAGTTTTCCAATGAAATGACAGAAGAGACATATATTAGAAGTAAAGATCATATGCCAGGATTTATGGACTTGTCCAAAATTAAGGGTAAACCCAAACAGTAATACCCTTATATAGTATAAAACCAAACTCTACAGGTACAAGGTGACCATCCAGTAATTTAATAAAAATCAACAATCTCAGAGAAAGATTACAAGAATCCAGAGTTTCTAACATGTACAATCCACAGTCCCCAGTATTAAATATAAATTATTAAACATGTGAGGAAACAGGAAACAATGTGACCTGAGGTTCAGAGTAAAATCATTCAAGAGAAACAGACCCTGAGATGACACAGATATTGGAATTTTCAGAAAGCAGTTTTAAAGCAGCTATTTTAAATTGTTTTAAAAAGCTGTAAAGTAAATGTTGTAACAATGAATGAAAAGATCGAGAATATCAGCAAAGAAATGGAAACTATACAGAAATGTCAAATCTAAAGTACTAAATACAATATCTAAAATGAAAAGAAGGATTTAGCAGCAGGTTGGAGATAAAAGAGTCAATGAACTGGAAGAGAGATCAAAAGCAATTGTACAATATGAAGAGGGAAGGGGAGAGAAGAAAGATTTCTTAAAATCTAGAGCCAGTGAGGGGGAAGGGAGAGAGGAGAAGAAAGGAGAGGAGAAAAGAGAAAATTCTTAAAAGGACCAAAGGACAAGAATAAGTGAATGGGGCATAAAAAAATTAACTGAAAAAATAATGGTCGAAAAATTTTCCAAACTTGGTGCAAAACATCATTTTAAAGTTTGAATAAGATAAGCAAGTTCCAAACTGGATAAATACAAAGAACACTCCTAAGCACATCATCCTCAACCTGTTGAAAACCAAACATAAAGAGGAAATTTTGAAAGCACCCAGGGAAAAAGAAGAAAAATTATTTTTCATATGGGAGAACAACAATGTGAATTACAGCTGACATTTTACTGGAAATGATGGGGACCAAAAGACAATGGGATGACAAAGTAAGTCTTCAAGATAGAAAGGAAATGGTATCAGATGGGAAAACAAATCTATAAGAAGGAAAGAAGAGAACTGGAAATGGTAAATATGTGAGTGAATATAAAAGACCATCTTTCCTTCTCTCCTAATTTCTGTAAATGACCATGACTTTTACTGCAACAATTACAACAGTGTGTTGTGGTCATATAATGTATATAAATTTAAAATACATAAACTCAGTAGAACAAATGATGAGTGTGGGGAATGGAGTTATACTGTTGCATGGTTCTCACATTTTATGTAAAGTGTTATAATCTTAGCTCTAAGTATACTATGATAAACTAAAGATGCGTATGAAAGAAGGCCTACTTTAAAGACCATGAGATTAAAGGGATGATCAGGAAAAAATACAAGCTCAGGGTGTTGTAGGTTTCTTGAAACAGACAAACAAATGGGCAATGGTGGTGACGATGGCAAAGAACAGTTGATGTGCATGGGCCACAACAGGAATGGAGAAATTGAACCTAGGATTTTTAGACAATGCTTATGGAGAGTGCTCAAGAGGTGGTATGAATGATGAAGGAGGGACTGATCTTACCTCCCAACCCTTAGTTGAAATTGGGCACAATATTTAAGAATGTAGGGTTGTCTATGTGCCATGAAACAGGGTTGTCAAGGGCCTAGAGAGAAAATTCTGAGGTTTGGGTTTCAGAAAGTAAGCAAGAGAACCAATAGGTGTAAGTTTAAGGGATTTGGAAAATGACCTAGGAGTGTGGGAATAGAGAGCAAGGTGGAATTTGCTGCTTTCATGACTATAAGCAACAGTGTCAACCTTGTCTCTTTGTGTATCAATCATGGTTTTTTTCCCCTTATACTTTGATGCTTTGACATTTGGGGGCCTTGTGGACCCAGGAAGGAAGTACCTCTCCCAGGGTTAATTCAATCCTGCAGATAGTCAATGAATAGTCTGCCAGCACACCTTTGCTATGAAAGCCAATAAATCCAGAGTCCATACCCCACCTGCCTCCTTTGATTGGGCTCCTGCAGACCAGAACACTATACACCTGCCGTAAAGCATTCCAGGGCCAGGTACTGGACAACTAGGGACCGCCCTTATAGCCCAGAGCCCACTTGAATTATTCAGCCAATTATTCTTCCCACGCACTCTGCTTCCTGAG
This sequence comes from Balaenoptera musculus, assembly GCF_009873245.2. Classification (NCBI taxonomy): domain Eukaryota; kingdom Metazoa; phylum Chordata; class Mammalia; order Artiodactyla; family Balaenopteridae; genus Balaenoptera; species Balaenoptera musculus. The sequence goes on from NC_045788.1 coordinate 21,510,535, forward strand.
CAACCCTGGTGCTTCCCTGTGTGGCCCTTCATGGTGTGCCATGCCTCCTGTTTGTAGGGATCTATGAGTATAAAAACAACTTCTTTCATGGGTGTATCTTGCCACACCAGATTAAAACAAATCTTAGGTACATTTTAAAACTGTGTATCACTGGGGCCTAGAGGCCTGTGTGTGTCATCTGATAATCAGCATACTGGGATGGAGTAAGTGTCCTTTTTTCCCTTTTAAGCAGAAGTATCACTCTTTGTTCAAATTGTTTATGCTGGTTGTGAAAGTGAATAAAGTGAAGAGGTCTGCAAAAGCAATGATTTTAGCTATAAATTAGAGGTTAAAGGGAAAATTATAAAAATATTTACGAATTAGGGTATCTACAAAGGTCTCAGAAATGATCCCTCATTTGCATCAAGAGCATCCCATATTTACTTGGCATTGTCTTAAATCCTCATCTCTCATCTCCAGACCTTGTGGCCCTTTTGCCATCAAGAGCCAAACCAGCCTCTAGGAACAGCCCAATGGAGGCTCTTCAGTCAATTTCCTTACAATGTAATTAAAGGTACATATTTTGGCCTTCCCTCCTCTTTATCAGAGGGGATGAATTATTCTTCCTAATCCTGTCCTGACTCCATTGTCCAAGATGAAGATAAGACAGTGCTGGAGCCACCCCTGTGCTTGACCCTGTGGATTCACTGCCTTCTTCTCTTTGGTGGGTAGGTGGTAACTTCCTGTGTGCTCATGGGGAAGAAAACTCTTTCCTATCCCAATAGGAAAGTCTAATATCTGCCTTCATGACATTACATGAAATGTTAGGCACCAAGTACCTCTTGTCATTCTGTTTAGGTTGCCCTGGAAACAGAGCTTGGCATCAGCTTCATAATGTGGTCTGCTTCTATTAAAAGGGTCATGTACCCTTCCATCAAATACAGCCTTCTCAAAAGGTTTCATTACCAACACAAATATAAGGGGACAATGAGGCTTTAGGTATGTGGGCATAAAGCAAAGAGAAACTCTTCTACCTATTATCTAGACTCAAATAAAAAGTGATTTACCAATGCAACAAAAAGAATAAAATACCTAGGAATAAACCTACCTAAGGAGACAAAAGACCTGTATGCAGAAAATTATAAGACACTGATGAAAGAAATTAAAGATGATACACATAGATGGAGAGATATACCATGTTCTTGGATTGGAAGAATCAACATTGTGAAAATGACTATACTACCCAAAGCAATCTACAGATTCAATGCAATCCCTATCTAACTACCACTGACATTTTTCACAGAACTAGAACAAAAAATTTCACAATTTGTATGGAAACACAAAAGACCCCAAATAGCCAAAGCAATCTTGAGAAAGAAAAATGGAGCTAGAGGAATCAGGCTCCCTGACTTCAGACTGTACTACAAAGCTACAGTAATCAAGACAATATGGTACTGGCACAAAAACAGAATCATAGATCAATGGAACAGGATAGAAAGCCCAGAGGTAAACCCACGCACATACAGTCACTTTATCTTTGATAAAGGAGGCAAGAATATACAATGGAGAAAAGACAGCCTCTTCAATAAGTGGTACTGGGAAAACTGGACAGCTACATGTAAAAGAATGAAATTAGAACACTCCCTAACACCATACACAAAAATAAACATAAAATGGATTAAAGACCTAAATGTGAGGCCAGACACTATCAAACTCTTAGAGGAAAACATAGGCAGAACACTCTATGACATAAATCACAGCAAGATCCTTTTTGACCTAGCTCCTAGAGAAAGGGAAATAAAAACAAAAATAAACAAATGGGACCTAATGAAACTTCAAAGCTTTTGCACAGCAAAGGAAACCATAAACAAGATGAAAAGACAACCCTCAGAATGGGAGAAAATATTTGCAAATGAAGCAACAGACAAAGGATTAATCTCTAAAATTTACAAGCAGCTCATGCAGCTCAATAGCAAAAAAACAAAAAACCCAATCCAAAAATGGGCAGAAGACCTAAATAGATATTTCTCCAAAGAAGATATACAGATTGCCAACAAACACATGAAAGAATGCTCAACATCATTAATCATTAGAGAAATGCAAATCAAAACTACAATGAGATATCATCTCACACCGGTCAGAATGGCCACCATGAAAAAATCTACAAACAATAAATGCTGGAGAGGGTGCGGAGAAAAGGGAACCCTCATACACTGTTGGTGAGAATGTGAATTGATACAGCCACTATGGAGAACAGTATGGAAGTTCCTTAAAAAACTAAAAATAGAACTACCATATGACCCAGCAATCCCACTACTGGGCATATACCTGAAAAAACCATAATTCAAAAAGTGTCATGTACCACAATGTTCATTGCAGCTCCATTTACAATAGCCAGGACACGGAAGCAACCTAAGTGTCCATTGACAGAAGAATGGATAAAGAAGATGTGACACATATATACAATGGAATATTACTCAGCCATAAAAAGGAACGAAATTGAGTTATTTGTAGTGAGGTGGATGGACCTAGAGACTGTCATACAGAGTGAAGTAAGTCAGAAAGCGAAAAACAAATACTGTATGCTAACACATATATATGGAATCTAAAAAAAAAAGTGGTCATGATGAACCTAGGGGCAAGACGGGAATAAAGACACGGACCTACTAGAGAATGGACTTGAGGATACGGGGAGGGGGAAGGGTAAGCTGTGACAAAGTGAGAGAGTGGCATGGACATATATACACTACCAAACGTAAAATAGATAGCTAGTGGGAAGCAGCCGCATAGCACAGGGAGATCAGTTCGGTGCTTTGTGACCAGCTAGAAGGGTGGTATAGGGAGGGTGGGAGGGAGGGAGATGCAAGAGGGAAGAGATATGGGAACATATGTATATGTATAACTACTTCACTTCGTTATAAAGCAGAAACTAACACACCATTGTGAAGCAGTTATATCCAATAAAAACGTTAAAAGGTTAAAAAAAAAAAAAAAAGTGAGCCCATAAATGGGGTATACATGTGAATTGAGACTTGAATAACTCGAAGATATCATCCACTTATTTTTACATCTGTAAACATATGAATAAAATAAGCCTCACAAGCCAAGAGCAGAAATATACCTCTGGGTTTATTCCAGAATACTAAAAATATCCCTCTGCCATATCTAGGAAAAAAAAAAAAAAAGTCACACTGGGAACCAAAAATAAAATAAGGAAAGAAAGATTCTTTCGTGGGCAGAGTACAAAGCCAGGCTGTGTCTATACTCAGCCCCATGAAGTCAGTCAGTCACTCATTTATAAATCTCAAATGAGATTAAGTTTTAAAATGAACAAATATATTTCAGGGGCAAATATTCATGAAGGAGCTGTGAAAAGCAGGCAGGCTTTGGAGTCTGTCAGACCTGAGTTTGTGGTTGAGCTCTGCCCTTATTAGCTGTGTGACCTTGATGAGTCACTTCACCTCTCTTAGCCTGTTTCCTCCTCTGTGAAATGAAGATAACTGTAAACACCTTGGGCTTGGTTGTGAGGATTAAATGATATAATGACTGTAAAGGAGGGTCAATGAGGGAGTGGCAGCAGAGCACTTGATCCATGGAAGTGTGGTATAGGGCCAGCACCACCATAATATACATACACATGGATAGATAAGTAGGTAGGTAGGTAGGTAGATACATACATACATAGATGGACACATCAATGCATAGATACATAGATAGATGCTAGATACATAGATGATAGATAGATAGATACATACATACATACATAGATGATAAACTGTAGAATAAGCACTCTCCTACTTCTAAATTCATTGAACACATGCTTTTTTAGCAGCTTCTCCATACCAGGCCCTGATCTGGTGAAGAGAACTTTGATAGAGCTCTGCTCTCATTATCCAGATTGTGGTCTTAACATATCATTTGTGTCAAAAGAAACTAGATTTTCTTGAAGAAACAGCTGATTCCAGGTTTGGGGTGGAAAATAAACAATACAAGCCTGGATCCAGTTGTCAATTTGCAGGAAATACTGGGACAGAGCAGCATTTTGAGCTGCATGTGAGTGTGCAATTAACAAAATCCAGACTGGGAAACTCCACAGGTCAAATGTCCTGAGTTCTTCCACAGATAAATTGTGAGGAAAAGAAAGCGCTGGAGGAGGAATCTGTAGATTAAAAAAAGATTTAAAAGCATAACAAATTAGTTTCTTAATGGGAAAAACTAAACCACAGTGTCTAGGGGTACAAATTTGAATGATAAAACTGTACAAGTAAAGACTGTAAAAGTCCGGACACTGCATCCTCCTAGGAGGAGGAAGGGGGTACTGACAGCTGAGGCCAGGGTGGGCTTCTGGGAGCTGGTAAAGTTCCTTCTCTGCCTGGGCAGTGGCTGGAAAGATGTTTGCTCTATAATAGTTCGTTGGGTTCCACACCTGTTTTGTATGGCTCTCAGTATCTTGACAATAAAAACGTAGCTTTTAAAGGAAGCAGCCTGTGTTGGGGGAAGGCTGCTATGTGGCTGGAGATACTGCCAGGTGCTATGGCAATGAGTGAAGTACTAGCCTGACCCTGAAGGAGGTTAGAGTTGAGTGGGAGAGAAGGGTAATTGGATTACCATGATCAGAGCGAGGACAGAGGGAAAGACATGCAGGGAGGGGCACCTAGCCAGGCCCGGTGGGCAGCCGAAGGCTTGGAGTGAACAGCAGGGACAGGACCTAACGACTCTGAATGCTGACAACACACTGGCTCAGTGTGAGCGCACAGAGGTGTTGGTGACTCTGTCTTGGCTCTAAAGGAGGTCACTGGGGGGGATGCGAGCAGATACAGCGGGTAAGCTGCTCGTAGGCTAGGCACCCTGCCCTGAACTTCACACCACTTCTCCTCCGTGTCTCGTTAATTCCTGCGAGGCATTATTGCCCCATTACTCAGATGGGAGGTAACTGAGGCTTAGGGTATAGAACAACTTGCCCTTGATCAACTGGCCAGTAAATAGCAGAGCTGAGAATTGAACCAAACCTTCGCTCTTGAACCAGCTACACTTCAGGGAAGTCGTGGGCCTGGATCCCCTGACAGGTACAGCTGGTATGTCTGTGGAAGTGGGCAGGCCAGGAGTTGATGGGCTTGGCAACAGAAAAACACAAACGATAAAAGTTAAAAAGTCATTTTGACCAAGTAAAACAGCAAAGTAATACAGCTTTTTGTTTTAATGAGAACACCAAGCATGGTAAGGGTATGTTACATATACACTGCTGGGGCACATGGGAATTGGCCCAGGCTTGCCTGGGGCATCCTGAGGCCTGCAGCTCCTTTCCCAGGTGACAGATGACACTTTACCATTCAAATGCCCATGGCAGAGGAAGGACGGCTGTGTGTGATATACTTGGGGAAAATATACAGCCTCATGAGGGCAGACGAAAGTATATAGAAGCGAGAGAGTGATTTTTGAACAGAAAATCTCAGGTTCACATTGCACCATGGCTGCCCTCTAGCAGTGGGAACTTAGACTATTACTTAACCCCTCCAAGCCCCTGTGTCCTCATCTTAAAAATAGGTTAATAAGCATTAGAGATGTGCATGAAGCACCTGATTCATGCTAGATGATAATAAATTAAATTGTTTTATCTTTGTTCTTATTTTTACTTTTTCTTGCCCATACTAGAGATCAGAGTCTTGGCTTAGCCAGTTTGAATCTGTCCTGGAGGATTCTGGAATTCTGGGCTTTACGAAAACAAGAAGCTAGGCCCTCTGGTGTACTTGGTAGTGGGTGGTAACCTGGCTTAGTGGTTAAATGCACAGATTTCTGAACCTGACTTTCTGGGTTTGAGTCCCAGCTCTGCCATATTTAAACTTGAGAAAGTAAGTTCACCGGGTCCCAGTTTCCCCTTCTGTAAAAAAATAGGGATAAAATAACACCCCATAGGGTTGGAAGGATTAAATGTGGTGATACAACGCATTGCGCCTTGCATAGCTTTCTGACTCCAGGCTTTCTGCGTCCCTATCAGTCTGACCAGAGCCTTCTGTGGGCATCACAGGCTACCCTGGGGCTTCTCAATTCCTGTTCCCATTGCAGAGGTTCTAACCTTAAACACTGACTCGGTGCAGGCTAAAGGCATGAAAGACTTAAGTCTTTGCTTCCTTCTACTTCTCAGCCCACTGGAGGCGCTTGGCTGCCTAGGTCTCTGCTCAGTGGGTCATATGGGCTCCACACCGATCACTTCCCTTTTATTAAATTAATTTATTTATTTATGGCCACACCCCGCAGCACACAGAACTTCCCCAACCAGGGATCGAACCCATGCCCCCTGCATTGGAAGCGTGGAGTCTTAACCACTGGACCACCAGGGAAGTCCACCAATCACTTCTTCTCTGTGCGTGTCTCCACCTCCACGGAGGTGGGAAAGGGGCTTTTAAATCTTATGAAGGAAGGGTCCCTTCCTACTGGAACCGAGGCTGTACGTGAATGCCCTCGGTGCCTGTGTGTTAGACACTCGTTCTCAGAAGAAGCAGCTCATGGGCAACACCATGGAATCATCTGCCCCACAGAGTAGGGGTTCCCACTGAGTTTCATTCCAGAACCTTAAGGCTGAGACACAGAGAAGGCTTTTATCCTCACTGCCTGAACTGCTCTGGACCACTAAGGGATGTGGCACATCCCCTAGGAGTATGTTCTGAGCAGACTTGGCTCCTGAGAGCAGGATTCTGTGACTTGCCACCTTTCAGGTAAGGGCAGTCCATTCACCAGGCAGTGTCGTGGGCTGAACACTGGCACCACCATCGGCTCAGTCGCCATGGGGCAGACCCCACACCTTGCAAAGGTCCTACAGCATGGCCTGCCTGGCAGTGATGTCAGGGAAAGCTTACAGGTGGTCAGTTAAGGAAGCCTAGAAGGCTTCCTCATTGAACTTTATCACTGGAGGCTGCTCCACTTTTGCATTTCATCTAACAGCCCCCTATCTAAGGAGAGAAAGGCGGGACATTTAAAGGCTGTTCATTTAATAAGATTTTAGCACAGTCTCAAACTCCTGCAAGTCATCTGTCCCTAATAGACTTCAGGTTTTTTATCCAGGGAGGAAAGCACAATTGGTCACTTCAAATCTTGAAAAACACACTTTACAGCACAGCTGGAGTCAAGTGTTAATTTGTCTTTCCATGTCTCCATGTGACTCACCCATCTGGCCCCCCTCCAGCCTTTTGTCCACTTGGCTACATGGCTTCGGCCATTTTTCCGAAGACATCACGGGGGCTGCAGCACCACTGCCTGACCTACATGTTTCCTGAGTGCCCATTTCACCCTTGCCCTGGGTCTGCTGGTGTGGTTCACATACCACTGGTAAACAGGAAAGCTAGTCATAGCCAACCTATAAGAACACTTAAGTGTTTCATGGGAATCAACTCATTTAATTTGGGAGATATTAGTCTATCACCAATGGCATTAAGGGGGAGAAATTAGAAATACACAAATGGGGGCTTCCCTGGTGATCGAGTGGTTAGGACTCCATGGTCCCAATGCAGAGGAGCCCGGGTTCAATCCCTGGTTGGGGAACTAGATCCCACATGCATGCCACAACTAAGAGTCTGCATGCCGCAACTAAGGAGCCCGCATGCTGCAACTAAAAAGATCCTGAATGCCACAACTAAGACCCGGCACAGCTAAAATAAATAAATACGTTTTAAAAAAATAGAAATACACGAATGGATTTTTAAAAATTTGTTGCCCATTTATTTTAATGTGTAAGAGAAAAAGTGTAACTTGCACATTACAACTGTGATTTCAGAGCTATGAGATGATATTAAACTACTTTCTAAGTCAGTTTATTTAAGTAAAAGTGAGTTGACGTAAAGAAAAAATATTAAGAAAATGGTAGTAGGAAAAGTGTGTGAATTTGCACATTTATTTAACAAATACGTCCTTTGAGCACCTAGTACATGGCAGGAGTTGCTCTGGACCCTGAGGATACACAGTGAACAAAGCAGGCAAAAATCCTGGACCTTCAAAACACCCAAGTAAGCACTTCACTAAAGTTATTCGAATGGCCAGTAAACTCTTGAAAAGAGGCTCAACTTTATTAGACATCAGGGAAATGCAAATTAACTCCACAATGAGCTGTTCTAAACATCCACCAGAATGGCTAAGAAAAAGAGAAAAAAAAAAAGAAACAAGACAATACTAAGACTTGGCAGGAATGTAGAGCAATTGGAACTCTTGTGTATTGCTTATGGGAATGTAAATTGGTACAGCCACTTTGGAAAACTGTTTGGCAGTATTTCTTAGTGTCTCCTGGTAATTCTCCTAGTAGTCCCAGAAGTTTCACTCCTAGTAGTCCACGCAGCAAAAACACAAACATATGTTCGCTAAAAGACATGGACAATATTTGGGAAATGAATGGGTCTCAGGAAATGCTAGTGGAATGAATTAAAACCTATCTGAACTGCTTTGTGCAGAGACAGATACGACAGTATCCCTGTCCTTGAGTAGACCCAGAGTAGATTCTCTTCACTGAATGCACTTTTCCTAAGTGTGTACTGTGTCCTGGATTTCATGCTAGGCACTAGGAATGCAGGGCTAAATCAGAGATGGGCCTTACCCTCTCAGGAAACAACAGTTGCTTCCTCAAGAACCAGGAGATCTTGCCCTTTTGCACTTTGCTCAAGGAAATTTGGTTGAATGAATATCAATAGGGACAACCCTCATTTATATTCTGTAACGATTTTTTTATGTAATTATGTAGCCTATCTCCATGAGAACAGGAACTTCCTCTGTCTTATTTCCTGCTGTGTCCCCCAGGACTAAAGCAGTGCCTGCCCCATAGCAGGGGCTCAGGGAGTATATGCTGGAGGCAAGGATGAATGGATGGGTGGGTAGATGGATGGATGCACGGATGGATGGGTGGATGAGTGAGTGGGTAGGCAGATGGATGGATGCACGGATGGATGGATGGATGAGTAAGTGGGTGGATGGGTGAAAATGAACATAGATGGGAAGAGGTCACTAGTCTGTAGGTAAACTCTGCTCCCACTCGAGGTAGGGGCCTCCCACCATGTAAGGAATATTCCACAAAGAGTCTGATAAACCTTACTCATCTCTACCAAGGACTCTCACCGGCAGTTTGAATTGTTACAATCAACCATGGACTTTTTCTTTTTTACTTAAGACATAGATTAATATTTCAGGAGAACATGGTTCTAATTTACAGGGAAGACCTTTGGTTTAATCAGCACAAGAAAAGAAAAAAAAAAAAAAAAGAAGTCCATGAACATCATTGACCCACTTATGTCTTCCCGTTGCACTCCTAGCTGGGTTTACCTCTTTGGCCTTTAATTATTTTATTCTCTTGCGTGGCCTTATCTCTGACACTTTAGGATGAAAATGTGATTTGCCATTCAGAGGTTTCAGCAAAAATCACACTCTAGTCAGCAAATTGAGAGTCAGATAAAGGAACAGAGGGATGGAGCGAGGCTTTGAACGGATGTCTTTAAAGTGTTTTTAATTAAATCTGTGTTATTATTTAGGATGGTGGAGAATCATTTACATGCAGTACAGGGTTTGTTTGGAATCTCAGTCATGCTGTTCTTATAACTGCAGCGTTAGTCACGGAGCCTAAGGGCAGTGTGACAAGTTTGCTTCTTTAGTCAGATATGTTGTGAGCAGCACCTACTGTGTATACCTGCTTTATACTAGTCATTAAGCTAACTTCTGTGGGGGTCGCAAAGAAATACTTGGCAAAAGTGCTGCCCTATCATACCAGGAGCTGGATGACATTACCAGGTTGTAATTCAGCAGAAGAGAGGAGGGGGTTGAAGGACTGAACATTACTGAGTTTTTCTGGGCTGGGATCTGCTCTAGGTGCTTTGCCTGCATTCACTCTTTTAATCATCACAGCAGTCTGCAAAGAAGAACCATTACCCTCATTTCTCAGATGGGAGACCTGAAGCTCAGAACATTGAAGTGGCTGGTCCTAAGCCACACTGCTCCTTCGTTGGGCTCTCTAAAAACCTGTGTTCTTTCTGCTACAGCAGACTGCCTCCTGGAGAGGCTGAGGGGGCCACCATCCATGAAGGCCGGCCTTACCCAGAGCTGCAAATCATGTGGCCCAAGATGCTAGTCAGGGGGTGGGGACAGGGCCCTAGGCTTTTTCAGCAAGCCTTCTCCAACCCCCAGACTACAGGACCCCTTATGAAACCTCTCTCACTTCCTAGGCTCTTCCTTCAAAGCATTTGTCACAATTTAAAATATATTGGGGGACTTCCCTGGTGGTCCAGTGGTTAAGACTTTGCCTTCCAATGCAGGGGGTGCAGGTTCCATCCCTGGTCGGGGAGCTAAGATCCCACATGCCTCACGGCCAAAGAATCCAAAACATAAAATAGAAGCAATATTGTAACAAATTCAATAAAGACTTTTAAAAAAATAAATAAATAAAATATATTGGTGTTTGTATGATTATTTGAAAAAAACATGGGAGCTACAACTCAAAATACTCCACACTTAACCCTTGAATTAAGACTGACCATCTGAGAACCACATGGTACCTGGACTTAATCGCAGGGCCCCTCTCAGAACAGTTTTATCAATAGCGACTTCTCCTGAATACTCACTGTATGCTGTGTCTAATTGAGCACCCTTTGTGCGTTCTCTTATTTATCCTTACCACGACCTGTCTTACAGACGAAGAATCCTGAGACTTAGGGAGTTTAATTTGCCCTAAGTCACACAGGTGGTCATTGGCAGAACTGGAAATCACACCTAAGCCTCTTCAAAGCCCTGTTGTTAATCTTACACTACGCTATCTTTCTAGTTCTGCATTCTTATTGGAGTGTACCTTGATGTTAAACTTTCAGACCACGTTGAGTGTGTTATAAGAACCAGCCCCCCAAACTCATCAGATTAATAAAGGGTGATGTTGAGTACAGTGGTGTCTACACCACCCAATGTCTCCTTTTGAGAACCCAAAAGAGAGATTTCTGTCTGGACTCAATGCAAGGAAGAACTCTGCTTCTCTTTGATAAAAGCTGCCTCTTCGTTTCATGAGCGTGGTACAGCAGTAGGACTCACTAGGTTTCCTCTGTGCATCGGTTTCTGTAGAGTGTAGAACAAACATGTGGCCCCTCTGCCAAAGAACATAGACCCTTTCAGGACACATTTAGGAATAAACCACACATACTCCCTCCAAAGCTTCATCTTAACTTTCTATCTTAGCCCAAGTCCCTAGAAAGCAAAGCCCAAGGTGAAAATGTATGAGTTTCTCCTTTACAATAAGGAGTGTAAGTCCAAGGAGATGAGAGTGAGGGGAAAGGGAGTGAGGCAGGAATGAGGGAAATCAATAAAGAGGGTGTGTTACAGCCAAGACACGGAAACAACCTAAATGTCCCTTGACAGATGAATGGATAAATATGTGGTACACAGATACAGTGTAATACTGCTCAGCCATAAAAAGAATGAAATAATGCCATTTGCAGCAACATGGTTGCAACTAGAGATTATCATACTAAGTGAAGTAAGTCAGAAAGAGAAAGACAAATGCCATATGATATCACTTATAAGTGGAATCTAAAATATGACACAAGTGAACCTGTCTATGAAACAGAAACAGAATCACGGACATAGAGAACAGACTGGTGGTTGCCAAGAGGGAGGGGGATGGGGGAGGGATGGAGTGGGAGATTGAGGTTAGCAGACGTGAGCTTTTATATATAGAATGAATAAACAACAAGGTCCTTTTATAGCACAGAGAACTATATTCAATATCTTATGATAAACCATAATGGAAAAGAATATTAAAAAAGAATGTATATATCTGTATAACTGAATCACTTTGCTGTACAGCAGAGATTAACACAGCATTGTAAATCAACTGTACTTTAATTTAAAAAATATTAAAACTGAAAAAAAAGAGGACGTGTTACCAAGCTTAGACATTGCTTGCAATCAAGTTCAGTTGATGGCTCTTCCAAAGCAGTTATTAACTATGAATAATTAACTACTGTGTCTTAGGTGAGGAGAGAAAGGGAGAAAGTTTGTCCACAGGCACCTGTCTCCCCTTTTCCCCAGGAGCATTCACTCTCTTGTATGTCTGGGTGTCATAAGTCCTGCTGTGCCTCATGGCTCGGAGATGCCTGGGGAGCCCACAGCAGGGTGAGGGCTGTTGGGTTGTGCCCTTGAGAATCCCATCACTGGGCAGCATCTGGGTGGAGAGTTGCCACAATGGCAGCTGGAGCCAGTGTGTGGCCGTGCCCTTCCCCACGTCCTGCAGAGAGATGGTGCCAAGACCTGAGGTGGACCAGACAGGTGTCTGATAGACTTTCCTTCCCACATCTTCCTCTCCATGGCTTCTTCCTATTTCCTAACTTATTTTTTAACCTGTATTGATTTTATCCTCACAAGCCACATTCAGTCTTCTTTCAAATGGGTTGAGTGATAAATAAAAGTCAACAATCTTTGCTCTGTGCTAATCCGGTCTCTCCAATAAGAGTCATATCCTCAAGGCACCCTTTCTCGTTCATCCCCAAGGGTGGCTAAAGTGGGTGCTTGAGGCTAAATTGGTGCAAACACTAGCCATTGTCACCACTTCTCTACACAACTAGGTAGCCTTGAACTTACATCTCATGCCAAGTGTAAGGCTTGGTTTCCTGAAGGGTTTCCTCTAAGCCTTGGTTACATTTGTTATTCGAAACCCCAAGAACCTGCAAGAACAGCATTCCTTGGAGTCCCCAACACTGAGCACTTGATAAATGTTTTTGCACTAACTCAAATAATTAACAATGATTATGTAATAATAATAACCATTTATCGAGCATTTACTATATGCCCAACCGTGCCCTAGAACTGGTTTATGTTGTTTGATTTTCACAGCACTCAGCTCCTACCATCTGTGGCTCAGTCGTATAATCTGATGACAAAAATAAGATTTCTATGATGATGGATTTTGCTAGAAAAAAATTCATATACTATCTCTCTGACTCTGAAAATATCAAGCCAATATTGAGTCCTTGGAGAGCTTGCTGTCTCCAGATGCTTCTCTTTCTCCTGATTGCCTTGGTCTCAAGGTTTCCTTTTCACTGTGTGACTCACAGCCCATCTACCAACTGCACTGAAAACCATTTACTGGGACTCAGCAGCGAGGCAGCCTTTCATTACCTGATGTCTTCAAGGTCCTGAAAGTGTAATTAGTTTGATTGGACCTTGTAATTAAATGGTCAGTCAAGCACATGGGAGGATATCTTCTGCTTGGACATTCTCTTCTTTTTCTGGGCTGAGGCCCTGAGAACTGCATCACCACAAACAAAGACCCAGCGAGGCACTGAGCTGCCCTAAGGCTGGGATGCTAGGGCAGCATTTAGAGATGGAGGGGCTGGTCTTTGTGCTGGGCAGCTCTGATCACTGGCAGAAGTGCCCTCGGTGTAGTGGGTGGTACAATCCCTCCATCTCTAAATATTTCTCATAGAGTGTCTCTGTCTGGCATGCCCAGGTGCCTGAAGTTCACCCCTTGCCTTGCATGGGGTACACATACCTAAGACCCCTGTAAAAATATTCTTACTGAGGGGAGGGCAGGGGGTACATATCAGAACATTTCATAGGGAGCTAGGAAGGAATTCAGAGTTAGCTTATGATCCCCAAGGTTTCTGAACATAAATATCTCCTTCTTCATCCACTCAGCATAGCAGGAAGGCATTTCTTCTCATTGAATATCAGAGGCTGGTCCCCAAATCAGCCTTACTGGTAATTATTTAAGGACACAGAAAATATCTGGGAATTGAGCAAACAAACCAAGCAGCATATATACATATACGGATGACCACAGAAGAAAAGCATATTTGATGATACACATGAACTAATTTACAAAACAGAAATAGACTCACAGACATAGAAAACAAACTTATGGTTACCAAAGGGGGAAGGGAAGGCATAAATTAGTTTGGGATTAACATATACACACTACTATATATAAAATAGAGAACCAGCAAGGTTCTACTGTATAGCACAGGGAACTATATTCAATATCTTGTAATAACCTATAATGGAAAACAATGTGAAAAAGAACATACACACACACATTATATATATATATATATATATATATATATATCACTTTGCTGTATACCTGAAACTAACACAACATTGTAAATCAACTATATTTCAATTAAAAAAAAAAAGAGATTAGGAACCAAGATGGCAGAGTAGAAGGATGTGCTCTCACTCCCTCTTGTGAGAACACCAGAATCACAACTAGCTGCTGGACAATCATTAACAGGAAGACACTGGAACTCACCAAAAAAGACACCCCACATCCAAAGACAAAGGAGAAGCCACAATGAGACGGTAGGAGGGGTGCAATCAGTAAAATCAAATCCCATAACTGCTGGGTGGGTGACTCACAGATTGGAGAACACTTATACCACAGAAGTCCACCCACTGGAGTGAAGATTCTGAGCCCCACGTCAGGCTCCCAACCTGGGGGTCCGGCAATGGGAGGAGGAATTCCTAGAGAATCAGACTTTAAAGCCTAGTAGGATTTGACTGCAGGACTTCGACAGGACTGGGAGAAACAGAGACTCCACTCTTGGAGGGGACACACAAAGTAGTGTGTGCATCAGGACCCAGGGGAAGGAGCAATGACCTCAGGGGAGACTGAACCAGACCTACCTGCTAGTGTTGGAGGGTCTACTGCAGAGGCGGGGGGTGGCTGTGGCTCACCGTGGGGACAAGGACACTGGCAGCAGAAGTTCTGGGGAGTACTCATTGACGTGAGCCCTCCCAGAGTCCACCATTAGCCCTACCAAAGAGCCCAGGTAGGCTCCAATGTTGGGCTGCCTCAGGCCAAACAACCAAAAGGAAGGGAACTCAGCCCCACCCATCAGCAGTCAAGCAGAATAAAGTTTTACTGAGCTGTGCCCACCAGAGCAACAGTCAGTTCTACCCACCACCAGTCCCTCCCATCAGGGAACTTGCACAAACCTCTTAGATAGCCTCATTCACCAGAGGGCAGACAGCAGAAGCAAGAAGAACTACAATCCTGCAGCCTGTGGGGAAAAAAAAAAAACACATTCACAGAAAGATAGACAAGATGAAAAGGCAGAGGGCTATGTACCAGATGAAGGAACAAGATAAAACCCCAGAAAAACAACTAAATGAAGTGGACATAGGCAACCTTCCAGAAAAAGAATTCAGAATAATGATAGTGAAGCTGATCCAGGACCTTGGAATAAGAATGGAGGCAAAGATTGAGAAGATGCAAGAAATGATTAACAAAGACATAGAAGAATTAAAGAACAAACAAACAGAGATGAACAATACAATAACTGAAATTAAAACTACACTATAAGGAATCAATAGCAGAATAACTGAGGCAGAAGAACGGATAAGTGACCTGGAAGACAGAATGGTGGAATTCACGGCTGTGGAACAGAATAAAGAAAAAAGAATGAAAAGAAATGAAAACAGCCTAAGAGACCTCTGGGACAACATTAAACACAACAACATTTGCATTATAGGGGTCCCAGAAGGAGAAGATAGAGAGAAAGGACCAGAGAAAATAATTGAAGAGATTATAGTCGAAAACTTCCCTAACATGGGAAAGGAAATAGCCACCCAAGTCCAGGAAGTGCAGTGAGTCCCATACAGGATAAACCCAACGAGAAACATGCCGAGACACATAGTAATCAAACTGTCAAAAATTAAAAACAAAGAAAAATTATTGAAAGCAGCAAGAGAAAAATGACAAATAACATACAAGGGAACTCCCATAAGGTTAACAGCTGATTTCTCAGCAGAAACTCTACAAACCAGAAGGGAGTGGCACAATATACTTAAAGTGATGAAAGGGAAGAACCTACAACCAAGATGACTCTACCCAGCAAGGATCTCATTCAGATTCAATGGAGAAATCAAAAGCTTTACAGACAAGCAAAAGCTAAGAGAATTCAGCACCACCAAACCAGCTCTACAACAAATGCTGAAGGAGCTTCTCTAAGTGGGAAACACAAGAGAAGAAAAGGACCTACAAAAACAAACCCAAAACAATTAAGAAAACGGTCATAGGAACATACAAATCGATAATTACCTGAAACATGAATGGATTAAATGCTCCAACCAAAAGACACAGGCTTGTGAATGAATACAAAAACAAGACCTATCTATATGCTGTCTACAAGAGATCCACTTCATACCTAAGGACACATACAGACTGAAAGTGAGGGGATGGAAAAAGATATTCCATGCAAATGGAAAACAAAAGAAAGCTGGAGTAGCAATACTCATATCAGATAAAATAGACTTTAAAATAAAGAATGTTACAAGAGACAAGGAAGGACACTACATAATGATCAAGGGATCAATCCAAGAAGAAGATATAACAATTATAAATATATATGCACCCAACATAGGAGCACCTCAATACATAAAGCAACTGCTAACAGCTATAAAAGAGGAAATCGACAGTACCACAATAATAGTGGGGGACTTTAACACCTCACATACACCAATGGACAGATCATCCAAAATGAAAATAAATAAGGAAACAGAAGCTTTAAATGACACAATAGACCAGATAGATTTACTTGATATTTATAGGACATTCCATCCAGAAACAGCAGATTACACTTTCTTCTCAAGTGCACACAGAACATTCTCCAAGATAGATCACATCTTGGGTCAAAAATCAAGCCACAGTCAATTTAAGAAAATTGAAATCATATCAAATAACTTTTCTGACCACAACGCTATGAGATTAAAAATGAATTACAGGGAAAGAAACATAAAAAACACAAACACATGGAGGCTAAACAATACGTTACTAAATAACCAAGAAATCACTGAAGAAATCAAAGAGGAAATCAAAAAATACCTAGAGACAAATGACAATGAAAACATAGCGATCCAAAACCTATGGGATGCAGCAAAAGCAGTTTTCAGAAGGAAGTTTATAGCTATACAACCCTACCTCAAGAAACAAGAAAAATCTCAAATAAACAATCTAACCTTACACCTAAAGGAACTAGAAAAAGAAGAACAAACAAAATTCAAAGTTAGCAGAAGGAAAGAAATCATAAAGATCAGAGCAGAAATAAATGAAATAGAAACAAAGAAAACAATAACTAAGATCAATAAAACTAAAAGCTGGTTCTTTGAATAGATAAACAAAATTGATAAACCATTAACCAGACTCATCAAGAAAAAGAGGGAGAGGACTCAAATCAATAAAATTAGAAATGAAAAAGGAGAAGTTACAACAGACACTGCAGAAATACAAAGCATCCTAAGAGACTACTACAAGCAACTCTATGCCAATAAAATGGACAACCTGGAAAAATGGACAAATTCTTAGAAAGGTATAACCTTCCAAGACTGAACCAGGAAGAAATAGAAAATATGAACAGACCAATCACAAGTAATGAAATTGAAACTGTGAGTAAAAATCTTCCAACAAACACAAGTCCAGTACCAGATGGCTTCACAGGTGAATTCTATCAAACATTTAGAGAAGAGCTAACACCCATCCTTCTCAAACTCTTCCAAAAAATTGCAGAGGAAGGAACACTCCCAAACTCATTCTATGAGGCCACCATCACCCTGATACCAAAACCAGAGAAAGATACCACAAAAAAAGAAAATTACAGACCAATATCATTGATGAATATAGATGCAAAAATCCGCAACAAAATACTAGCAAACAGAATCCAACAACACATTGAAAGGATTATACACCATGATCAAGTGGGGTTTATCCCAGGGATGCAAGGATTCTTCAATATACATAAATCAATCAATGTGATAAACCATATTAACAAATTGAAGAATAAAAGCCATATGATCATCTCAATAGATGCAGAAATAGCTTTTGACAAAATTCAACACACATTTATGATAAAAACTCTCCAGAAAGTGGGCATAGAGGGAACCTACCTCAACATAATAAAGGCCATATATGACAAACCCACAGCAAACATCATTCTCAATGGTGAAAAACTTAAAGGATTTCCTCTAAGATCAGGATCAAGACAAGGATGTTCACTCTCACCACTATTATTCAACATAGTTTTGGAAGTCCTAGCCACAGCAATCAGAGAAGAAAAATAAATAAAAGGAATACAAATTGGAAAAGAAGAAGTAAAACTTTCACTGTTTGCAGATGATATGATACTATACATAGAGAATCTTAAAGATGCCACCAGAAAACTA
Organism: Balaenoptera musculus; assembly: GCF_009873245.2. Lineage (NCBI taxonomy): Eukaryota > Metazoa > Chordata > Mammalia > Artiodactyla > Balaenopteridae > Balaenoptera > Balaenoptera musculus. Next base: position 21,528,679 of record NC_045788.1, read on the forward strand.
TTAGAGCTAATCAATGAATCTGGTAAAGTTGCAGGATACAAAATTAATGCACAAAAATCTCTTGCATTCCTATACACTAATGATGAAAAATCTGAAAGGGAAATTAAGGAAACACTCCCATTTACCACTGCAACAAAAAGAATAAAATACCAAGGAATAAACCTACCTAGGGAGACAAAAGACCTGTATGCAGAAAGCTATAAGACACTGATGAAAGAAATTAAAGATGATACCAACAGATGGAGAGATATACCATGTTCTTGGATTGGAAGAATCAATATTGTGAAAATGACTCTACTACCCAAAGCAATCTACAGATTCAATGCAATCCCTATCAAATTACCAATGGCATTTTTTACAGAACTAGAACAAAAAATCTTAAAATTTGTTTGGAGACACAAAAGACCCCGAATAGCCAAAGCAGTCTTGAGGGAAAAAAACGGAGCTGGAGGAATCAGACTCCCTGACTTCGGGCTATACTACAAGGCTACAGTAATCAAGACAATATGGTACTAGCACAAAAACAGAATCATAGATCAATGGAACAAGATAGAAAGCCCAGAGATAAACCCATGCACCTATGTTCAACTAATCTATGGCAAAGGAGGCAAGGATATACAATGGAGAAAAGACAGTCTCTTCAATAAGTGTTGCTGGGAGAACTGGACAGCTACATGTAAAAGAATGAAATTAGAACACTCCCTAACACCATACACAAAAATAAACTCAAAATGGATTAAAGACCTAAATGTAACCAGACACTATAAAACTCTTAGAGGAAAACATAGGAAGAACACTCTTTGACATAAATCACAGCAAGATCTTTTTTGATCCACCTCCTAGAGTAATGGACATAAAAACAAAAATAAACAAATGGGACCTAATGAAACTTAAAAGCTTTTATACAGCAAAGGAAACCATAAACAAGATGAAAAGACAACCCTCAGAATGGGAGAAAATATTTGCAAATAAATCAACAGACAATGGATTAATCTCCAAAATATATAAACAGCTCATACAGCTCAATATGAAAAAAGCACACAACCCAATCCAAAAATGGGCAGAAGACCTAAATAAACATTTCTCCAAAGAAGACATACAGATGGCCAAGAAGCACATGAAGAGCTGCTCAACATCACTAATTATTAGAGAAATGCAAATCAAATCTACAATGAGGTATCACCTCACACCAGTTAGAATGGGTATCATCAGAAAATCTACAAACAACAAATGCTGGAGAGGGTGTGGAGAAAAGGGAACCCTCTTGCACTGTTGGTGGGAATGTAAATTGATACAGCCACTATGGAGAACATTATGGAGGTTCCTTGAAAAACTAAAAATAGAATTACCATATGATCCAGCAATCCCACTACTGGGCATATACCCAGAGAAAACCATAATTCGAAAAGACACATGCACCCCAATGTTCATTGCAGCACTACTTACAATAGGCAGATCATGGAAGCAACCTAAATGCCCATCGACAGACAAATGGATAAAGAAGAAATGGTACATATATACAATGGAATATTACTCAGCCATAAAAAGGAACGAAATTGGGTCATTTGTAGAGACGTGGATGGATCTAGAGACTGTAGACTTACTTCTACAGAGTGAAGTAAGTCAGAAAGAGATAAACAAATATCGTATATTAATGCATATTTGTGGAACCTAGAAAAATGGTACAGATGAACTGGTTTGTAGGACAGAAATTGAGACACAGATGTAGAGAACAAACATATGGGCACCAAGGGGGGAAAGCAGTGGGGAGGTGAGGGTGGTGGTGTGATGAATAGGGCAATTGAGATTGACATGTATACACTGATGTGTATAAAATTGATGACAAATAAGGACCTGCTGTATAAAAAAATAAATAAAATAAAATTCAAAAATTAAAGAAAGAAAGAAAAGCATATTTGAAAATTAGGAATACACTCCTATCTGTGAGGGAGACAGAAACTTTCTAATAGATACAGGCAATCCCACCATGGAACCAAAGCAAACCAGTCAAGCAGGAGTCTGCAGTCGTGAATCTCGAATGTGGCTCTTGCTCAGATCATGTCGAACTGGGGAACGTGTTCCTGAATCAGAGTCAGGGGGTGTGCTCTCTTGCTCTCTTTTTCTGCCTGCATTGGACTAGTGTTGTGTTGTTACTGCTGGTTTGGCTTTCATGTGGGTTTAGTGGGTTGGAGAAAATAATAAGGAAGCAAGGCCATCTGAAATCAGGAGACACCCTGCCCACTCCATAAGCTGCCTCTTATGAAATCACCTTACTTCTCAGGCATGTACTTTTCTCATTTGTTGAGCGCATAAACACCCATCCATTCATCCTCCCAGGGACTCTGAGGAGAATGTGGGATAATATGATGGGTACTTTGAAAATAATAAGGTATTATTTCATTAATGGAAGATGATGAGGGCCGTCACCATTAATTATGGTTATTAAGTATCTATTATTAATACAAATTAATCCTAACTCTCATGAGGAATGAGGTGGGTATAAATAAATAAATGAGACCTAAATGAATGGGTTTAAAGGCAGTCATGATAGTGATTGAGCACCAGCCTGGTTCCTCTCACTTCTAGGTGAGTGTTGGGGAGAGGCGAGACCCCCCGACCCTGCTTAATGGAGTGAGTCTGTTGAGAAAGCTGGCCCTGCACTCAACACATCTGGTGAATGAGGCACCTCCTCCCCAAAGCAACCCATCCCTCCTTCCCCACCCCGGCTTTCTTCTATTCTCTCTCTCTCCTTCTGACTAGCTAGCTCCCCTGAATTGCCATCCCTTCCTCCTTAGGCTAAGGGACTGAAGATGTGGTCTGGACAGGGGTGTTTGCAAGCGCCGTCCCCATCCCTCTGACACTCTTAACACCCTTTGCAGGCCATCTTCCAGCAAACCTGTAGGAGTCGGCCTCCCCTGCCCAGCCTGCGGGACACCCTGCAGCTCAATGCTGCGGGATGAAATGGAATGCTTCCAGAGGCCTCACCTCCTCTCCCAAGGCCCTCCAGCCCCCCACAGTGCCTACTTCCACTTGACCTGCAGGAACCCTTACCAGACACACTATTCAAATTCACATCCGACAATGGATTGTTCTTTCCTTCTTGAGTGGTAGCACCACATTGTGGTTTAGAGCAGAGCCACTCAATTTTAATGTGCAAGCCCATCACCTGGAGATCTTGTTAGAAAGCAGATTCTGATTCAGAGGGTCGGGGTGGGGTCTGAGATTCTAGTTTCTAACCAGCTCCCTGGGGACACCTGTGCTGCTAGCAGGTGCTGCTGCCTACGGATGGCTCACACTTTGCTCAGCAAGGCTTTCCAGCCAGGCTCTGGACACAGACTCACTGTGAGACCTTGGGAAAGTTATTTAACCCCCGTGGATCTGTAAAATGGGGAAAATAATACTACCACCTCCAAGAGTTGTTGGAAGAACTGAATAAGGCAATGCGTGCTAAGTTCTTAGCCCAGTGAGTGGCGCAGAGCAGATGAGAGAGGTCAGTACTCACTGTACCACTGATGAGTGGGGATCACAGGAAGATGAAGTGGGAGCTTTCTCTTAAGGGTGCCTTTCCCTGGGGAGACATTTCAGAGATTTTGAAGAGCATATCGTTCAGGCTTAGCACTGCCTGGAACCAAGGCCAACTAATTCCATACCTCTGAATGCAAAGACCATTAGCATTTTAGGAAAACAAGCCCCTATTAAACAGCATTTAGTTCGTGGGGAAACCTGGCTTTGGGGAGATTGGGTAGTTCTCCAGCTATATTGTGTGTGGCCAGCCTCACCCATTTAAATGTCTTTAGGTAGATGGGATTCTTGTTGGTTTGTTTATATAAAGTGGCCATAGGTTACACATAATGAGGAACCCTCTTGAAGATACTGAGGGCATTCAGGGGTCAGAGCAACTGCGCCTGGCATCAGTGAAGGATTTGGGGCTGGGGTGGAGAGGTGGAGAGTAGTGTGGAGAGTAGGGTGTGGAGGGGTAGGAGCTGGCCTGGGTGGGCCAATCAGGGTGGGAGAAGTAGGAGAAGGAGGGGCAAGCGATGGAAGTAGGGTGCAGAATGGAGCCTAGAACCAAAAGACAACAGTGTGTTTGGAGAAGCAGGGATTATGAGTTGGGTAAGATGGGTGTGTTTGTTTCCTATTGTTATTGTACAAGTTGCCACACACTTATAGCTTCAAACAACACAAATTTATCTTACAGCTTGGAGGTCAGATGTCTGAAATCGGGACTAAAATCACGGTGTTGGAAGGGCTGTGTTCTTTCTGAGACCCCTAGTGGAGAATAGGGTTCCTTGCCCTTTCCAGGTTCTGGAGGCTGCCCACATTCTTCGGCTCGTGGCCCCTTCCTCTTTCTTCAAAGTCAGCACTCACACCACGCCAGCCTCTGCTTCCTCACATCACCTCTGACTCTTCTGCCTCCCGCTCACTTATAAGGACCCTTGAGATGACATGGGGTTTACCCAGATCATCCAGGCTAATTTCTCATCTCAAAATCCTTCACTTAATCACTTCTGAAGACCCCTTTGCCAAGTAAGGGAACATAGTCACAGATTTCAGGGATTAGGGTAGAGACATCTTTGGGGGCCATTAGTCTGCCTACCAGTTGGGGGGTGACTTAAATCCTGGATGTCTGTCTCCCAGGCTTTTGTGAGAAATGCAACTTATTAAGGAAGTTCCTTAAAAAGAAAAAGAAAAGTTTATTTAAGAGTTTGGAACAAAGGGAAAAAACTTTTCATGACCCGGCTATATTAGCAGGTTCGTAAGGAGAACCTCCCCCTCACACAGGGACTGAGGACCAAGGTCATACACGGCATCCTGGTAGAGTCACCTTCATCAGGATCTCTGAGGAAGAGCCACAGGAGAGACAAGGCAGCCCGCAGTCAGTGAGGACCTGGGAGAGCACTCATCCTTGGCCTTCCCTCCCTCTCCTCAGCACCACCCTCTGCTTACCTCATAAATTGAGAAACTCCCTTAGAGCCTCGGTGTATGTAGGACAAATTCTCCTGTGTGCTTTTCCTTAACTCTCACACTATACCACACTCATAACTCTTCTGATACCAGATGTGGTTTTTTTCTTTTCCACACCAAGCAATTTTGTCCAACACCAGCTGGGTGTCCTACAATTCAATTCAATTCTGACACTAACTGGAGTTAGCACAGATCCCAGAGATTAAGGGCTCAGTCACAGGAGACGGCTCCCACTTCAGATGCCAATCGCAAGTAGTAGGTTCCCAGGTTACCCACCACTTCTGTCTAGCTCAGCTACAAATCGGGGGTTCCCACGACCCCCTCCTTGGAGTTGATCATTTGCTAGAACAGCTCACAGAATTCAGGGGAACATTTACTTATGTTTATCAGTTTTATTTAATAAAATATACAGATAAAGGACACAGATGAACAGCCAGATGAAAAGATACATAGGGTGAGGTCTAGAAGGGTCCCAAACTCAGGATTGTCTGTCCCCATGAAATTGGGGTGTGTTCCCCTCCCAGTACATAGATGTGTTCACCACCCTGGAAGTTCCCCAAACCCCACTGGGATTTTTATGGAGGTTTCATCATGTAGGCATGATAGATTACTAACTCTTTTTCCAGTCCGCCTCCCCTCTCCCCTCGCCATAGAATAGTGGGTAGGACTGAAAATTCCAAGCTTCCCATCATGGCTTGGCCCTTCTGGTGACTGTCCTCCATCCACCAAATGTCACCTCATTAGAACAAATGACATTTCTATCACACAGGAGATTCCTAGGGGGTTAGGAGCTTGGTGTCAGATGCTCCTATCACTTAGGAAATTGCAAAGGTCTTAGCTCTGTGTCAGGAACTGGGGTCAAAGACTAAACGTTAGAACAAAAAATTCTCCTAGCACCCTTATTTACAAGGATTTTTAGGTCAGGAACCAGAAGTAGAGACCAATACTTTATTTACATATATATCTTATTATCTTACTCACACTCAAGCGTAAGAATGAATGTTCTATGAAGTGGTTTTAAGTCTGAGCATCTCCCCCACTTCTGCCACATCACTAGAGAGGGAACCTCAGAGGCATGGCCTGGCAGAGCAAAGGCTCCAGGCTCCCCGAGCAGAACCTCAGCCTCTTCCACATGAGGCAGGGTGCCTAGCACATGGCAGGCTGCATGGGTATTTATTGAATGGCTGAATGAATGGCTGAATGAATGAATGAATATAGTGTGCAGACTTTTCAATGGGATTAAATTATTTAATTAGGGATTCTCCTTTTTTTAAAATTAATTAATTTATTTATTTATTTATTTATTTATTTATTTTGTCTGTGTTGGGTCTTCGTTTCTGTGCGAGGGCTTTCTCTAGTTGTGGCGAGCGGGGGCCACTCTTCATCGTGGTGCGCGGGCCTCTCACTGTCGCGGCCTCTCTTGTTGCGGAGCACAGGCTCCAGACGCGCATGCACAGTAGTTGTGGCTCACGGGCCTAGTTGCTCCGCGGCACGTGGGATCCTCCCAGACCAGGGCTCGAACCCATGTCCCCTGCATTGGCAGGCAGATTCTCAACCACTGCACCACCAGGGAAGCCCAGGGATTCTCCTTTTATGTGTACTTCCTGAACACCTATAACATCTCACAGTTTACCATTATTACACAAGATTCAAAGAATCTTCTTTCCTCAAACCAAAACACAGTGGTGACCTATGTGGCCACTTTGATGTTTCTGTCATGGTGCGTGGTAGGATGAAATGCTGGGCATAGCCTTGGAGCACTTTCTACGTCCCAGCCCTGCACTTTGGGAACATGACAGAAACAAAAGAAGGCTGTTAGGGGTTGAACTGGGTCCCTCCGAAACAGATGCTAAAGTCCTAACCTCCAATACCTCAGAATGTAACCTTATTTGCAAAGTTGTTGTGAATGGAATTAGTTAAGATGAGGTCATACTGGAGTAGGGTGGGGCCCCAAACCAATATGACTCGTGTCCTTATAAAAAGATGGCCATGTGAAGATGGAGGATTGGAGGGATGCATCTGTGAGCCCAGGAGGGCCCGTGGCTACCCAACACTAGGCATGGAGCAGACCTTCCCTCAGAACCCTCAGAAGGACCAAACCTGCTGACACCTTGATCTCAGACTTCTAGCCCACAGAACTGTAAGACCAATAGTTCTTGGTCTTATAAGACTGGTGGGTGGTCCTTCATTGTAGCAGCCCTAGCAGCCTAATACAAAGGCCAACACAGAATCGTGGACTTAGACCTTCCCAATCCTGTTTGAAGACTTTGTAAAACCTGGTCCTTGAACAGTGTAGCCTGGATAGAAGCCAGGATGAATGAGCCACACTTCTCTATGTTAATGTGGAAGCCCATTTGTATTTTCTGATATCTACAGTCAGACCTAAGCTTGGAACCAGCAGGTGCTTTGCACCCTATCAGCACTCAGAAGTCCATGCTGTGTGACTACCCTGGGCTTGGAGCTGGTCAGAGCACCCCACCTTCTCTCCAAAGCCAGGGAAGGTTGGTGCTGGCAGGTTTTTGTGTTTCTTTGGGTGTTTTGGGGGGGGGGCAGGGGAAGTGGGGAGGGAGAAGAGATATTGCTGGATCTTAGACTGTTCCCAAAGCTTTGTATGAGACTAAAACCCAGGTGTGAAAATTCCACATGGCAAATCTCCCTAACAGACTGGTCTTAAGACCTTGGATGTGCTAATGGATTTAAAACCACAACTGTCCCCTAAAGATTTCCACAAATTCTTCCAAACTTAACGGCCTGACTTGTAGTTCAAACAAAGAACCCAATTTCTTTGCTGTGGAATTCCAAGCTGAGGCAACCTGTTCACATGCTTTCCCTGGAGGTCCCTGTGAAATGCAAATAGGCCTCTCTACAGAAATCTCTCTGCAAGGGGGATCAGGTGATCCACTTACGGCAGGGATGGATCTTTTCTGGAGCAGCCATGTGATGCTCACAGCCAAGGCCCACTGACAGTCTGTAATTATAATCAGGCACTCCAGAGGCCACCAGAGCAAGATCAGTGTGGGAAGCCCACATGGTGGAGCATCTGTGCTGGAGATTCAGCCTCTCCGTTTGGAAGGCACACTTGTCTCAGCTACTCTGCCAGAGAGCTGACAGATACACACCGGGCAGGCATGTGGCCGAAGGTGAGACAGGTTAGCCACGTGGCACCTGGTTTATGGAGCCAATACCTGAGGAAATCTTGGTGAGATTTGAGATGTAGGACATGCTGGCTGACTTGTCCTGTGCTGTGTCTTTGGAGATGGAAACACTTAACCAATTCCATTCAAGATCAGCTCAATTTTCCAAAGGGGCAGAATTCCTTATCTGAATTATTCAGAGGAGTTTTATTCACCCACACTGAGATATATATCAACTAAACTATAATTATGTTTCTCTAAAGATATCCACTGAGATGCCTCCTTTTTTTTTTTTTTTAACTTTCAAGGAGAAGTCAGACTGTGTATTTCTGGACAACCAGCCTCAATATTCTGACTGGCAGGATGAAAAATTAATTTTCTTCAAGTACATTATTGAATAGTTAGCTGCATCTCAGCAACCTGTTTAATATAGTGGGGTCCCCTTCAAAGAGCCTATGATTCATTCTCATCTTTGCCAAGGGATAACGTTCAAAGGCACCTGATTACAGGAAACAGGAGTTCTGGGCTCCAGCCCTGCCACTAACAAGCTCTTTCACCTTGAACGAGTCCCTGATATTCTCTGGGCCCGAAGGCTGGTCGAAGGCTCCAGAGGACCCTCCCACCTGCTCTTCTGCAGCTCCTCCCAGACATCCATTCCTCCCTCTCTACCTGAAGACGGGCGCCTGAGGGCTCCCTAGGATGGGGTCTGTCCTTGACACAGCATGAATCTTTGCCACCCACCTCTCCTTCTTTTCACATCTCTCCGTATAGTGCTCGCTGGGCTTCCAGGTCTTTTAAGTGCTCCCCTCACCTTATTTTTAGAAAGGTCATTGGGCACTTGGTACCCAGGATTTGGTCCCTATCATGGCTGAGAGGCTGTGTGCCCAGTAACAGAGGAAAAGGTCTTAGGGGAGAGCAGAGAGGGCTTTGCAGAACATGACAGCTGTTCACCTATCCATTCATGCTTTCACTCATGCGATCTACATTTACCAAGAACCCGGAGACAGACGTGGTCCTTGCCCTCGTGGATCTCAGAGTCAAGGACTGGCCTCACCAATAAGCTAACCACCAGCCACGTGTGACTGTCGAACCCTTGAAATGTGGCTAGTCTGAGCTGAGACGTGCTGTTAGTGTGACATGCACAATGGATGGCAAAGACTTCATAAGAAAAACATAATGTACAATATCTAAGTTTTAATATTGATTACATGTTGAAATGATAAATGAATGTATCAGATTAAATAGATCATAGTATTAAAGTTAATTCACTGTAGCTACTAGAAAATGCCGGATCATATATGTGCCTTGAGTGTTGAGAGGGACTTGGGAAGGTGGAGGTGGGCGGGGATGGTGTGGGCTGGCACAGAATAGCCTGGGTGGCATGGTGGGGAGAGAGGCAGCACAAGGAGGGCTGGGCACGTCCTGGACCACATGCGGGGAGGGCAGAGGGCTTATGCCAGGAACAATGGAAGTGGTTGAGGGTAATGAGGGCAGGCAAACACCAGCCATAACCCCTACTTTCCTTAAGCACTCACTATGTCAGGCGCTGTTCTAAGTGTTTTATGTGTACTAAGTCATATAAATGCGGTACTCATGAGGTGGTTACTACTGTCATCATTTCCATTTTATAGATGAAGAAACTGAGGCACAGAGAGGGGGTGTGGCTTGCTTGTCCTGTCACATTTTGCTCTCCCATAGCCAGCAAGTGGTCAAATGAGAATTTGAACCCACGAGGCCTGATTCCAGAGCACCAGCGTTGAACATGCTACAGCCCCTCTCTAGGGTCGGGCTGAGGGGTGAGCACCTTGTGGGGAATGGGCACCTCCACAGGTTTGGGGCAGCACAGAGCCCAGCCTGAGGAGACAGGAAGGCTCCTGGGGGCAGGGAGTTTGGGGGAGAAGGGCAGAGACTGATGTTTCCATGACACCTGCTCTGCCAGGTTCTCTGCCCACCCTGTCACGAGCTGTCCCCTCACCCTCTGTGCCCCAGCCACAGGGTCACCGCCCGCACTGTTCCCTCTGCCTTGAACATTCTTAGCCCCATTGGCCCCCTCACCTGCCTCCTTTCCTTCACCATCACTTCCGGTCTCCATAACTAGGTAAACCTCCCAATTACGGGCTCATATGGCACCTGGTACCTCCCCTTCATAGTATTTCTTTCAGATATAATGTTACATTTATTTATGTGAGCGTTTTATTTTCTGCCTATTCCCTTAGGGAAGGAACTGCGTCTATTTTTCCTCACTTTTTATACTCAACACCTAGAATAATTCCTGACCCATAACTGCTATCAATAAATATCCACTGAATACATAATCAAATCTTCCTGCAACATGGGTGTTCTATCCATTGCACAAATAAAGAAACTGGCACTCAGCAAGTTTAAGAAACTTGCCCCAGGTCCAAGTCCAGGTAAGAGGGCAGAGGGGATATTTCCTCCAAGCTGGCTCACTCCAAAACCACTGCCTCTCAGTGGGACTGTAAGTATGTGCTGATGCCCTCAGGATGGGCATGAAAGCCAGAGGCTGCGGGGAGGCCTGAGCAATAGGCATGAACCCTTCCCTGGCCAGAGTCATACTGGGACTCACCCATATCTGACAACTTTCACCCTCCTTCCTTTACCCCATGAGGTTCCCACCTTCCAGAGCTCTCCATGTCTGCTGAGCTTTTGCAATCCTTCCTCTTGGGCTGCCAACCTGGTGAGGTTGCCAGAATTCCAAGTGTTTGACACACATATGGCCTCATCCCAATGACCATGCTCCAGCTTCCTGAGCTGGACTCTTGTCACACTTTTCTTTCTTTTTTTTTTTTTTTTTTAAAAAACAGACATTTATTTTTCACAGTTCTAGAGGCTGGAAGTCCAAGATTAGGGTTGTCACCCTTTTCTAGAGGAACCAATTCCACTGTTTACTGTAATCATTCATTCGTTCAGTAATTGTCAAATGGCCATCATTTCCCTTATACCATACCTCGAGAAGCTCACAGTCTTTTGCGGGAGGGGGTTGCACCCACAGGATGAGATTCTAAACACCTCAACCCCATCCTAATGTGACTCGATTTCAAACCCCTTTCTCGAGCCGAGCGATATGCTTGGTCTTTGTGCAGTTGATTACGATCAGGGAAAGAGCACCAGAGGAGAAATAGTCTCTTTCCTAACTGTCTAATTGAAGACATGTGCTTCCCGGCCTGTTAAAATATTGAACTCACTCTGTACATGGTTGCTTATAACCTACAACAGGCAGGCCTTGCCTCCGAGGCTCAGATCGGAGGCCCAGGGCCCTGACAGATGTCAGCTGTTCAGGAAATTCAGGAGGAAAATGTCTGCAGATGAATTCCATGGCACGTCCCGGAAACAAAAACCTGGGAGGAGGGAAAAAGCTGGGCAGGCTTGAGAGGCTTTTTGTTTTGGGGGGCAAAGTAGTCCTAATGCTTGATGGGGTAAGCTGGGAGAAATGTGTGCAGAGGCAGGAAAGCTTCAGTGTCGTGGGGGAGGGATGCGGGGGGTGGTGGGAGACAGTGGCATATGGTGGACAGTGGGAAACACTGATGGAAATCTTCCTGTTTTGTTCACTGTGGCATTCCCAGTGCCCAGAAGTGCCTGGGACATAGTGGGCGCTCAGTCAACCTGTGTGGAATGAACTGAATGAATCTCACACCATGTGCCTTCTGAGATTTTTTGTTCCAGGTGATGTTCATAGGTGCCCAACAGGAAAATAAAATAAATGAGGTCAGAAAATTTGGCAAACTGACTATTCTATCTGCCGCGTTAGCATATTAAGTTCTCTGAGGCAGAGGTTCTCAAACTTAGCCCATCTGAATCACCTGGAGGGCCTGTTGAAACACAAGCTGCCAGGCCCCACCTCCAGAGTTTCTGTTCAGTGGGTCTGGGGCAGGACCTGAAAATTTGCATGTCTAGCAATTTCCTCAACGTCTTAGCTCAGGCTGCTATAACAAAATACCACAGACCAGCAATTTAGACAACAGACATTTATTTTCTCACAGTTCTGGAGTCTGGGAAGCCCAAGATCCAGGTTCCTGAAGGTCGGATTGCTGGTGAAGGCCCACTCCCTGGGTTGCAGATGGCTGCCTTCTCCCTGTCTCTCGTGACAGAGAGAAAAGGAGGGGGCTCTGATCTTTCTTCCTCTTCTAATAAGTGCACTAATCCCACCATGGGGGCCCCACCCACATGACCTCATCGAAACCTAAGTATCTCCCAGAGACCTCACCTACAAACATCATCACATTGGGGGTTAGGCCTTCAACATATGCATTTTGAGGGGATACAAACATTCAGTTCATAGCACTAGGGGATGCTGATGCTGCTGGTCCAGAGACCACACTCTGAGAACCACAGTTCTGAGTCACCTTGTGAAAAGAAATCTGTTTTACTGTGTTCAGGAAAACTTTTCCAAAATATTCTTGTCCCTGGAAGCCATTGTTCATGGTACATCTTGCAGGACAGTGTTTTACAAAACCCAGTTGGGAAAGAAGCCTGAAAGGGTCTGCAGAGAAAATTTTCCTGAGTGATGGCTAGTGAGGGACCACATCTCCATTGGCTGGTCCCGTCCCGCTTACTCACTCCTGCAGGACACAGAGCCCTTGGAATGCACAGTCCCTACTTCACTGAGAGCAGGATTTCTGCCCTAACCTCTGGCTTGCACATCAACTCAGGCAACCCTACCTCTGTGGGGCTTTGCAGAATTTGCCAATTAGCCCAAGCCTGGGCAAGTAGAAGCTTTGGCCTGGATGAGAGACTAATTGAAGTGCACTTTTTCACTAAGTGGAAATGAGGCCCATCAGTAAGGCCTGAAAGTTAAGGGATCTTCCCAGGGTATCATGCTGGGGCGGGGGGGTGGGAAGGAATAAACCAGCTGGTCCAGTGAGTTGGTTATGTAGGCAAAAATCATAGAATGGTGCCAGAGTACCAGGCAAATCATTGGTGCCTAATAACGGTGTGTCTTCTCTCCCCATGGATGAGTGTAAATCCCAGGTGCTAGCAATTCTTGATTTACACTCTCCAAGCACAAATTACGAGAACAGTTTTTCAGGATGTTTTTGAGGATTTGCCTGAATGTTCCTCAACCAAATTGCAAATGGGGGTGGTCTCTTTGACTCAGATTACCTTTCATGTTTCCTGCTCCCCTGTGCTCCACTGCCCTGAGTCAGCAGTTGCTTTTTTTTTTTAATTTTTTTTTATTTTAACATCTTTATTGGAGTATAATTGCTTTACAATGGTGTGTTAGCTTCTGCTTTATAACAACGTGAATCAGCTATACATATACATATATCCCCATATCTCTTCCCTCTTGTGTCTCCCTCCCTCCCACTCTCCCTATCCCACCCCTCTAGGTGGTCACAAAGCACCTAGCTGATCTCCCTGTGCTATGCGGCTGCTTCCCACTAGCTATCTATTTTACATTTGGTAGTGTATATATGTCCATGCCACTCTCTCACTTTGTCCCAGCTTACCCTTCCCCCTCCCTGTATCCTCAAGCCCATTCTGTACATCTGTGTCTTTATTCCCGTCCTGCCCCTAGGTTCTTCACGACCTTTTTTTTTTTTTTCAGATTCCATATATATGTGTCAGCATACAGTATTTGTTTTTCTCTTTCTGACTTACTTCACTCTGTATGACAGACTCTAGGTCCATCCACCTCACTACAAATAACTCAATTTCATTTCTCTTTATGGCTGAGTAATATTCCATTGAATATATGTGCCACATCTTCTTTATCCATTCATCTGTTGATTGCTTTTTGACAGGAGGCCCAGCGGGTGCTTTCTGAGCTGTCATAAACACCTACCGCTGAAAACCCACTGAACTTCTCCCTGCCAGTTCGGAAGTGCAGGCAACCTCCTGGGGAAATCTTAAATAGATTTACAAATAAGGGTGGCATCTTTGCTTTGGCATGTGGTTGATCTTGGCACTAACCAAGACCTCATCTTCCTAATGTTCCAAAACAGTGGCCTGAGGCCAGATGGCCTTGCAAATCCTCAGTGAGAACCCGATTTGCATGGTTTCTGCCCTCCTGGTTCAATAGCTCTCCATTTCAGGAGCTCTCCAGTTCAGTTTTGACCTACCCTGAAGGAGCTTATGTAGCTTATGTGTCCACTGTCATCTGAATCTAACACTTGATAAGGCTGTTGCAATAAAGAAAAGCTTTCTAGAACACAAGGCACTAAAATAAAGTAACACACTGCTTAGCGTGGCGTACAAATTTCTCAGGATCCCAGACCCACTGCTCTGCACTAACCTCACTGCTGGCCTCACACATCTGACAGGATGCTGGTTGGAATGTATCCTTCTATCATGCATAGAATTCATCTCTTTTAATTGCTTTATCAAATTTTTCATTTTGCTCTAATCTCATCTCTCTTCCAATTCACTAACTCTTTTGTCAGCTTTCTCGATTTTTTTTTTTGCATGTTTCAACAACTATGTCTTTTATTTCTGACATTTCTCTTTGGTTCTTTTTCAAACCTGCCTTCCCCTATCCCCTTTCCAATTGCTCCATTTTCTCTGGTTCCTGGAACGTGAGTTTTGATGCTTTTTCTCACACACGCAAAGGATTTTTCCCTCTTTGTTTTATCAGTGTTTACTCTGAGCTCATCTCCTGCAGGAATTGTCCTGCTCATGCCCTAGGTTGTGGGCACATGTCTGTCCAGAGGTTTTGAGTATGTCTTTGGTAAAGTCCTAAAGACTTCAAGGATGCATTTTTTAAAAAAAATATCTATTTATTTATTTATTTTTGGCTGCATTGGGTCTTAGTTGTGTCATGCAGGATCTTTTGCTGTGGCTCGAGGGCTCTTTGTTGTGGCACACGGGCTTCTCTATAGTTGTGGCGCACAGGCTCCAGAGCACGTGGTCTCAATAGGTACGGTGCACAGGCTTAGTTGCCCCACGGCATGTGGGATCCTAATTCCCTGACCAGGGATCCAACCTGCATTCCTTGCATTGGAAGGAGGATTCTCAACCAATGGACACCAGGGAACTCCCAAGGATGTATTTTTAAAGTAGTGTCTGAGTTCCGGATTGCCACACCATGTGGGCTGTTTACACTTGGAGCCAATGCGCATGCTTAGAGCAGGCTTGGGGGTGTAACATCTCAGAGGAGACGTGTGTCAGAGAGGTTGGCTGGCTTCCTCCCAGCATCCTTAGGTTGATGTCAGTGGTTGTCCCAAGACCCAGGCTTCAGACAGTCCCAGGCTTTATGCAGACATGCCAACTAGAGTTTTCTTTGCACAGGGGACCTGAGACATTCCTCATTCTCGTGGGCTTCGAAACCATAGCTGATAGCCTGAGCCTTTCTAACTCTCTTATTTTTGTTTTATTTTGTTATTGTTGTTATAGTTTGTGCAGCATCTCAGTGTATTTGGAAAAGAAAAGAGTTTCCATGTTTGTTCAGGTTGAAAATATGCTCTAAGCATTGGGGGTGCTTTATTTTAGCTCATTTCACACAGTAACCCTACGATGTAGATACTATTATTATCCTCACTGTACACATGAAGGAGCTGAGGATTAAGAAGCTTTATGTATTTTCCCGAAGTCCAGAACATGATTCCCCAGAAATTCCTAAAGCAGGCGTGACACCCAACCCGTGACCCCCAGGCTCGACCTGCGTGGACTCTCCACCCCCTCCTTAGCTGCCCTGCTCACCACACTCTGTGGCTGCCTTCAGCCCCAGGGCAGCCCCTCACTCTGTCCGCCCCCCACTCATACCAAAGCTTTCCCACCCTTCCCCTGCTACATTTGGTCTTCTCCCTCTGCTGAAATGCTTTCCATCTTGCGACAGCCTGTCCCAGACACGCTTTCTCAGCCTTTCCCCTCTCTAGTATGTATTATAAATTCTGAGTAGGAGGGTGAAGAGGTGAGAGTGGACAAGAGAAACATCATCAGAACTTGGCAGTAACTTAGCTGGAGGGAGGGGCAGAGGGAGGAAGTTGAAAGCAATGCTTGGATGACAGATCGGATGGAGGAGCATTTGCTGAGGCAGGGAACACAGAACAGGGAGCAGGCAGGGCTGGAGCATGGGGCTGTAGAGCTCAATTTTGGACATGGTGAGTTTGAAGTGCCTGTGGAACATCTAGTGGACCATTCAGGGGCAATCTGACATGTGAGTCCATTGCTCAGAAGGTAAGTATCTGCTCAAGATCCTGATTTGGCAGTCTGCATGCAAAGCTGAGCCAGTGGTTGTGTATGGAATGGAAAGAAGAGAGGCCAAGCGGGGAAGCCCACCATGGGGTTGTGGTTCACTTAACTTCCAGTAGAAACGCCTTGAGATTAGAAACCATGTCATTTCTTTCCCTGTATTTTCTAATAATTTTCTGCCTAAGACAGAACTGGTCCTCCTGCTTTATAGGGTTGCAGTGAGGATTAAATAGTACAAAGAAGAGGAAAAGCTGCTTTGACATTGAGAAGCATGTTCCAAGATTGATTGTTGCTATGACAACCATCCTCCTCCAGCCCCCAAACGTCCATAAGTCCTGTTGCCTACAGAAGAAGAGCTGTTCAAGTCCTCGGGCCTCAGTTTCAAGCTATCCTTGCAGCCTCATCTCCCACTCCTCACCTTGCCCAAACCAACGTGACCCCTCCAAGCTCTGTGTCTGTGCTCCTTCCCTCCTCCCAGTGCAATCAGACACCCGACCCCTCCACTGCATCACCCTGGTGCCTTGCACAAATCTGTGGACATGAGTCACAACTGTTACCTTTCTGTCGATTCTGTGTCTGAACTGGAAGCTCCATGAGGGCAGGTGGCTTCTTTTCTTCAAAAAGCAGGATATGCAGTTAGTAAATGTCTATAGGACTGAGTGAATGAGTGAATCTCCATTTGCCCCAAACCTAGTAGCTTCTTTGCCAATTGAAAGGACAGATGAATGAGGGAATAAAAGGTTTCTGCTCCATTTTTCTGGAATTTTTCCTTGCCGTCTATTCCTAATGAAATCTTAACAGTTTTAGCCACCCTAAATGCCACCTTCTCCCAACCAGAAGTCTGGATCTCACAGTGCTTTGCACTTTGTCTGTAAGACTTATCTCAATTCCGACTGCATCTGAGGCTTCTGTGTATTTGATACCTAACCACAACCACCATGCCCTGCCCCAGATTGAAAATCTTGCAGGCAAAGCATGTATCTGATAAGTGCTGCATCCCAAGCAGCCCTTAGTACATTCCCTCGCACATTGGTTCATAGGTAAATGTATCTCACGTTGAATAACTGCATTCAAAAATACCTGACTTCCTAGGAAAACCAACTCAGAACTTCCAGTGTGGCCCTTTCAAGGACATTTGGACCAGCTTGTGGGCAGCCTGATCTCCTCCCCTCTCATGGGAGGCTTCCCCAGTCTCCAACTCAACCCTGGAGTACCAGCCTGCTCCCAGCTCAGACCTCCTTGGCATTGTCCCTGCTATCCACCCTTCCTCAGCATTTGTCCCTGGGCCTCGGTCTCTGATTCACTCCCCAGCTAAACAGCAGCTGCCACCAGCCACCCTGGGAACACACCTGCAGGTTTCCAGAAGGCAAAGTGTCTTTGGTCCAGCTGAGGGCTTGGGCACTGTCTCTGGGGATGGCATTGGACATGCCTGGTGCCAGCCGGGTTCCCCAGGGATTCATGCACAATCAGGAATGAAAGTTCCTCTCTCCCCCCAGCAAAGGTCACTTTGCCTAATTTCCTCTTTTCATGGTGGAGCCATTGCCTTGACACAGTTATTTTTGCTGCCTCCTGGCTTGATCATTTTTCAGTTACAGTTTGTCCCTGCAGAGGGTTAATGAGGGTCTCTTTCTCATCATAGATCCACATTTATGAAACCCTAATTAGGCGTTTCCTTTAGCTGCCTTCATAGATTACTTGGTGCAAGAAGTCTGCAGGAGTAAGCCTAGTCTGACTGACAGCCTCTGTTTGGATGCCGAGTTAGGAGCTCACTGGGGAAGCTCTCAATCTTTACTACGTCTAGGTCAGCTCAGGCTGCTCCCCACTCCCAGAAGGCCCTACCTTCTGACCTTGGAAAATATAAATATTGCCATCTTTTGTGACCCATATTAAAATAAGGTAAAACGTATTCCCCTTCCAAATTGCCAGGATTTTCTATTTTTTTAAATACTCAATGTGGTAAAGGTACAATGCACAAGCAGTCTCACACTGTGTGGCAGGAGCATAAATAAGCACAAACTATTGCAGGAAAAAATTGGATGATGTATGTCGAGAGCCTTCAAAAATACCTCCAACGTTTGATCCAGTAATTCCATTCCAGGAATCTCTTCCAAGGATATAATCAGAAATGCAGACAAATATTTATGCAAAAAGAAATTCATTGTGGTATCATTTATAATTGCTGGTACACAATGAATACCTGAGAATAAGGGAATAATGAAGTATAAAATATAGTATAGTATAATGTAGTGTATCCATATTATACAGCCATCTAAAAATGAAGATAGTAAAGGCATTTTAATGCTGATGTTAAGTAAGATAAGCAAACTTTCAAGTTGTATGTACAGTGTGTTCCAAATAGACCTTTCCCAACTGTTGTTTCATGGGATGCTTATAGGAATGCTATAAATAGAAAAGTTCCGTTTTCCGAAAAGGTTGAAAAATTGTGACAGGTGTATACGTTGAGGCTGCTGGGAACCTTGGATAGGCTAATGACATGGGAAATGAAAAAACAAAGACAAAAACCAAGGCTTGGTGTTCAGCATCACTGTTTTTAGGTGGGACATCACAAGGGCTGCTGTTCATGGAGCACATTTCAGAAAAGCTGGGGGATGTGGGGATGCCTAGGAGAAGATTGTAACATTGACAGGGGTTGCTACTCCTGTTAAGCTACGGACTTATTTTGCTTCCTCCTTGGAATTTTTTTGTATTGTCCTACAAAAATGCTGTAAGTGTTGTGAAAGAAAGCGGGCCAGAGGACCAGCCTCCATCCATCTTCGGCAGATGTGGAGTGCTGTAGAGTCAGCGAGTGCGTGGATTCAACATAGCAGCCAGGCCCAAGAGGGAGGCCACTGGAAGAGTGGTGATGGAGGCCTGGGCAGGGGAGACCCCCAGTGCTGCCTGATTGGCTCTCGTGTTCTGCCTCTATTTCAAAAGGCGTGAGGTGTGGACAGGGTCACGGCACTGCCATCTGTCCACTCTCCACCCTGGGACTGGTCAGAGGTTTCCTGATGCCTCAGAGACCATCCCCAGGATGTTCTGACTGGCCATCCGTGATGGCAAACCCCAAGTCCAGCGTGCATTGGGTCTCCTTGGATTAGATGCTTCCTCATTCAGAACTCTCCTTAGTTCCCCACTCTTTCATCACCCCTAGACTGTGTCTTCAGAGCTTCCTTTGTGCCACACCTACACCCCTAGGTCAGCCTCACCTGGGTCAGAGACCCACCCCAAGATCCCTGCACCCAGCCCAGTGTCTGGCCTCAGGCATCAAGCAGAAGGTGGGTGTAAATAGAATTAGGACCTCTAGTGAGATGTATCAGGTACTGAGCTGTACACTCAGTGAAGTGTAATAGGATTTTGGAGACATCTGCCTGGACCCCTCCTGCTAACCTTCCAAGGGCCCCTAAAATATTCATCAGGCTTTATCAGGTTAATGGATTTCAAAAGGAGCAATTTTCTGAGACATGAGACAGAACCATATAAAAAGAACATTAAGGGGAAAAAATCTTATTCCAGAATGAAAGGGAAAAGATCATTTAGCATCCTTTTTCATGTTATCTATTCACGAGAAACAGCACATTTAATCCAGAGCAGGGTGTAGGGAGGATTTTGATGTCCTCACTTGGGGTCACCTTCATGCAGAACCCATCTGTCTCCGCTGCCACAGACGGCAGGGGCAATGGAGGCAAGAGGACGCAGATGAGAGACACTTCCGAGGTGGACTCCACAGGGTACAGAGGGATTTGAGGGAGAGGGAGTGGGGAGGAGAGAGAGCCTAATGCGACTTCCAAGACACTTGCTTAGGGGATCGGAGGGAGGGGGCTCCCGTCCCCAGCCTTGTCACCTTTTATGCTTCCTATCTCTTTTCCCAAGACGTGCCATATTGGTTTCTATTTTGGATCATGCTGTGGGAGTTGAGTATCTTGAGGTCAGGAATTGTGACTTTATCCTGGCCCCCAATGTCTCTGCCCACCCATTAAGGTTAGGTTTTCATTCCCAGGCCTAAGACCAGAAATCATAGGTGCAAAAGGTGTGAGGGGACATGAGTGCAAGAGTGCTCTGCACTGAGTCCAGCCAGGAGGACCCACTTGTTGTTCTTCTCTAGCTCCCCAGGGACTCTAAGGAAGGACAAAACTGAGTCCTCTCGGGAAGACTGTCTGTCTCAGAATTTGTTTTGCTTGGGTTGAAGGGAGGGTGAGACTACAACAACTCCTCAGACAAGCCTTAATATAGAGACAAAGGAATTGGGGGGGGGCGGTTCCTATTCTTCTGAAACTCATTCTTCTTCCTCTTCCCATGGTCATTGCTTTCTCCTTGATCCTTTCTAACTCCTCATTTTTTCCTCTTCTATTTTCTTCTTTCTCTTTCCCTTCCTCTGCCCCTTCTCTATGTTCTTCTTCATTTCTACTTCCAATCTAGCATCTTTCTTTTTATAGCTCCATCCATCCCGGAGCTTAGAAAAACAATTTCAATTTTACTCTTTCTCTATTGAAGAACTAAGAAAAATTTCATACAGAGCAAATTTAAGTGGACACCTCCACCTGTCCACCAAGAACTTGCCAGCCTAGAGAGCTGGTAATTATGTGACCAAGATAATCTGCCCATAGCCAAATGTTTGCCTGATGATTAGCTTCTCAGGGGTGCCTCTACTCCATGGTTTGCCCCATCACGTTTGATATGCGTTTCTATAACCTCAGTGCATATCAATCATTATGGTCATTGAGTTCTTTGCAATAAACATTGTTGATCTAAAGGTCTCTTCTCCCTCTTTCATAATTAGAATAACAGTCTGTTTGATGTTTCACTGCATATTCAATTTTAAGTGTTGCTTCTCTTTCTTTCCACTAGATTTGTGACAAAGAATGGCATTACTATGTCATCAATGTGGAGTTTCCTGTGGTTACCTTATACATGGATGGAGCAACGTATGAACCATACCTGGTGACCAACGATTGGCCCATTCATCCATCTCACATAGCCATGCAACTTACGGTCGGCGCTTGTTGGCAAGGTAACCCTAAGTCCAGACCTTCTTCCTGGCCCACCTGTGTACAGTCCATGAAAGGTACTGACGGAGAAAAGGGCAAAGCAAGTGGTATGAGAATCAGCCAGGAAAATTTTCTATCCCTTACTAATAAAACAGGACTTATAAAAATAAGGATGAATCCAGGCACTAAGCCTGTATAATAATAAAGCACTTGGCTTGAGACCAGATTTTGATTTTAGGTCAACATGAGCAATTTTAGGTTGCCTCTGAGTTGCTAATGCCTTTTATTGTTCTGGAACCTTATCCGGTTTCAAACTGGGGCTGTGTAGGAAGAAGGCTGAATGTGGAATCTTATAACAAAATTGCCAGTTGGCTCTGTTGATTGCTACACAGGTCAGGAGCCAAGGATCTCTCTTTATTCCCAATCAAACTGTCCAAGACCCCAACCCTCTATTCCGGGAACTCACAAATATGTGGGACAGAGGGAGTGGGTGGATTGTCCATAGGTTCAAGGCCATGAGAGGCCACTCTCAAGTTCTGCTAAGCTCTGAGCCCCTTCCCTGCTCCCCAGGGATGGAGGCTCCTTGTTGCCTTCTCGCTTGAAGGTCTCTGCTCCCTCCTCATTTCCTCTGCTGCTGCCTCTCCTCCAGTCCCTGCACCCAGGCTAATCTCCTCTTTGGAAACAGGAAAACCAGCACTCTGAGCATGCAGGTAGCCTTTCTATTCCCCATTCAGATTTGCTGGCATCTTTGTTTTTGCTCCCTTAGCAGCTGGGGTGTTTTGAAGTACCAATGGGAGAGCAGAGGGGAAGTAAAATGCTCCCCAAATAAGCAGATTAGCACTTTGAGATGACTCGAACTCGTGTTGATGGATTCTTTGAAAGTTATTAAGATCTGTGACCTTGATCATTTGCCATGGGGGCTTAGGGGAAA
Source organism: Balaenoptera musculus (assembly GCF_009873245.2). Classification (NCBI taxonomy): domain Eukaryota; kingdom Metazoa; phylum Chordata; class Mammalia; order Artiodactyla; family Balaenopteridae; genus Balaenoptera; species Balaenoptera musculus. The sequence goes on from NC_045788.1 coordinate 21,550,842, forward strand.
CGTGGGTTATGGTATAAGAGTAAGCCTTCAGAGGGCTGGCTCCCTCTAGGGGAGACATAGGCCCCTCTGCATTGGGACTAAGAGTGAGTTCTGGGCAGCCCCATGCAAGAGAAGATGACAAGAAAGGCAAATGGTGCAGCCCTGGGAGCACTAGAGACACAAAATCTGGGAAGGAAACAAAGCAGGAATGAGGCAACAGAAGAGAGTATATTTTTTTAAATTGGAGTAGTTTATTTACAATGTTGGGTTAGTTTCAGGTGTACAGTAAAGTGATTCAGAGATATATATGTATATATATATACATATATATATATACATATATATATATATACACACACACATATGTATATATATATTCTTTTTCAGATTCTTTTCCCTTATAGGTTATTACAAACTACTGAGTATAGTTTCCTGTGCTATACAGTAGGTCCTTGTTGTTTATCTATTTTACATATAGTAGTGTGTATATGTTAATCCCAACCTCCTAATTTATCCCTCTCCCCACTTTCCCCTTTGGTAACCATAAGTCTGTTTTCTATGTCTGTGAGTATATTTCTGTTTTGTATATAAGTTCATTTGTATCTTTTCTTTTTAGATTCCACGTATAAATGAATCATATGATATTTGTCTTTCTGTCTGGCTTACTTCACTTAGTGTGATAATCTCTAGGTCCATCCATGTTGCTGCAAATGGCATTATTTCATTCTTTTTTATGCCTGAGTGAGAGAGTGTGTTTTTGAGCAGAAATCACCTACTTGAAGTCTGACGTACATCACATGATAGTAGAAAGCTTCTCAAACATTTCAGTAGAACATGATAGGAGCTTCCTCAGTATTGCAGAATTCCCCAGGATAACAGGAAAGGAAGACTGTGTCATCTGGCAAGAGTCCATGAAACTAATTAGTATAGCAAGGCACTGATTCAGAGGTTGCACAGGAATCATTAGTCACTGAACACAGCTGTGCTAGAGCGATGGCCCTCTTGTGTGGCTCAGTGCCCCAGCTGGACACCACCAGTCAGCCCGTGGATATTTTGGAACATAGCTTGGATGCTGCCCATAAGATAAGGGGGCCCCAGTCATGTCCTCACCATGAACCTTACCACTACTCTTCCCTAGAGGCCCTCAGGGACCACATCTGGATCCCTGTCACCCCAGCCTGCAATGGAAACCTGCCCCCAACTCTAACAAGGACAGTTGAAACCACTTTTTCCCAGTTACATGCCAACTGGGTAGACCAGCCCCACCAAAATAAAGTGATTTTATAAAGAATTAAGATGATCTCTTTGGATCAGTTAGAATAGGCTAAGTTGTGCTGCAGTGACAATCAAGTCCCAGTTCTCAGTTACTTAAAATAATTCTCACTTCATATTCACTGCAGAAAAATGGGGGTTCCTCTCTGCTTTTCCCAAGCAGACAGAGAAGCCACACTGCTGCACGCTGAGAAAGAAGAAAAAGAAAGCATGATGGATGGTGCACAAGCCCTTAAAGCTTCTGCCTACAAGTGACACCAATCATTTTTACTCACACTATATTGGCCAAAGCAAGTCATATGGCCACACCTAACTCCAACAAAGCCTGGAAGTGAAATCTACAATATATCTGGAAGAAAAACTGGAAATATTGTATGAACGACACTGATGAACACTATGGTCTGTCCACTTAGTCAGCGATATTCGTTTGACTGCCCTTCCCACATTAAAAACACAACCACCCTTCTCTAAATGAGACAACCTCTAAGTCCCACCTGTTACTGGCTCCAAGTTCAATGTCCAAGTTCTCTGAGTGATTCCTGATGATCTTTTCATTGGGTTGAGATGCATAGGAGGCTCTATATCTGGCCCAGATGTGGCTCCACTCGATCTGGAGACCTACACACTAACAAGAAGAAGTATTTGCTACCACCACAGCCATCACCCCCTCCATATGCGCACACGCACACAAACACGTGCACACACACACACACACACACACACTATACAACAGTGGAATGAAGCAGAATAACCAAAAAACATTTCCACTAAGTAAGAGGAATAGTTAGAGAAACACAGCAGTCTTTGGTCCACAGCAATTCTGAAATTCCTCTGGGCAGATGCTGTAAGGGCCCCTGCCCTAGGGTGAGATATGTTCTTTGTGATCCTTGACTCCATTCTCTGGGAGTTGATTCCTTCCTTCATATCCACCTAGGCCAATCTGAAGACGACATTGTCACTCCATAAATAGAAGCTCTAGTATTATACCTGATGACAATTTATTTAAAATCTATACCACAAAAATTCTTTTCAAACCAAAGTATACATTCATTTTAAAAGAATGTGTGAGAGGGACTTCCCTGGTGGCAAAATAGTTAAGAATGCACCCGCCAAAACAGGGGACACGGGTTCAAGCCCTAGTCCAGGAAGATCCCACATGCCGCGGAGCAACTAAGCCTGTGCACCACAACTACTGAGCCTGGGCTCTAGAGCCCGTGAGCCACAACTACTGAAGCCCACGTGCCTAGAGCCTGTGCTCCACAACAAGAGAAGCCACCGCAATGAGAAGCCCGCACACCACAACAAAGAGTAGCCCTCGCTCACTGCAACTAGAGAAAGCCCGCATGCAGCAGTGAAGACCCAATGCAGCCAAAATAAATAAATAAATAAATAAATATTTTTAAAAATGTTTTAAAAGAATGTGGGAGAAAGAACGGTTACTAGGGTGTTTGAGTATTTCTGTCCCCTTCCCAGATAGATGCTAGGACCACTCTTCCTTGGAGTAAAGTGTGGCCATGTGACTTGCTTTGGCCAATTAAATGTGAGTGGAAGTGCCTTATGTCATTTCCTGGAGGAAACTTTAAGAGCCACTGTTGCAAGGAGGCCCTTTATGTACATGGATGTTTACAGTCCTGTGAGAAAGCACTAGTAAGTCCCCACTTGTGGATAAAGAAACTGAGGGTCTGAGAGGTGAGGTAGCTTACCCAAGGTCACCCCATCAGATTTGCCCAACCTCAACTCTTCAAAGTCTGTTCTCCTTCCACTGTGGCTTGCTGCCACTGTTGCTGATTGGTCATCTTGTTGATGTGATTATGTGTTTGGGAAAATGCAGGAACTGATGTGTATTGACACAAATGCTATAAACCCTTTACCTTCTGAGATATCTGACAACTCCAGAATCAAAACGCCACAGAAACTCTGTATTCTCTTTGCTAATCTCTTGCTGTATACTCCTTCAACTGACCCTCTACAGAACAAGAAAAAAGAGTTTAGGCTTAGGAGTCATAAAAAAATTTGAGTTTGAGTCAAATTCCAGCCCTGCCACTTACTAGCTGTGTGGACCCAGCAGAATCCCTAACTTCCTTGAACTCCTACTTTCTCATCTATTTTTTTTTTTTTTTATCTAGAGTAATACCTTCTCCTTATTACAAGGATTAGGTGATGGGTCCATGGAGTGTGCTTGGCATGTTTCAGTTGAATGAATGTGTAAATTTGAAAACATCTGCTGGTCGCCTCCTCCACCTCCTTCTCTGCTCCTTGCACCTAAACCCAATATGGCAGATTGTCTGCAAGACCTTGGTACACTCTGGCCTCTGTGATTCCATCTTCCCTGTGGCTCCCTGCATGCACTGACCTTCTCCCCTTCCCCAGGACTAATGCTTACACACACACCCTGCCCTCCCAGGTCCATCTATAGGTGAGAAAAAAGGTCACTGAGGCTGGAGAAGAGTCAGTCAGAAGACAAGTGCTGGAAGATGGGGTTGATGGTATAGGAGAGAACCTGATCATCCAGGCTTCTGGGCATGGAGAAGAACTGAGTATCTTCCCTGAGGGGAATGATAATCTATTGGTGAATTTTCAGCATAAGAGAAAAATCCTTTAAAATCTTTAAAATTGGGCTTTATTGGATGAAAAAGAGTTTGCTAGGAAGATAAAGATGGCAACAGCATATAGCATGGCAGAGAAGCTTGACGTCAGCATGCCCAGGGTGCCCTATCACTGGAACGTGCATGGACTGGAATGAGTTGAGAGGAGGCTGAGATAAGGAGTTGAGGCCAGACCATAGGACGCCATCTTGCCTTGTTAGGAACTTGGATTCTCATGAATATTTACATGCTCCCTGGAGTCATGTTTTTGTCTTGGAAGGAGACATCAAAAGGTCTTTCAATAGGACATGGCACTGTGAAATTGATGGCCTATAATGCAGCCTTTATCTCGGCATGTTTCTAAACCTTCCGAAGTCCACTTATATACACGCTATAAGCCCGCTGTGTGAACGAACCCCTTTGGGTCTGTAATCGTGGGGAGTTTTTCAAGTACTTTTGAGGTTGGCAAGGGAACTGGTTCCCATTTGTGAAATTTCCAGTCGGGGTTTAACAATGAGGATAGAAAATAATGTGCTAGCAGCTGCTTGCTCCCGGGAACTGGCTCCAGCACTGAGGCTGGGCGGTGTCCTGCAGCCCCAATTAGCCTACTGTGCCCTGTTCGTGAACTGGAAAGCCAAAGTAATTGGTGGAACTTTATTTTCATTGGTATTTTTTCCAGTAATTAAAAAAAAAAAAATTGAGACTTCATTTACACTTAAGAAATGTTGCCAGTACGGCCTAGAGCAGGCAGCCTATTTTAATTCTTGAGAAGGGCTTTTGAAGTCAGGATGGACCTCGCCTTTCAAGAAAGTCCTCCTTCCTCTGTGTGGCAGCTGCATGCCACCTGACCATCACCTCTGTGCTCCGTGTCAGTGTTCTGGGGATGGAATCAGACCCTCTCTCCTGGCCGAGATCAGTCTGTACTGACTCAGAAACGGCTGCCTTTGGACAAATACCAGGTCCCTGTCTCTCTCTGGGTCACGCCATTGGAGAAGATTATTTAAAAGACTAATTAATTTGTCCTTTTCCTTAGAGTCCCTACTCATCCATTTTTAACAGCAAAAACTCAAGTTCTATCCATATATGGTAAAAACTGTATAATCACATCTGCTTTGTGCCTGGACCTCTACACTGGGCCCAACCAACCAGGGCCTGTAACTCAGCTGTCGTGGGGGTGAATCGGGAAGGCTGCTGATGTGCCAGACCACAGCCTTAGGGAGACCCCGGGGTTTCAGAGAGATGCCTCAGCAGGTGACACCCCAGGGCACCTCTCCCCCAACACGACAACCAGAGCAATTCTGTTTTATCCATTTTGTATGATATCAGGGCAAGAGTTCTGTTAATGAAATAGCTGAACATGTTTGAAGAAACATAGTTCTAGACATGCACCCCAGTAAGCACCACCCTGCCCTCTGCCTGAGCCTCATCTGCTCTTGGGGGAGCTCATCACAGACTTCTCTGCTTGTGGCTCTGTCCCCAGAGACCACCTCATCCCTTCCTCTGCTGGGGCCTCTCCTCCAGTGCTCTGGACCTTGACCTTCCTAGAGTGTCTAGCTTTGCCCGTTCCTGACGGTGGCAACCCTCTGGTCTTGGATGAGGAGGGCTTTCTACCCTAGCTCCTGGTCTGGCTGAGTCCTACCCCCTACTTAACAAATAAAGCAGTGGAAGATAAAGAAGGGGATGGTTCTAAAAATTAGAACCTGTTAAGGGACTGATACAGAACTCCCATTGTGGCTTTGGGGAGGAGCCAAGGCAAAGAACAGGAATGGCCAAAAAAGGAATAAAAAGGCAGAAATAACCCTGAGGGTTGCAATAATCAATAGCATCTGTTCCTCAGACAAAGAGGAATTAGAGCCACATGTGGACCTGAGATCTGCTGTACATTTTCAGGTCATTTTTTTTTTTTTTTTTTTTTTGCCAGACACTAAAAGTAGCTCAGAGACTTGGAATACATGCCGTCACTTAATAAGCTTGGTCTAATTTAATACAAATTCTCTTAATAAAGTCTGTGTTGAAATTATTCTGCATCCCTGGGGGTCTCTGCTGCTGGGAGAAAGAGGCACGTGCTAGCACAGTCCGCTTTACATCCAAGTGGCATTTCCTGAGGGGTTCATGAAGCTCGGTCCCACAGGTTCCTCAAGGAGGCCAAGGTCCAGTTTGGGAAACTGCATAAACCATCCCCACAGCACCACATTGAAGAGTCACAATGCACATTTGCTTATTCAAAGCTCTCAAAAGCCTGCCAAGAAACCAATCAGTTTGACATTACTTAACCTATGTTTCTCAATCGTATTCCACTACGGAACTCACTCTTTGTGGAATAGTGTTCTTGGAGCACTGTTTGGGAAACATCTCATTGGAGTTATTAATGCAGATCTCCACCCGCTACTAGGGCATGAGTTTGCAGAAAGTAAGGACTATCTGCTCTCACAGATTCTCCTCCCCTTCTCTTTCCTCCTACTTCATGTCCTGGAGAAGGTCAATAATTAATGTTTATTGAATTATACCCCATTTTTGAGTTTGTTTTGACAAAGGCATATGGTTCATGGTCTGACACACAGGGATGACTAACAGGGTGTCTCTTTGCATTGTCTGTATTAAAAAACCAAGAAAAGATGATTCTAGGACCTGGAGTTCATTTGACATGAGGATATATTGGTTTAAAGACAACACAGATGAAATCAGCTTTAAACTTCAGGCATTCATGTGTGGAAACATAGTATAACTGAGTTACAATTTTAAGATTGAATCTTATTCTGAAAGTTATATTAATTAGAAAATTTGACAAGGGTCTTAGAGTAAAAACATTGTCATTTTAACTTCTCTGAGAGGCACACCAGAGTGGGGAGAAAAAAACAAGAGAAGGCCACTGAAGAAAGAGACAGAAAACTCACGTGACATCATCTCATTTCAGAGTCCCTTGGTTCTTGCTGTCACCAGAACTAGCGGCCAATTTTGAGTTCCTGCACTGTGCTCAGCCCTGGCTTGTCTTCTGTTTAACAACCCTATGGTGTGGCTGTGATTATTATCCCCATTTTGCAGATGAGGAAACTAAGACTCAGAGAACATAAGGACCTTGGGAAAGGTCACCTAGAGCCTGGATTTGCACCCAGGTCTGTGCCACCCAGAGTCCTCACCCTTAATTATGCAGCTACACCACCTCTGCTTCTAGGGACATGTAAAGTCAGATGGTGTTTCACAGCCAAGTAAGGAAGACCAGAGGATTCTGGAATCTGGGGTCAAACCATTTACCCAGACTCCTTGGGCATTTTTCCCACAGATCAGACAAAATCAAGCTGAGGCTAAAGATAACCACTGGCCCATCGGGCATTATGGTTTAATGGGAGGGTTGAGTTTGGAATCAGAAGAGAATTCCAGACCTTCACTACTGCTGCTTATCTGCTCTGAGTCTTTGAGGACTGTGTCTTGCCTCTGTGGTCCTGGAGAGTGGAGGGGCCATCCTGGGTGATATATGAGGGCCCTTCTAACTCCATCAACTTAGGTCCCCAACCCCAGAGTAATGACTTTTGTGGTCATCCCATAAGTCATATGTTTCACTCAGAACATGCCATGTAAATGTTTGCTGGAAAGGCTGGAGGGAGGGAGACATAAAAACCAAAGGATCGAGGAAGCCTGCTGAGAATGTGTCATGGCCAGCCCTGATGGCAGAGTGTCCCTGTCCACAAGTCCCTGCAAATACAGTTCAACCCCCGGGGTTGCACGGACAGTTTTAAAAGCTGCAGCTTATGGGGGTCTATTACACACTTCACTTAGTCTTTGCGTTCCATGTGTGTCTCCATCACTGAAATGAGGAAATGAGAGAAAGCAAGATTTCAGATGGTCTCACCATTTGCATTGCTCAAAATTGATATGCAACCATCCATGAAATTGTGTTCATTGAGGAGTGTCCCCATCAACAAACCATGCACAGAGCAGCCTCCAACTCAAGCAAGAGGGAACGTGGCCCCCACTACTTTCCGTGGGTTTCTCAGACTAAATAGCTGTGGGAATAACAGCAGGGAAAGAAAAAAAAAAAAGACCAGCAGCATCCGCATACACTTTGCAAGGGGAAGAGACTTAGTACGTTCACATGACACAGATCTTTTACTCAGAGGAAGGTGAATATGACTGATTCTAAAGCTACATAGAGACAGTACGTTCACACGACACAGATCTTTTACTCAGAGGAAGGTGAACATGACTGATTCTAAAGCTACATGAACAGTTGATGGGCTCACCTCTCAGTGGAAAGAAAGCTGAGTGGGAATTCATTCCCAATGCAAACTCTGACTCAGAATAACACAGGCGACGTTAAATCACACTTGCTAAATACTATTATTTTTCAGGACAACCGTGTTTCCCAGCAAACTTGACACAAATCATTGGGACTTGCTGCTGAAATCATTCAGTGTCTACAGAACCCAGTGTAATTGGACATTCTCCCCCAGCCTTGTGTCAGTCCCAACCTGTCCCCATCTTTCTGAAGCACCCCAATTATGACATCCTCCAAGAAATGTTGCTTGAACCCTCCCAGCCATATGTATTTTATGGCGTGCAGGTCAAAGGCTTGGGAGCAAGCAAGACCTGAGTTTGAATCAGAATTTCACTAACTTCTGCCCGTAGGGCATTAGGCCAGTTACCTAGCTTTGAAAACATCATCTGTAAAAGGAGTTGTACGTTTAGCAGGTAAGAATCTGGATTCACAAAAAAAAAAAAAGGAGTTTTTCCACATCCGTCTTAGTTTCATTTCAAGCCCCACTTCTATCTGAGTGGAGGAGATTTAACCTTGACAAATTTGGAATTCTCCCATTTCCTTAGGGTGCCAGCTGATTTAAGGGGGCTGTATTGTATAAGGCGCTAGGGTGTCAAGGGGCCTCCAGTCATCTTTCCATGCAGGTATCCACTGAAATAGTGCCCATCTCTTTAGTCCTCAGTCATTAATGGTCCTTTAGGGCCATCAGTGCTCTCTGTATTCCCTTGCCTTACTTAGGGGCAAAGAAATAGCTCTGCTGCTTCTCATGCTCTCTGTGAAACCATCCATGGTCCATCTGTCCAGATGCGCCAGGCTGGCATTCCCTCCCAATATCACACACCCCTTCCAGGGCTCAGCCCAGGTGGTGGGCCTCAGGTGCCCTCACTCTGCATCTCTTTCATCTTATCCCCCCACCCCCTTCCCTGCCACCCGCCACTCTGGGGTATCATTTCCTAGACTGGGGGAAGGCAGATTTTCTTCCTCTATTTTTCCCCAGATGTTGACGATACCCACATCTTCCCCACCCTCCTAAAGGTTTAGGATTCTACAAATGAAAATGAGGAAGAGATTCAGCTTCAAGCCCCTTCTGCTCTTCTCCCGTCACAACCCTCCCTGCAGCAATCACAAGGCAGAGGTGCGTTTAAGTGGAGGGTAAGATGGGAGAAATCAGAAGAAGAGAGGCATATTCTTATTCACTTGATGAATATTTCTTCATAATGGCCCAGAAGGCCAGGTTTGATTTTGGAATTCTTTTATTAAAAATTGTGGCTTCAGAAAAAAATAAAGAAGAGAGGCTATGATCTCAAAAGTACTATCCTGCCACTTAAGCATTAAATAAAGTAGTATATGAAAGAATTTGCCATGTTTTAGGGACCTAATATTCAACCATGTATGTTATTTTATTTCCCCTCTGATCTGTTGGACACTTTGTCTAAATCACGTGTTTGGAAATTAATCATGCACTGCCTTAGAACATCTGCTGTACTGGAAATTTACTCATATTTTTATTTTACTTTTCCAGTGTCTATTCTCCCAACTAAATGTGAGCTCCTAGGGAACACAGTTACATCTTATAATCAACTGAATCAAACAGAAGGCTAGGCAAACAGAAAACACTTTAAAAATGTGTGCAGATCTAACCTCAGGAATCCAAAATTGTGTTTGCAAATATTTAGAGAAGGTTCTTTGTATTAGAAATCAGGTTATTTTCTTTTCTTAAAATAATTCACAAGCATGTGTATGTCTAAATGTTAGCAGGGGAGCCATGTGGTGTGTGCAGACACCCTAGATATTAAATAGGAAGCGATTTTTCAATGTATCCATTATTTTTTTAAAATCCTACATCACAACCACCTCTGAGTGCAAATATATTTCCAATTTCTGCTGGCATCCTATTGCAAAATGCTAATAGAATTGCTTTCCTGGAGCTGCATCACTAATAAACAGAGTGCATCACAGATCTGGGATTCTTGAGTCAAAAATAGGAAATATGGATATTTGCTGAACGAAAATACTGTGTAGGAAGATGTCTTGGCATCCAGGAGAGTCACAGAGTGTGGTCTTTAAGGATGGAGCTGCTGAGTGAGCAGTTGAGGTGTCCTGGATGGCAGACCACAGCGGCTCTCTCCCAGCCGCATTCTAGACTGGGCTGCCCAGTACCACTAGGATGCCCAGCTGGTCCTGAGCACAGATGGATGAACTCAATCTCTAGAGCCCACATTTCACCAATTCCTGCTCATGTGCCCTTGGCTACTTTCTCCTGTAAGCCCAAGTTTCCTATGTAACTATAGAAAAAGTACCTACCGGAGGAATCAGGCTCCCTAACTTCAGATTATAATACAAAGCTACAGTAATCAAGACAGTATGGTACTGGCACAAAAACAGAAATATAGATCAATGGAACAGGATAGAAAGCCCAGAGATAAACCCACACACTTATGGTCACCTTATCTTTGACAAAGGAGGCAAGGATATACAATGGAGAAAAGACAGCCTCTTCAATAAGTAGTGCTGGGAAAACTGGACAGCTACATGTAAAAGAATGAAATTAGAACACTTCCTAACACCATACACAAAAATAAACTCAAAATGGATTAAAGACCTAAATGGAAAGCCAGATACTATAAAACTCTTAGAGGAAAACATAGGCAGAACAATCTATGACATGAATCACAACAAGATCTTTTTGACCCACCTCCTAGACAAATGGAAATTAAAACAAAAATAAACAAATGGGACCTAATGAAACTTAAAAAGCTTTTTGCACAGCAAAGGAAACCATAAACAAGACGAAAAGACAGCCCTCAGAATGGGAGAAAATATTTGCAAACAAAGCAACTGACAAAGGATTAATCTCCAAATTATACAAGCAGCTCATGCAGCTCAATATGAAAAAAAACAAGCAACCCAATCTAAAAATGGGCAGAAGACCTAAATAGACACTTGTCCAAAGAAGATATACAGATTGCCAACAAACACATGAAAGGATGCTCAACATCACTAATCATTAGAGAAATGCAAATCAAAATTACAATGACGTATCACCTCACACCGGTCAGAATGGCCATCATCAAAAAGTCTACAAACCATCAATGCTAGAGAGGGTGTGGAGAAAAGGGCACCCTCTCGCACCGTTGGTGGGAATGTAAATTGATACAGCCACTATAGAGAACAGTATGGAGGTTCCTTAAAAAACTAAAAATAGAACTACCATATGACCCAGCAATCCCACTACTGGGCATATACCCTGAGAAAACCATAATTCAGAAAGAGTCATGTATCACACTGTTCATTGCAGCTCTACTTACAATAGCCAGGACATGGAAGCAACCTAAGTGTCCATCAACAAATGAATGGATAAAGAAGATGTGGCACATATATACAATGGAATATTACTCAGCCATAAAAAGAAACGAAAATACCTAGAAACACATGACAATGAAAACACGACAACACAAAATCTATGGGATGCAGCAAAAGCAGTTCTAACAGGGAAGTTTATAGCAATAAAATCCTACCTTAAGAAACAAGAAACATCTCAAATAAACAACCTAACCTTACACCTAAAGCAATTAGAGAAAGAAGAACAAAACAATCCCAAAGGCAGCAGAAGGAAAGAAATCATAAAGATCCCATCAAAAATAAATGAAAAAAGAAATGAAGGAAATGATAGCAAAGATCAATAAAACTAAAAGCTGGTTCTTTGAGAAGATAAACAAAATTGATAAACCATTAGCCAGACTCATCAAGAAAAAAAGGGAGAAGACTCAAATCAATAGAATTAGAAATGAAAAAGGGGAAGTAACTGACACTGCAGAAATACAAAGGAGCATAAGAGATTACTACAAGCAACTATATGCCAATAAAATGGACAACCTGGAAGAAATGGACAAATTCTTAGAAATGCACAACTTCCAGGACTGAACCAGGAAGAAATAGAAAATATGAACAGACCAATCACAAGCACTGAAATTGAAACTGTGATTAAAAATCTTCCAACAAACAAAGCCCAGGACCAGATGGCTTCACTGGCGGATTCTATCAAACATTTAGAGAAGAGCTAACACCTATCCTTCTCAAACTCTTCCAAAATATAGCAGAGGGAGGAACACTCCCAAACTCATTCTACGAGGCCACCATCACCCTGATACCAAAACCAGACAAAGATGTCACAAAGAAAGAAAACTACAGGCCAATATCACTGATGAACATAGATGCAAAAATCCTCAACGAAATACTAGGAAACGGAATCCAACAGCACATTAAAAGGGTCATACACCATGATCAAGTGGGGTTTATCCTGGGAATGCAAGGATTCTTCAATATATGCAAATCAATCAATGTGATAAACCATATTAACAAATTAAAGAAGAAAAACCATATGATCATCTGAATAGATGCAGAAAAAGCTTTTGACAAAATTCAACACCGATTTATGATAAAAACTCTCCAGAAAGTGGGCATAGAGGGAACCTACCTCAGCATAATAAAGGCCATATACGACAAACCCACAGCAAACATCATTCTCAATGGTGAAAAACGGAAAGCATTTCCTCTAAGATCAGGAACAAGACAATGAAATCCACTCTCACCACTATTATTCAACATAGTATTGGACGTCCTAGCCATGCCAATCAGAGAAGAAAAAGAAATAGAAGGAATCCAAATCGGAAAAGAAGCAGTAAAGCTGTCACTGTTTGCAGATGACATGATACCATACATAGAGAATCCTAAAGATGCTACCAGAAAACTACTAGAGCTAATCAACGAATTTGGTAAAGTAGCAGGATACAAAATTAGTGCACAGAAATCTCTTGCATTCCTATACACTAATGATAAAAAATATGAAAGTGAAATTAAGAAAACACTCCCATCTACCATTGCAACAAAAAGAATAAACTATCTAGGAATAAACCTACCTAAGGAGGCAAAAGACCTGTATGCAAAAAATTATAAGACACTGATGAAAGAAATTAAAGATGATACAAACAGATGGCGAGATATACTATGTTCTTGGATTGGAAGAATCAACATTGTGAAAATGACTATACTACCCAAAGCAATCTACAGATTCAACGCAATCCCTATCAAACTACCACTGGCATTCTTCACAGAACTAGAACAAAAAATTTCACAATTTGTATGGAAAGAGAAAAGACCCCAAATAGCCAAAGCAATCTTGAGAAAGAAAACGGAGCTGGAGGAATCAGGCTCCCTGACTTCAGACAATACTACAAAGCTACAGTAATCAAGACAATATGGTACTGGCACAAAAACAGAAATATAGATTAATGAAACAGGATAGAAAGCCCAGAGATAAACCCACGCCCATACGGTCACCTTATCTTTGATAAAGGAGGCAAAAGTGAGAAAAGACAGCCTCTTCAATAAGTGGTGCTGGGAAAACTGGACAGCTACATGTAAAAGAATGAAATTAGAACACTCCCTAACACCATACACAAAAATAAACTCAAAATGGATTAAAGACCTAAATGGAAAGCTAGACACTGTCAAACTCTTAGAGGAAAACATAGGCAGAACGATCTATGACATAAATCACAGGAAGATCCTTTTTGACCCACCTCCTAGAGAAATGGAAATAAAAACACAAATAAACAAATGGGACCTAATGAAACTTAAAAGCTTTTGCACAGCAAAGGAAACCATAAACAAGACCAAAAGACAACCCTCCGAATGGGAGAAAATATTTGCCAATGAAGCAACTGACAAAGGATTAATCTCCAAGATTTACAAGCAGCTCATGCAGCTCAATAACAAAAAAACAAACAACCCAATCCAAAAATGAGCAGAAGACCTAAATAGACATTTCTACAAAGAAGACATACAGATTGCCAACAAACACATGAAAGACTGCTCAACATCACTAATCATTAGAGAAATGCAAATCAAAACTACAATGAGACATCATCTCACACAGGTCAGAATGACCATCATCAAAAAATCTACAAACAATAAATGCTGGAGAGGATGTGGAGAAAAGGGAGCCCTCTTGCACTGTTGGTGGGAATGTAAATTGATACAGCCACTATGAACAGTATGGAGGTTCCTTTAAAAACTACAAATAGAACTACCATAAGACCCAGCAATCCCACTACTGGGCATATACCCTGAGAAAACCATAATTCAAAGAGTCATGTACCACAATGTTCATTGCAGCTCTCTTTACAGTAGCCAGGACATGGAAGCAACCTAAGTGTCCATCATCAGATGAATGGGTAAAGAAGATGTGGCACATATATACAATGGAATATTACTCAACCATAAAAAGAAATGAAATTGAGTTATTTGTAGTGAGGTGGATGGACCTAGAGTCTGTCATACAGAGTGATGTAAGTCAGAAAGAGAAAAACAAATATCGTATGCTAACACATATATATGGAATCTAAAAAACAAACCAAAAAATGTTCATGAAGAACCTAGGGGCAAGACGGGAATAAAGACACAGACCTACTAGAGAATGGGCTTGAGGATACGGGGAGGGGGAAGGGTAAGCTGGGACAAAATGAGAGAGTGACATGGACATATATACACTACCAAATGTAAAATAGATAGCTAGTGGGAAGCAGCCGCATAGCACAGGGAGATCAGCTCGGTGCTCTGTGTCCACCTAGAGGGGTGGGATAGGAGGGTGGGAGGGAGACACAAGAGGGAGGGGATATGGGGATATATGTATACATAGAGCTGACTCACTTTGTTATACAGCAGAAACTAACACAACATTGTAAAGCAATTATACTTCAATAAAGATGTAAAATAATAAATAAATAAATAAAAAGAATAAGTACCTACCTCCCAAGAGCTTGATGAAGATTCAACAGCATTGGGCACATAGTTCATGCCAGTAATTGAGAGTTGTTGTTGGATCTGCTGCTCCAAGTGGGGGACAAGGCGGGGAACGGATGACCACCTGGATGCCTTGGAGAGTGGCAGCTCTACCACTCAGACCCAGGCTCACAGCCTTCTTCCTGCAGGTCAACAGAAGTGTCCCTTTACTAGGGCAGGGACATGCTAATGGCTGTGAGGAGCGCCCTATCCATGAGGGCTTTGAGGGCCTAAATCCAAAGACCCCACATTGGCTCCCCCATACCCAAAGCCACGGCCACCTCAGGTCATCCCTCAAAGCCAAATCTGTGGACTGATCACTTCAATAGAGGCTTCTCCTTTCATTTCCAAAGTGAAGATGCTCTGGGTGTCAAGTAACAACGGTCTGAGTTAAAGCAGCTTAAGCTGTAAAGATGGATGATTGGCTGCCACAGCTGAGGACACCCCGTGGTAAAGCAGTGAGGAGGTCTGCTCAGGGTTCGCTCAGCCTGGTCTACTCTCCTGGCTCCACCCCCTCCAGGAATTGCCTTGGTTGTCCCTGGTCTGCTTGCAGGGTGGCTGCAGCCGCTCTCAGCCTTCTATCTTCACCTAATGATCTCCAGGGAAAGACAGCAAGAGTAGGTCCCAGAAACTTTCTAGAGAGAAGATGGAAGCTCTTTTCCCAGAGGCTGCCAGTCAATTTCTCCACTCATCTCACTGGCTTAAATTTGGTCTTATGATTATCCCTAGAGCAACTCCTATGGCTTTTTGGATGCCAGATGCTGATTGGCTTCACCTTGGTACGAGGGGTCCCAAGTACATGCTTCATTCAGTCCCTGGAGCAATGGAGACGGAATAACCTGATTACCTTTGACTAAACAGAGTCCATCCCTGGAACTCAAGTAAACCCCCCAAACCTCAGGGCTGCCATTGCAAGAGGACAGGAGTGAGATGGATGCTGGAGAGACACCACAGGTCTACTACTCTGCTGGACCATCTTCTTCAATTCAGCAAACAATTATGAAGTATCTGCCGTGTGCCAGGCAGGGTGCAAGATGCTTGATGACACAGGGACAGGGGCCCATGTTATTGAGAGGGATAAGTGAGCCAACTTGTGCAAAGTGCCTGAGGCAACCCTCAGGCCCTAATACCTGTTCAGGATTGTCCTCATTACAATGAATCCTGCATGAGTACTCCCTGCCATCCAGGAGACAGACTTAAACAATAAATTCTAGCAGCCTATGGAGAGGGGCAAGAGGAAGCCTGTGGGTGGCATAAAGGAGAGAGCTGACTCAAGTAGTATGCAGAAGCCTGGCCTCAAGAAGTGTACAGCCCAATGGTCCTTAACCTTGACTTCATGTTTGATTCACCCGAAAGAGATAGACAGAGGAATGGATAGAGAAGATGTGGTATATATATACAGAGTGGAATATTACTCAGCCATCAAAAAGAATGAAATAATGCCATTTTGCAGGAACATGAGTGGACCTAGAGATGATCATACTAAGTGAAGTAAGTCA
The DNA here is from genome assembly GCF_009873245.2 of Balaenoptera musculus. Classification (NCBI taxonomy): domain Eukaryota; kingdom Metazoa; phylum Chordata; class Mammalia; order Artiodactyla; family Balaenopteridae; genus Balaenoptera; species Balaenoptera musculus. Next base: position 21,567,272 of record NC_045788.1, read on the forward strand.
GACAGAGAAAGACAAATAGTATAAAATCACTTATGTGTGGAATCTAAAAAAAAAAATAGATACAAATGAACTTATTTACAAAACAGAAAGAGATTCACAGACATAGAAAACAAACTTATGGTTACCAAAGGGGAAAGAGCAGGGTTGAGGGATAAATAGAAGGTTGGGATTAACATATGCATACTACTATATAGAAAATAGATAACCGACAAGGACCTACTGTATAGCACAGGGAACTATACTATATTCAATATTTTATAATAACTTATAGGGGAAAAGAACCTGTGCCATATAACTGAAACTAACACAACGTTGTAAATCAACTATACTTCAATTTTTAAAAAAACTCCCCACACCAGTTAGGTCACAATCTCTGGGGGTGGGACCCTTCACCAGGGTCAGTTTATCTGTTTAAATATCCCCAGGTGATTAAAATGTGTAGCCGAAGTCAAGAACCACCCCTTATAGGCTATTGAAGACATAAAGCACACATACATTAACTAACAACGCTGAGCTGTAAGTGTGCATTAAAATGAACTATTGTGTTCCAGGCTCAGAGCAGGGAGAGGGCAAGGTAGGCAGGGCGCTTAAGGGGCCTTGAAGAACCAGTGGGATCTGCCTGATCTGAGCAGTCTGGAGGTGGTATCTCAGTGTGAGAGGAACGGGTGTGAGCAAATATATGTGTGCAGACCTAGAGGGTGTATCAGTCTGGACCCAGTCAGGAGAGAGAAACCACACAGTAATTTCAACAGGAAATATAAAAAATTATTAACTATAACAGCGTATTAGAATAATGAAGGATTAGCTGCTAAGTAGAGAGAACTCTGAAGACTATAGGAATGCAGATATCAGGATACCCACCCTCCCTAGGGCTGAGAAACAGCACCCTGTGGAGAGCCCTCTGCCACCCAGGCAGAGGTCCAGACTTTGCTGACACAGCGTGGCTCTCTGCAGGGCAGAGAAATCGCTGTGGTGTTACTCTGGCAGAACCTTCCAGGAACCTGCCCTCCAGATGCTGGGGAAAGCTGTTCACAGGGAGGTTTCTCGTGGAGCACACGGATGGGGGCCACTGCTGAGACAGCGCAGGAGAACCAGGAGGCAAAACCCAGCAGTGTCCCCTACAAGCAAGTGGAGGCTCAGGGAGGCAATAGAAGCTCCTCAGGGAATTAGCAAAGCTGGATTTCCACCCAGATCCATCTTTCCTGTACATTCAGCTACCTCTCTGAACAAACAGAAGTGCAAGATCAAGACTAAGATCATTGACATAAGCTGCCCAGGGATGGAAGGGGTCTGTGCTCAGTGACGTCAGTGAGGAGGGCCTCGTGGAGGAGGTGAGGCTTCCAATGGACCTTAGGGGGGCTTTTATTTTAAGAAAACGGGGGAGAAAAATGTCAAGAAGTGGCTTCCAGGCTGCCTTTGCAACACAAGCCGCGTTGAACAATTTCACACGCAGAAGAGCCAACCTGGGCTCAGACAGGACTCAGCACAACCAGTAGAGGGAACAGTAAAAAACTCTTAGGTGACGAGAAGAAGGTCAGAGGTAGAACAGAATCAAGGAAGCCCTTATATGCCAGAGAACCTGGATCTGAGCAGATGTGAAATCAACTCACTGTGAGAGAGTCAGAACCCAGGGACCTGGGGCTTCTAGGACCCCTCAATTGCATGCCAGCCTCTCTGTGGAATGAATACAGAAGAGCAAATGCCAGCTCTGCAGTCACACACACCACTAGAGTACCAGCTCCAGCATTTAGCTGTGTGTCCTGGGGCAAGTCCCTCAACCTTTCTGTGTCCCGGGGTTCTTCATCTGTCAGTTGGAAACAATGATCCCTTCTTTGCAGGCTCGCTCAGGGGAAGTCCCCAGCAGACAGCCTGGCACACAGCACGTCTTTCATCACTGGTAGATTCTCCCTCTCCTACTTTTACTCTGTAGGCCCTTCCTGTCTTATAAGACATCCCGTGCCTCTGAAAGTAAATGTTTTAAATTCAGGAATTCCAGATTCCTAAATAGGTGCACCTGGAGGAATGCCAAGGTCAAGGTCTTGGCGGCCAATACCATCCTCTTGAGACTCGGGGCTTCACAACTCTGCGCTCACCACTTGGAAGGAAAAGCTCGGGTTTAGGGGATGCAGCCACTGTGTTCTTGGCTCCCCAGCCAGATGGCGCCTTGAAGCGACGTTTCCTACCCAGTGTCCGCAGGGCAAATAACGATGCTTCTTTCTCTTTTAGGAGGAGAAGTCACCAAGCCGCGCTTTGCTCAGTTCTTCCACGGCAGCCTGGCCAGTCTCACCATCCGCCCTGGCAAAATGGATAGTCAGAAGGTGATTTCCTGCCTGCAGGCCTGCAAGGAAGGGCTGGATATCAATTCCCTGGAAAGCCTGGGCCAAGGAATAAAGGTAAGGAAGGAGCCAGCATCGCGCCCGGTGAGACAGTGCTTTGTGAGGCAAAGGCTGCTAAACACCAGTGCAATCCTGGAAGCAGAGTCATTTCCTGCCACATCACACTGAGCTGGTACCACGGCAAAGGTGCTGCCACAGCAGGGAGATTCGGGACCATGACTGCACAACAGACTCTGCGCCGTCTCCTGAAATTCCTAGATGAAGCCCTCGAGTGTGATCAGTTCAGTGCACAAAAGCAGGCACACGTTCAATGTCTACCTGGAGGGAGTTGTTATGTTTCATTGTTTCCTGGGTTGGTGGGTTGCTTTGTTGTTTATTTGCCCAAAGGAACTGAAGGAGCATGCAAGCATAACTTTCAGAAATACAGAAAAGTAGGATTAAAAGTTTGGACCATGGAAACTACTAATTACAAAGGAAGGTCACCCCGGGGTGGGTGGAATTAGAAAGCAGATGCAGAGGTCACTGGGTCTTATGTTGTTAAGTTGAGGCCCAGATTGGGCTCCAGGCAATGTCTGGCTGCCAGAGGGAATATGAACAGATTCACGATTTTGTCATCCACACAAAATAAAACTCTTCAAGTGATCCAAGGGAATCCAAGCTGCATTTTGAGAAAAGCTCCTCCTGAGGGGGGCAGGATGTGGCTGACTGTCCTCATCGAGCACCTCCCCGCCCACGATGGGCAGGGATAGATCTGGCCTCACCTGGACCGAGGAGCGCCCGCCTGCATCAGGCCTCGGGGTCCTGAGCAAAGAAGAGGGTAAACATCATCACAGCCCCGCTCCATCATAGCGGACCCCAGTGACAGCAGGCAGCCCCTTGGCCTCCTCTCTGGGAGTAAGGGCAGCCCACCCTCTGTCTCCAGGGGCACAGGACAGCCCCATGAGGCCCCAGCGGCTGTGAAAGTTTCCCAAGGAGGGAGTGACCAGGACAGAGGTTTCCCACCACCTCCCATCCGTCCCCACTCAGCACTGCCCATGGAGCTGCCCGGCCTCCCCACCCCAGGCCTGTCTCTCCTGGACAGGGGTCACCCCTCCAACAGAGGGCCCTCTCATTTACGCTCTCAGTGGTTGACTGCTTGTGAGGCTCTGACTTGGGCTGGCCTTGGAGGGACCAGTGATCTGGGCAAATCATGCCTCGACTTCACGTTGCAGTCACTTCAGCAAACATTCCGCGGACACCCGTATCATTTGGTTCTGGGCTGGGGAGAGGGACACGAAAATGAATGTTCCAAGATTATTGTCTTTGGGACACTCAGTGGCCCAAGCAGACACCTGTAATCTGGTGCTCCAATGATGATGAGCCCTGACATTTACTGAGGGTCTCCTGGGTACCAGGCACTGTTCTAAAACCTTTATGGGTTTAACTCACTTAAGCCCCAGAACAACCTATGATAAATGTACCATGAATCTTCCCATTTTGCACATGAGGAATGGAAGGCCTGGAAGGGAAAGAAAGTTGCCAAGGATCCCAGAGTGAGTCAGGAGCAGAGCCAGAATGTGATCGCAGGCAATTCTGCTCCAGAGCTTCAGAACCTGGAGCAACAGCGGTGAGGGAAGGCTCCTTGGAGGAGGTGAAGTCTGAGCGTATTGTTCAGGATGGGTAAGAGCCAACCAGGAAAAGGGCAGGCAGTGGGTGGCAGGGGAGAGGGCAGGGCGGTCACTCTAGGCAGAAAGCCAGTGTTACAAGTGCCCAAATTGCAGGAGGAAAGCTAGAAAGTGGGGCCAGAGAGGTAGGCAGAGGCCAGGTCATGGGGCCTTGTTAATGTCTGGTGTTTACCATTTTTTCTGTTGGCAACAAGCAACCATTGAAGGGCTCCACGCAAGGGAGCATGATCTGGACAGGCGTGGGGTTCAGAATGCTCACCCTGGAGCCCTGGTCAGAGGGGGAAGGTGGGAGGAGTACACAGGCAGGGTAAAGCATGAATGACTTTCCAGAACATATTGTTTAACATGCAAGAAACACATACACACAAGTGCTCTCGATTGCTAATCACCTGTCTGAAGGAAACTCACAAGACTGCCTGTACTGCAAAGGCCAGCATTCCACCTGTCAACTTCATGGCAGCTGGCCCAGGCAAGCCCCTCATGGCACATTTCATACAGATATCCTCACAAGCAGAGCCTGGGGTTTGACCCTTGGTCTACTGTTTGTATTATTCCCTCAGTGTTTTGTCAAGCCAGTGAAATCTGTCCTCCAACAGATCCAGAATCTGTCCCCTCTCTGATTCTGGATTTGCTCCCTGCCTCTGCGTGGATCTTCTCTGCTCTGGACCATCCCATGGGGCCACAGTTGCAGGATTCCAAGCACCACAGAACAAATAAACCAAAGATGCTGGACTTAAAAGCCACACGTTCTTAGAACTATAAATTAAGAACCATAGCAATTCCTACATAGCGGTCCTAGCCTGTGAAAGAGGAAGTGCTAAATGAAGTGGCACCCAGAGCTGTGGGGAATGGAGGAGGCACATCTGACTTTTTAGAATACCACCTGCTCAGAACCAGTCACTGCAAATGATCCCTTCCCATCCTTAGGGCGCGGCGGGCAAGAACTAGTTCATTGTATGAGAAGTTAATGATACGGGCAAGAACTAGTTCATTGTATGAGAAGTTAATGATAACACACGCGATGTTACGGTGCACCCACTGGGGGCTAGTTTAAGCTCATTATCCCTACTCTTCACAACAAATTAAATATTATGACCCCATTTCAGAAATAAGGAGGTTGGGGCTCAGGGACTTGGCCAAAATTAGTCTAGGCTCTTTCCGCCACAACTCAGATTAGAAGGCATTCTTGAAAATTATTAAAACTGCTTCCTACCTGCCTTTCCTCCTTTGTCCCTCGTTTCTTTTTTGAATAATGACTAGTATTTTCTCTACTGGCTCCTGGCCTCCTCCCTCCCCTCTGGCTAGTCCAAAAAAGTGAGGGCCTGCCGTGATTAAGGAAACATCCCGTCTACTCACAGGGTCCCACACGGGTTCCTCTTCTCACTTGTTTTCCCCTGGATCATGCATATTTCCGGCTATTTCTCCAGCATATCTGGAGTCATTACATGATCCAAGTGGCTGCTGTTATGTATCCATACGAGACACTGTGGAATCGCCACATTCCTGAAGAATGCACACTTCTGATTTTCATAGCGTCATCCCTGCCAAATTGGCATCTCTAGTGTGGAAGAGGGGGAAAGAGCAAGAACTTTGGGACAAAATCCTCCTAGGTTCAAAGCACAGTACGGATATTCATGACCTGGGTGACCTTGGGCAAGGTACTTTAATCCTTTAAGCCCCAATTTCCTCGTGTGTAAAATGGACTTAGTATTATTTTGTAGTGATGTAAGAATTGAATAACATATATATATTTTATATATCCTTACATATATTTATATATCAGATTAGCAAAGATACACATAGAGATGAGATATATAGATATAGATACATAGATATAGATATAGATACAGATACAGATCTCCCCTAGAAAACCTGATATCTAGGCTCTCAACAAATCACAGTTCCCTTCTCCTGCTGGGCTGACCTTGCACTTGGCATTGCTGATGCCCCAGCTTCTTTTGAAAAGTAAGCCTGGGTGACAGTTGCAACAGAAGAGCCTCTATTGCAGGGAATCTTCATCTGTCCCAGCCCAGAGGAGCTGGCAGGGAGGGTGAGGTGCCTGGAGGGCCACGGCCAGCCTGTCCTCGAGGAACAGACCAGGACTTTCAGCAGGGACTTCACCGGTGTCCCAGCCTGACTCTTCAGGACAGCTGACCATTCTGCTAAGACCACCTGTCTAACCGCTTCTTGGTTCAAAGAAAGGAACCACTGTGGCTATAGCCCAGCTTTCCAGGGAGAGTGAGTGCTGTCACCTTTTGCTAGGTCCCCAGGAAGCCATCTCCTGCCTCTGTGGAAATGCCAATACCACCCTGTGTCCCGCAAAACCAGAGACCAACCCTCAGTCATGCCACGAAAGACAACAGAAACATACAAGCAAAACCTATTCTAGTGGAGGGCTTAATTGATCCTGCAAGAACCGTGTTAATGGCTAGCCAGTGCCCACCTCAAGCCCTGTGGCAGTCTTTGGGATGCTCTGGCAGCCAGACTTGGGTATTCACTAGCGATCCAACACATTCCCTAACCCGTCCTCTCCCTAGGAGGCTTCAGTGGGAGTGCCCTCTGCTGGTGCCACGGGTTGCTGCCCAGTCGATCCTTCTGGATGAATTGCTTGATTTTCCTGTTCAGACCTCGTGCACGGCTCGGAGATTGGCCTTCTCTGCAGGGGGCATCATCTTGTCTCATGCTTGTCATGTACTGGACCCTCTGGATGCTGAAAAAAGTCAGTGGACCTTGCCCTCGAGGTGCTCACAGTCTGCTGCGGGGGGCAAACAGACAGACAGACAGACAGACAGCAAAAGCACCAAAAGACTGCTACAGCAGGGGTTGGCAGGGACGGGGAGAGTGCAAAATACATGGAAACTTAAGTGGTATATTTAGAAGAATGACTTTCAATCTGCTCAAATGAGAAATGGATGATCTGTAAAACACTCAGAACTATTGATGATTCACCAGCGTGTGGCATGTCCACGGCTGAGCACGCTAAGCTAGTGAGTCAGCCCCAGCAAGAGAGAGACCAACAAGAGGCCGACTGTAGCGTCACCTGTGCATATGCCCAGCAGCTCCTGAATCCAGCATAGGGAACAGTGCTTGTGACCAGACATCGCAGCTCAGAGATACCCTGCTCAGGGCTTTGAGGAAGGAGGAAACTGGATCATAGGGAAAGAAGAACAGTGAGGGCAGCAGGGGGCCATTCACTCATTCATCTAACAGGGGCTTCCGGGGCACTAGGACACGGTTCTGAGATTCGGGGATAACAGTCGGAGCCCCTGTCCTCAGTGAGCTCGTAGTCACTGCACTATAATAATTATACTACCATTTCATAGCACTATAGGAGCTCAGTGGGGACCTAAGTGAGGGAAGTTGGGGAGGCTTCAAGGAGGAGGTAACAATGAAACACTCACATGATAGTTGAAAGAGACAAAGATTGAGCTATCAGTTGGCTGGGGGTCACAATGCAAGGGATTTATTATGCGGGACAATGGCACCACAGTACTCGTGAGATAACTACCTCCTGATAGGGTCTGGACACAGAACAGGAACTCTTGTAAAGACATCCAAGTCATATCAGGGAAAAGCTAATATAGATAGATTTTCCCTTAAAAGCTTGAAAACATACTCAATCTACTTCATGGAAAGAGTAATGCAAAATAAAACTACACTAAGATAGTATTTATCACCTATCAGATTGGCAAAAGTCCCAAGTTTGACAGCATGCTCTGTTGTTGAGGTTTTGAAAGAACATTCTCACACGCTATGAGAGAGAGAGCATATTGGTATAATCCCTAGCAATGGAAAATTTGCAACATTTGTCAAAATTTAAACTGCATATACTCTTTGACCTAGCAATTTCGCTTGTAGGGATTTATTCTACGGATATATTTACACACTTAGGAAATGTTATATATATAAGATTATTCATTGTGTCATTATTAGTACAAGACTGGAAATAACCCAATGTTCATATTAGGAGACTGGTTAAATAAATTATTTCATATTAAATAATATTACACAACTTTAAAAAAAATAAAAAATCTCCAAGACAAACGCTAAGTGAAAAAAGCAAAGTACAGTATAGTATGTAACAAGCTACCTTTGGTGTGAGAAAGGAGAAAAATGGGAATCTATATTCATTGATTATATATTCATAAAATGCTTAAGTATAACTGTCAGGATATGCTAGGTTATGCTGCAGTAACAAGTGACTAAAATTTCAGTGAATTATACAGCAATTTTTTTTTTACTGTGTGCACTTCATGTCCATTAAAGACTGGCTGCAGCTCTGTCCCCCTCACTGTGAGACCCAGGCTGATAGACCATTAGGGAACTTTGCAGATTTCATGGCAGAGGGAGAGGGACGTGGCACCATGAATTAGCTGGCTGTTAAATCTTCCACCCGGGTGTGAACCAAACAATACTTCTGCCCGCTTTTTGTTGGCCAAGCAAGTCACATGACCACTATTGAGCGCAACAGGACAAAAATGTATATCCTGTATGGAAGAGTACCGTAAATCACATGATCAAGCCTGTTGACAGGCTTGTATAAAAGCCTCTCACTGGGAGGGAAAAAGACAATTATGAACAATAATGCAATTTGTCACTAAGAAATTAATGGAACGGTGATCACCTGTGGGATAAGGTTGGGGAAATTGGTTGGATAGGAAATAGGAATAAGATGGACACTTTCACGTAGCACATATATATATTTGAACTATGTGGAGATATTATCTATTCAAAAATATAAATAATTGTTGGCAAGTAGCCACATAAAAGTATATCCATGTCTCTCTTTCCTATGACATGAATATTGGATACATAATCTGAATCCACAGATAAGTTCCTGACATATTATTGATAGCAGTTCCTAATAATTCTTACTCAGAAGCGTGTCAAGGTCAGTAACTCAGATCAGTACAAAAGCAGTTCTCCATGCTCCATTCAAAGAAGAGTAACTGCTGGGAACACCACGGAAGAGACAAGTCTGGATCTACTTTAACTGGTTTGAGGACCCAGGTGACTCAGTGGGGAGCATCGTAGCCCCTGGGCCTTCACCCAGCGTGGGATACCAGGGACCCAGGACAGGATAGATAGATAACAAACCTAGGGCAGCTGGCAGGCGTGTAAACAGCAAGTGATTAAAGCTCATGGGAAACCAGAGTTTAGCACCTAGAAGGCAAGACCAAGAATCAGATCTAAGAGAGAAGGAAGGCCATTAACTTAAAAATGAACTTTAAGGTTGGAAACTAAAAAGATGGGACATGGGTCAGGAGGTGGAGTGCAGGGTGAATGGGGAAGCAGTTCAAGGCCAAAGTCAAGACCGCAAAAGGAACAAAAGCCCCAGGTTTCCGGGCTATGAGCTGAGCGGGTGGCAGTCCAAGAGCTGAAAGTTTCTGGGAAGGACCCCATAGTAGCCCAGAGCATGAGCCCACCAAAGGCTGAGCCCCAAGAGCACTGTGTCTGGGATTTCAGAATTCATCCTGTGGCTGCCGGTGATATTACCAGGAGTTTATAATCCGCGGGGAATCTTAAAGAGGAGGGTCCCGAAGGCCACCAGAGGGCAGCAGGTATTGCTTGAGGGGTTAAAACAGTTACCTGTGCACACAGCTCCTGCACTTGCAGATGCTCTGAAGATGCCTCTGCGGGCCTTAGTGGTCTTTGCGTGGAGATGGAGGGTCTCCGTGAGACTGGGTACATGGTTGATCATTCTCTCCTGTGATACTGCTTTCTGTCTTCCAGTATCATTTCAACCCCTCGCAGTCTGTCCTGGTGATGGAAGGTGATGACATTGGGAACATCAACCATGCCCTCCAGAAGGTCTCCTACATCAACTCCAGGCAGTTCCCAACCGCGGGTGTGCGGCGCCTGAAAGTCTCTTCCAAGGTCCAGTGAGTGGACGCCGGGCAGCCTGGGGCTCAGCCAAGGCATCAGGGATGGTCCCTGGGAATGTTCTCTCGCAAAACAGGATTCACCTCTCTTCAACTATTGGCAGCTTCTCTGCTCTCCCTATGAGGACACCCCAATGGATCTGTGTTCTCTTTTTGTTGTTTTTTTTTAAGTGAAATATAGTTGGCATACAATGTTTTGTTAGTTTCAGGTGTACTGCTTAGTGATCTGATATTTACATACACTATGAAATGATCACTATGATAAGTCTGGTAACCATATGTCCCTATACAGAGTTATTACAATGTTATTGACCATATTCCTTATGCTGTATGTTATATCCCTGTGGATTTTTTATTTTATAACTGGAGGTGCGTACCTCTTAATCTCCTTCACCTATTTCACCCTACCCCCAACCCCCTCCCTTCTGGCAACCATCTGTTCTCTGAATCTATGAGTTTGTTTTTGTTTTGTTTTTTAGATTCCACATATAAGTGAAACCATACGGTCTTTCTCTGTCTGACTTATTTCACTTAGCATAACACCCTCTAGAGCTATTCGTGTTGTTGCCAATTGCAAGATTTTATTTTTTTTTCTCATGACTTAGTAATATTTCATTGTGTGTGTATATATATATATATATATATACATCATTTATTATTAATATAGTATTAATATATGTTAAATATATACTATATTAAAAATATATATCATAAATATATATAAACTATATATATATACATATATATATACATATATACACACACCATAAATATATAAAACCACATCTTCTTTATCCATCCATCTATCCTTGGACAGTTAGGTTGCTTCCATATCTTGGTTAATGTAAATAATGCTGCAATGAACATTAGTGTGCATATATCTTATCAAATTACCATTTTTATTTTCTTCAGGTAAATACCCAGAAGTGAAATTGCTGGATTATATGGCAGTTCTATTTTTCGTTTTTGGGGGGAACCTCCATACTGTTTTCCATAGTGGCGGCACAAATTTACATTCCCACCGATAGTGTTTAGAGGTTTCCTTTTCTCTACATGCTCGCCAACACTTTTTATTTATTTTATTTTTGATATTAGCCATTCTGACAGAGGTGAGGTGGTACCTCATTGTAGTTTTGATTCACATTTCCCTGATGATTAGTGACGTTGAACATCTTTTCATGTGTCTGTTGGCCATCTGTATGTCTTCTTTGCAAAAATGTCTATTCAGGTCCTCTGCCCATCTTTTAATTGGGTTATCTGTTTTTTGCTGTTGAGTTGTATAAATTCTTTGTATATTTTGGGTATTAACCCCTCACTATATAAGATTATTTGCAAATATCTTCTCCTATTCATCAGGCTGGCTTTTTAAATTGTTGATAGTTTCCTTCACTGTGCAAAAGCTTTTTAGTTGGATGTAGTCCCATGTGTTTATTTTTGCTTTTGCTTCCATTGCCTGAGGAGACAGATTCAAAAAAATATTGCTAAGACTGATGTCAAAGGGCATACTGCCTATGCTTTCTTCTAGGAGTTTTATGGTTTCATGTCTTACTCATTTTGAGTTTACTTTTGTGTATGGTGTGAGAAAGTAGTCCAGTTTGATTCTTTTGCATGTAGATGTCCAGTTTTCCCAACACCAGTTATTGAAGAAGCTGTCTTTTCCTCATTTTATATTCTTGCCTCCTTTATCATTGATTAATTGACCATATATGCATGGGTTCAGTTCTGAGCTCTCTGTTCCATCGATTTATGTGTCTGTTTTTGTGCCAATACCATACTGTTTGGATTACTCTAGCTTGGTAGCATAGTCTGAAGTCAGGAGTGTGATACCTTCAGCTTTGCCCTTCTTTCTCAAGATTGTTTTGGCTATTTGAGATCTTTTATGGTTTTAAACAAATTTTAGAATTATTTATTCTAGTTTGGTGAAAAATACCATTGGCATTTTGATAGAGATTGCATTGAATCTGTAGATTGCCTTGGGTCGTATGGTCATATTAATAATATTAATTCTTCCAATCCATGAGCATGGTATATCTTTCCATTTGTTTGTAATGTCTTTAATTTCTTTCATCAGTGTCTTGTAGTTTTCTGAGTAGAGGTCTTCTACCTCCTTGGTTAGATTTATCCCTAGGTATTTTATTCTTTTTGATGCAATTGTAAATGGGATTGTTTTTTAATTTCTTTTTCTGATAGGTTGTTGTCAGTGTACAGAAACGCAACAGATTTCTGTATATTAATTTTGTATCTTGCAACTTACTGAATTCATTTATTAGTTCTAATAGATTTTGGTAGCATCTTTAGGATTTTTCTGTGTATAGTATCATGCTCAACAAATGTCTATTAATTGAATTAAATTAACCAACCTAGCCTTGATAGAGCTCCTAAATACCATGAGTATGCAAGAGAAAGAAAAGGCATGATTCTTGTCCCCAGGGATCAGAGTTAAATTAAGGAGATGAGACTATCACTGTGACCTTTAAATAACACCCTTACTGGCCTATCCAATCATTTCTCAGCCAAACAGCTGCTTGGGAGGGCAGCTAGGAAGGGGACCCCAGAAAAACTCCTGAGAAGCAGAAAGGGAGTCACCTGGCACCTGGAGCCAGAAGAAGGAACCAGAAAGACAGGAACAAGGGTTGGAAAGATGGGTCTGCTGACTGCCATGTTGCCGGGGCCTGGGAAAGATGCTAGGATAAAGTCCACAGACGGCAATTACATTCAACAGTTCTAGTGATGGAGAAAGTGCTCCCACCTCCACACTAAAGGCCACCCCTGTAGGCTGGGGGTAGGGAGCAGGCACCTCCAGGTCAGCGCCACACTGCAGTGAGGAAGAGGGACCAGACTGGCTAGTCTCCAGCCCTAGGACCAGTTTTCCATAAACGGGCAAGGGGAGGGGTGTCCTCTGTAAATGGTAAGGTTGGTGCCACACAGGCAAAAACTCTGGGAGCAGGAGCCCACCACTTACTTCCACACCTTGCCCACGCTGGAGAAGAAGTTGGAGTGTCTCAGCCTACCCTTCCCCCAGGAACTTTGCCAAGGGATGCAAGTTGATGGCTGCCACCAGCTGGTGTCCACCCATCATTCCCAGAGCATCTCTCTAGACCCTGGGGTTCTCCATTTCAGCTTAGGTCTTCGGTCTAGATGATCAGCAGAGAGTGCCAGTGACACACATGCCTGATGAGGTCTAATGACACTGTCAGATCTGTCAACATTTACTGAGCTCCAACCATGATGCAGGCTCTTGGGCAGCTTCCTATCTACATGTCATCTGCATTTAAGCCATACTACTATAAGGTAATTAATTATTCATCCCCACTGTATAGATGAAGAGACTGAGGTTCACAGGAGTCGTGCTCCTTGCCCAGAGCCTCCCAGCCCAGGAGTGGCAGAGCCAGGCACGGACCCTTGCCTGTCTCACTTTCGAGGCTTTGCTCTTGTTGTCACACCACTCTGGCTCCCAGATATTTTTGTGGCAGTGTATCAGGAAAAAGTAGTATGATTACAATAGCAGTCTGCTGGCACATCTGGAAGAGGCACCGCACTTGTGTGATATCCTTGTAGAGAGAGAACATATACGCTGTTCCGGCAGGCAGGAGAGTTTAGCCCTGGGGTCTCACTCAGTAAGATGGCTGTAACTAACCAGCGAGACAACAATTTATTTACCAAATCCTTATGCACATAACAAGCAGTTGCTGTCTAATTAATGTTGCCATTGATTGCTTTGTTAAAGGATAATTAAAGGTCTAATGGTTACTTGTTGCTGGTATAGAAAATTCCTATTTCACCCAGGAGCTAATCTTTTCAAGTCCCTAGATTGCTAGTAGTTTTAACTAAAATGCGGCTTTGAATCTGAATGTCTGTTGACATCCTCAGAGGCTCTCAGGCAGTCAGGATGTCTCGTTGAGGACTAGAGGTGGCTGTATGTAGCTTTGTCCGTGGCCGGATGATTCCAGGGTTTGCTCTTCAGTTGCGGTGACTGCTGTTTTCCCAGGTGCTTTGGAGAAGATGTGTGTATCAGCCTCCCCGACGTGGACGCCTACGTGATGGTGCTGCAGGCCGTCGAGCCCCAGATCACCCTCCATGGCACGGACCGCTTCTGGAGACCCACTGCCCAGTTTGAAAGCGCCAAAGGGGTGACCCTCTTCCCCGACATCAAGATTGTGAGCACCTTCGCCAAAGCCGAGGACCCCGGTGACTTGAAGACCACAGGTACAGGCGCACACTGGGTTGGGGTGGGTGGAACCTTAAATTCTCACGTAAAGTATGATTCTCGTCAATCACACTTCGGGACAACTGAGGTATTGTTCATCATAGCGGGGTAATTTATGATAATGGAACAAAAAAGCCTGGAAACAATGCAGATAAATAACAGAGAGGAATGAATGGCTTAGCAAATTGTGGTACCCCCATAGAAGAGGTATGATGCTGGAGGGAAGGCACTTATGCCAAACAGTAAGTTAAAAAAAAAGCAAGATGCAAATTACAGAGTAGCTACGTGTAGAGTGATCGCAACTCTGTCAAGAAAAAAAATATGTAGAAAAATGCCCAGAAGGAAACACACCTAATGCTAACAGTGATATTCTCTGAGAAGCAGAAAAAGAGCCAATTTGTTTCTACTCCCCTTCACTTCTCTACAACTGCAAAATGTTCTGTAGTAGACGTGTATTATTTTGGTAATGAGAAGAGAAGTTAAAGAAGCATGAAGAAAAAAATAGAGCTGCATCTTAATATATACCCCATAAAAGTCTCCTTCAGCAATATCACTCTCAACTCTCAGGGAACTTTCCAGTTGCTTTTTCTAACAGTTTCATTGTTGGGAGGGTTGTTCAGTAAAAGCAATTTGAATTGTCTGCCAGGAAGAAACACTGAGTTGCACTGAAGATACATAATATTCGGCTGGTGGGGGGAGAGGGATGGAAGGATATGGAAGGAAGGCAGGAAAACCTGGGGCCCAGATCTACGGGGGGAATATGAGTTTGAGAACCATCCTTTGCTGCCTCCTCCAAAAGAATGTTTTCAACTCTCCCTCTCCCCCTCCCCCTCCCAAAGCAGCTGCTAACGATGTGCTAGTGCCAGTGGGCCTGAGTTCCCGAAGGGCTGCTTCTATAATAATCCTAACTACCCACTGCCTTAAACCACGCTGGTCCCCAGCAAATGGGATGCCTGGCAAGACAGCCCTTCTTAGCTCACAAAAATAGATGGTGTTATACCACCTGTCTGGGCAGGACCATTTCCCAGTTACACTCCAAGGTGCATTAGGTCGTGTGATCTTCCCTCTTGCCCTCATCTGTGGCTAATATCAGACAGGAGAAGGAAGGGCCTCCGACTGTGGTGGCTGCAGGCCATACCTGAGAGTATCTGGATTCCCGAGGCCTGACATCAGCCTATAGGCAACACAGGGACAAGCAATTATCTGGGTCCACATCTCACCTTCTGTTTATGAGAGGTGCATGCAGACTGCATAGCCAAGTGCCCGAGAGCTATTGTTAGTACTTTTAAAATTTCACTTATATCGTTGTAAGAATAATCATTATTATGGGTGCCGTAAACAAGCAGGCTAATGGCATCTGCCACCCGTGACCCTCTCCACCACTATCTTCTGCCCTCATCGACTCACTCTTTGTGCTGTTTCAGTACCAATGACACCACACGCCTCTCTCCCTCTGTGTTAGCTTACATGTCTACTCACTCTCTACCCTCGGTCTGGAAGGTCCCTCTCTGTCCCGTTCCCCATTATTGCTGACAAAAATCTCTACCTTCCACCTCTCTTCCAGAAGACCCCACCACCCTGACCCCAGGCTGGTACTGTACACGCCCAACCACTCTGTACGCTTCCAGCCACTAGCACTCTCTCTCACACACATTGGCGAGCCCTCGGTGGTGATTATCTGTTTATTAAACCAGACAAGGATCTCCTCCAGAGCCCAACTTATTGATTTGCCGGTAAGTCCCTGAGTCCAGTACAGTCCCTTCAGCACAGTGGGAATCAGGGAAACTGATGGAAGATTTTGTCCATATGCAAGCGCAAGAGAACGAGAGAAAATGGTGGGGTGAACACGGCCCCTACCTAGGGTGAGCAATCAGTCAGCAGTTGGGCCATAGGAGCCAGGATGACCCAACCTGACCTGACAAGAGTACGGCTCCCAAGAAAACCCAGAAACCACAGGCCATTTGAAAGAGAGATATATGTGTACCATTATTAATGACAGACTTCGTTAAGTGTATATTAATGTGCTTTTAGATTTTGCCAACGCTACACGAAGCCATTGAGATTGGCAAGCATTTAAAAAGTAAGTGTACGAAATTATTTATAACAACATATATCCATTGAGAGCAAAAAATGTTTCTGGTATCCCTTAAAAATTAAACAAAATAAAATAATTATTTAAAATAGCTCTCTCACTTTTTGTGAATCCTTTTAAAATTTGTTTTCATAAATGTTTTATCACGCACAAAATACACCAGTCTGCTTAATGAGTAAATATACTTATTTAAATGATCTCTAGTTCACAGATTTTTCAATAAAAGCCCGCAAGATCAAAAATATTCGAAGACCACCAGCCCAGAGGTTGAGACTTTCACCAAGTGTGGGATCAGAAAGTCGTGGTTGCCATCCAGCTCCTCCCCTGTTGTCTGTGTGACCCCAGGCAATCCACCCCACCCCACCCCATGGACTGTCCATTCCCCCATCAGTGAAATGGGAATAGTAATAGTACCCCCTCTAGTGTCTGTCTGTTAGGATTTCCTTTGCACTGTGCCTAGTGTATAGCAAGGACTCCATAACTACTAATCACTTTTATTTTAAAGTAGGATTTTCATTTAGGACTGCCAACCTGTCCAGCATTCAAATACTCAGACACTCCTCTGGGAAACTTGGGGTCATAGTATCAGGCAAGGACAGCTAGGCTGTCCAGGAACCAGAAAGACAGGAACAAGGGTTGAAAAGATGGGTCTGCTGACTGCCATGTTGCCGGGGCCTGGGACAGATGCCAGGATAAAGTCCACAGACGACAATTACATTCAACAGTTCTAGTGATGGAGAAAGTGCTCCCACCTCCACACTAAAGGCCACCCCTGGAGGCTGGGGGTAGGGAGCAGGCACTTCCAGGTCAGCGCCACACTGCAGTGAAGAAGAGGGACCAGACTGGCTAGTCTCCAGCCCTAGGACCAGGTTTCCATAAACGGGCAAGGGGAGGGGTGTCCTCTGTCAATGGTAGGGTTGGTGCCACAAAGGCAAAAACTCTGGGAGCAGGAGCCCACCACTTACTTCCACACCTTGCCCACCCTGGAGAAGAGGATGGCGTGTCTCAGCCTACCCTTGCCCCAGGAACTTTGCCAAGGGATGCAACAGCTTGCCAACTAGACTATCCAATTTACTTATTTAATTATATCACCAGTGCAGCTCCACTTGAGCAATGTGTCGTCATACTGCTCCATGCCAGCCCCTCAGATACTGAAGAGTTAGTCACGCCAAGCGCTTCTGCCCTTGAGAAGCGCAGAGTCCACTGGGAGAGACAGAGACACACACCATGACCACGCGGGGAAAGCTATGAGAGCCTGGTGGAGGGGCGCTCATCTCTGGTCCCAAAGGAGACCAATCCTTCTTGAGCATCTATCCTGTGCAACACATTGTTCTCAATCCTCTCAATGCCCTTACCCTCTTTACAGATAAGCAGATTGAGGGGTAGGTGGTTTCTCTAATACTATACGGCTTCTCAGGAGCAGCGCTGGTATTCAAATTCACATCTTTTGACTGCTGTGTTCACGCTCTTCACATAAATTCGTGCCGCCCAGCCTCAAGGGCTGCCTGGACATCCGTCCGAGCAGTGGAGGTGATATTTGGGATCGCCCAGCCTCTCCTCCTGATCCAGCCTGAACCTGGGGTTCAGTCATGGAGGAGGAGGAGGAAGTGTCAGGACCATAATCTGAGCTGTCCTCACTCCTGTGTTTTCCACGTGTCTGTCTTCCCACAGCCCCCAAATCAGCAGTTTTTGAAGAAATGCTTCACAACTTAGATTTCTGTGACATTTTAGTGCTGGGAGGGGACTTGGACCCCAAACAGGAGTGCTTGGAGCTCAACCACAGTGAGCTCCACCAGCGACACCTGGACGCCACCAACTCCACGGCCGGCTACTCCATCTACGGTAAGGCCGTGCTCAGTCCTGCACCCAGTGGTCCCTTCTCAGTGGCCTTGTCCAGGGAGTCATGAGTGTGATGGCAGCTCCACCTCCTGTGGAGGTGGGTCAGGAGGGAACTCTTGACCTCAAAGCGTGGACTTCTAGCCCCTCCTTTGGCGAGCTACTCCAGTGTCCTGGGGACTTGGCTCCCGTTCCACTCCTGGGGAAATCTGTAGAAACTAAGCGGGTGCCTGCTCTTATCATGTTTGATCTCAGCAAGTATTACAGCAACATTTGGCAGATTGAGGCCAAACATTCTGGTCAGAGCCCAATCTAGGTGGAAATTCTGTGCTTCAGTTTAATTGGCTCCTTAGAATGTCTGCACTGGCACATTGTCTGCCCCTAAACACCCTGAGCCCTTACCCTCACCGACTTCAGGAGACCCACACCGCCAGCAGCTACAGCCTGTCTCCCCAGCCCCTCTTCTGCCTTCTTATGACAGGTGTGGTCTCTTGACACAGGTGTGGGCTCCATGAGCCGCTATGAGCAGGTGCTACGTCACATCCGCTACCGCAACTGGCGTCCAGCTGCCCTGGAGGCCCGGCGGTTCAGGATCAAGTGCTCGGAACTCAATGGGCGCTACACCAGCAATGAGTTCAACTTGGAGGTGAGTGAGTCCTGCAGTGGTGAGGGAAGCCCCGGCCCGCCCATTCATTCACTTCGTTTATTCGGGAGAAATGGAGCCACTGGTTCACCAGCCACTCCCGGTCCACAGCATCTCTCCCTGCTCTTCTCAGGTCAGCGTCCTCCATGAGGTCAGAGTCTCAGACAAGGAGCACGTCAACCACCTCATCGTGCAGCCGCCCTTCCTCCAGTCTGTCCACCACCCGGAGTCCCAGACTAGCATCCAGCGCAGTTCAGGTAGGTCACCTGGGAGGAGGGACCTCAGGACACCAGGTGCTGACTGTGACTCAAGACCATCCACTCAACAGACAGTTAGGGTGCAGCAGCCAGAGGCGCCCAGAACTGAAGGAGGTGCCCAGCCGTGGAGGAGCTATGGGCCTGGCTCTGAGGCACTCACGGCCTCAGGAGGGAGCAGGTCAAGTACACAAGAAGTTATAAGAAATGTATAATAGTAGATGTTCTACAAAGGGCTGGGGTAAAATTTTGCAAGTCCTTTTAGACCCAACTCAAAGTTACATGCTGTATGCAGCCTTCCCTGAGCCCCTCACACATGCTCACACACACGTATGCACCATATTGCAAAGTCTCCCACCCTTACTTCTGTTCCAGTACCTTCCATATTGTCTTCCTATCTGGCGGGCACTTCTGTCTGTCCCGACTGAACTCCACAGTTTCTAGCTCTCGGGGGGAGGGGAAGGGGGCTGCCCTATACTTTGATGGAAAAAGCAAGAGATCAAAGAGAATGTGCACTTATTGAGCACCTACTATGTGCCTCTGTGGAAATTCACATAGATGATTTCATTTGCTCCTCACAACTACCCATGGGATAGGAATGATGAAGTCTACTATATAGATGAAAAAAGTGAAGCCCAGACAGAGTAAGGTTCCGACCCAGAGCTCTCCAACTGGGCAGTGTAGGGCTGATTTTAACCTACACGTGGATGTTTCAATCGTGTTCCATCCCAAGGGTGAGCTAGTCGCTTGCTCACCACGTCCTGCGAATTCCTTCCTCATTGCAGTGGTCCCGAGCATTGCCACGGTGGTCATCATCATCTCCGTGTGCATGCTGGTGTTTGTCGTGGCCATGGGCATGTACCGGGTCCGGATCGCCCACCAGCACTTCACCCAGGAGTCTGAGGCTGCCAAGGAAGCCGAGATGGATTGGGATGACTCGTCACTTACTATCACGGTCAACCCCATGGAGGTAACAATCCTCCTGCGGGGGCTGGGAGCTCAGAGCGGGATGCTTCTCCTCCACCCAGCTCCATCCTTCCTGTGCCAGAAGCCCTGCCCAGCTAGCCCAGCCCCACTGGTCCTTCCCTTCTCTGGGCTCCTCCAGCCCTCTCAACCTGCATGAGCCACACTTACCCACCAAATGCATGCACTGCTTAAAAACATGGGAATTGCTCTCACCCAGCAAACAAAACCAGACATTTCTTAAGGCAAGCAGTCACGTGGTGTCTGTCCCTGGCCTCCCCCGTAGTATTTAGCTCAGAGCTGACTCACTCTCAGGGACTCAGTATTGAATTTTTGATTAGCTACCAGTATAAATTAGATGGCTTTGCTCCATCTGCCTGCAGAGCTCACTTAAAGACTCAGAATATGTTAATACAAAAACCCAAAGGTAACACCTGCCATTTATTGAGCCCCCATCACTCCAGCACTGCTCGGGGTCCTCAATACGCACCACCTCACTTAATCTTCCCAGCAACCTGTGAAGTGGGAGTCACCCTCCTCATTTACCAAGGTAGGACCAACTCAGAGAGGGAAAGTAAAGTACTCAAACTCCCAGAGCTGGTAATGGCACCACCAGTATGCAAACTCACGCCTGTCTGATTCTAAAGTTATCTTTCCAGTTGGCCATCAGCCCCCAGAATCCACCCATGAGTGTCCAAATGCCCCTGATCTGGACATATGACTATCAAGAAAAGCCACTTCCATCGGGCCCTTTGGTCTGCCCATGGCTGCTGGGTGCGGGGAAAGGCAGGAGTAAGAAAGCGAGGGAGTCAATGGCCATCAGGAGGAGTCACTGAGGAATGAAAAGAAAAGTATCCCAGCCAGTCCCCAGTTTCCCCGCCTCACCTGGCCTCCTGCTCCAACTTCAGAGCCAGCGTGCCAATGCAGGTCAGCTCGTCCCAGCGTGTGCTGTACATATAGGGCTGAGCGCACCACTGTGCAGACCCCAGCATTTCCACCTTCAAAGAGCTGAGCCTTGGGCCTAGGAGGCAAGATCATTATGCCTGGAGCGGTCTGAGTACCCGGCCAGAGCGTGCTCACCAAGGGCTAACCTGGCAATGCCTGCAGTCAGTGAAGCATGAGCAGGGAGAACCTTTGGGGCTGTCCAGGGAAGATTTCTTGGAGCCTAAGAGAGGCCTTGAAGAATGAGTAGGATCTGGGGGAGGCAAAGGTAGAAGAGAAAACACTCCAGAGATGGGATGTAGCCAAGCATGGGCTCACATCTTTTATGGCTGCTTTATGAACTCAAAACATAAATCCAGAAATAAGATTTGACTGGAATTGCCAAAAAGCTGGGGGGAGATGGAGGGGACTGGAAAAGCGTGGGGTAGAGCTTGAGGACACAAGTCCAGGGGTGAGGGGCAGGCGTGGAAAATGAGGACCGTGAACTTTGTCCTTCTGAAAGGAGTATTTTTGAGGGGGCGGCACACCTGAGTCTTGGCTTAGAAGACCTTCTGCTCCCAGAGACATGATTTTCCCACCTGGAAGAGGAGTACAAGCTTAAATGCTATCCTCGCATTGAGAAGCAAGTCACTAAAGACTTGGAAACCTATGTAGATAGGTTTCAGAAATGCCAGAAAAAAAACTCTGGTCCGAAAGCCTCCCTCAATGATGGATGGGATCGGCTTAAATGTCCAATGTTTAAAACACAACGATTTACCTTGAGTTTGTGTCTTGGAATTGCCATTGCTTGTCTTTGTCCTTAGCCCTCCGATTGGTCTTTCACCAAAGGACTTCCCTTCCAGAAAGCCCATCTCCCGGCCCAAGGGTTTAGCATCAAGGGAAGGAGTTCCAAGGGGCCCTAAATGTCTCCTTAATGGAGGGAGAAACTTAAGCTCCAGCGTGGCTTCCGTTTGATCCCTGATGAGCGTTTCCCTTCTCTCCCTGCCATCCAGAAACACGGAGCCCCGGGACGTGGAGAAGATGAGACCGAGGAAGAGGAGGAGGAGGAAGACCTAAGCTCGAGCAGCAGCGACTCCGAGGGCAGTGGCGAGGAGGAGGAGGAGGACGGGGTGGGCAGGGGCAGACACGGGCAGAGCAGAGCCAGGCAAGCCCAGCTGGAGTGGGACGACTCCACCCTCCCCTACTAGTGCCCGGCCGTCTGCGCCCGCCCACGTGTCCCTTTTGGAAGCCCCGCCCCGATGTACGCCCCAGCCTATCACGTCGCCTCTGATTTCTATGACAGGTCCCAGCAGGCCTTCCCCAGCATCCTGGAACCCACCCTTTACGCCTTGGGTACTCCCAGCCCTGGGGCGGTTCCCAGAAGCCCAGCGTCATCCTCACTGGGGACTTCAGGGGGGACTTTGTCCTGTGGCCCCCACTTCTCTTGCACTGGGCTCACCCAGCAGCCTGTCAGTGGATCCGTGGGTACCGTGTTTGCTCTTCCCTGCAGGGGAGAAGGTCAGCCTTTCTGTCGCTCCCCTACCTGGGCTCCACGTTCTCAGGGCCCTGAGGTTCCAACCCACTGTGCAGGCACTGACTCCGCCGTGTCTCCACACCGACCATCAGGTTCTTCGCACCTGACTCTCCAGGCTGCTTCCTACAAGCAGGATGGTCAGACTCCACACACCCGAGGTCTAAGTCCTCAACACTTCAAAGGGACGTCCGTACCGAGGTGGAATTAAGTTTGCAGGGAAAGGTTTGCCTAGGCTTCCCCCACTGCTCCCCACCGCCACACACACGTGCTCTCCCATTTTGGAGAGCCTTTCCCTTTGTCCTTTTTGAGGCCACAGAAGCTCATATGAAAAGTCCGAAACCAAGAACAGGCCCTTGGCCACAGCAGGGCCTGGTTCCAGCCAAAGTTCTCTGAGAACCTGCCTTCCTGGCAGCCGCTGAGACCCACGGTGCTGCCCTGCTGGGGGCTCCCACCACACGACACCATGAGAGCCAGGAAGCATTGCACATAGCCACTGCCCTGGGTGACAGCTGTGACAAGCCTACAGCCAGGGACCAGAAGGAAGGGCTTCATGGTGGACGCAGAGCTGGGTGACAGGGTGGCTGGGCTCTCCCGGGCCAGAGGGAGACCCCAAGGTTGACAAGGCTCTCACTGTCTAGTCTTAGGGTCCCTCGTCCCCTAGTTCACAGTTTTGCCTCTTGAGAAGATACACTCCTCTTGGATGTTTTGGAACAAGCATGAACTGCTCTGAGTCTAAAATAAGAGTTTGGTGATTTAACTGCTAGAAATTAGAAGCATCTTTGCCATAATAACAGCTTCTTTCTTCTTCTCAGAAAAG
This sequence comes from Balaenoptera musculus, assembly GCF_009873245.2. Taxonomy (NCBI): domain Eukaryota; kingdom Metazoa; phylum Chordata; class Mammalia; order Artiodactyla; family Balaenopteridae; genus Balaenoptera; species Balaenoptera musculus. The sequence continues at coordinate 21,590,421 of NC_045788.1, forward strand.
GAGCAATGCTTTGGGTGGAGGGCAAATATATCCAAAAACCATTTCCTTCTTTCCTTCTTCTTTGTTTTAATAAGGAAACGTTTTCCATCTCCATCTTAACATGGACACTTTTGGAGGAGAAGTGTTACTATAGTAACTGGTCTGTGATCTTTTCTGGCCGAGAGCATAGCAGGCAAGAGCTAGGGCTGTTAGAGGACTTCCATGAGGCTCTAAGAACGTCTTTGTTTCAAATGTCTTGGGCTTTTTTTGTCTTCAGTATGTATGATCTGTCCCCTCTCTCCCCTACCCCAACCCCCAGCCCATCCCGTACTGGCACGGGCACAGAGCTGGTCCCAAGGCACAGGGTATTCAGGTTCAAAAGAAAGTTCGGAATCTGTTTATCCTACTCCCTGTGTCAGAGAGACACAGCTACTCTCCTACTCAGAGAGAGCTTAGGAAGGGGGACCACCATCAATGTCTTTTAGTCTGACCTCCACCCAGTGAGGATCCGTGACAGGTCTTTGCAACCTTCTGATTTGAGGAAACCACCTTAGGCAGCCTTTTCCTTCGCCTAAAGTGTTTTTTGCATCTGTTTCCTCCTTTGAGCCTCACAATAATCCCATGAGGGAGTGGGGAACGCCTGTTGTTAGACCCATTTTCATGACGAGTGAACTGAGATTCAGAGATTCAACATCTTGCTCAGAGTCGTTCCGAGGCATAGACAAGACGGGACTCCCCACTCCTGGCCCAGTGTCTACCACCCTGATTCTACCTATTCATATTCACGCAGCTAACAGGCATTGCTGAGGACCTACTACGTGCTAAGCGCTCTACCAGCAGCTGTGGGAAAGGGAGAAAGCGGAAGAAGCTCCTCCCTCAGAGGACTTGATAGGTGCAGAGGAGAAACAGTCAGGCATAGAAATCATACAAGAGACAAATGCAGAGGGAGGGAGAGGAGAAGTCACAGGAAGAAGAGGGACACATTCGCAAACTCAACCCATGCTCTGATTTTCCCCTCCTTAGAAAAGACGCTGGCAGAAGTTTGGGGTTTTATATTCATTGAATGGAAATAGACACCTCTGTGAATTTTCCCAGTCAAATAGCCCTTTTCTATCAGGCAGGGTCTGCGCATCTACAAGGAGAAAATCTTGGATTCTGAGTCCTCACAGTCCCCTTAGTTAAATAAAAAGAGACTTTTTAGCCGGGCATTTAGGAGCTAACAGAATTCTTCCAAAATTAAGGCAGTAAAATGAGTACTGTATTTATAGGTTTAAAGCCAATTCTTTTCGAATCGGATTTTGATTTAAAACATTTAAGTCCGGTGTTCATGCGAGCGCTTTCTTCTGCTAGGTCTTTGGGTCTGGCTGCGGTGGGGAAGGTGGTCTGGTGCCCTCCACCTGCCTGCCAGGGCTACATCACTTATTCATGGCTCAGTGAGCTGCTTGGGGCATGTGAAACCACTTCATGGGTTTTTCAGGGCTGGGGGGGGCGGGGGGAGGGAACAGGTGAAAGTGGAGCTTGGCCAGGGCAGCAGAGTTGATTCATTTGTGACTGGACTCATATGTAGAGAAACAATGGGGTCAAGTCCCCTTGTTTCCCATCGAGCCCTTTCCATTAACTCCTGCCATGGGAGGTCAGCCTGCATGCCAGCCCCAAGGACAAGGCACTTGAAGTGATGCTGCTGGGTCAGTGGGCACTTATCGTGTTCCCAGCAGCCTGCTCAGCGCCATGGGTGAGAACAAGAAGGGGAGACTATATAAAAGTAGCAGAAGCTTCGGGGAGTATCCAGGTGAGTGGGGAGTAATGTGATCTGCCCTCTCGCAGAGATTCTAACCACAGGTGGAAAATGCCATGCACAAGCCCAGCGTCATCCAGGCTCCATCTGCTGGCATCTGGGAACCAAAACTCCCAGGTGGCCAGATCCCCTGTGGCTTCTCACCCAGACATCAGCAGCAGTACATGTACACTTGCACCGGGGGGAACAGCTGACCAGTTTGGCCACAGGCCAGACCAGTGCTTGTCTTGCCAGGTGGATGACCAGATCCGGCTCTCTGGAGGTTGAAAATACATAGGCGGGAACCTCCCACATGACTCAGGTGACAGGGAGGAAGCGAAAGAGGAGCTTGAGGTGGAAGAAGCCAGTACAGAATGAGTTGCCCTAGCGGAGTAAAGCAATCAGCTAGTTGGTCATCAGACTTAAAGAACAAGAAAAGTACATTCTAGTAGGTTTAATCAAATGCTATAAATCTGACCAAGGCCCCAGTTCACCCAGCTACCAAAAACGTGAGTGGGTTCTGCTTTCACCACCTCTTTCTTGAATGTACACAGCCATGCTATCAAGCAGGGCTTAGCCCACCCAACTGTGCTTGTAGCAAGGGCTGTGCCTGGCGGACTTGGACCCTGCAGGGAGATGGGCTCCTGAAGGGGAAGCAATGTCCTCTGTTCCTATACAACAGGGACTGGCAAACTTCACCTGTAAAGATCCAGTTAGTAAATACTTCAGGCTTTGCAGGCCATGTGGTCTCTGTAGCAGGTATTCGACCCTGCCACGGTAGCGTGAGATGAGCCACGGACAATATGCTTAAATGAATGGTTATGGCTATATTTCCCAAAAAACTTTATTTATGAACACTAAAAAGAAGCAGGCAATTTGAATTCATATTGTTATCACATGTCACAAAATTTTATGACTCTTTTGATTTTTATTTTCAGGCATTTAAAAATGGAGAAATCTTTCTGAGCCCACAGGCCTTTCAAAAACTAGCAGCCGGCCAGATTTTGCCCAGGGGCCATGGTTTGCACACCTCAACCATGTGTGTGAGGAAAGCAGCCTTCCAGCTGCCAAGGGAAAGCAGATTACTATCTTAGGCCCTCCCATCAGCTACCCAGTGGTCTTTGCCTCCAAAATAAACAGCAAATAACACCACAGTCCTTAATTAAGCTGTTTTTAAAATCCATGTTCCAGGGGGAAAAACAAAACCAAAACCAAAACCAAAAAATACTTATTGCTCGTTGAATTGCCTCAGACGCAGGCAAGCATTCCTCAAGAACTGAAAGGCTTGGGTCCAGGAACCTGCTGACTGCGGAGTACAAACCCCATTGAGCTAAGGGCTAGCTCCCAGGCCCAGGGCCTTCCCCCAGTGACTCAGCCCATAATGATTTCTAAGCAGGAATGTTCATTATTTCAGACTGATTTCCATTCAGCCCTGCTTATGCCATCACTCTAAAAATGATCTAAAAGTCTTGTGACCGTTTGAATCAATACAGCATAATCAGTAGAAAGCCTGCCCCGGCACACTTCAAAATTAGCATTCTTCTTGGCTGTATGATTCAATTTTAGCCAAAGGAGGACTTTTTTCTTAACCGTCCTCTCATTTAAATTAACCAAATCAGTTTTACAAAAAAGTGAGAGAGCTGGTCTAATCCTCTGAAAAAATTTACCAGTGCAAAGTAGACGCTTTTCAGGGAAGATCATTCTGAGGCCTTTGGGGGATCCCCAAAGCCTCCTGCCATGTACTCTGGCAGGCTACGGATGCTACACCATTCTCTAGCTGCATCAGACATTTATCGAGGCTGACAAGCCAAAGCCCTGGGCACAATTTAATTTTCATGGAACCACTTTCCGTTGTCCAGCTGTAGGCAAAGGAAATGAGTAATGAAAGTTTTGAAGTCTACTCCAGCACCTTCATTTCCCTGCCTTTATTTGCTTAGCTTTATGCATTTATTCTGTACCTGCTTTATAGATCTTGCTCTAGTTTTCCTTTGGGCACCAACCAGAAAGAAGAGTTAGTTGACTTGGTAGGAAGTGGGTTAGAAGCCAAACTTGACTATCCCAGGGAGACAAAAAGAGACAGAAGGTGTCACCTCCACCAGCACCCCAGAAAGCAATCAGACACCCCCTGTATGCCATCAGTGAACAGATGGGATTCCATGTTTGCAGCTATGTTTAATGTAATTCAGCAAACCCTTGCTCAGCGCCCGTGGTGTGCCACACCCGGTGCCGGGAATGGGGAAGGGAGGACGGATGAGTCGTGGCCCTGCCCGTGAGGATCTCCTAGTCTTGCAAGCTGCTGGAATGTTCCCTCTGCCCTGCTGGAGGCTGTCTGTGAGCAGTCAGGACTGGGGGGACAGAAGTTTGGGGTTGGGAGAGGGGGGATAACTTGCTCTGGCAGTTCTCCACCCTAAGTCAGGTGGTAGGTGTGATTCTGGGAGCCCTGCCACACATTGCTGAAGCCAAGTGGAGAACTTTCTAGGGAAGCAGGCAGTGCTTCCCTATGCGTTTCTTAATTCCACCGCAGGCTGACTCGGTTCACCTGTTGAGGGAAGCCAGTCACCCTGCCTACGGGGCAGAAATAACATGGCCGAGGTCTAGGATTCAGTGAAAGCAGCCAAAGGAAGTTCTTACATACCAAGGGCAGGCAGCCAGACGTCGGAAGTTAGGAAGGGTAGCCCAGATCCAGGGACCAGCATGAAGGCCCACAGCCATGGAACAGCCTGAGTGAGCGAGCACCTCGGAGGCCCCAGGCCAGAGCTGGAGAGGGAAGCAGGGCTGACTCCGGAGGACCCGCTGCGGGTTCACACCCCACCCTGTGGAACCCAGGTTCTCAAGGTATCCTTGGACCAGAGCAGCAGCAGCACCTGGGAACAAATGAGAAATACAAATTCTCGGGCTCCGCCCAAGACCCGCTGAACCAGAAACTGGGGGTGGGGTCCAGCATCTGTGTTTCAATGAGCTCTCTGATTCTGAAGCAAACTAAGGTTTGAAAACCACGGATGTAGAGGATGAGAAGAAAGATTTAAGCTGGCATTGGGAGCAGACGACTGTTAGCAAGATAAGAAAAGAATTGTGTAGTGATGAGAGGGGGCCAAACGATCTGGCCCACGCCCACCCCGGGCCCTCTAGGATCTAAACCACGCTCCCTGAAGCAGTGGTTTCAGAGAACCCTGGTCCTACTCCCAATTCCACTCCTCCCCTGGGGCATCAGCCACTTCCTGCTGGTCTGGCCCCATTCGTCCTGGAGAAAGACGCAGCCCAGGAGAAGCCGTAGTGAGGTCACCCAGCCCTAGGGAGGCCACCTTCCAGCTTCCTATAGGCTGAGCAACCTCCTTCAAGGCTGTATTTTAAGGGGAAACAATTAAACTGCAGCAATGACCCTGCGTCACCAGGAGAACTGGTCTTCACACAGCCTCTATGCTGATGGAACCGCCCAGGACCTGGCAGGAGTGGAGTGGGGTCAGTTAAGGACACTGCCAGGTAACTGCAGCATCGCTGTGTTTGTAATGAGACTGACGCATGCAGCGTCACCATGCAGGCACTAAATTGGATGGAGAATGAATGGCTTTTCTTGGAAGGTCAGTAACTCACTCTGGATGTTACTGAAATTAGAAAACAAAACCCAGAATCGAACCTGCAGCCTTCCCTACAGACAATGTCTTGGCCCTTGAATTTCTACAACCTGCAAAGGTGCCAGGTTCCACCAATGCCCTTTTTCCCCATCAACCAGATCCCTAAGGTCCACTGATTATTGATTTGGCTTTCCGATTTATGGCTTAAACTCTGTGAAGGTCCACCAACCTTTGGAAGGAACTAGTTGGTGCCCTATTAGTCATTTACACCTAGCTGTGGGGTACAGAATCTGTCTTCGTGTAAGGATTTCTGGGAGTCAGAGCGCTGGGGTGCTGGGCCTTGGGGTGGAAGCATAGAAGAGAAATGGGCTGGGAAACAGCCCAGATACATGGCCTGGGAGACCCAGCATCTGCTGTTTAGTTCCTGTGAATCCTAATCCCCTCCTGATCAGACTCAGTCTTGGTCCTCTCAGCCGTCTCCTTGCTGAGTCCTCCCAAATGCCCCATAGGACAATTCCACTTCTCCAGCCCAGCTTGGAAAAGGTCTTCTGATTAAATGCTCCATCTCCTGAGACCACAGAGATCATATGGGGAATAACTCATCTCTAACAAATTAGAACATACTAACAAGAACAAATAGGGCTGCCCAGTTGCGTGCTGGGGAGAGAGCGTGGGGAGAACTAGCCGGACCCAAGAGGGGAAGGTATAGTGTTTCTTCATGTCGCTGAGATCCAGAAGAGATTTCATTTACAGCCTGGCCTCTCTTTGTGAATTTTCTCATGAAACATTTCTCGCCCAAGACCTTAAGGCCATGTTATGTGTTTCCCTGTGGTTAGTCGCTTATCACAAAGGCTCCTATGGGACAAAAGGACGCGGAGTGGGATGGCAGAAAGTGGACAGAGAGGTCTTCGGTAGTTCTGGACACAGGATGGGTTTTGTTCTCGTTGGCAGGCAGGACAGGGACACATTGTGGACTGAGGGTGAGGAGCTCAGATCCAGCCAGGACACCGTGTAGAGTAAGCGAATAAGGGGGAGTGTTCATTGGGAAGCCTGGATATGGGTGAGACACACGCGGTGTGCCGCTGGGTAGGACATACCAGCCATTTACATTTGCCAGAAACACTAGAGAGAACCATGTCCCAATACCAGCTGGTTCCTTCCTGCCATTCTGAGGAGCAGGAAGGAGCTGGTACCTCTGGACCACTGAGCCGACACATCCCCAGAGTCAGGGTCCCACTCCATGAGAACTTCCAGTTGAGTGAAAAGGAATCACAGCCCTCATTTCCCAGATGCCTAATGGGGTGCCTGACCAGGGCACTGGGAAACATGGTTGTGTGAGGCTAGTATGGCTCCCCAACTCTTGCCTCCTCTGCCGTCACAGGCCCCCTCCTCAAAGCAAGAAGAGGGTATTGTCTATCGCAACACCCTGGGTGGCTAGCAGGGCAGCTGGCCCACTGCATGTGCTCCATAAATGCTGAAGTAAACGGCAGACCAGAGATCACTTAACTTCCATGAGTGCATGGGGTTTGAAAAATCAAGATGCTCCAATGGAGGAAGACTCCGCCATCTCTTCTCTTCATGTACAAGTTCAGGTCCTTTATAAATGCAGGTGGAGGAGGATGGAAGTGCATCCTTCTCCACCTGAAGGGCAACAGTGGAAAGAGAAGAGAGTGGGGTTTTTTGGAGAGGGACCCCCTCCCAGCTATAACCTGTAACAGGAGCCCTTAGGCAAGGAGCAGGGGTAGGTGAGCCTCCAGGAGACCACTTGCTCCTCCCCAAAGTCATGGGCAGCATCCGAGGAGAGAAAGCCGTACTGTGTTAATGCCCCCAGGCCTGTGCTGCTCTCCAGGCCCTTTTATCAGATTCACTGCAGAGGAGATTCATCAAGATGAAGCTCAATCCCCAATAGACTAATGAAAAGAGGGCAACAGACATGAGAAGGGCCGAAATGCAGACAGTGTGTGTTAATCACAGGCAACAGAAACACGTCGGCTCTAATGTCTGTTTGCTTTTATCTTGAAATGAAAATGCATCTCTGCTGCCAAGACCCTTTTTCCTGAGCATTTCAGTACAGAAATGGGACACACACACACACGCACACACATACACACATACACACACATATGCACACACAAACAAAATTGGAGGGTTCTTTTCCCCAGTGGAAAGAGCTATCAGAGAAATGAGCCCACAGGTTGTGTCTATTTGCAGAAGCAGAAAATCGACCACAAATCTCAGCTACAGGCTCCAGCCCCCATGTAGAAAAGGGAGTGAAAAGGATGAGGAGGCATCAGCCCTTGGGAAGGGTTCGTTAACAGCTCTGTGATGGGGGCCTGCCTGGGGGTCACAGATATGAATACAATGTGCACATCCACCCCGGGAGACAAAAGTACATCTGTCCTGGTGCATATGGAATGCAAGGATCTGGAGCCCCTGCCCCAGCCCCCAGCTCCCTTACACGGCTGCAGAGGAGCCTCTGGCAGATGGGATTGATGGGATTCGGGAGAGGTCATGCCCATCTTCACTAGTCAGTTTCAAAGGGTGGAAATAAAGCAGAAGCGTTTTGGAGGTCGGTAAGCTAGACCAGTAGCCAGGGCTGATCACTCAAAAAGCAAGAGAAGAGATTGAGGGGAAAGGTGACTCAGAGCTGGAGAGGGAACAGGTAAGGCTGTGCAGGAGTGAGAGCAACAGGGACACCCTTCACCGGGGAAGCCAGAGGATTGCTCCGGATTGAAAGCCATATCCAGATTTCAGCCAAGTATGGGTGAGTCTGGCCATATGACCACAGAGGCAGTCAAATCAATTGCTTCCAAAGTCAGAGCTGTTTGAAGGTGATTTCAGTTCTTCGTTGAACTAGTCATGATGGATCAATCCACCTGATTGCTTCCAGCCTGACCTCAGTGCTTCCAGAACCAGTTGTTGGTGGACTCAGATGGACAGGCTCAGAATGAGATTGAAGAAAACCAGTTCGTGTGTTTGTTTAGAAAAGAAATTGCATGTAGAAATCAGTTGTTTTCAAAGAAATCTGTAGGGATTAGAGTGGGTGTGCTATGTTATTGGCATGGGCATTATGTCAGTAAGGTAAGAGTCAGAATGATTTTGTGGGACATTCATTTGGAAAATTAATATACTAAATATAAATTCTCAGAGACAAGTAGCTAAGGACAGCTAAATATATGTGTCATATACATATCTATAATGCAGAAATAAGTGAAATATAGAATGCAGATGTCGATGGTTCACATTTTAAATTCCTTAGAAGCCCTGGTTTGGATGTTAGACTTTTTCTTATTGTTGTTTACTTCTAGCTCTCAAAGCACTGGAACAGTGCCTGGCACATAGTAGGAGTTTGCTAAGCATTTAGAAATTGATGGTCCAGCTTGTCAGTAGACACTCAGTAGTGTCACTACTATACCCCAAGTTAAATGAGCTGCAGAGAAGCAGGTCGGCCACATCCTCCTCGTAGATCATCACAACTGGTTGAGGAGAAGCCTTTGTGGATTCCCAGATTCGGTGCCGTGTTCAGCCAGCTGCAGGTCTTGGGTCTGGCTCTCTGGTAGTGATCAGTGATGGGCTGTTACATTAAGTGAGTTGATCCCACTTAAACCAAATCTGCATAACTTCCAGCAAGCTATTTCTACAGGGAACAGGGCTGGGGGCTCCCCTCTTATTGCCTCTGCCATTTCCTAAATACTCAATGAAATTCTGTTGAATTTTGCCAACTTCAGTTCTGGAACTAAATGTAAAGGTTCTGGGCTCAGCCAGTCTGAAAGGTCTAGCAATTCCTTCTCTCTGCCTTTCCCTTCTCCCTTATCTGGAGATGCCACCACCATTTAGATGCCTTGGATGGCTGTTTCTTCCCAGCTGCCCAACCACAGTGTGTGGGGAAAAGGTCCGGTGAGCTTTCCCTCCTTGGAACCTCTGTGGTGTTGACACTACAGACAGAGGAAGGACCAGCAGCATTATTTTATAGAATCACCTTAGATCACTGTTACAGTCTGGGCAGTTCCTGCCAGTGTGGCCAGAATGCCTCTCGCTGTGGCCGTCTGTATCTCCGTGGCTGGGCCAGTGTGTACCTGACACATGTCAGACTTCTGAGATCTTCCAGCTGCCTCAGAGTGAATTCTTTCAATTTAAAAAATGTGTTTATTTGCTAAATATACTATTGTGTGTGTATGAGTGTCATACAAGGCGAACTCTGGACTATCTCGTTAGAAGGATGTTGTGTGCTTATAGCACATTGAATCTAATTTCAGGAGAGCACACTATCAACTTGCTCAATGAACGGGGTTGCCCAGTCACAGAAGATCAGAGAAGATGCCCTTTCACACCCCTACCCTCTCTCAGCACCCCTCCCCTGCCTATTGAGCTGTCCTATCCACTCCAGGCTGACACAGAGTGAGGGGCACCGAGAATCAGTATGTATATAAAGATATAGGAAGAAATAAGAACCATCACAGGAATCTGCTGGGCTTCTTCCCATGACTGTGATCTTACCCATGTTTGAATCACAAACTTTAAATTTCTAACAATTCAGATTCTTGCCATTTCCAAGTAATTTGTTAAATGCCTATTCAACACATAGACAGATATTTATTTTCAGCCTTGGCTTGTAAATGTCTACAAACTGATTCATGTTGGTGGTCATTACGACACTTTCTGTGAATTGGTGAATAAATATGATTTTCGAATTTCACAGTAAGGATGACGTTGGAGAGTTTTTATTTTTCAGACTATTTGATGAAGTAAGATGGCACGAACAGCTTTAGCTGGGTCACTGTTCTCTGGGGCTCTGTCCTAAATCCATGCATGGGGAAGAGAGGGACGTGGGACGTGAGGGGTGGTGACATGGCAAATTGGCCGCTATCCAGGCTCCATCAGGGCACCCTGTTACCCCCAGAGCTGAACTCAGCAGCACTGTTACTGGAGACCAAAACAAAGGCGAAGCTAAGGTGTTTATTGAGCACCTACAAAGCGCTGGAGCTCAATGTGTGTAATCTTAATTAAGATGAAGAAAATGGGACCCAGAGGCGCTGGGGGCATTGCGGAGGGCAGGTGGGGCTGAGCACAGCTCTCTCTCTCTCTCTCTTAGCCTGTTCCTTCCTGCTCCTCCATTCCTGCTGACCTTCCCTTACGCCCAGGTGCCTCCCAGGGCCATCTAGCCCCTGAAGCCCACTGAAGATGCACTGCCTCCCCCTCCAAAGCTGGTGGAGATCCAGAGCACTTCCCTAGGTTTATGTGAGTCGCAGGCACAGCTGCCTCTCCCTCCTGATTCATATTGGGCCCACCCAGGGGTTAAGTGTTACCTTTTGCTTCCAGAGAGAAGGAGGGAAAATTCAAACAAAGTTTTCTTGGAGGTGTTGGCGTCGTGGAAGGGATCCGCATTGCACATGACACAGCAAACGCCACCTATAGGCGCTGTCATTTTTTTTTAACTCCTCTGGCTACCCTCCTCCAGCCATGTGCCATCTGTCTGCCCTCTCCACCCTTTCCTTTCCTACCCCTGCTCACATCTCCCCCATCCTTCTCTGCAGTAAAAAAAAAAACAAACAAGTTCCCTTCTTTTTCTCTTTGATGAGCAGCTTCATCATCTTTTGTTCATACCCTGGTCTCCAGCCAAAATCCATGCCCGTCTTTCTATCCCAAGAAGTTCATCACGATCTTCTCCCAGATACAGATTGTTCACACCCTAAGAGGAGCTCTTCTGCCTCATGTTAAGACAGCATGTTTATCACATCGAACTATATTTTTCCTATTACGTCTCAGAGAGGCAGCAAGAAGACAGAAGTCTTTGTCTGTTTGGGAGTCCTTCTATCTTCACCTGCATAACACACACACACACACACACACCCCTATCCTTGGGCTTCTCTGGAGCCCAGCGTACAGGGTCCCTGACAGTTCTCACCATTTCCTTATTCCCAAAACAATGGGACCCATGTTCTTGCTGTCTGATAAATAGACTCTTCATTTTCTTTCTGTGCCTATTCCCTCCCATCTCTTTCAAAAGCGTCCCCTCATCCCTCGGCCTCCACAGCAGGCCCCTCCCGGCCTCCCTCTCTGACTCTGTGCCTGCATGAGACCGAAGCTCTGCTGGGAGGTGCCCTCCCAAGCAGACAGGCTACAGGAACTCGCCCTTCATATACAAGGCCCCTGGAGCTCCAGGGGTTCCCCACGTCCCTCAGGGCAAACAAGCTAGATTCTTTTTTTTTTAATATAAATTTATTGATTTTTGCCTGCATTGGGTCTTTCGTTGCTGCGCACGGGCTTTCTCTAGTTGCGGTGAGCGGGGGCTACTCTTCATTGCGATGTGCAGGCTTCTCATTGTGGTGGCTTCTCTTGTTGCAGAGCACAGGCTCTAGGCTCATGGGCTTCGGTAGTTGTGGCATGCGGGCTCAGTAGTTGTGGCTCGCGGGCTCTAAAGCTCAGGCTCACTAGTAGTTGCGGTGCACGGGCTTAGTTGCTCCACGGCATGTGGGATCTTCCCGGACCAGGGCTCGAACCTGTGTCCCCTGCGTTGGCAGGTGGATTCTTAACCACTGCGCCACCAGGGAAGCCCCAAGCTAGATTCTTTAACCCGAAAAGGTCCTGGTTTATTGGGTTTGAATATAGGGCTTCATGTTAGGTAAACCTGATAGAGGGTCCATGGCAAAAACAAACACCAACAAAAACCAACTTTTAAATGACTCAACTATGGAGAAAAGTCCCAGTCAGAGGTTTCATCTCAATCAGATCTGTGTTTATGCTCTAGTGGAGAACCTAGAGCATAGATAGGATAGAAAGGGCTCAGAGAAAATTTATGAAACTGAACTGAATTAAACCTCAAATCCAAGGTGCTCCATGACCTGGCCCAGCCTATGCTTTCACCCTTATATCACCCAGTTGCCCAACAGGAATCCTAGGTCTTGGTATTCCCAAAGCACATGGTGAACATTTCTGTCTCCATGCTCTTGCTCCTGCTGGTCCTGCTACCTGGAATGCCATCCCTCCTCCCATAGCCGAGACCATGGAAATCTGATCTCTGATAGGAAGTTCCACTCCCAAGCTCCAGGGCTATTGATCAGTGATGCTGTCCTTGATTTCCCCAGTGGAAGAGGATCCTACCACCCTCTGCACCCTGGAGCGTGGCCTGCCTTATTGTAAAGTGTCCCGAGCGGACAGTGGGAGGAACAGGGCACAGGACTTGTTGTTCTAAGCCGAACTCAGATGCCTGCAGAGGTAAAGCAGGCAGCAAAAGTGAGCACAGCTACCTGGATGGGGCCTTCAGTGTAAAGAAAAATGTGTGCAAGTCCAGAAGGGTAACTGCTCCTCAGCCCCGGCCAACTGTCTCAATGCAAGGATGGTTGCCCATGATGGCCAGACCTTCTGATTTTCTCTTTCAAGATAGTCAGAAACCTGTGCTTTGATGTGAAATCTGCCAAATTTTAAATTTTGGCAACGAATCCCTATGTTTTAAAAAATCCTGTATGGGGCTTCCCTGGTGGCGCAGTGGTTGAGAATCTGCCTGCCAATGCAGGGGACACGGGTTCGAGCCCTGGTCTGGGAAGATCCCACATGCCACGGAGCAACTAGGCCCGTGAGCCACAACTACTGAGCCTCCACTCTAAAGCCTGGGCTCCACAACAAGAGAGGCCGCGATAGTGAGAGGCCCGCGCATCGCGATGAAGAGTGGCCCCCGCTTGCCGCAACTAGAGAAAGCCCTCACACAGAACCGAAGACCCAACACAGCCATAAATAATAAATAAATAAAATTTTAAAAAAAAATCCTGTATGGACCGCCAAAAATGGAATAGCAGGCTGACTTCAGGACACAGTTGACCATTTTGTGACCTCTATTCTAGACCATATTAGTGCGGATCAGGTGAGTCCGACCCATCAGAAAAACTAAAACATCACAACACCCTTGATTCAGATTATTTGTTCCTATGGGTGATAGCTACTCAAAAATGCCACTGCAAGGGTGGCAGAAGGAGCAGGGCTGAGAGAAGTAAAGGTCAGCCATGTGGATATTCAAAGGCATGGCCAAGGGGAGCAGGTTTCTGGGCAGTGATGCGCTTGCAGATGGCTAACAAGTAGTTTTGAAGGAAGTGGGTCTAGTTTGTAGTATTTGCTGATTCCCATGATGTAAGCACTACCACCATGGCTGATTTTAAGCCACCAACGTGATGTCTCTGAACTCAGAATTGGGAAGAGATGTTAACAGGGGGCTTTTTTGAGGCAGCTCTTGAACACCACTGTTTACAGGTCAGGTATCAAGAGAAACCCAGGAGCACCTTTACCCATGACCTAAGGCCAGGAATTTTCAGAACATGCAGTGGGAATCATCTAGAAGAGAATATAGGAAAGAGTGTTTCTCAAGCCTATTTGACTATGGAACACCTGACCTCCTAAAGCATCCTTGTGACCAGCATTGAATTGGGGAAATGTTGGCTTCAGCCTCAGGTAAGGACTTGGAGCCCAGGCCCACAGTTCTTCCCTCTGTTAGTGCCTCATCCAGGGGAACCGTCCTGAACCAAGCAGTTAATTTCATCCTAGGCACGATGCCTCTGATACCCTGCTCCATTTCCCTCAAGACCTATCTGCTCTGACAGCCCACTGAGTATCACACCTTAAATTTCCAGTTTGTATCCTCTTGATTGGGCTTGTGAAGGCAAGACCTCAGGTTCAATCAGCGTACTTCCAAGGCTAAGCAAAGTTGTGGAGCTTAAGCAAGTAGAAACTACTGCTGATAGAGGGTGCCAGGCCGGGGGTGTGATGTCGGCAGTGATGCGCTGGCCAGCAGAGGGGTGAAACCTACAGGCTGGAGCTGGCTGGTGTCATGCACGCTGAGATGCTGGGCTGCCAAAGGGAAATGGAAAAGGTAAAAGGCCCAATGTTGTCTTCCAAGGCCAGGTGCCATGGGTGACACACGGCATCCCTGGGAAATCTCTTCCTCTCCACTGGTTGTTCACCGTGTTAACAGCCTGCCCTGAAACTCACTCTGCATCAATCCCACCCAACTGGGACCAGAACATGCTAGCAAAGTAAACCAAGGGAGAAGCCTTCCAAAGAGCCTCTCCAGGCCTTTGTAATAATCTTAAAATAAAGCTGAATGGACTGTGGCTTAGAAATATTTTCCATTCCAACAAATTTTGTCATGGGAATCATTATTAATATAGGAATTTTATTAAGCTCGAACTAGGTGCCTGGAACTATGCTGTGCTTTATATGCATTATTTTATATTAACCTCACAAAATTTTATTAGATTTATATCTCCATTTACAAAGTGCAGAGAAGCCAAGTGCATAATCCGAGGTGACATGATGCTAAAGTTCAGGGTCACCCAGGCTCAAACTGGTGCTTTTAACCCATATATGTGTCCAAGAGTGGGTGAGCTTCTGTGAGCTTTATATTCATAAAACTATTTGGAAACCTTCAAGAGGACAAGATCTGGGTGCTCACATACATTGGTCACATTGCAGAGACTTCCATGTGTGCCTATGAACCTCACCAGGACCCTAGCTGGTGCTTGTAGATCCTACCCCCAGCCTTGGGTCCCAGGATCTACAAGCACCGCCCTCTGACCTCTCTCAGGGCCTTCAGCCCAGTTCTCTCTTCCCTAAAACATAGGAAGGCAGCCCCAGAAGCCCTCTGTGAGTTGACCTTGAGTTCCCTTACTCAAGACCACATTGTCAAACCATTATTCCTGTTCTACCTTTCACTTTATCTGCCTTTACCCTTCTAATTACCACCAACGTTTACAGTCATCCAACAATTGCACAATCATGTCATAAGGGCCTACCATTTTCTTGGGATGAAGTTAAACACCACACGCACATACATATATCTGCAAATACACCTATGCACACACGTACGTATCTAGGGCCTTCCATTTTCATGATACCTTAGCAAAACCACTTACTAGTCATGGCACCACTGTTATGTGACAATCTCCCTGAGCTTTCATTTCCTCATTTATAAAATGGTGATAATGGTAACTTTCTTAAAGGACTCGTGATAATTAAATGAGATAATTTCCATTAAGAGTCTGCCACAATGTCCAGCCCTTTAGGCATTCACTGAATAAATTACACCACAGTTACGATCTCCGATCTCCCCTAGTCAGAGATAGTGTTGGTCACACCCTCATTCATTCAGTCCTTCCTTCATCTACTCATTCATTCATTCATTTACTCATTCATTCATTCAGTGGTCTGGGCTCTAGCCTGGACAGCACTCTCCATGGGTGGCCTCCACTTTATCTCCTCAATATAGAGGTTTTCAGAAAGAGGGGATGGGGAAAGGGCACTTCACTGGTATTTTGCTTTGGACCAGCATCTCATTGGTATTTTCTAACTTAATCCTTCCAGCAGCCCCACGTGGAAAGCATCTTCATCTTCATTTTATATAAAGGAACTGGGTTCCAGAGAGATTAGGTCTCCTGTCAAGGTCACACAGCTGGTGAGTGGCAGAGCCCAGATTCCCACACAGATGTGGTTTTCTAAACACTGTGCTTGGGCTACTGAACCAAGCGTCTGACCACATGGCTAGGAAATGACCAGCCTTGAAGGGTGAAATGTTGCCTTTGAGAAAGCAAAGTGTGCAGGTGCCGGAGCCCAGTAACAAACGCTCTTTTCCTTTTTAGCACCTTGGGCTACCACTAGTTCCCAAACACACAGCAGATAAGAACTGAGAAGTCCCCGTTAGACAGCTATAGTTCCAAAAATAAAGCGAGTGCTAAAACGTCTGTAAACCAGAGAGAGTCTAAAAACCAACAGGAGAGCAAACTATGTGGAAATACACACTTAGAAACAAGGGCAAATGGGTCTCCTCTCCCAGAGCAGTAACGCCAGCAAGCCATCCCCGAGGTCTCTATTGACCTCTGCATCCTGAACTCTATGACAATCCTGAGAGCAATTTGGAGTCTTCATTCATTCGTCTATTTGTTGCCCAAAGATGTTCCACAGTCATTACTCAGTGTCTCCTGTGAGCCAGGTACCAGGATACCAGGAGCACCAGCTCTCCTCATTCACTGGATGACCAGTCGAGTGGAGAACAGAAATATTCATTAAATAACCCATAAGTAAGGGTATAATTGCACTTATGAACTCTGCAAAGGAGGCACCTCTGGAGCTATGGGCATCTATACTAGGGTGGATTGCCATCATCAGAAAGCTAAAATTCCCTAAGGAAGTGATGATTAAGTTGAGAGAAGAGGGAGAAAAGGGAAGCGTACTGGTCAAGGTTCCTAGCTGCAAACGAGAAAGTCGACTTTAGCTAGTTGAAGGCAGCAGATATTTATGAACAGAATCATTGGGAAGACGAGAGAATCTGAGCTCCCAGGAACACCTCCCAGCCGTGCCTTCTCCAGCACAAATGAACTGAAGCCTGAGTTCAGATATGGGCTGCAGATCTGGTAGAATTTCCATCTTGCTTTCCTCTCTCCATTTCCTCCCCTAAGACTTTTACTCCAAAACTCCCTGGGATTCCACCTCCTGAAACGCCATGCCTCAGCCAGGATGAGCCACCTGATGGAGAGTCAGTGAATGTGTAGAATAGGCATGGGACTACTCTAATCCAAATGGGCTCAGATTTTGTCAATTAAGGTTATGCTACTTCCCTGCTCAACATCTACCAAGAGACCCCCATAACATCAAGATAAAGGGAAACCCACTGCACAGCTGATGATACAGTTAATGAGCTGGCCACCACCTACGTGTAACAGACGTACATCCGCCACTCCTTCCCATGTGGAATCCTGCAGCCCAGAGCTCGTCCGTGTGCCCATCAGACTTAACTAAGCATGAGGTAAGGCGGCTGGGGAGCCTGAATTGATCTCAAAGAACAGGCTGCTTTCTGGAAAATGGAGCTATTTATCTGCAATGCCGGTGATGCGCAGCCACGAGCCTTTTCAGACATGACGTGTTTAAAAAATTGAAAACTACATTGTGTATTTTCCTTCTGTTAATAAATAATAAACTAACTTTTTGCCTGACAAAAATATGTCAACTCTGTCACTTGGCAGGAGATCACTTTGATTTAAAAGACCTTCTGCTGCACACTCACTCTCTCTCAACAGCAGCCGGAAGGGTAGCATGAAAGCCTGGTGCTAGCGGATTTTTGACCCAAACACAAGTGGAAGCATGCTTCTTTCGCTAGAAGGTACCTCCGGCTGGGACTGGGTTTGACAGAGGGGCAGTGGGACAGGCTGCTCGCTACCAGGAAACTCTGGCGAAGGCTTTCAGAGATGAGCAACCTGGCTGCGTGTCCAACATACCTGCAACAGCTGTGCTGCCAGATTTCCTCAACTTGTCCATACAAGAGGAAGCATGGCATCCAGACTCAAGGATAAAGGTGGTATCAAAGAGGCGCATTGAAGAATAGCCACTCCTAGCTGAGAAAATTAATTTAAGGCACCAGTTTCAGAACTGTGTGCTAGCTGGAGTGGAAACTGAATTTTCCTGGGGGTGGGGAGACACTCAGCCTGCACTGTCAGCCCATCTTGAAGGCAACCTGGGCTTCTGCAGGAAGAACCCTGGGAGGATTTGGTCTGTACACAATGAAAATCTCAACCCAAGACAGATGGGTGTGAATGGATTCTTCCCCCGACACAAACGTCCCCTGAGGAAAGCTGAAGCAGACCAGCCTGAGGGTGTTTCTCCCCCGTGTAGGAGATGAGCTATGAAAGGAGTCCAAGGATGTATCCACCCAGGATGGTGGCCTGGCTTGTGCGCACATCATGTGGCTAGAAAGGCTTTACATTTTCTGGGATGAAAAATATTTCCCTCAAACGGGATATTGTTTTAGAGAAAAATCATGCACCTTAAAGACATCCCCAAAATGATAGAACTCAGGGATTCCAAGACTCTTATTTTGACCAATATACCAGAGAGAGAAGAGAGAGGAGAGGGGGAGAGGGTGGGAGGGAAGGAGAAGTAAGAAAACCAGCCTTCCTACCCTCCTTCAGCTCCTTTAGATTCAGTCGACTATAGGATGGAAGTTCTAACCCTAAAATGTTAGAAAATATTGTAAGTTTTTGTAGATTTACATATAAAAAGATTACTAGTAGGCACAAAGAAAGCAGTGAGGGTTAAACACACACACACACAACAGCCACTCCAAAGAAATCCTCAGTTAAAATTACCTTGACAATTGTTATTTAATCAAAGTGATAATTTCTTCAAAAATACTTCATAAAAAACAGCATTGTATGTGAGGCAGAGAAAGAGAGAGAGAGAGAATGGTTAGTTAACATTGAAATATTCTAAACAGGAATCCACACTCCAGAGAGAGTTGCTTAAATTCTTTAGATATCATTATTAAAATCTATACAGGAGGTTTGTTTACCAGCTAAAGAGAGATCAGAAATATTTCTCAGAACCCAAGAGGAAAATAGACAAAGAATATGAACAGACATTTCAAGAAGAGGAAACTCAAGGGGCTAAAAGGCAGATAAAGAAATTCTCAAAAAATATTTGCAAATGAAGCAACTGACAAAGGATTAATCTCCAAAATTTACAAGCAGCTCATGCAGCTCAATAGCAAAAAAACAAAAACCCAGTCCAAAAATGGGCAGAAGACCTAAATAGACATTTCTACAAAGGAGACATACAGATTGCCAACAAACACATGAAAGAATGCTCAACATCATTAATCATTAGAGAAATGCAAATCAAAACTACAATGAGATATCATCTCACACCGGTCAGAATGGCCATCATCAAAAAAATCTACAAACAATAAATGCTGGAGAGGGTGTGGAGAAAAGGGAACACTCTTGCACTGTTGGTGGGAATGTAAATTGATACAGCCACTATGGAGAACAGTATGGAGGTTCCTTAAAAAACTAAAAATGGAACTACCATACGACCCAGCAATCCCACTACTGGGCATATACCCTGAGCAAACCATAATTCAAAAAGAGTCATGTACCACAATGTTCATTGCAGCTCTATTTACAACAGCCAGGACATGGAAGCAACCTAAGTGTCCACTGACAGACAAATGGATAAAGAAGATGTGGCACATATATACGATGGAATATTACTCAGCCATAAAAAGAAATGAAATTGAGTTATTTGTAGTGAGGTGGATGGACCTAGAGTCTGTCATACAGAGTGAAGTATGTCAGAAAGAGAAAAAGAAATACCATATGCTAACACATATATATGGAATCTAAGAAAAAAAAAAAAGGTCATGAAGAACCTAGGGGCAAGATGGGAATAAAGACACAGACCTACTAGAGAATGGGCTTGAGGATACAGGGAGGGGGAAGGGTAAGCTGTGACAAATTGAGAGTGACATGGACATATATACACTACCAAATGTAAAATAGATAGCTAGTGGGAAGCAGCCGCATAGCACAGGGAGATCAGCTCGGTGCTCTGTGACCACCTAGAGGGGTGGGATAGTGAGGGTGGGAGGGAGGGAGACACAAGAGGGAAGAGATATGGGGACATATGTATATGTATAACTGATTCACTTTGTTATAAAGCAGAAACTAACACACCACTGTAAAGCAATTATACTCCAATAAAGATGTTAAAAAAAATAAAATAAAATAAAATAAAATAAAAAGTTGATGGAGCCCAAACACCCTTGTGCCCCGCTGGTGAGAACACAGGCAACCAGCACCATCACCCAGGACCCAGGACTCCAATCTGACAATCCCCAGAGAAGCTGTTTCGGATCCACCTGGTAAATGGGGATGTCTGTTGCAACATCATTTGCCGTACCAGGAAGTTGAGGCCATCTGAAGACATGTAAGTAAACATGATGGGATGTGAAGCAGGGCTCAGAAATAACAGACTGGACTTAACGTGCAGAGTAGCAGATAGTAGAGCATGCTCCCCGGCCTCTGTCAGAACAGAACCATTATTCGTCCAGCCTCTGGAACTTCTGGCCACTGACACTCTTACCCACATCCCTATCTGACAATTGCTCTCAACCACAGCAAGCCCCTTACCCACCCACGTCCAATAACTGGTTGATGCCTTGAGACTGGGCCTGTTGCCTTAAGTTAGGGCAACTGTGCCTGAGTTCCAGCTCCAGAGCTCTGCACAAGGTCCCCATCATCTGCATCACAGGTTAATTCTTCCCACTGCCCAGTCCTGCTTCTCTCCGTCCTCCCCTCCCCCTCTCCCAGGGCTTGATCCTGAAGCACAGAACATTCCCAGTAAACTTCCTTCACGCTAATCTCTATCTAAGAGTCTGTTTCCTGGGAAATCCAACCTAACATGCACAGCAACATAGGTACATCATGTAAGAACAGTGATAAGGGAAGAAAAAAAATAAGTAACAGAATGAGATCTCTAACCCAATAGAATCAATATAAATTAACAAAAAAATGCGCACAATCCATACATGTTTTCAAAATCACATACAGATAAAAGAACATACATCGACACATTACATGGATTACCTATGAGATAGGGAATGGGGCCTTGAACAGAGACCAATGATGGCAGCATGACATGAGCTGAAGGGTGCACTGAATCAGCCCTTTTGCACCTGAGGTCCAAATTAGTACTACTACTAATAATAATAGCAGTAAAATAATTTGAATTGATGAAACTGAAGGGTGGTTCAGGATATGTGGTTGCCTACAGAGATGGCTTGGGTCTTTGTGGTCCTTGTATTAAGAACAGGTAAGAAAACAAAAGCAGTAGCTTGCTTCCTCAGACCAGCACTGACGTCTAGAGCTCACTGGCCCTGGGAGCCCCCAATTTACAGACCACTCCAACCAGCCCCCCAGCTTTATGGCTGGCTGCTTCTGCCATCAGAATGCCTTAAATATCTTTGGGTCTGACCTGGAGTAAACCTTTCATTCAAGGTGTTCATAGCAGTCACGAAGGATAGAGAGTGAGGACTTCCCTGTTCACAAACGGAGCTCACGTGGCTGTTTCGTGACTTCTTGTGCCTTGATCAGAACTGAGTTTAGAATGTGTTTCTGCTGTTCTTCTGCAGCAAAATTGTGGAGGAGAGAACTATAGCCCCACCAACCTCGAATTGCCAGACTCAACCAGTGTTTGCCAGAAGGTAATTGTAGACCAGCCAAATCAGCTGTGTGGCAGAGCCCAGCTCTCTCTTTCCCAAACCCCTTTGCTCTTCTCCTTGGCAAGAAGTTCACAGTGCCCTCTCCTTGCTACGGGGCTCCAGTTAGCGTGGTCCTGAGATAAAGTTCTAGCCAATGCCATGTGCATGGAAGTGATGCCAGCCACTCCAAGCCTGGCCCTTAGAAACTTGCTGTGAACAGTCAGTCCTGCAGGCTCTTTCCCTTCTGCCATTGGATCCAGAGCAACATGCATCCTTGCAAGCAACGTTGACGATGGCAGAACCAGAAGACGGATCACTTGAAGCAGAGCTGCCCGCTGATCAAGAACACTTGCTTTGGACTTTATGAGGAAGTTCAAAACGCATTAAAACACATTATTGAACAAAGCTGGGAAATGTAACATTTCATAGTCTGGTAATCATTCCATACGCTTGGGTTTGTGTATTAAGGCTTCTAGCATTTCCTTAATCAGGTCTGTTTACATCTGCCTGGTTATCTCACCGATTAACCAAAAGAGTCCTCCTCAGATTTTATTTTAAAAATAGCCTTTTATTTAAAAAGAAAAAAAAGGATAAATACCCAGGTGTCAGATATACAAGGCTATAAGGATGGATCTGAGAAATATTTTAAAATAGCCCTCTTTATAAGAAGGAACTCTTAAAGGTATTATAACATTGAATGTTACTCATGCACTGGTTAAATAAATATGTGCATGTTAAGCTTTTAATTACATAAGTACCCTTATTTTAACTTAGGTAAGTTCAGCAAACGTTACTAATTGTCAATTCGGTATCCATTCCCACTTGCCTGCTAATGAACAGAACAGTTAAAATTATACAGCCTCCCTGTGCCCGTGCAGGTAAGCATGGCCCCATCACTCAGTTCTGGCCAATAAGACGTAGGAAGACCCTGAGGAAGATGTTCTTGCCTGAATTAAAAGGCAAGGCTTGGTCAGCCTTCGCCCTCCCCCTTCTTCCTTCTTCCTGCCTGGAACACTGGAAGGTGCAGCCGCCGCCTTGTAACCACGTGACCCAAACCCAAGGCGGAAGGTGGGCGTGCTTGGGGGGGGACCGAGCAAGGAGATGTAAAGGAGCCTGGGCTCCTGGTGGCCTTGCTAAGCCAGAGTAACAGCCTGGACCCCGCCCACCTCCCCTCCCCACCCCAATTAAACCAATGTTGGTTGGGTTTCTGTTATTTGCAAACAAATGGATTCCTGATACCATATATTAATCTTTCTTCTCATTTTCAAGTACAAAGAGTTTGCTCTTTAAAAAGAAAAGCTGTGAACTTAGTGTGCTACAAATTTATACAAACGTGCTGTAATTTATAGCTTTAAAATGATATTCAGAGATTGGAAGTCTCAGAGGGAGAGAGAGAGAGATTGTCTGATATGTAAGGGTGTCTCCTAAATGTCCAATATAAAAAAGTTAATTGAGGGCTTCCCTGGTGGCGCAGTGGTTGAGAATCTGCCTGCCAATGCAGGGGACACGGGTTCGAGCCCTGGTCTGGGAAGATCCCACATGCCACGGAGCAGCTAAGCCCGTGTGCCACAGCTACTGAGCCTGCGCGTCTGGAGCCTGTGCTCCGCAACAAGAGAGGCCGCGATAGTGAGAGGCCCGCGCACCGCGATGAAGAGTGGCCCCCGCTTGCCACAACTAGAGAAAGCCCTCGCACAGAAACGAAGACCCAACACAGCCAAAAATAAATAAATAAATAAATAAAAATTAAAAAAAAAAAGTTAATTGAAAGTCTAAAACCCCATTTGTAAAATTGTTTTTTAAAAACTTCTTTTAAAAAGTTTTCTTGAGAAATAAATATGTTTTGACCAGAAAAAAAAATGACCTGTATGCAAGTGTTTGTAAAGAGCTGCAAGTTATAACTTTTATAAATTTCAAGCTGAATTCAAAATCAAAAAATTAGATGCTATTATAATTAAACTCATTTTAATTACTAATTTTATTTTTAAGTATAACCTTTCAATAAGAAAGTAACTTACATGCTATGGAAACTGGTAACATTCCAAAATTATTCTGTGTTATAAATATGAGCTTAAGATAAACATAAAATAACATGAAAATTTCTTCAAGGTGTGAAATAATAGAAAATATATATATTGGTCTCTGCCCCTGGTTCCTGACACAGGGGTCCTAAAACCCTTGGTATTTCCTCGGTGATAGGAGTGTCTTTTGTTCTAATGAGGTGACTCTTGGTGGGCTCCTGGGTGAGGGCCAGTCACCAGAAAGGCCAATCTGTGATTAGAAGCTTGGAACTTTCAAACCCACCCCATTCCCATCCTCTGGGAAGGGGACAGGGGCTGGAGATAGTTAATGATTGATCATGCCTACGTGATGGAGCGTCCATAAAAAATCCCAGTAGTATGGAGTTCAGAGAGCTTCTGGGTTGGTGAACACATCTACATGCCAGGCGGATGGAGCACCACAACCCCATGGGGATAGGAGCGCCTGTGCTCAGGACCATTCCAGACCTTGTATCTCTCCACCTGGCTGTTCATTTATATCCTTTAAAATAAACTGGTAAACATCAGTGTTTCCCTGAGTTCTGTGAGCCATTCCAGCAAATTATGGAGCCCCGGGAGGGGGTTCTGGGAACCCAAGGTTATAACTGATGAGTCAGAACTACAGGCGACAACCTGGGACTTTGTGATTGGTGTCTGAAGTGGGATAGTCTCGTGGGACTGAACCCGTAATTTCTGGGATCTGGTGCTGACTCCAGATAGATTGTGTCAGAACTGAAGTAAAGTACAAGACACCCAGCTGGTGTCACAGACTGTTGCTTGATGTGTGGAAAACCCACACATCTGGGGTCAGAAGTATGGTGAGTGTTTGAGCAAAGGAGAAGCAGAGGAAGAGTACTTTTCTTTACACAAGACTAAAAAGCCGTTTCTAAAAAATGAAGAAAAAGCATTACTTTCTATCTTGGCCTATGAAATGGTAGGTTCTGAGTCAAGAAAAGGAAATGAAACTATCCCCTGACTTTTCTTTAAAAAAAAAAAAATCTTATGTATGAGCTTTATTTTCTCCAAATAACTGGGAATCCCAAACTTGGAAACTTTGTATTGAATGCTTTTAGTTCCGAATAAAAAATAGTATTGGATAATAAAACCGGGAAATTTAACATTTCGTAGTCTAGTAATTTCCCTATAAATTGGAATGAGAAGAAAATTCTATTGGTGAATTAAGTTTTTGTTGAAGCTCAATTCTTTGTAAGTGATTCTGTGTTTTATCTCTGTAGTATTTGAGCACTTACTACAGGAAGCAAAGATAGAAACATATCATGATATGCTTAAATTATGCAGAGATTGGGTTTTATATCAAGGGCAAAATAGCTGTGATTTTTATGACTGTAACTTTCTGAATTTCCTATACTTATTTTCAAATAAAAACAGCAACAGTAAAAAATATCATTACTCTTAATTAAATTAACATTGGAAAATATATAAATGTGATGTCAATGTGGTAATGTTACAGATTATATGTCAACATCTAAATAAGTAGGGTTTTTAAAAAGTAAATTGCTTCCAATGAAACCAGACATAGATGCATATCCATTTATGTTTGTTTAGATTTTCAATAAAAGCATTTTATTAATACTTGCTAATATTAATTGTAAGGTATTTTATTATTGTTTTGTATATATTTTATGATGTAAATTGGCTTTGGGGACTTTGGATTTATACAATATGGAGCATGGCAGAGACATGTAACAGTCACTATATACTCCTCCACATTTCTCAACCCCGTGCAGTTTTATGGGGCTGCATGACTAGTCTTGGCCAAAGGGCTATGACCCAAAGCGGTTCATATCCCTCTGCGACAAAGCACTGTAGAGCCAGGACATGACAAAGCAGCTCTCTTCTTCCCTACTAAAGTGACTGCAGAAACCAAATGTTCCAGCTGGTATAGCTTCAAGATGGTAGACTTTCTGCCAGCCTGGATCCCGAGTAACAATGTAGAGCAGAACTCCCACTGACCCATGGTAGATATGAACTATGAGTGGGAAATAAACCTTTGTTGTGTTAAGCTACATAGCATTATTCTGGCTAATTAACTGAAAGAATGAATGACTATATTCATCTAAATATAATGCAACACAAAACTAAAATAAGAGTTAAATAATCTCCTTGGTGAATTCACATGTATATGCAAAAGCTAGGGTTACATATTAGGGCTTGGAGATAGAAAGTCATAGGATAATTTTAGGCAAAACCTCAATTATCTTGTATTTGTCCATGTTCTCTATTAATAGCATGGATGTCTACCTCAGATACTGAGAGTCCTATGGTTTTGTATTTCCTCGAGTCCCCCAGAAGAAAAATAAAAATAAAATAGAAGTTGTTTCCTTCTTTAAATTACTGGTACAATAACCCGATGATGCCAACACAGAAAATTACCTGGAATTGTAAAATGGAAATCATGCTTGCCATTTGGGGGGCTTCCCCAACCATCAAGAGTTCCTTGGAAGCTCTGTCTGATCCTATCCTGTCCTAGGATCATGCCCAAATTCAAGAAAACTTCCCTGGAGACAGATCTTCCTCCTACATTTTGACCATTTCTTCACAATCTCCTATGAATATTCCTTCACTTCTTTGCCTTCAACGTTACTGTTTCAGGATTTGGTGCTATGTCCTCGATTCCGTGCCATGCTCTCTCCTTTGAAGATCTCATGCACGCTTGTGGCTTCACTGACTTCCAAAAGTCACCGCTATGGCAGGTGCCTCCCCAGCATTGCGGATGCATCTGGTGCCTCTTCACGGGGCATCTTCACTGAGATGCCCTGTGAGAACCTCAAGCAGCTCAACAACTTTCCCCAACAAACCTACTTCTCTCCCTCTTCCCTCTCTCAACATCACATCAACCCAGACACTTGGATCATTATCCTTGGAAATCCCCACTCATCCAAAGTCTTTTTTTCTCATCTATCAATATTTCTTATTTTTTCCTAACATCTGGGCCTTCTCTTCTCACACAAAGCTACTCTTATGCATACTACTGCACCAGCCCCAGTCTTAATTACCCCACTCCTATTCAATTCAACACGGCTTTAAGTGAGCTTTCTAAATGCAAATCTCACCTGCCTCTTTCAAAGCCTCCCCATCACCCAGGGTAGAGTCCCCTTAGCATGGTACTCCAGGCCCTTTGTGACTTCACCCCTGCTTTTATTATTGAGTCTCTTTTCTGTCCCCTCCTCTCCTGACACTCTGAGTTCCAGTGCAAGCTACTTGTGCATCCCTGGACTCCAAGTACATCCATATCTCTGGACCCTTGCTCATGCTGTGCCCTCTACCTGAAACGTCTCTCTCATCCGGTTTGTCTGGCTAAGTGCTGGTCATCATTCAGGTTTCATCTTGGACACCATCTCCCCAAGGATGCCTTCCCTGCCGCCCAAGCTGACCCAGGTCCCCTCCTCTCTGATTCTCCATTGCCTTGTGCTTCCCTCTGACATGGAACAATCAGATCATCCTGCCATGGCCTGTCTACCTGCCTACCTTTCCTCTTCCCTCCCTCTCTATGGATGGACAGAGGTAGATTCTCTATGAAGCTGAGGATGTTGTAGCCTCAGGGCTCCTCACTTAACCAGCTCCTTCCCTAGGCTCTGCCAGGGGCCCCAACAATGTGTCTTCATGGTCACATGATTTGTCAAAAATAAGATATTTAAACAAAATGGATCAACTCTGCCATCTTTCTCTGACATCCCCCTGCGTCACTTCCCTTCACGTAGGGGGCACTGGAGTGGTTGTGGGATAGATTTAATTTGGATTGAGTGGGGCAATTTACAAAAGTGCTACACAGTTATTTCTGTGGGATACTCTTACCACCCACATGTGCCGACCCCTCCAGCATCATGTACAAAGGTCCAGAGGTGGAATGACAGTATAAACATGTTCCACAGCACCTGCAGGTGAAAAAGAAACACAGTGAAAATGCATGGAGCCAGAGCTAGAGACGTATACTCTTATCTCCACAGGAAGAAAACAATTGTAAGCAAAGGCTTCGGTGCTCATCCATACCCAGATAAAAATGTCCCTCTTCTTAGAATTACAATCAAGAATGTTCTATACACAATTATAAACTTGCCACACATTTTAAAATTCTTTTGAATGGAGTGTAACAGTAAATTTTATCATGATTCTTGTGTTATATGGCACAAACCTGTAGCAATAATGCAAACAGAGAACATGTCTATGTGGAAAATAGCATGTCTTAAACATCCCCATGTATCAGGGTACAGCTTAGTGTAGCTGATGCAATTTTTTCTCCAAAAAGTCTGGAAGTTTCAGATAAAACTGCATAAAAAATTACCACTGATGCAAGAAAATGACCTCAAGACACTTGTCTGGCCAAACTCCTATGCAGTCAATGTATGAAGTATAAAAGTAAGTTGATTTCACAGTTACGCAGTTAAATACAAAGTACTGGCATACAAAAGTGGATTTGAATGTGCTTTGTGTAATTCTTAATTACAGATCAATTTTGTATAATTTTTCAGAATTAATGAACATTCTAAAACTAAAATATGACAGAAGGAAATTATCCTAGGGGAAGCCAAAAATATCAACTGGAAGACAGACTAACAAAGGCTTCAAAATGTCCAAACCTCTTCTATCACACTAGACTAAAAGGCTGGTGGTCCAGAGGAAGATAGGAAGGAACTGTGATATCTAAAATGTATAGGGGACTTCCCTGGTGGTCGAGAGGTTGAGACTTCGCCTTCCAATGCAGTGGGTGTGGGTTCGATCACTGGTCAGGGAGCTAAGATCATCCCACATGCCTTGGGGCCAAAAAAACAAAATATGAAACAGAAGCAATATTGTAACAAATTCAATAAAGACTTTAAAAATGGTTCACATCAAAAAAAATATTTAAAAAATAAAATAAAATAAAATGTATAGATAACAAAACAGCAGGAAAGATAAAAGAGATGATGAGAATCAGAACACTACCAAACAAGAAACAAAAGAGCAAGAGAAATAGAATAGACAGTCCATATACCGGAGATATTAGTTTTCCCCAAATTTACAATTCTCCCATTTACATGCCATTACTCTGATGAGACATGAGGATGAAAGAAACTTTCCTCAACCACAAATAATATAAAGCAATTTTTGACAAACTATGCAAAAGGAGTGACTGAATCATCTCTGTCCTCCTTAGAAAATAACATAAAATTGTTGCCACAAGAAGAGATGATCAAAGTATATGCTATCAAAATATGTTAGTAAAAAGCATTACAGAGCTGTGTCTGTTAATTCAAGCACAGTATTATTTTTCTGTTTTGTCAGCTTTTAAAAATATGAAATTTGATATAATTTCTTTCTTATTCTAAATAAATATCCACTTTTTACCTAAGTTCATAGTCATGATCAGTAAAGGGCAAGCAAAAGCTGGATCCGCCCCCTGATGGGGGAACTTGCTGTTTCCAAGTTTCTGTGTTACCTGCCTGGGTCCTTGGACTCTTTAATCAACAGAAATAAATAAGAGGCCAGATGAGGAATTCCAGCAAGACTTTATTGGGACTCATGCTGCAGCATGCATGCAGTTATTTTTAGCCCCTTATAGTTTCTTTGTGTTCTATTGTTCAAGGAGACGTTCATCCAGGTGCAAGCACTGCAGTAAAGGGTCCCAGGTCCCAGCCTGTCTCATATCCACTGTCTCAGCTTGTGCCTGGCACCTCAGCACTTGCTCAGTGAAGGAAAAAGGGGCAAGGTCGTGAGCCGGCTTGATTATCATTGCCCTGCCCCTATGACTCCCTAAGTCACTCCACAGTTTATTCCTCTGCAAATGCAAAGTCCTTTCTTGTCCCAAAGGCTGTTACCTGGAGCTGGGGGATCTGCCTCAGCTCCTGCCAGGTCATCAACCCTGCAGAAGCCGCCTGCACTCCACAGATGAGCAGAAGTTCTGGGAAGTCTGGTTTGGATGTACATGGTCCAGCAAAGAGCCCCGCCACTGTGATGGGCTCACTGCGGTTAAGCCAACATCGTAGAAATGAATAGAACCTCCTGTTGCATGTTCCCACTCAGTGGACAGCTACAGGCTCACGGGCTTATTCTTTAAAACAATAGAACGGTAATCACTCTCCTCCTCTCCTAATGCTGGCTCCTTGGAAAGGATCGCTCAGTGAGGATGCCCAGGCTCCCATATGGCCGGGTCTTCATGTCTGTTTTCCGGGAGGTTGCCCGAGTCCCAGACAAGAGCTGTTATGAGAGCTTTAGTAGCTTGTTAAAGGTGTTCTCTTCTGGGCACGTTTAAATGGCCCCGGGCCATAGTTGCAATGACTTGCCTCAAACAGTACGTTCCAAAGGGAGGCTGCCAACTTGATCATTTCTTTGAAGGTTCACGTTCTGCTGCTTTCTCCCTGCTACCCAAGTGCTGAGCAGAAGCTGTGCTTAGAGCCAGGCCTCCACCATGTAGACCAACCCCACAGCCCAGGGCAGAAGAGGACATTCACACTGAGCGTGCAATTGTCAGAAAAAGCTATAGGCTGTGCATCGAAGGCTCCTCAGCTTTTTCTCCTCTGGTAGAAGTAACTATACGGCACTTCCAGTAACAATAACTACTATAGGTCACAAGCCCAACCTAAGTGCTTTATTTTTATAGTTAATTGTCTCAACAACCTATGAAGTTGTACTACTATTAACCCATTTTGCAGGTGTGGAAATTGAGGCCCAAATGGACTAAGTGATTTACCCAAGTGCAAGCAGCTGGTAATATTATAAAAGACAATTAGATCACGTGTTTAACACTGTTTTCTTAATTGTACACTGACAATGACGACAGCAACCACACAATCGCACACCTACTTAGTGCCAGACCCTGTGCTAAGACAATGGGGAGTCCAAGATGACAAGGACAATTTTCTTCTCCCACTGCCTTTAAGGAGCTCATGGGGGCAGGGACAGACATTTTAGCAAGTAATTTGCGACAGTGGAAATACAAACACAGCCTGTGTTAATGGCAGGAAGCCTGGGCAAGTAAGGAGATGTTTGCTAATGCAGGCCTAAAAAGGAGCTATTTTGCTTCCCACAATCATTTCCTACAGAAATCTTTCCATATGACATTTTAAAATGGTGATACTTTTAAAGAAGGATGAGAAAACAGAGAGGTACAGAACCAGCATCAAATGTTCATTTCTGTCTTTATTATTCTTCATAGAAATTCCTATTATATCATATCATATCATATCATCCCCATTCAATTTCTCAGGTTAAAAAAACCCTGAGGTTCAGAGAGGTTAAGAGACCAGAGCAAGGTTACACAGCAGAACCCAAATCTGAATGCAGGTCTGTAAAATAATCAAGTCCACTTGCTCCCCTGTACCCAACATTGCCTTTACTGGAATGTAGCCACTACCTGATGCAGGGACCACCACGCAGCACCTGGGACCTGAGAAAACTCGAGGCTGATGGGAGGTTTGAAGCCTGCTTCTCTACTGCTCACCCACAGCTGCCTCACCTCATCAGGCCCAAGATTCATCGCCGCCAGCATCCAGGCCTGAGCTCAGCTCTCTGGGGACCACTTCTGAGGAGCTTGGTGATTCAAGCCCTCCTCTGTAAATTCCTATTAAGCACTCTAGATTTAATAGCTGCTATTAATACAAATTATGCTTCATTAGGCATGAAGCTAAGGAGAACTCTGCTCAGAGGCTCCAGTTCAATACAGGGCTGAAGGACAAACAGAACGGCTATTTTTAATCCTGGCAATGTCAGCGGGGAGAGAGCAGCCTGACACTGCATGTGCCTGTCACTTCTGCTGCAAATGGAGTCTTTCACATTTCAAGTAAATATCTCTTATTTTCAGCTCAAGGTGTATGAGAGAGGGAAACCTTTCCAATCTCTGAGGGATGGTAACACCCAGAACATTTTTCCCTTCAGAAGACTTTTTTCTAGAAAGCTCGAAAAAGAGCAGGGAGGAAGAAGCTCTCAACAGGTCCCCACAGCTCCGAGAAGGCTCTGGTTCTCTGGGGCTGGGGGTTTAGCCATGCTTGCCCTGCTGCCCTCACTGTTACCTTGCTGCTTATGGACTGCGGTGTATCCAGAGGTAGCTCAAGAATAGGCAAAAATCAGACCTGGGTTATTCTAGATCAGGGGTCAGCAAATGTTTTCTGTAAAGGGCCGAAGAGTAAATATTTTAGATTTTTTGTGGGCCCTGTGTCTCTGTTTTAAATATTCAATTGTGCCCTTGTAGCACAAAAGCAGCCATAAGATGACACGTAAAGGAATGAGCATGACAGTGTTCCAATAAAACTTTATTTACAAAACTGGTGATGGATCAGATTTGGCCCCTGGGAAGTAGTCTCCCACCTCTAATTCAAATTTTCTATTCCATCCTAGATGTTTTTGCAATGGGTGTAACCTTAGTCTATTATGAACATGCTTATATCAGCTCTGTTTACCTACAAAGCTGTGACAAGTGGCATTCTTTCTAAAAAAAAAAAAGAAATCTCTGTATGTGATACCAGGGCAGGATTATGGCATTACCATGTTTGAATTGGTTAAATTTACTTATTATTTCCAATCAGCTCAACCAAGTCTGTGATACACATTCATGGGGGTGCAATTTGCAATCAGCACTTTTGCTGAGTAGTCAGTTTGCATGCTTTTACATTTTACATAGTACACGATCATTTTTATTTGTTCTAAGAATCTGACCATGAGTGCACTGCAGTGAGTCCTGCTAATGGAATGCCCCAGTTTATCCACTGTGGTAGGCGTATCAAGTTAGAGTTCTCCAGAGAAACAGAAGCAATGGAAGATATATAGAGATACAGAGATAGATACAGATACAGATATAGATATAAATACTGATATAGATATAGATAGATAGATGGATATAGAGATAGACAGATGGATAGATAAACGATATTGGCTCATGGGATAATGGAGGCTGAGAAGTCCCACAATCTGCCATCTGCAATCTTGAGAAGCCAGGAAGACCAACGGTGCAGTTCAAAGGCCCATGAGCATAAGAGCCGATGGTGCAGAATGACAGTTTGAGTCTGAAGATCCGAAAACCAAGGGTGCCGAGGGCAAAGACTGCTGCTCAGCTCCGCGGTCAGGCAGAGAGCATTCTCCCTTCCTCTGCCTTTTTTTTCCATTCAGGCTCTCAGCAGATTGGGTGGTGCCCACACACACTGGAGAGGGACATCTGCTTTACTCAGGCCTCCAATTCAAATGCTAATCTCGTCTAGAAACACCCTCACAGACACATCCAGAAATAATGTTTAGCCACCTATCTGGGTATCCCAAGGAGCCAGTTAAGTTGACACCTGAAACTAACCATCACAACAGATTTGATACTTGTTGAGCTACAATTCATTCCCACCTCCTTTACCCTTGTGTTTGAGGAGATTTGCTTTGGCCAATGGGATGTGAGAGTTCATTAAGGGAGGACGGGCTTGAAATTACAGGCTTGGAGCATGCCTTTCACCATAACTACATGCCAGTAAAATGGTACAGCTGCTTCCAAGAGTATGTGAGGAATAGGGTTTGTAGAGTTCATCAGCAAAAGGCTTTTTGAAAAAGAATGCTGAAATGAAATTGCTAGGGAGAAAAAGGACAAAAAATTTTTTTAAGATAATTGCTGGGCCAGATGTAAAACTAGTTACTGTTTTACACAGCAGTAGAGCCATAATTGTGAGGGAGAGGGGCAATTCTCTATCAAACAGAATTACAAGTCAAGATGAAATTTTACAATGTCTCGACTCTAACAAATAGCAAATAGCCAGGTCAAACACAGGAACATTCTCATAAAAATTAAATAATCCTTGGTTGAGCTTGTTAGCCATTAAAAGGACATCTTACATCTTTGCCTTATTTTCAAGCTTCAGGTAAATTTTCTTTACAGTTGTTTGAGGGATACACCACAATTATGGAGAATAGTCTTGGGTTGTAAAGGAAAAACCGTGTCCTGAATCTGCATGCTCCGGAACTGCTTAGGTACAGCACACCTGGTGATGCTCCCATAGGTGCTGTCCCCCAGGGTAAATAAACCACACTTTTTGTGCACCGTGTTGCCTCAGCTGTTCTACCCGGGGCAGGGGATGAATGGGCAGAAACTCGACAAGGAGGAAGGCATCACTCATTCTCCCAATGTGGTGGCTTTTGTGGATTGTCTCAGACTGTGGCAGTCCACAGCTCTGCTGTGCTCCTTGACCTTGGGGCCAGCAAGTGGGTTTGAACTCCTACAAATGGGTTAGGATGAGTGGTCAAAGAGTTCATGGCCTCACTATGTCTAGTGAGGTGTCACCAAGCAAATAATATAACACCCCAAAACCTTCACAAAGATGCAAATAATCACAAACATTTTTTTCGTTTCTAATATTACAGTATCATTTTTGGTTCTGTCCTTTCCTACGAGCATAGCATCCCTTAGAGGGGGTCAATGGGCACAGGTCAACTAGGAACCTCACTCAGGCTGTCGTACACAGGCAAAGTCACACTCACTCAGATTTATCTTGGTACGTGGGTTAGCACCACTCATATCTCACACAGCCAGAACAGGTACTTTAAGGGGTGTCGGATAGCCTTCAGAAAGCCTTCCTGAATCTCTCGGGGCTTTGCTGAAAGCCTCAAGCTTCTTCTCCTCAACAGACTGAAGACCAGGGGTTGGCACACTTTTGATGCAAAAGGTCAGATAGTAAATACTTTGGGGTCTGGGGGTCATGTGATCTCTGTTGCAACTACCCGACTTTGGCATGAAAGTAGCGACAGACATATGTAAACAAACAACTGTGGCTCTGGTCCAGTCAATTATGAGAACAGGTGGCCAGGTGATTTTGGTCCACGATCTATATTTCACCAACCCCTGCTCTAGGCCATAGCAGGCTTCCTGCTATGAAAAACCCTCCCATTGTTTGCATGGCCTTGACATGCTGCTTCCTGCACGTTGTACCTACATCCTTAAAGCCAAGTAAACTGTTGGTTTGCTTTCCCACCATCTGTGTGAGCGCCATCATTTCCATGCAATGAGCACTAACTTCCCCTCCTTCCTTGGGCAGCAGCTAAAGGGCTGCATGCAATAGCTCCTTAAACGTGGGCAAGGGAAACGTGAAGGCTGGGAGACAGTGTGTTGCTGCGGAGATAGAGCCTTAGAGCTTCTGGTTATAGGTCAACTCATCAGAAAGAGTCAGATCCCACAGAGATGGTTTTAAAGGCGCAGTGTCAGCTGATGGGGTGAGGAGGTGGGGTGCGGATGCCGAGGGCAGAGCCCACAGAGGAGGCGTGGATGCCGAGGGCGGAGCCCATGGAGGAGAGGTTGAGGCAGTCCTCGGCCAGTCCCAAACCAGGCCAGCAGCTGGTATGAACATGAACATGAAGGTGGATGTGGCCAGAGGTTGAGTTGGCGCCTGAGAAGAAGCCAGAAGATGAGCAGCTATAAAGCTGGACCCCAGACTGTGAGGAGGGGTAATAAGATGGTAGCTACAGCACCCCCCTGCCAAAGTCACAGGCTGAAGCCCCTTTCTGCTTGAACACAGCAGACTAGGAGCTGGGGAGAATTTGGCAATGTATACTTCAGCCCTCTAAGAAGCTGCCCCCAAATCCCCTTAGAAAAACTACTTTCATAAACTGTATAGATCTAACTTTTTATCTTTGAAAAAAAAAAGTGGAAAGAAAAACAAATCTGAAAACAAAGGCTTTGAAATGCTGAACTTCAATTCCCTGGGAAAAGCTGCTAGTAAATAAACTATACAGAGCTACCATTTTTTTCCTTTGAGAGAAAGAGAGGAAAGTGAGTTCCGAAAACAAAACCTTTGATATAAAGTCTTTGAAACAGCCCACCTCTGCTCCAGAACTGGTCCAGCCAGTCGAGAAAAGCCAGCAATAAACAAATAGGTGCAGAGGAAACAAAGTGTTATTTGCTTGCTGCCTTATAACTTGATCTGTAAAAGACATCCTCCCATGAGGGGAGGTGGGGGAGGGATGGATTGGGAGTTTGGGATTAGCAGATGCAAACTACTATGTAGGGATGGATAAGGAATTCCCTGGTAGTCCAGTGGTTAGGATTCTGCGCTTCCACTGCAGAGGGCACAGATTTTGATCCCTGGTCTGGGAGCTAAGATCCCGCATGCCTCGTGGCCAAAATAAAAAAAAAAAAAAAGGAATGGATAAACAACAAAGTCCTACTATATAGCATAGGGAACTATATTCAACATCCTGTGATAAACCATAATGGCAAAGAATATGAAAAAGAATGTGTATATATATGTATAACTGAATCACTTTGCTGTACAGCAGAAATTAACACAACTTTGTAAATCAACTATACTTCAATAAAAATTTTTTAAAAGATGTCTTCCCATGAAGAAGTTACAGAAAAGACCCTCCAACTCCCTCCACCTGCCAACCCCCTCCCCACCCCAGGCCTTGTGGCATAGACATAAAGACCCTCTGGGCAGGGAAAAAGGATTTATGGGTCAAAGGTTGATATCCTACCCCTATCATTTCCAAATAGTAACTGACATTCCAGTTAATTAATATGAAAATTAATTACTGTGAAATACTCTCCACAACTGCTGTAGCATAGCTAATTCAAGGTTTAAGTAACAAAAATTCTGTCTGTGGTGGTTGATTTTTGAGTTCAGGTTTACATGGAAAGTATATCTGGGCTCAAACTCTGCCCTCAAGTGTTAATAAGCTGAATAAGCAGGTGTGTCCTTTCCGGGTAAGTATGTATCTTGTGGAGGGTGTTTGTTTATGTCTTGTTCTGAGCTTCACCTGTGCCTCACACATCCAGAAGTGTAGTACAAGCTGGACCTCTCCTTACCAGTCCAGCCCACATCCTTCAAACCAAGTAAACTTTATCTCCATTAGTTGTGTGAGTTTGATCATTTACCCAACGTGTGCTCACATCCCATAATTTAAAACAGAAAGGAGAGTGGGACTTGGATCAATGTAGCATTATAAGTACAAAATTTGAAACCCCCTTTCTTTCCTCCAATCAGAGCACATGGTAATGACAGACAAAATATAAAAGGAAACTGCTAAAATCATAGCCAAGTTCAAAATCAGGATGACTGTGTCTATCAATGTGAAATGGAAGAGAAATCCAAAGCGGTGAGTAGAAGCTAGAACTTCTGTCTCGCTAAGCTCTGGATTAGTCTGGGATGTCTGAAAATTTCATTCTTGCAGATTGAGTAGGAAGTATATGTTTTGAACACCAGGTGAGGGACCCAAACCAGCTCACTGCCCAGGGCTTTTAGGAAAGATTTTCTTCCAAATAAAGCACTCGTGAGAAAAAGGTTCCATTTTCTGCCTACATCTCCCATTTTATCTGGGATGTTCCTGTGCAAAGACAGGATGCCTGAAGCTGAGACAGCATCTTGTAACTATCGAGGAAAAAGAGACAACCTGGAATCCTGATATTGCTGGACCACTCAATGAACTCTGGACCACCCAGTCTCTGTAGTTCTAAAGTAAGTAATAAATGTCATATGGTTTAACCAGTGTTGGTTGGGTTTCCTCTTACACAAAGTCAAATGCATCCTAATTGAAATGTATGTGTGGGTGGAACAAGACCTCCCTCTTGACGATGACGAGTCTTCCAAAACACATGAGGAAACCAAATGCAATAAAAGACAGAAAACAAAATAAACTAATAAATAATCAAATATGAATTCACCCCAGATGAAAGGAAAATTCTAGACAGTCTGACAATGACTTTAAATAAATATGTCTAAGATCCTCAGTGACAAGAAATATCATCAATAAAAAACAGAAATTATGAGATAGGCAGAAATTAAAATACTAGTAAATCATTGAAATGCTATTAGAAATCTTGAAAATTAAATATATAGTTATTGAGATAAACTCAATAGAGGAAGTACATGCTACACTGGGCACAATACAAGAATTGACTCAGAGGTAAAATATATAAGTCATGGGGATGGGATGTACAGCATAGAGAATATAGTCAATAATATTGCAATAATTTTGTATGGTGACAGATGGTTACTAGACTTATTGTGGTGATCAATTCATAATGTATATAAATGTTGGATCACTATATTGCACACCTGAAACTAATATAATATTGTAGGTCAACTGCAATTTAAAAAAGGAAAAAAATAGAATTCTGAGAGGAAATGACCCAGAGGATAACCTAAGAGAGATAATTATCAAAAAGACCAGTTAAGAGACATGGAAGATAATGAAGAAGTAATATTTGAGAGGTAAAAGTAGAACATTCCCAGGATTTAAGAGACACATAAGTTCTCAAATTAAAATTTGCTCTACAAGCAAAGCAGGATAAACACAAACTAATCCAAAAGTAGACATATCATAGTGAAACAGAGAAAGAGAAAAATCCTTAATCTACCCAGACCGGAAAAAAAAAAAAAAAAAAAAGATTGCTAACTAAATAAGATGTGGTAATTAAACTGTATTAGGGTGTTGCTGGGAGCGACTCTCCCTCTTCCTGATCTGTCCTCACTGCTCTGATTTCACACGGTCTTTGCTAATACCCTCTCAAATCTCAATCCTGTCTGTAACTTCCTATTCTTCCCCTGTTCCATTTCCCACATTTCTTCAACATTCAAAACCCATTTTCCTCCCGTCTCAGCTTTTTTATTCATAGCCCCTCTTGCTCAACTCCATGTCAGCCATTCTCTCTCCAAAACATCACCCTTCTTTTATTCATACCTCCTTTACTTTTCTAAATAGGATTTTTGGTGCTTTTCAAATATGTATACAACAGACAAAAAAAAAAAGAGAGAGAAATTGATTAGCTACCATTAGAATAAGGCATTGAAGCCAAAATTCCTAAAAATGTACATCACACAGTCCTTCTTATTTACTAAGGTCATATGGTTTGATAGGAGCTTCCAAGTGTCCAAAGCAAAAAGAGAAATACCTTCAGCGCAACATGCATAGTTTCCATAACACAGAAGTGTACCAGTTGGTAAGGAGAAGCATTTCCATACAGAAGTCAGGGATACAGGACCCTGTTGCAAGGGTCCTGTATCTTACCCCCTATTCTTTCTTGCTCCCACCCTTAATACCATTTCTGTGGTGTCAAAGCCAAAGGGTGGGCTGGTGTTAAGTCACAGAAACCCAATTCCATATTGACCTACTGAAGGCATTGAAGCATTCATGCTGGAACACAGAGCACTATTCAGCTATGCGGCTTCTCCATCAAGCAAGCCACAGCTGACCAAGACAGGCAATTCCCCTAAACAAGCATCTTCGGTAGCTAGGGATTTATCACATGTGCAGTTCTTCATATTTAATGTGGTCTGTGCAGCTCCTTTAAAGCATTTTTTCATTTCCATTCTTTTTTCTCTTTTGCTTATTTTTAAGCGTTTTAAGCATGCTTTAGTCAATTTCTCTAAGTGCATTCAATTTATTTTGGTAAAATTCTTTGAAATATTAAAGAAGACACGGTAGAAAAAGATGCCTCAAAGAATATAGAAATTACATAAAGGACCAAACTGTCCAATTTTGTGATATTATGCACAAGTATTTAAGCAAATATATCATTACATGAGACATACCTGAAAAAAAAAAAACTTGAAGGTTTCCCAGATGTGACAACAACCCTAAAAATGTACATGATGTTTCCAAAAATAAATTCTTCAACCAAAAGAAATATTTTTAAAACGATCAACATTAAGAAGCAAATTTGGATCAACCATGATGGAGGAAAGACTGAACTATCTTTTATTTACTCTGTAAACAATATCACAAAATTATTGACTTATGAAAAGACCATCAGAGAGTATATAACCAAAAATGTACCAAGACAAGCTCAGGAAATGCTCCTATTGATGAGATGAGGATGCCGAGGGCCAGAGCAGTTGCTGTGTGTCCCCCACACCTAAGAAGCTGATCAGAGCTGGAAGCTAGATGTCCAACCCCTCAGCACAGGGCCCTGTTCCTAACCTTGCAGAGCCACCTACACACTGTACACAGGCAGGGACACAGCTCAGACTCTGAGCACTAATGGTTGGGTCCAAACCTGGCCCTGTGACTCGCTCTTCCACGCCACTCAGCCTCTCCAGGCAGTTGCTTTTTCCATTTGAAGCCTGAATTAATAAATAAATGATTTTGGCTTATAATAATGCATGCAAATCAAGGCATTCTGTCCATGGGCCAAAGCATGACCCACAGACATTCAGGCAGCTAAAACCTTCACTCACTGACCCAGAGTGTTAGCCTTCAATTTCTTCAGCATCCTGGCTTTCAATCCTGAGGTCTGTAATGATTAACAAAGTTGTTCCAGGCAGCAGCAAACACCCAACTTTAGCCTTTCCCTTGAAAGTTATTGTATTAAGGCTGCGAAGTCTGGATGACAGGCTGCTGTCCCCGTTTCCTAGTTTCCTGGGTGTTTTTCTGGGTTGTGTTCTAGAGACAACTTGTATGGAACATAGGCCCAAATGTAAGACCGCTGATCACAGCCCAGACCAATCCCTGCTCCAGACCCCAAAGGAAGCCCAGCCCTACCTGTCAAAATTGCCTCTCTATTATCCGCATTACCAACTGTAATGGTTAATTTTATGTGTCAACTTGGCTGGGCCACAGCACCCAGATATTTGGCCAAACATTATTCTAGATATTTCTGTGAGAGTTTTTTTGGATGAAATTAACATTTAAATCAGTAGACTTTGAGTACAGCACAATGTCCTCCATAGTGGGGTGGGCCTCGTCCAATCAGTTGAAGGCCTGTATGGAATAAAAGACTGACGTCCCCTGAGCAAGAAGGAATTCTGCAGCAGATGGCCTTCAAACTTGAATTGCAACTTTGGCTCTTTCCTGGGTCTCCATAATCGCATGAACTAATTCCTTGAAATAAATATATCTCTCTCTCAATCTCTCTCATATATACAGGGTATATATACATATATATATACATCTATATATATATATATAGATGTATATATATATGTATATATATATACTATTGGTTCTGTTTCTCTGGCAAATTATGACTAATATACCTGCCAAGATGGTTTCAAGCAGCATGTCATCCAAAAATTCAATACACTATTCCAGATCTTTGAATATAGCATATGGCAAAATTCCTTTTGGGTTTGTAATCTTAGACTAAAAGAAAATTATATAGACCAAATGTTGCAAACTTTGGGGCTCAATCTAACCCACAACACGTTTAGTTAGGTCCACACAAAATTGTTCTTAATTTTCAAACTAAAAATTAAAAATCAGGATATTTCACTTTAAAGATTACTTTAAAGAAATTCAGATTTCTGCTTCTCTTGGAAAACCAGTGGAGCTGGCCACATGGAGGTGGCACCCCTGCTTGGAAGAACTTGGCTGGAGCTGAGAAGATGCTGGCTCTTTAGACGGGCCGTGTTCCCCACCGTTCCACCCTTGAAACAGTCTGACACCCAGCCCTCTCTCTCTTCTACATCACCTACCTACCTGGCTCCTAACGGCATTTGGGTTTGTGATTCTTGATAACAACACGAGGATAACCAAGCCAGGATAAAACTAAGAGGAAAAAAGAAACACACGGTCTCCTACCTTCTTAACTGCCCTTCACTCCAGTCAAAGTTCTCTGGCCGAGTGACTTCACAGGTCTATAACTTTCAGGAACCTTGCTTTTCTCCTGGGTAAAATGGGGCTAACGGTACAGATCCCGCGTGATGTTTATGAGGATTAAATTGTATAATGTTTGCACAGCACCTGGTAGCTATTATTATGATTAATTTATTCAGGCAGAAGCCATACTCCACTTGGAAATGATGGGCCTGACACCAGCGGGGCCTAGAGATCAGAAACTTGCTGTGAATGCAGCTTCATTATACAACTTGTGCAATGGATGATTTGAAGATGTTTTAAGTTATTTTGCTAATTTCCCACAATGACCTTGGGAGGTCGCTATTATTACCCACATTTAATAGGTGAAAGTATTGAGATACAAGAGTCCCAGCCCCTGGACTCCCATGAATACCTCTTTCTATCATTGCACTTGCCAAATGCATTATGATGATCTATGCTCATGTCTGCCTTTCCTCCTAGACTGTGAGAACCTTGAAATGAGGGACCAGTGGGAGTCCCCACTGGAGCCCTGCTGGATCACAGAGGGCTGGGCCCAGGAGAGTGCTCAACCAGCCCCTGCCGAATCAGTCCATCAACAGAGGAAAAGCCCACATCAGAGAAGCAGGTGATGCCCTGGCCTGACCCCCAGAGCACTGTTCTCTCCCCCGTGTGGCAACATTGTTATTTTTCCTTTCACTTCCTTAAACTTCTCTTGCGCCACTACTCCTTCACCAGATGGAAGTGGGGAGTTTCAGCTGCGCAGTCATAGGTAGATCCCAGGGTGCTGATGGGAGCTCCAGCAGAAAGAAATGTGACACCGACCCATCGGTGCCAGAGGAAGTAGGTGACTTCCCTAAAGCCGCGGACTCCTCTGCGGCTCAGGCTGTTCCCCTTTCTTCAAAGTACTCCACCCACACCCTAACCTTGGCCCTCCGGCACTCTGATGCCAGATCCACTGTCCAACAACATGGAAACATTGCAACCAACACAGCAAACACTACAGCAATTTGGAAAATCAGATTTATTACAGTCTAACTTTGAAAAAGTCACCTGTTTTAAGTGCGCAGTGAGATGAGTTTCGACAAAAGTATACCATCTTGCGATGACCACCACAGTCAAGGTATAGACTATTTTCATTATCTCCAAAAGTTCCCTTTGGCATCCCCCAAGGTTCCTGGCTTCAGGCCATGACGATCTGCATCCTGTCACTATAGTTTGGCTCTTTCTAGAATGTCATAAAATGGAAGCATAGAGTATATGTTCTTTGGAGTCTGCCTTCTTTCATTTAACACAATGCTTTTAAGATTCAACTGTGTTGTTGCATCTATCATCAGACTGTTCCTTTTTATTGCTGAGTAGAATTCCATTGCATGCATATATCACTATTTATCCATTCACCTGTTAAGGGACATTTGTGTTGTTCTCAGTTTTTGTCGATTTTGAATAAAGCTGTTAAGAACTTTATGTACAAATCTTTATGTGGGATATGTTTTCATTCCTGTAGGATAAAAATCTAGAATTGGAATGGCTGGGTCATATGGTAGATATATGTTTAACTTTATAAGAAAGCACCAAACTATTTTCCAAAGTGGCTATGCCATTCCCTCTCCCATGACTTATAAGTGTTCCAATTGTTCTATATCCTCTTTGACACTTGGTATTATCAGTTTTTTTAATTCAGCTATGCTAATTTGTGTGTAGTGATATCTTGTTGAGGTTTTAATTTGAATTTCCTTTTGCCGTCTTTTTATATGCTTACTTGACATTCCTATCTTCTTTGGTAAAGAGTCATCAAATCTTTGTCCATTTTTTAAAAGCTGGGTTCTTTGGATTCTCAATACTAAGTTTTAAAAGTTCTTTGTATATTCTGGATACAAGTCCTTTATCCAATATATGATTGACACACATTTTCTCCTAGTCTGAGACTTGCATTTTAATTTTCTTAACAGGGCTTCCAAAGGGCAAAGTGTTTTAATTTTCATGAAGTCCAATTTATCAAATTTTTTCTTTTATAGTTTCTGCTTTTTGTGTTTTATCTGGGAAATCTTTACTTCAGCCAAGGTCATAAACATTTTCTCCTACATTTACTTCTAGAAAATTTATAGTTTTAGTTTTTATATTATAGTAAGTTGCATTAGGGGTTAATTTTTATATATAGTATGAGGTTAGGATCAAGGTTCATTTGTTTCTCCATATGACTGTCTAATTGGTTCCACTCCATTTGTTGAAAGTACTAGCTTTTCTTCATTGAATTATCATTGCACCTTTGTTGAAAATCAATTGACCATATACACATTGGTCCATTTCTGGACTTTTCATTCTATTTCATTGAGTTATATGTCTATCCTTATGCCAAATCCAAACTACGTTGATTACTGTAGCTTTATGTAGTAAGTCTGGAAATTAGGTACTATGTGCCCTCCCTTGTTATTCGACTCTATAAAAGTGGCTTTGGCTATTCTAGGTTCCTTGCATTTCTATAAAAATTGTAGCATCTTCTTCTTAAAGAAGCTATGAAGAGCTTTCTAGGATCTCAGTTGGGATTGTTTTGGATCTATAGATGAATTTAGGAGAACAGACATCTTAATATTCAGTCTTCAAGTTGATAAACATAGTATATTACTCCATTTCTTATGTCTTTTTAAAGTATACATAAACATATATATATATACACATAAGTTATATACATAAGCATACACAATCAAATACATTGTTGGTATTATTTCAAATAAACTGTTATCTATTCAATCGATTAAGAATAAGAAAAATAAAAGTTTTTATTTTACCTTCATGCATTTCTTCTTTAGTGCTCTTCCTTATTTTTTATAGACCCAAGTTACTGAGCTGTATTGTTTCTTTAAAGAACGTCTTGCAAGGTAGGTCTACTACTGGCCACAAATTCTCTTAACTTTTATTTGTCTGAGAAACAAATTTTTATTTGTCTTAATTGTTCCTTCACTTTTGAAGGCTAACTTCACAGGGTACAAAATTCTAGTTTGGTGGGGTTTTTCTCTCAATACTTTAAATGTTTCTCTCCAATCTCTTATTTCTTTCATGGTTTCTGAGAAGTCAGAAGTAATTCCTTGTCTTTATTCCTCTATAGAAAACATTTTCCCCCCTCTGGCTTCTTTCAGGATTTTTTTTTTATTATCTCTTACTTTCTGTAGTTTGAACATGATATGCCTATGTGTAATTTTGTTCTCTGAGCTTCCTGGATCTGTGGTTTAGTGTCTGACATTAATTGGGGTCAATTTTAGTCGTTATTGTTTCAAATATCTCTTTTGTTCCCTCCTTTCCTCTCCTTCATGTATTCCCATTACATATATGTTAATCCTTCCATAGTTGTCCCACAGTCATTGGATATTCTGTTCTGTTTTTTCCAGTCTTTGTTCTCTTTGCTTCTCAGTTTTCAAGGATTCTACTGTTATATACTCTAGCTCAGAGATTCTTTCCTCAGTTGTGTCCAGTCTACTAATAAGCCCATCAAAGGCATTCTTCATTTCTGTTACAGTGGTTTTTATCCCTAGGGTTTATTTTTGGTTCTTGCTTTAGATTTCCATCTCTCTGCATACATTGCCCATTGTTCTTTAATGCTATCTACTTTATCCATAGGGCCCTTAGCATATTGATCATACTTGTTTTAAATTCTTGGTCTGATAATTCCAACATCCCTGCCATGCCTGGTTCTGATGCTTGCTCTGTCTCTTCAAATTGTGTTTTTTGCCTTTTTGTATGCCTTGTGATTTTTTTTCTTGATAGCTGGACATGATTTACAAGGCAAAAGGAACTCTAGTAAATAGGCCTTTAGTGAAGTCGTGGGAAGGTGTGGGGGAGGGGAAGTGTTCAATAAGTCCTATAACTAGGGCTTGGTCT
Source organism: Balaenoptera musculus (assembly GCF_009873245.2). NCBI lineage: Eukaryota > Metazoa > Chordata > Mammalia > Artiodactyla > Balaenopteridae > Balaenoptera > Balaenoptera musculus. The sequence continues at coordinate 21,635,160 of NC_045788.1, forward strand.
TTTAGTGAGCCTATGTCTCTGGACTGTGAACTTCATAAAAGTTTTTCAGTTTTTTTCTCCCCGCTTAGGTGGGACAGGATGGGCTACAACTAGCCCGATTTGCTTATTTTTCTTTCTCCAAGTCAGTTAGGCTCTGAAAACACCCCAGCAGGTTAAGCTCCAGTTAACTAGTTTCCCTGAGTGCAAGCCTTGTTAGGAAGAAAAGAGTGCTCTGCAGATTTCAGAATGGTTCCTTTTCCCCTGCTCCTCTGGGAAGCACAAGGGAATTTTCTCTGATATCAATATTTACTGTGGGAAGCTGGTCAAGCTCCTGGAGGTAAATCTCACAATATTTTGGGGTTTCCCCTATGACTGAGATTTTAACTCTCAGACTTGTCCACAGTAAGCCTCCAGCAGTTAGTCAATTACAGTTCAGGTTTTCCTATCCCAAGCACTGGTTTCCTTGGCAGTTTCCACTCATGAATCTCTGCTCCAGTAGGCCATGACTCCATGCATTCTCCTGCCTCTTCAATCTTGGGGGCAGCAGTTTGCCTTGTCTCCTCCCCTCTGTTACAGATTCGACCTGTTGATTTTCCAGTCTGCTCAGCTTTTTATTTGTTGTTAGGGTGGAATGATGACTTCTAAGCTCCTTACATGCAGAACCAGAAACTAGAAGACTCTTTTAAGTCTTCTAAATTTTTTCCCAGCAATAATTTTTTAGTATACTAAAAATATATTCAGTACATACAGATTTTGTATGTATTTTAAAATTTTTCCCCTAGATATTTTATAGTTTCCCTAAATAATTTTGTTTTCAATGTTATTATAAATAACATTTTTAATATCATTTCTGAAGTGTTTGTTGCTAGTATATAGAAATATAATGTATTTTTGTACATTGACTTTCTGTCCTCCAAGCCTATAAAATCATTTAGTAGTTTAATAGCTTTTTATATATTTATTTAGATTTTCTATGGAGATAACTATGTTATCTGTGAATAAAAACAGTTTTACTTCTTCTTTCCCAATGTATGTACTTCTTATTTCTCTTTCCTGCCTTATTGCACTGGCTACAACTTCCAGTACAATGTTAAAGCGATGTGGTAAGAGTGGTCATGCTTCCCTTGTTTCCCAAACTTAGGGGGAAATCATTCAGTCTTTCACCAGTGAGTATGATATGAACTGTAGGTTTTTCATAAGTGCTCTATGAGGTTTAGGTAATTCCATTTATTCCTAATTTTCCGCGTGTTGTTCTAATTTTGTCAAATGTTTTTTTCTGTATCTATTAAGAAGAATAAATTTTTTTCTGTGTTAGTCTGTTACTGTGGTGAATTATATTGAGAGATTTCAAATAATAAACCAACTTGTTGCTTTATCCCGAACTGGAAATGATCCACATGTCAATAGGACAATGATTAAACAAATGGTAGTTTACCCATACCCTTCTCCTTTATTTTCTCTATCATATCAGCGATAAAAATGTAGGAAACCTAAAAAAATATAGACAAATGATGTGGGAAAATCACAAGAAGGAAACCCCAAATTGCTGATGAGTATATGAGGAAGTTCTCAGTCTCACTGGTAATCGGAGAATGGCACATTAAAATAAGAAAACACCATGTTTTACTCAGTGAGCCCAAAAGCCACAGGCTTCTGGTTGCTTCCCTCTCAGTGGGACACAAGGGTTGACGCTGTGATAAAACACCCAATTAGTGACATATATTAAACCATTACTATCTAGTGCCTGGCTGGGAGGAGTAACTGGTGTTGCTGTGTTTGAGGACAATCTCAATAGATGGCTAGTGGGAAGCAGCCGCATAGCACAGGGAGATCAGCTGGTGCTTTGTGACCACCTAGAGGGGTGGGATAGGGAGGGTGGGAGGGAGGGAGACGCAAGAGGGAAGAGATATGGGAACATATGTATATGTATAACTGATTAACTTTGTTATAAAGCAGAAACTAACACACCATTGTAAAGCAATTATACTCCAATAAAGATGTTAAAAATAAAAAAAAAAGTCTGAGTGACAAGAAGCAGCCCCATATCTTGATGCTTATCTGGAAGAAACTCTTACACAAATCCAAGTACAAGAAGAAACATGCAAAAATATTTATCACTGTGTTGTTTGTGATAACAAAGAGAAGAAAGAAACTTAGTTGTCCCTCTGGATAAATAATTGTGGAATTTACCTATGATAGAATGCTATGCAGGAGGAGTAATAGATTTGATTTTTAACACAGCAACATGGATAAATCTAAAAAACTATTGAGTAGAAAAAGTAAACAACACAATGAGATCTATAGCACAGAGCCATTGACATAAATTAAAACAAAATGTGCATGATATATCTTGAAGAACAGACTTATCTGAATAAACACATAGAAGGTGGATTGAATGGATGGACATAAAATATTCTAGAAAGGGCTCCTACAGAATAAGGGAAATTAAGTGGGTTTGGGGGATAAAGGGGAAAAATGGAAATAAAATAAATGAAAGAGGGTATGTGCACCAAACAGGGGGTGATAATGTGCCTTGAGCTGAAGCATACGATCAGCAAAGTCTGGGGACATGCATCTTATGGACAAAAAAAAAAAGTTCTGTTTTAAGCAAAATTTCAGCTCCTGAGACAGCATAGTAAGGAACAGATCTGGGATCCCAGGTGCTTCCATGGAGCCCTTCCACAGATGAGAAAAAATGTAGCCGTGTCATTGACTAGACCCAAATCTACAAACTGTCAAACTCTATATACTAGGTGATTTGTTAGCACTGTTCTGGCCGCAGCACATTGCTCAGCCCTATCTCTTCAGAGGTGTTATTTTGCTGATGTTGATAATTATACCCCAGCATCATGAACAACGAACTTTTGCACATTCCAAAAGGGCTTAAAAATCCAACACCATCGCAGACTCCTCTCATTTTGATTCCCCTGAACAGGTAAGGCAAGCCTCTCCACACCTACAACAGGATAGGTCTATCCTGAGTTTCTGCATCACCTGAAGGAGTGAGGGACCTGTGTGTCCTCTGTTGCCTCTGCTGGGGCTGTTGCAATGACTTTCCTTACCTGAGTCAAATCACCGTAAAGATAGAGATTGAGGAAAACATGTTGGTTTTCAAATTAATTTTACGTAGAGAGATGCTGTGCTCTAGTTTGGGCGGGTGAACAGCTGTTATCAACTTTTTTGTGTCCCATCAAGAGCAAAGGAACCAGAAGCCTATGTCTGTCAAGATCTTTGGGAAAAACATGGTAAAGGGAGATAACTCACCTTTTCTGTCATTTTATCTATCTATCTATCTATCTCTATGACAACGTTATGGAAATGTCATAGAGCAAATGACTCTACAGTCATTGCCTTTGTTGCAAATGATATATTTCTGTGGGAATAAAGAAAATGTTACTTATTTAAATACTTCATTTTCATAGTAAATTTTTGTTACTCATTTTAAGTATTCAGTTACCTAGCAAACACCGTTACGTACTCAAGTAATAACTTACCTTGAGCAAGCATCTCATTTATAAATGTCACATTTAGACCAACTATTTAATATGAATTCCCAGTACTACTATGTTTATAAGGCAGTTCGTTAATTTCAAAAAAAAAAAGAATGATGGGCTGTGAATTGTACGACATTTCCATTGCAATGCATACCCATTCCATCTGCAGTCCTAGATCTGTATTGGTATAAATGTCTTTTTTTTTTTTTTCTTCCACACACTTACCACAAAATGGATGCACTTGTCCTCTGCCTTGATGAGAAAATGATCAGCCCTGGAGAGGATGTTGTTGGTTGCCCCCTCCCCCCGACAATGTCTATCACTCACCACCTCACTGTATAGCAGGCATATGGTCTGAGTGAGGTTGACCTACCACTCTCATTCCTGATATCAGCCCCAAATGTCCTACATCAATCAGCATAACTCCCTCTTCTTCACCAGAGTAACTGATCCAATTAAAATAAAACCCGGGACTTTGGATGGTTTAGAAAAGAGCCAATATCAGGAATGAGAGCAGCTCTCAGTGGCATGGACTAATACATACTACCAAATGTAAAATCGATAGCTAGTGGGAAGCAGCCGCATAGCACAGGGAGATCAGCTTGGTGCTTTGTGACCACCTAGAGGGGAGGGGTAGGGAGGGGGTGGGAGGGAGACGCAAGAGGGAGGAGATATGGGGATATATGCATATGTATAGCTGATTCACTTTGTTATGAAGCAGAAACTAACACACCATTGTAAAACAATTATACTCCAATAAAGATGTTAAAAAAAAAAAAAGAAAGAACAGCTCTCTTTCTCTGGATGGAGTGGTGTGTGGATGTGAAGCCTAGAATTGCTGCAGCCATCCTGAACTCTAAGGCAAGCCAGTCTGGGAATGCAGCTGACCCACAGCAGAGCAGAAAGAATGCTGGAGCAATGGAGCAGCGTCCTGGTCAGACTGAGCCTGAAGGAGGCAATTTCTACCTATGGGCATTTTAGTCATGCAAGTCATTATTTGTTTAAGCCAGTTTTTTTTTTCCCCCCCATTTCTTGGAAACTAAATGCATCTTCGCCACACTGGTTCCAAAGTGCTAAAGATAAGTAAGAAGTGGGGTGGAGGCAGTTTATTTCTTGGAAACTCTCTTCCCCATTTTTTTATCCAGCATGCTGCCCTCCCTCTAAGAGCTGTCTTTGTGCATTTGTGATATAGACCAGCTAATAAGGAGCCATTTTTTTCTTTCTAAACCCATCTTCTTCTGCTTCCAGGATCTCTTCCACACTTGTGACTCGTCTAAATCTAGCCATAACTTGCTTGTGGGGACTCTGGAACATCCACCAAGAGCCTTGGGACTCAGCCTCCTCTAACTGACAGTGCCGAGGGCGGGCTGGGAGCTGCACCTCCTCAGTCATGGGCCCACAAGTCCCCAAGGCAGCAAGAAGACCCAACGGCACAGCCTTCTCTGTGGCAGTAATGGAAACGGAGCCCGGTGGATGGGCTTCCTGTCTGTAAAGGAGTCTGGGGAGCTCAGCCACTGATAACCACAGTGGCCAGCAGGCTCCTGCCCCTGATACTTGACTGCCATCATGTCCCATGACTGCTCCAACCTCCCAGACTACCCATCTGCTTCCCAAAGATAGAGCCCCTTCCTGGTCACCATTTCTCCACCACGGCTTTTCATTCCCACTACTCCATGGGCCTCAAGTCCCAGCACCGAAGGCCTCCTCAATCACCCTGCCACCTTCCACCCCTAGTACACCCAGTGCCTTCTCATTCTTGTGCCTGTTCTTGCTCCTCTGTCCTCTGCCAGATCTTCCTTCCCCATCCCTCTGCCTTTCTAAATTTTACCTGTACTTCATGGCCCTACTCCTGAGTAGCAAAAGTTTAGGGAAAAGGGCATGAGTTTGGCTTCGGACTGACTTGGGTTTAAATTCCACCTTGGGTGGTTATGAATGATGCAAAGAGCCTGAACGTGTCTGGAACGAGGGTACCAAATATTCAGGATCCATTTCCACATGGCCATCTGTCTCAGCTTCCCCTCCTTGCCTCGTATATCCCAGGAGTCACACATCCCAGGAACAACCTCCTGCAGAGACACCTTATGTGTTACCATGAGCCTATGGCCCCAAATTCCATTCTGGAAGCTAGGCTGAACCATGTAGAGGGCTTCTGTTACCTGAGTGACAGGCAGCTGTAACCCAAGCCATCTGAGATACTTCTTTTTAAGGTCTCAACTCTCCAAAGAGGAGGAAAGGTATTCTCAAAGGAAGGCACCCCAAAAATAGCTGGAAAGGAATTTCTAACACCAAGAGTAGAGCTGACCTTCTCAGGTTACCATCCAGGCCTTTTCTAGATGAGACCCTTTCCAGGCAGATGGTGTGCTGACCTTTACAATATAAGCACATGAGACATGAGAGAAGGGGGAAAGGAGAGATAAAACTTAACTAGTACATCGGGCCTTACAGCTCTAGATTAGATAAGGCCACTAGCATCTTCTGCTTTTAACTTTTTTTCTTGGCCATCTAAGTCCCTAAGATCATCCTTTAGACGACCTCAGGACCATAGAATGATCATTGGCTTTTTGGCACAAAATCCTTCCAAAAAGTAATACATCATGTTAATTTAATTTATAAAAACAAAATGAAAAACAAAAACCTTCCAGCCCAGTGATTTTACCACCCAAGACCCCAAGAGACAAGCCCCTCAAAGTTTATGGGCCTACTATTCTCTAGGAACTTACCATGGTTTTGTCTTTAATGAGTTTGCCCAAATGCTTCCCCTCGCCAGCAGGGAGACCATTCCCCTAGTGGAATGGAAGTTTCTCAGGGAGACTCCTGAATTGAATGGCTTCTACTCACCTGTATCCATTCCTCCACTGCCCTGCTTTCTGATCTATGCAGCATGGTTCTGTCTCCCCACCACTATTAGGTTACCGTCCTGGAAGAAATTCGCTGTTCTGTGCTCATTCTAAAATATGTGCAATATAAAACAGATAAACAACAAGGACCTACTGTATAGCACAGGGAACTATATTATCTTATAGTAACCTATAATGGAAAAGAATTGGAAAAGGAATATGTATATATATATGTATAAGTGAATCACTTTGCTGTACACCTGAAACTAACACAGCATTGTAAATCAATTATACTTCAATTGGAAAAAAAAAAAGGCACTGGGTAGTATAAGCCTTAAAAACAAATAAATCATCTAAGATTTAAAATAATAATAATAATAAAATAAAATATGTGCAATGATTAATAATTTTGGTTGCCTTCTTGAGAATCTGATGAACTTTGGAGGAATCACTTGGTTAGCTTGAGTTTACTTATAAAAGATGCCCCCCACCAGAATTTGTGCTGAGGTCTCTTTTTCACATTATAATGTTCTGCTCTGCAAGCAGAGACACTCCAATGTCTTTGAAACTATGGGTGTTTCCCTTATAATTACAATGATAAAGGTGGCATCTCTCCCACTGAAATCATTAGTAAAGGGCTTACTCAGCATTTCATACCTTTATTCTCTCCTATTTCCTTCCTCAGGTCAGCTGCTCAGATTCAGATGGAATAAAAGCTAATGAGAAACAATAACATCTTTTCCAAAGGTTTCTCTTCCTTTCTCTGGCCGACTTGACATTTTGTTGGCAGCCTTCAGGGCACTTCACACTTCTCTGGAAAACGTTGAGAGCAATTTATAGGTTCTCGGCACATATAATAAATAGATTTTCAAAACAATCTTTATTAAAACCGCCAACAATATCTAGAGTGGGTGAGACACACTGTTTTTTCTTTGTTGGTTTACCCTGGGAGATATTAACAAATAATTATAAAGACCATAGGGATTGAGGTAACAGTTCAGTGACCATAAATCACTGATATTCTGTGACAAGCTTGTCTTTGCACAAAAAATATGTTCCAGCAATGACAATACACTGGCATCATATTACTTCTCTCAATCTGATTTTATGTCTGGAAGTTCAAAAATTCTTGGCCAGAGCAGGTGTGGTGAATATCTGTAGTTTTTGCCCCCTACCATCCATTTGCCATGCTGGTAACTATTCCTTGCCTTTCTCTGGGGAACCACCCCCTCCCACACTCAGTCCATGTGCTCCTGATGGGTTCAGCCTATACCCAACTCCAGGGGTGAACAGATAACTTGGATCTAAGCACATTGCATTTCCCTGGCCACAGCAATTGGCTTAGGAATGGTCACATGACCCAACCAGAGCCAATAAGATGTTGCTGTGGCTTCTGGGAGAGAGATAAGTGTCTTTATTTCTGGATTTAAACTGTAAGGAGGAAAGGGTTTGAGACCTGTTGCCACCATCATGTTACCATATGGAACCTGAGAATGTAGCCAAGACAGAAAGGCAGAGATGAGATGTGGAGGGAAATTGAGTCCTGATATAAGACTGTTTGAATCTTTAAATCCATCTGTGCCTGAAAGCATCTATAACTCTGAATGGTTCAGTTAAATGAGCCAAAATTTCCTCTTTTCTGCTTAAGCAGGTTTTGATTGGGTATTCTGTTAACTAGTACATCTAGTTAACTAGTGCTCTTTTGGTACTTCAAAACCAAAGCAAACAAAAAATCCTGAGTGCCCCACCATGTACCCTGATTTTAAGTTTGAAAAATACATTCAGTGACGGTAAAAGTGTAAACTGAGTGCTTGACAAACAGCCTGCATTTCTACATTTCCTAGAGTAGCTAGCACATGCTGGCCATACTCTAACTTCCCAAGATGTGTTTGTGGTGTCTGTTGGACATGAATGGACAATGAAGGAAGGTCAAGAATAATTGATGTCAAGTGTTAGGAAATCCTTGGGTTTCAAAACAACAACCACTGGAATTTGGAATCTCCAGTGTAAATATGTAACTGCCTATCAATGTTGAAAGAGCAGAGCTCAGGAAAGGCTGAGCCACAGAATGACATGCCTGTGAGCAAGAAGGCTCTCACTGGCCAGACTCTTGACAAGGCCACCTGTCTCCCTGAAAGAGAGAAGAGACAAAGCCTAAGGGAAGGCCCCCCCCGTCCTGAGACAGGCTGGGACCTGGGGCCTTGGCCACTTTACTGCAGTGTTTGCACCTGGACAAATGCCTCCTCGAGGAACAAAATACAAAGAAACTATAAGGGACTAAAAATAACTGCGTGCATGCACAGTTGGGACAAATTATGGACAAGAAGATACAAAAAGACCGAAAAATCCCAATGCCACTTCTGAAGAGCTGGAAGCAAAAACAGGGTGTCAGGAGCAAAAGCAGGGTACTGCCCACGCCCCTTGCACTCAACACCACCAAAGGGGCGGGCAAACCACCTAAGCCACACCTCCAGCCCAACCCATGGACAAACCCCTACCCTCACCCATATGAGGAACCAGCTCACCCCACTTGGGGATCAATCAAGGGAACCTGTTACTTGTTTTCACTCCCTTCTGCAGCCACAGAAGCCCCAAAAGAGCCTTGCCTGAATTTCTTATCTGGCTTCTTATCAATTTCTATTGAAGGCCAAGGACCCTGGTAGGTATCACTCCCACCTCCCCATTGCAGATGCACCCCTGGAGCAGGGAACAATCAGATTCAGGGCCTCAGAGTGCCTCCCACCTCAAAGGGGTGTGAGGGTATGGGATAAAAGGGGAAGCATGAATTTATGGAAGAAACTCATGCAGAGCCTGAGGTCAGTGCAGGAAGAAGCTCGCTTCCTCCTGTCACTGGTGAGTTAAGCATCCTTGACAACTCAAAACACCTTTCAGACTAGGAAGGCCCTGGACTCCAAGAAAGAGGAGTACTCACAAGACCTGGAAATGAAGGAAGAACCTATACATAAGCAGGAACAGCTTTAGAAAACTGTAAACTGAGCAAAGTTTGGCTCTCACCCACTGAAGCCTGTGTCTCCTCTTAGCACTTTCCTCCCAGAGATCCAGGGCTCTTGTGTGGATTCAATCACAGAAGAGATGGGTTAGGACTCCCCTGTACAAAGGAATTGGGAATTCACGTGAACAAAGGAAAACAAGAATAGAAAACCAAAGAAAAGAGGGGTGCTGAGAGTGAGGTCAGCCTTCAGTTCAGCTCCAGAGGTGAAACTTCTCAGGCTCTGAAAGACTCCCTTCTCTAAACAAGGAATGGAATTCCACTGCTGGAGTTGCATTCTTTTAGCTTCTGACTTTAATCTCATTAAAATACAGATCTCTTTGGAGAGAAAATAGCTCAGACTTTAAACTGTTGTCAGTCATTTGCTCTTTTTTGTGAAAGCTTTGTCACTTTGTCACTAGAAAGTGTGATAATTAGTAATTAGTCTTTTTTTTTTTTTTTTTGGCCGTGCCACGCTTCTTGCGGGATCTTAGTTCCCCAACCGGCAGTGAGAGCACGGAGTCCTACCCACTGGACCGCCAGGGAATTCCCCGAAAGTGTGATAATTAATAACATAAATACATGAAGAGGATGAGGAAATGGGACATCACTGAGGGTAAAATGGCATTTGGGCAAGTGGCACAAGGCAGTGGGCAGAGCACAGACTTTGGAGTCAGAAAGACCTGGTTCAAAACCTTGATTCTATGTTATAAAGCAGAAACGAACACACCATTGTAAAGCAATTATACTCCAATAAAGATGTTAAAAAAAAAAAAAACACCTTGATTCTATTACCTACTAACTGTTACCTTGGGCTAATTATTTCACTCCTTTGCAACTCAACTACCTTCTTTGTGATGTAGGTATATAAATACCCATCTCCATGCCTTTGATCATTGCAACCTCTCTGTCTTGAATGCCCACATATTCTTTGCCATTTGCCTGGCTATCTTCTATGTAGGCTCTATGTCACCTGTGTGACCTCCTCAGGGAGACTGGATTGGGGTGTCTGAGTCCTACAGCATCCACCCACATAGAGCAGAGGCTGCATCAATTGTAACTCTTGCTATTCTCTAGTGTGACTTTTCCCTCTGAATGTCTCCACTAGAGTGAGAGGCCTTAAGACCCAGGGTCTGTGTCTTATTCACCAGTGAACCTCCAGTGCTTAGGAAACTTGAAAAGATCAGGGAAAGGGACCTGAAGAGCTCTCACCTAGGAGAGATGGAGACATTGCACTTGGGTGGGCCAGAGGAGAAACAGGGCCCTCTGTGGGAGGCTGTTCTTCCACCGTAGACAGAAACAATACAGGCAGGATAGACAGAGAGAGATGAGCAGCCACACCACTTCTCCTGTCTCCAAACCATCTTCCTAACCTGGGGCAGAAGCCTGAATGGAGAAAAGGCAGAAATTGTGACTCTGCTATTAGACAAAGTTGAATTCAAGGTCAAAAGCATTGTGTGAGGGCAGAAGCAGTCACTTCATAACGATGAAGGCTACAATCCACAGTGCAGATAATACTGTCATGAACCACTGGGAATCAAATAACAAAGCATCAACATTTGTAAAGTAAAACCACAGGAAATACAGAGAGAAACTGACAAAAATATAAGACTAATAGAAGGTTTTAATATACCTCTTTAGATCTCCAACAGATCGAGTATATGAAGATAAATAAAGATATAAAATATATGAACTATATAATTAAATTTAAGTTTTTCCAGGTTGCTATGGTGCATTTACAAAAATTACCATCTTTTAGGCATAAATTCCAAGAAGCTGTTATAATGCAAACCATATTCTAAGTTTGCAACACTATAAAACAATAAATAAATAGCAAGCAGAAACATAGAAACGCCAAACACTTGGAAATTAGGGGGAAAACATCACTCAATTAACTATTGGGTCAAAGATAATAGATAAATTGCAATTGTCAAATATCTAAAACATAAAATAATAACATCACAAATTAAAACTGGGATACATTCTAATTGTACCCACAGGGAGATTCATAACTTTAAACACTTAAACACAAAAATAAACAAGAATGAATATAAATTAAATAAGCATTCAACATAGAAAGTTAAAAGGGAAAGAAAAAAATAGAAGTTCAAGGAAAAACAATGAATTTGTGATCAGAAAATAATAGAATTAAAGATTTTAAGATCAGGTTCTTTAGAGAAAAAAATCAACACAACTAATATGTTATTAGGTAGCCTAATCAAGAATGAAAGAAAGTGCAAAGTTATAAAAGTAGAAATGAATAAAGAAAACAAATATGCAAGAAAAAGTCAAAGATACATAAGAAACATTTTGCCCAACACCGTATTAGTAACTTTGAAAATAAGAATGGAATATATGATTTTTAAAAGAAAATATAAATTACCAAAACTGCCAAATTAAGGAGAAAACCATGGTAGAAGCTAAAAAATATGTCAAAGAGCTATCCCGTCAAGATCTCACATCTGCCCAAAATACTACACCCAGATGATTTTACTAATGAATTCTAGCAAATATTTGAGGGGCAGATAATCCTCATTTTTTTTTCAAAATTGTTCTAAAGTAGGTCCAAAGGAAGGGGATAAACTCTCTACCACCAGGTGAAAGAACTCACAGTTTCACATTTTAAGAAGAGCATATAGGATGGGAGTTATTGTCATGTCCATAACTGGAAAATACAGTCTCACTTTCATACCCACAATTCCGGTCTCCTTCATAGTACCTGAGCCATCCTTCAAAGCTCTAAAAAATAGACTTTTGACTGTTATGAGAACACCACAGAAAAAGTATACCTGATGCTGTCCTGCTGTATTTACTGTCCTATATCCTTCTGGTTGAAGCTGAAGCCAACTGTGCCTGTTGAAGTCAGGTGAGTATAATTGTCCGTTTGAGCCTAAAACCACCAAGACAGGCTTTGCCCTTCACAAGTGTCTTTAAGTTCTTGTTCTACTCTTGAAGAAATCCAGATTAGAAACTGTGGACATACGTACTCAAAAAAAGATACATACTCGAATAAAAATGGCATGGCCGTACTGAAAAACTTGGTGAATTTGTGTGCAAGTATATATTTTATGGTAAAATTAAAAGTTTAAGGTACAGGAATTCTGCTTCTGTAACAAGAGTAGCTTATATCAGATAAACTTTTCCACAGATATCAGTTATAAACTCTAGACAAACTTGGGGAAAATCTAATCTACCTGGAAGCATTAAAGAGCAATCAAAAACAGGTAGATACTGGAGGAGTTTGATAAAAGGGGACAGCACTGGATATTAGTTCATGCAGATTTTCATCTGCAGGCTTTCCCCAATCCATAAAAAGTGGAGCTGGAAGTCAAGCAAACATCCACAGTTCTGCAGCCTTAAGGACTCAAAGGATGGAATACATGGCTGCCAGGGTGGCTGGAGAGTCAGGGGGCTACAGAGGTAAAGCCTACAATCTGCACGTAAAGCCTACCCAAATCCTCAGTTGACCCATGAATTACACACACATGGAAGAAAATACCTGGAGCCTTGGCAGAAAGCAACAGTCAAAAGGCAGAAAGAACTGAATGCATATTTCGACTGTTGCCCATCATAGAAGAGACAGAGTTTGGAGTTTGAGTGCAACCAAGAAAACTCCTTCCTAAAATGAAAATCACCAATCTTTGGAGGAAAATAAGAAAATCTAGAGTTTCAATCATGTGTCATCCATCATGTTCAGTATACAATTATATCTTACTAGACAATATGAGGAAACAGGAAAATGTGAACCACAGCTAAGAAAAAAACAATCAGTCAATATCAACTGACTCTGAGATGACTCTGAGATGACACTGGAATTACCAGTTAAGGACTTTAAAGTCACTATTATATTTTCAAACACTTAAAGGTAAATATAAAAATAGATGGACAGAGGAGGATCCTCTGCAGAGAAATGGTAACTATGTAAAAGAACCAAATAGAAAATTAAAAACTAAAAAGTATAATATCTGACATGAAACTTTTCTGGATAGGCTTAATGGCAAATTGGGAATAGCAGAAGAAAGAGTCATTGAACTTGAAAGAGATCAATATCAGTTTTCCAATGTGAAGAGCATGGAGAACAAGGAATTTTTTTTAATGAAAGGGTCACAGTGTCCTATGGGACAATAACAAGCGACTGCAGTCCCAGAAGGAGAGGAGATGGACAATGGGGAAGAAAAGGGCATTTTCAAAAATGATGGCAGAACTTTTTTTCAAATTTGGTTAACATCAATTTATAGATCCTGAGGCTCAGAGAAACCAAAACAAAACAAATACTAAGAAAATCAGAGCTAGGCATGCCATGGTCAAACTGCTGAATTCCAAAGATAGGTGAAAATCTCAAAAGCAGTCACAGAAAACAACACACTAGATTAAGGGGAAAAATATAAGAATGATGGCCAGTTCTCTTTAAAAACAACCAAGATCAAAGTACAAAAAAGTGGTATCTGTAAAGTGCTGAAAGGAAAAATTCAGAATTCTATAGCCTGTGGAAAATATTCCCCCCCAAAATAAAAGTGAATAAAGACATTTTTTAGATAAACTAAGATTGAGAACATTTGCTGTCATGAGAATAATACTTCAAGAAATGCTAAATGAAGTTCTTCAGACTAAAAGGAACTGATATCAGATAGAAATTCAAATCTACACAGAAAGACTGAAGAGAACTGAAGTAAAGATTGTGTAAATACAAGATATTATACAAATCTTAATTCCTTTAAAAGACATGACTAAAACAAAAAATATAACACTGTTTTGCAGGCTTTTAACATATGTAAATATAATATATAAGAATAGCACAAAGGACTGGTGGTAAAATAGAACCAAACTGTTATAATAATCTTACTAAAGAACTTAGGTATAATACTAAAAACTATTTGATTAACCCAAAAAAAGATAAGAAAGAGAGAACAAAGGATAAAAACAACAGATGGGGCAAATAGAAAACAATAAGATATTATAATTAAATCCAACATCAATAATTGCATTAAATATAAATGGACTAAGAAAATACAGCAAACTAGTGAATATAACAAAAAAGAAGCAGACTCAAAAATATAGAGAACAAACTAGTGGTTACCAGTGGGAGAGGGAAGGTGAGGAGGGGCTATACAGGGGTAGAGGATTAAGAGGTACAAACTATTAGGTATAAAATAAGCTACAAGGATATATTGTACAACACAGAGAATATAGCAAATATTTTATAATAACTATAAATGGAGTATAACCTTTAAAATTGTGAATCACTATATTGTACGCCTGTAACTTATATAACATTAAACATCAACTATACCTCAATTTTAAAAAAGTCAGAAGTTGTCAGACTGAATAAAAAAGCAAGACCTAACTATATGCTGTCAACATGAGATGAACTTTAAATATAAAGGAAAAATAAGTTAAAAGCAAAAAGATACTCCATCAAATACTGAACATTTAAAAATTGGTGGTTAATTAATATGATGGAATCATATTTTTAAAAATACCTATTACAGGGACTTCCCTGGTGGCGCAGTGGTTAAGAATTTGCCTGCCAATGCAGGAGACGTGGGTTCAAGCCCTGGTCCAGGAAGATCCCACATGTTGCAGAACAACTAAGCCCAGGAGCCACAACCAATGAGCCCATGGGTTGCAACTACTGAAGCCCACGTGCCTAGAGCCTGTGCTCCGCAGCGAGAGAAGCCACCACAATGAGAAGGCCGTGCACCGCAACAAAGAGTAACCCCTGCTCACTGCGCAGCTAGAGAAAGCCCACACACAGCAATGAAGACCCAACACAGCCAAAAATAAAAATAAATAAATAAATATATCTATTGCAGAAAAAAGAGAGCTAAAAGAACCAATTCATTAGGCACTAATATATGTGTATGTGCCTAATATCTGAGCTTCCAAAATAAAGCAAAATCTGACAGAACTAAAGAAATAGATTAAACCACAATCATAGTTGGAAATTTTCAAGACACCTCTCTGAGTAATTTATAGAAGAACTAGTCCAAAAAAATCACTAAAAATACAGATGATAAGAACATTATCGAGTGCCTTGGACTAATTAATATTTATAGACAACTGAAGAATGAACATGGGATGTTCTCCAATCTAGACCATATGTTGGATCATATAAGGCTTAAGACATTTCAAAAAATTGAAATCTTACAGAGTACATTCTTGACCACCATACAATAAAAAATAAGAATAGAAATCAATAAAATTGAAAACAAATAATAAATAACATCAATAAAACCAAGGTTTTTTTATTAATAAATTTAAAAATCCCTAGTAAGAATGACAAGAAAAAATAGAAACAAATACAAAATACCAATTTCAGAAATTGAAGCACAAACATCACTACAAATCTTGTAAATACTAAATAATAAGAGATTATGAATACTATGCCAATATAGTCAACAAGTTAAAAAAAATAGATAAGTTCCTTTAGAAACACGACCTACCAAAACTGACAAGACTTAATATATAATATGAATAGCCCTGTAACTATTAGAGAAATTGAATCTGTAGTAAAAAAAAAAAAAAATTTCCTGCAATGAAAACTCAAAGGACAGATGGTCTCATTTGTGAATTAAGAACATTTTTTAAAATACCATTTGATTATCTCAATAAAAGCAGAAAATTATTTGATAAAGTAACACCCATTAATAATTTTAAAACTATGAACAGAAGGAACTTATAAAAGAAATACAATTTAAAAACTCAATCAATATCAATAAAACTACAGTCAACATCACTCTCAAGGGTAAAAGATAGAATACTTTTCCCCTATGATTGGGAACAAAGCAAGCATGTCCACTATCACCACCTCTGTTCAGCATTGTACTGGAATTCCCAGCCATTGCAATAAGTAAGAAAAAATATGAAAAGGAAAAAGTAAAGTATTTATGCACAGATGACATGATGGTGTAGAAAATCTTAAGAAATCTACAATGAAATTATTAGGATTAATAAGTGAATTTAGCAAGTTCATAGCATATGAATTCAATACACTAAAATCAAGTTCAGCAGAAAACAAATGGAAAATGAAATTTAAATTTTCAGTTACAGTGCAGTCAACAAACTTATTCTTTCAGGAATAAATTTAACATAAGATGTGCAATACCGTCGTCATTTTAATGGCTCCATTATTTTAATGGAAATAATGGGATCTGGAAATAGCAAAGAGGCCAGGTGGTAGAAATTAATCACCAGGAACAAGGATGGTGTAACCAGAATGCTGGGAAAGTTAGATAAAGTGGCTATCAAAGTTTTGACCCCATGGGACTTTGGGCAATGGATAATTGATCACAGCATTCCTCGGAATGAAAAAGGTTGACAACCTACTGAAGAATTAATGTATCTAGATAGCTGCAAGTACTCTAGGTTGGGCAGGAAGAAGCCTGATGGATCAACTCACAGAAGGTTAGAGCCTACATTGATTCAGAGGCAGTGGCTAAAGGTTTGGCTATAAGGTCACTGTTTGGAAAGAAAAGAATTGGTGACCAGGAAGTCTGGAGGGAAAGTATGTGGATGGACGTCTAAAAATGGACACAACATCTGGATATGTGTATCTATCTGATTGCTCATTCAAAGGAGGTTGTTATTATCAGGGGGATAAAATAGAATCTGTTGATGTCAGTCAACCTCTTGCCCCAGTCACCGCAGTGCTTGCTCAACGAGCCCCTGAATGTAGTGACAGGGATGGAGACTACACGTGAGCTCAAAATGGACCTCCCCCACCAATTCTAACCTGCCTAACCACTGCTGAGTGGTGACCTGCCAACAACAGAGATCAATGCTGGAAGTCCAACCTGGCACCACTCCCTGGGGAGCCATCCAGTCACCTGGTGGTACAATGGTTACCGTGCCGCCCTTCTATCCTAGAGGAGCAACAGTGTGACTTCACAGAAGTAGGTCCTTCTACTGAATACGGATCAGCCCTACTGAGCGCACAGCCATCCGTGAACTTAAATGTTTATTCACTGTCTCATTACCCCTCACAACACTGTTTCTGACCAAATAACTCATTTTCACGGCAAAAGAAGTACAGCACTGGCTCACGCTCATGGAATTCCAACCCGTCCTACCACCTACCCCATCACCTAGAAGCAACTGGACTCATAGAATCATAGAACAGCCTTCTGAAAACTCAGCACAGAGTCAGTTGGGAAACAATACCTTGCAAGATTGGGGTACTCTCCTAAAGGATGTTTTTGAACCTATATCCAATATATGGTAGTTTTCCCTACAGCTAGTGTACATGTGTCTGAGAATCACAAGGTGAAAATAGGAGTAGCCCTTCTCATGATTACACCTGACAATCCACTTGCAGAATTTTTACTTGCTGTCTCTATACCTTTGGACTCTAATAGTTTTACAAGTCTTAGATCCAAGAGGGAAGTCTTGCCACTGGATGACTTGCCACTGGAAGTCCTTTGAATTGAAAGTCAAGATTGAGAGCTGGTCAAGTTGAACTCTGCGTGCTAGTGATCCAACAAGCAAAGAAGTGGATTACTCTTCTGCCTGGGATGATTAATCCTAACTATTGAGGGGAAATTTGGTTGCTACAGGGAGTGTTGATGCCTGGAACCCAACTACTGAACCCTTTCTACCCAGGGAAGACAGGATTCGCCAGTCTGGCGAGTATTCAGATCATTCAAGTAAATGACTTTGACCAGTTACTGTTAAGCTAACTCAGGGCTGTCATAAAATGAGAGTTCTGAATAATAAGGCTAATGTTCCCTGTCATATAATTAGCACAAGAGAAATATGAGGTTTTGAATGTAGCTTGGAGCTAATACAAATTAAATAGGTTGTTTACTTAATCCAATCAAGAAACTGCTTATTTTCCTGTGGAACTCAAAAATCTTTTACTGTGAATTAAACATGTGAATATGTCATAGAAAAAAAAATGTGTCAACTATTTGGGAGTATAAATGTCCCCCAAATTGGTTAATGAATAAAAATCAACCAAAATGATTTCATAAGAAGAAAGTAATACATTGAAGAACCTTGTTCCCAACCCTGAGATATAGTTCCTGTCTTAGTCTATTCACACTGCCATGGGCAGAGTGGCTTAAACAACAAAAATTTATCTTGTCACAGTTCTGGAGGCTGGGAAGTTCAAGATCAAAGCACAGATTTGGGATCTGGTGAGGACCCATTCCTGTTTTATCGATGGAAGTCTTCTTGCTGGGTCCCCACATGGCAGAAGGGGCAAATAATTCTTTGGGTTTCTTTTTTTTTTTTTTTTTTAGGAATGAAGATGATTTTTTTTTATTCATGGGCTTAGCACCATACCTGGCATATAGTAGGTGCTCAGTAAAATAAATATTTGCTAAACTGGAAGGTGGTAACACTTTTTTTTCTTTTAAACATCTTTATTGGAGTATAATTGCTTTACAATGGTGTGTTAGTTTCTGCTTTATAACAAAGTGAATCAGTTATACATATACATATGTTCCCATATCTCTTCCCTCTTGCATCTCCCTCCCTCCCACCCTCCCTAAGGCCACTAATTCCACTCATGAGAGCTCCACTCTCATGATCTAATCACCTCCCAAAGACCCCATTTCCAAATACCATCCCACTGGAGATTAGGTTTCAACACATGAACTTTGGCGGGCACACAAATATTCAGTCTATAGCAGTTCCAAACTGACTCTGTTTCCTTGAGTCTTACTGCATATTGACTCAAGAGCTTCCCAAGAACTAGAGATCTCCCAAATTGAACTGAAATGGGCTTCCTCAGGCAGAAGGAAAAAGCTTCCCAACACCAAAGAAGTACAAGGAGAGGCTGAGGGTGCATGAGTCGAGGATGTTAGTGGAGTGCTGCTGTATCAACAGTGGCTGGAGCAGATGACCATCAGGTCTGTTCCAGTCCTGCTGGTATGACCCTCTTATCAGATGCTCGAGCCAGCTGCCAGCCCTCTTCTCCCCTCACCTCTTCTGCTCCCAAAGTGTGCTAACCACTAAGATTTAGTACTGAGACAAACAGGTGGTAGGTTGTGGTCTGGAAACCAAAGATCCATCTAATACCTTGGTTTGAAGCAGGTGCGTGGAAATAGCTTTCCTTATCCCAAACTGTCATATTAGTTTTATTTACCACAGGCTTGCCGCTTATGGACAGCAGGGTCTAGAAAATCCTAATAGTGATTTCTCACATGCCAGACATGGCGAGAGACTCTGCAGCATCTCACTGATATATAAAAATGACCCAAAAATTGGGTCCTCCTATGGTATCCTTCCCATTTCACAGATGAACAAACAGCAACTTTGAGAAGGTGATTTTATCCAAAGCCACATAGCTAATTAGTAACCACACTGAAACCTGAACCCAACCAGACTGACTCCAAAGCCCCCAAACTGGAGTGTGCTGAGGCTGCTGGTCCAAGGACTACCCTTGGCCTTCAAGTCACATCTCTATTCTGCCTCCCAATAGATTGGATCACTATTTAGCACCTACTAGAGCCAGGCATGGCAGAGGATGCCCTGTAGCATTTACTCCCTTAATTCCCACAACCGGCCTATGAGGTAGATATTATAATTCCCATTTAACCGAAGAGAAAATTGAGGCATCGAGAACTAAAGTGCTTACCCCAAGTAAGACAGATCTAAGAGGCAGAGACAGAACTCACACCCAGATCTGGCCAACCCCCAAATTATCCTCTTTACCCTTCACCAGGTTACTCTGATCGACTTGTCCCCATGGGAACTGGCAGGTTTATTTACAGTGCAGTAGTTCGTGGATCAAGAAATGAACTATTCCCCCAGAAAATTAGGAGGCCACAGCCAATAATGACTCCAGAAGAAATATTACTACGAACTGTGGTACAATCCTGTGCTTTTGACAATTCTCTCAAGAGAAGATGCATTATGTTAGTTTATCACTTTAAATAAATTCTCAACAAGCTATTTACCTGCCAGTTTGTATCTGTGGAGACTGTTTTTGTAACATCAGATAAATGAGCAATTAGAGACTTTAAAAGGCTTTTAAATGTGGTGGAACTTATAAACCTGAACTCCCAGGGACGGTAAATGTCACATCAAATGTCTTCAGCACTCATTTCCTGTCTACTCTTTGTTTCAACAGCTGTGATATGACACTCCTTATCCTAGTCTGAGGACACCTGCCTTCCAGCAGGATGTAATGGGAAAATTGGGGACGTGGGATATAGGTCACTTGCATTCTAGACTCAGCTGTTCTTGGATGACCTCGACCAAGTCAACATTTCTCTCAGTTATTTGTAAATAAAGTGAGAGTGTTGAAGCTAGAATATTGTTACGAGCTCTCCAGGCTCCAACATGAATGACTTCACGAATCTATGACTACGAATAGCTTCATTCTTTACAATTCCTAGGCCGGATTCTAAACACTGGCAAGTTTAGGCCTCAGTTAATATTAGTTATCGTTGTCATCATCATTATTATTTGATGAAGTAAAAAAATCTATTTGTAGCAAAACAAGCAGAACCATGATCTAAAATTCCACCGTTAGAGATTCATTTCTTTGGAGTCAGAGGGTTTAAAAAATCTCAGACAGGAGAAATGCTGTAAGACAATGGGTTATTTTTAAGAAGCAGAAATCTTCTTGCTTTTAAATAAAACTCTTTAATGAGCCCCTCTATACAAACCATAGATATTGAATTTTCTGTATAAAGTGGGCAATGAAGCAGAGGCAGGGGGAATGGGTGGGAATACCTGGGAGTTCCTCCATTTAGGATTTCCTGCACCCTCACATGGCCCCAAGGCACTGCCTCCAAAACGTAGGATTCATCGGACAACCATTTAAAACATTTCTTTAAGCCACTACCAGCTCACATGCTTTAAGGATTAAAGAACCGATAGAAATTAAGATGAGTGATGGGGAATGGAGAACAGTGGGGTGGGTGTAGAGGATGCCAGTCTTATCTCAGTCATCTCCCACCTGGGTCACAGCCACGGCTTCCTAACCACTTCCCCACCCATCCACAGTGTCCTATCAACATAGCCACTCTGCCCAGAACCACCGATAGATATGCTCTGATAAAAGCCAAAGTCCTTCACGGGCCTCCAAGGGCTGCATGATCTGGGCCTGATCCCATCTGACTTCATCTCCTGGTTCACTCCACATACTCTCTGCTGCAGCCACACTGCCTTCCTGCTGCTCCTGGAAAATCTCGAGCACATTCCTGCCAAGGTGTCTTTGCACTGGTTGTCCCCTCTACCTGGGACACTCTTCTTTTCTCCAGATATCCACATGGCTCACTCCCTACCTCCTTCAAACCTTCTCTCCAGTGTCCCCTTCTCCACAAGTTTCCCTATTTAACACTGCAGGCTGCCCAACCCCTTGGACACTTCAATCTCCCTTCCTGTTCTGTAAATCCATGTTAAAGTCCCAACCCCCAATAACTCCAAATCTGACCTTATTTGGAAATAGGGTCATTGTCAGTGTAATTAGTCAAGATGAGGTCATACTGGAGTAGGGTGGCCCCCAGTCTAATATGACTGGTCTCCTTATAAAAAGGTAAAATTTGGACATTGAGACACACATGCAGAGAGGGAGAATGTCATGTGAAGACTGAAGCTAAGATGCCATAGGAACTACCAGGGAACTACCAGAAGCTAGGAGAGGTGCCTGGTACAAATCCTCCCCTAGAGCCTGCAGGGGAGCATGGTCTTGATCCCAGACCTCCAGCCCCCAGACCTGTGAGACAATACATTTCTGTTGTTTATGCCACCCAGTCTGTGATATTTTGTTACAGCAGCCCTAGCTAACTAATACACTTCCCCTGCTCTGCTTTTCCTCTTTCCCATAGAACTTTAATGTATCACAGAATTTACTCATTTATTCCTTTTAATGTCTATTGTCTCTCTCCCCTTTTTGGATTATTACCTCTAAAGGGGCACAGATCTTGGTCTATTTTGTTCACTGCTGTATAAGGTAGTAAGCATGAAGTGAATGCTTTCAAGTGAAGGATAAATGCACACATTTGGCTCCTTTTTTCTGTGTTCTCAAGAAACTACCATACAGTTCTACCTCACTCTTCTGTCTGTGCTCTCAGACTGACTTTCCCTGACCGAAGCCCCTGCCCCACCTTACCCACTCTCAGTGCCCATCTTCCCCCCACCCTGGAGGAAATACCAGCAGGTTGCAGAAGACTGTGGCCCAAGACGGTGCAGTGAGACTCATGTTGCACATATTTAAACCTCATAGTAACACTGTGAAGCAGATGTCGTAATCTCATTTTATGGATAAGGAAACTGAGGTTCCTAAAAGTTAAGCAATATGCCCATTGCACCCTGTGCAACTTATACATGTCGACCTTTCTCCTTCCCTCAGTAGCATGGCAGCTTCCAAGGGACAGGAACTGCATCTTTACTGCTGTATCACCAGCTCCTAGGCCAGCCAGGCACACAGGAAGTGCTCCATGAACACTGTTGAACTCTCCACGGTGACACCACTGGTAAGGGGCAAAGCTGAACCAGAACACAGCCTGACCCCACAACCCGTGCTCGTGCTATAGAGCTCACCTGCCAGTGACAGGGGCCACGTCATAGCTTCCTCATATTTTTACCAGCGTTTTTCAGCAGCCTCATCTCTCCACCATCCACCCAAAACACTTTCCCACTCCCCCGACCCCAAGGAACCCATGTCAACACCCCTCTGGACTCCCTCTCTTATACACATAGTACACAAATATGCACAGGTAGAGTTTTTGTCCTTTTTTTTTTCAAATAATGAGGGCTTATACATCCATGTGTGCATCTCGCTTTTCTCATTCAGCAATATTCCTGTAAATTCCAGGTGAACTGGTTTGGCTCTAAATTATTCTTTTTAATGACTGTATGGTATCACAGTTTATTAAACCATATGTCATTGTTGGGTATTCAATTTACTTCCGGGATTTTTTTTTTTCTTTTTGTTAGTGTTGCTACATTAAACATCCTTAGAGGACTTCCCTGGTGGCGCAGTGGTTAAGAATCCGCCTGCCAATGCAGGGGACATGGGTTCAGTCCCTGATCCGGGAAGATCCCTCATGCCGCGGAGCCACTAAGCCCGTGCGCCACAACTAATGAGCCTGCGCACCACAACTACTGATGCCCAGACGCCTAGATCCCGTGCTCTGCAACAAGAGAAGCCACCGCAATGAGAAGCCTGCACACCGCAACAAAGTGTAGCCCCTGCTCGCTGCAAATAGAGAAAGACCTCACGCAGCAACAGAGACCCAACGACCCAACAATGTCTGGTGGTCTCTGTTTGGCTCTATTAGCAGTCCCTGGGTCGTTGGGTCTCTGTTGCTGCGCAAGGGCTTTCTCTATTTGCGGCAAGCGGGGGCTACTCTTCGTTGCGGTTCGCGGGCTTCTCATTGCGGTGCCTTTTGTTGAGGAGCACGGGCTCTAGGCGCGTGGGTTTCAGTAGTTGTGACATGCGGGCTCGGTAGCTGTGGTGCACAGGCTTTGTTGCTCCGCGGCATGTGGGATCTTCCCGAACCAGGGCTAGAACCCGTGTCCCCTGCATTGGCAGGGGGATTTTTAACCACTGTGCCACCAGGGAAATCCCTACATTTACTGTTTAATATAATCATCTATTAGCAGTCCCTGGTGATATTGTCTAGATTCATCTTTTCAGTAGGAGTTGCAATGGATGATATTTCAATTCCATCCCTCTTCATTTATTAGCTGGGATACTTCTATAAAGAGAAAATTCCCTTTATCAACTCATTATCCTGACGCATAGTTCATACAACAGAGTCTAAATCAATTCTCTCCCTTTATTACAAGGTTTCAAAATAACAAGTTAGTTTCCTGGTATCCTCTAAGTGAGGGTTGTTGGGATTTTTATTTTATTTTGGTTATCTTTATGAATTCATTGGTTTTTAAATGTGAATGAAGGGTTAACAAACTTTCTCTTTCTCTATGAAAAAAATGACCTTGAGTTAACTTCCTAGCTCTGTTCCCCTGGAAACATAATAAAGGTGGAAGTCATCTATGTTACCAGGCAACCTTGCTTACAAAATGACTTCTAGTTAGTAAACTACACCTTGCCTGGAGGACTATGAATTAACTATAAATAAATAC
The DNA here is from genome assembly GCF_009873245.2 of Balaenoptera musculus. Classification (NCBI taxonomy): domain Eukaryota; kingdom Metazoa; phylum Chordata; class Mammalia; order Artiodactyla; family Balaenopteridae; genus Balaenoptera; species Balaenoptera musculus. The sequence goes on from NC_045788.1 coordinate 21,659,501, forward strand.
CTAGGGGAAATCCATAGTTTGAGCTTCTCTGAATGCAGTGCATTCTTGTAACTGTGCATGCCCCTTGCTAGGACCCCTGGAAGTTATTCCCCTGGGAGGAAATAAAACATATTGGCTTATATGGGGGTGGGGCTTATAAGCCAGAATGGCTCCCATACCCATCTCTTGGGCCAGGTTCCCCAAGAAACAAACTACTAGATGGAGATTTATGCACAAGAGGTTTATTGGGGAGGGTTCTTAGGGAGTGAAGAAAACAGGATTGTGCAGCGGGAAGAGCTAAACTATAATATAGTTACAACTGGAATCCTCAGCCATTCCAATAGGACTTCCTCAGTAGCTGGGATGGCCCTTTAAAGTGGTCCCAATTTAGGCAGGACTGCTCCCTGAATAGGGGTGTAATCTTTGGCAAGGCAGCTCCCCTCCACTGAAAGCAATTTACAGAGTAAGATTCAGGTGTGCGCTGCGAGCAGCCAACACCCCAGACAACAAGAGGAATGAGTATCTCAGACTTAACGAGGATACCTGGATGGTGCACTACAGCATAACTATACCCACTCATTTGGTCTCATTCCTTTATACCTGAGCTGTCACACCTTCTCCTGCCCTGCTGGCATGCTGTTTTTCTTCTCCTATATCCTCTAACAAAGCTAAAAGAACTAGTGCCAAAAGGGACCTGTGGAATTTTGTAAAATGTAGATCTAAACCCACATTTGTCTTGTACATTTCCTGCCCCAGACCTGGGATCACCCATTTCTCCAAAGAGCGCTGGTTCGTTTTGCTGAAATTCAGAGACCATAAGGGGGTTCATTATTAGTGGGTAAGTCGTGGTTTCTGGACCTTTTCAGTGGCCAGAGTTAAGAAATTTTTTTTTCAGGTAAAATACATCGTGAGTTGATATTGGTATTTTTAATTGAAATCAGGACTACTGATTTTCTTAACTTCAGCAGTCATCCATCTGTATGTTTTCTCCCATGCCAAAAATTGTGATTCTCATTGACATCAACAAAATTTCTCATTTATTTTATTGAAAAATACACACACAACCCTTTCAGAATAACAATAGCAACACTACCATTAACAATATGATTACTGAAAGAACATAAGATTTCTCTTTGTTTTGTTTTGTTTTGCTTCTACTTAGGGATAAACCCCACTGGGAATGTACAATCAAATTACCGTGTTTTAAACTAACTTAGAGAATGGACTTGAGGACACGAGGAGGGGGAAGGATAAACTGGGACGAAGTGAGAGAGTGGCATGGACTTATATACACTACCAAATGTAAAATAGATAGCTAGTATAGCACAGGGAAGCAGCCCCATAGCACAGGGAGATCAGCTCAGTGCTTTGTGACCACCTAGAGGGGTGGGATAGGGAGGGTGGGAGGGAGGGAGACGCAAGAGGGAAGAGATACGGGGATATATGTATATGTATAACTGATTCACTTTGTTAGAAAGCAGAAACTAACACACCATTGTAAAGCCATTATACTCCAATAAAGATGTTAAAAATTTTTTTTAATAAAAAAAATAAACTAACTTAAGATAATTCCTCTTTGTATGGCTATGCCACCAACTCAAGTCACAGGCTCATTTTTTCATTTTGCCTTTAGTATTAGGATTGCTCTTTTTAGTTTAATTTTGTGTTATAATTATTTAAAATATTTAAGTGGTTTCTAAATCAATTCTATAAATTAAGATATATTTTCCCCTCAACCTTATTCTTGCACTCCCTCATAAATCTAAATTTTTGGTTTATCCTTCTATCTCATATGTCAGGTTAAACCAATGACTTAAGACCTTTTCTGAGATGAATGGTAGGATATTATACGCACATTTCTACACCTTTTTGCACTGAGAAAAATATCTTGGAAATCATTTTGAAACGGTCAACAGAGGTCTTTTCTCATTCTTTTATATAACTGCATTAGATACCACTGTGTGGATGTACTTCAGTTTATTAATTCCTTGATGATGGACATTTGGATTGTTTCTAGTCTTGTGCTGTTACAAATAGTGCTGTAATAAATAACACCATGAATGAATCTTTACTGTATTTTTGTCAGTATATCTTTGGGAGAAAGTCTTAGAACTAAAATTGCTGAGTTAACAGGTAGATGAGATTTTGAGAATTATGTCAAATTCCCCTCCTTAATGTTTGTGCCATTTGTAACATTCTCACCAATAATATATGAGAACTTCTGTTCATCTAGAGCTTTGCCAAGAGTGTATGTTCTCAATTTTTTGGAATTTTGGTAATCTGATGTGTGGAAAATGGTATCTCAGTGTTGATTTATTTTGCATTTAACTTATGATGAACAAAGGTAAGAACCTTTATATTGATTAAAGGCTAATAACATTTTCTCTATAAACTTCATATTTTTAGCTCATTTTTCTGAAGGAAACCTGATCTTTTCCATCTCCAATATTTAGAAACTCCTTAGATGTAAAAGATATTAAATCTTTGCCCATAGTATACACATTGTTTTCAATTTTTCATTTTCTTTCTACTTTGTTAATGGTGGGTGGGTTTGGTATTTTTGTGAGGGTTTTGTTTCACTTTTTTTGTTTGTGTTTTGTTTCACTCCTTTAAAATATTTTTATTTATGTAATCAAATTTATCAATCTTCTCCTTTATTGCTTTTGCATTTTTGTCATAATTAGGAAGGTTTTCCCCACTCCCAAGTTATAAAGCCATTAATCCATGTTTCCTTTTGTTATTTGTATGATTTAATTTTTCACCACATTTAAATCTCTTATCCATTCAGCATTTGTCTTGGTGTGAAGAATGGATTAAATTTTATTTTTTTACAGAAGACTATCTAATCCTCCTAACCACGTAGCTTAAATACCTTGTCTTTTCCCCATTGACCTGAGATGCTGCCTTTTTATACATATTAAATTTCCATATGCAATTTGTTCTATTTGGATTTTTCTATTTCTCTTTCAGTGTCAGTCTATTTCTTCACCAACACCAATGCTGTTTAATTATAGAGGCATTAAATTTTTCAAAAATATTTAGTACAAGTACACCCCTTATTTCTATTCTCCATCAGAATTTTCCTGACTATTCTTGCTTATCTGTTCTTTAAGTAAACATTATAATCAACATTTCTAGCTTCAGAAAAAAATTCTATTTTTATCAGAATTGCATTGAATGTGTTAATTTAGGGAGACTGACATCTTTATGATGTTGAATTTTCCTATCCATAAATATGGTACATATTTCCATTTGCTCAAGTCTACATTTAAGTCTTTCAAGGGTGTTTTAGAGCTTTCCTGATATAGATTTTGAACTTTTCTTGTCAAGTTTACACCTATATACTTTGTTTTTTGCTTTTGTTTTGTTTGTGAATGTAAATAGGTATTTTTTCCTTTTACATCTTCTGTTTTTGTTTGTATATATGAAGGTCATTGATTTTTGTATGTTGATTTTGTTTTTTCCCCAGCTTTACTGAGGAATAATTAAGAGGTAAAATTGTATATATTTAAAGTATACAACTTGATGACTTGATATACATATAAACTGTGAAACGATTACTACAATCAAGTTAATTAATACATCCATAACCTTTGGTATGATGAGAATGCTTTAGATCTACTCTCTTAGCAAATTTCAAGTCTATAATATTAACTCTATTCACCATGCTGTACATAAGATCCCTAGAACTTATACACCTTATAAATGGAGGTTGTACTCCCTAACCAACATCTGTCCATATCCCCTCACCCCTCCGGAAACCACCATTCTACTCTCTGTTTCTATGTGTTTGACTTTTTTTTTTCAGATTCCACATATAAGTGAGATCATACAATAATTGTCTCTCTCTGTCTGACTTATTTCACATAGCATAATATCCTGCAGGCTCATCCATGTTGTCACACAAATGGCAGGATTTCCTTTTTTATGACTGAATATTCCAGTATGAGTGTGTGTGTGCGGATCACATTTTCTTTTTCCACTCACCTGTCAGTGAACACTTAAGTTGTTTCCATATCTTGACTATTGTGAATAATGCTGCAATGAACATAGGAGTGCAGACATCTCTTCAAGATAGTGATTTCTTTTCCTTTAGCTATATAACCAGAAGTGGGATTTCTGGATCATATGTTAGTTCTATTTTTAATTTTTTGAGAAACTGTCATACTGCTTCGACAGTGGCTATATCATTTTACAGTTCCACCAACAGTGCACAAGGCTTCCCTTTTCTCCACTTCCTGAGGTGATATCTCATTGTGGATTTAATTGGCATTTCCCTGATGATCAGTGATGTTAAGCACCTTTTTATGTACCTGTTGACTGTATGTCTTCTTTGGAAAAAGAATGTTCATTCGGGTCTTTTGCCCATTTTTTAGTTGGACTATCTGGGTCTTTTTTTTGTTCTTGAGTTGTATGAGTTCTTCATATATTTTAGAAATTAACCCCTTATCAAATATATGGTTTGCAAATATTTTCTCCCATTTCATAGGTTGCCTCTGCACGCTATTGATTGTTTCCTTAGCTGTGCAGAAGTTTTTAGTTTGATGTAGTCCCACTCATCTATTTTTGCTTTTGTTGCCTATGCTTTTGGTGTCATATTCAAAAACATCATGTAAAAGTATCTCTATTCACAGATGGCATGAAGTTTAAAAAATTAAAAAAATGTTTTTAAAGATTAGAGCTAATAATGTATTCATCAACGTTGCAGGATACAAGACCAATATAGAAAAATCAGTTATATTTCTATACACTAAAAAAGAATGATGCAAAAATAAAATTAAGAAACAGTTTCATTTACAGTAGTATCCAAAAAATATACTTAGGAATAAACTTAACCATGTAAGTGCCAGATTTGTACACTGAAAACTAAAAAACATTGTTGACAGAAATCTTAAAAGAACTAAATAAATGGAAGAGCATCCTGTGTTCAAGGATTGGAAAACTTAATATTGTTAAGATGGCAGTACTCCCCAGAGTCATCTAAAGATTAAATGCAACCCCTATCAAGATTCTAATGGCCTTTTGTGAAAAAATAGAAGAGCTGATCCTAAAATTTATACTGAAATACATGAGGTTCAGAATATCCAAGATAATCTTTACAAGAAAAAGAAATGTGGAGAGCTCACATTTCCCAATTTTAAAACTTACTACAAAGCTGCAATGTCAAAACAGTGTGGTCAACATAAGGATAGACATATAGATCAAAGGAATAGAATAGAGTCCAGTAGTAAACTGTACATCTATGGTCAATGGATTTTCTCAAATCAAATTAAAAAATTAATTCAAAATGGATCAAAGATCTAAGTGTAATAGCTCAAACTATAAAGTATTAAGAGAGAACATAGGTGTAAATCTTCATGATCTTGCATTAGGCAAAGGTTTCTTAAATGACACCAAAAGAGCAAGCAATAACAACAAAAATATAAATAAATTAGACTTCATCAAAATTAAAGCTTTTGTCCTTCAAAGGACACTATGAACTTGCTGTACACCTGAAACTAACACAATATTATAAATCAACTATACTCCAATAAAAAATTTTTTAAAAAAGGACACTGAAAAAAAGTGAAAATACTAAAAACAGAATGGAAAAAAATATTTACAAATCATATATCTGGTAATAGTCTAGTATCTATATTATTCAAAGAACTCTGTTACAACTCAACAATAAAAAAGACAACTCAATTTTAAAATGGGCAAAGGGGGACTTCCCTCTGGGCAAAGTGGTTAAGAATCCGCCTGCCAGTGCAGGGGACACAGGTTTTGAGCCCTGGTCAGGGAAGATCCCCCATGCCGCAGAGCAACTAAGCCCATGCGCTACAACTACAGAGCCTGTGCCCTAGAGCCCGCAAGTCACAACTACTGAAGCCCATGCACCTAGAACCCATGCACTGCAACAAGAAAAGCCACCACAATGAGAAGCCCGTGCACTGCAACGAAGAGTAGCCCCCGCTCACCGCAACTAGAGAAAGCCCATGTGCAGCAACAAAGACCCAATGCAGCCAAAAATTAATTAATTAATTAATTAATTAAAATAAAATGGACAAAAGATTTGAGTAGACATTTCTCCAGAGAAGATATACAAATGGCCAATAAGCACATCAAAAGGCTCTCAACATCATTAGTCATCAGGGAAATTCAAGTCTAAACCACAATGAGACTCCACTTCATACCCACCATGATGGCTATAATAATTATTATTTTTAAAAAACGATAACAAGTTTTGGTAAGGATGTAGAGGAATTGTAACCCTCATAATATTGTTGGTGGGAATGTAAAAATGTAAGATGGTGCAGCTGTTTTGGAAACAGTTTGGAATTTCCTCAAAAAGTTAAACATAGCGTTACCATATAACCCAGCAATTCCACTGCTAGGTATATACTCAAGAGAAATGAAAACACATGTTCATACAAAAACTTGTACACAAATGTTCACAGTAACGTTATTCATATTGGCCAAAAAGTGGAAACAATCCAAATGTCCAACAATTGATAATGGGTAAACAAAATGAGGTATATCCATACAGTATTATTCAGTCATAAAAAAGGGAAATATTGATACACGCATGAACCTTGAAAACATGATGCTAAGTGAAAGACACCAGATTTAAACGACCACATATTATATGGTTCCATTTATATGAAATGTCCAGAATAGACAAATCTATAGACACAGAAAATAGATTAATATCTGCCAGAGGCTGTGGGGTTGGGGCGTAGAGAATGATAGCTAATGAGTACAGTGTGTCTTTTTGGGGTGATGAAAATGTTCTGGAAATAAATCGTGGTGATAGTTACACAATCTTGTGAATATATTAAAAACCATTGAACTGTTCACTTTAAAACAGTGAGTTTAATAGTCAGTGAATTATGGGACTTCCCTGGTGGCGCAGTGGTTAAGAATCCACCTGCCAATGCAGTGGACACGGGTTCGAGCCCTGGTCCAGGAAGATCCCACATACCGCGAAGCAGCTAAGCCCGTGTGCCACAACTACTGAGCCTGCGCTCTAGAGCCCGAGAGCCACAGCTACTGAAGCCCACAAGCCTAGAGCCCGTGCTCTGCAACAAGAGAAGCCACCGCAATGAGAAGCCTGTGCACCACAACAAAGAGTAGCCCCCACTCGCTGCAACTAGAGAAAAGCCCTCGCGCAGCAACAAAGACCCAACGCAGCCAAAAATTTAAAAATTAATTAATTAAAGTAAATAAATTTTTTAAAATAGTGAATTATATCTTAATAAAAATTTTATTTCCCTTTTTAAAAAGAGGAAGTCTTGCACAGACCAAGCTGAAAATAAATTCAGGAGTGAAACTCAAACCTCTGTGCCTAGAGAACAGATAGGAATATTGATAAAATTCTGTTTGAGAAAACATGTAGGGAAAAAGTGTCTCTCATACACCACTGCTGTCAGTATGAACTGTCATATTCATTTAAGTAAGCAATTTAGTAATTATAAATAAATACATAAATAAAGCACGTAGCCTATGATCCAAAATTTTCATCTGTAGGAATCTAAAATCAAAGTGTGGCTGGAACAGTTAGCACCCAGTGAATGTTCTTTCTTATTATAAAGGTGATAATCATAGGGAGAGATAATATATTATGCAATAAATTCCTACAGCCAAATTCAGCTCCCACCTCTGCTTCTTTTTGGAAAAAAATAAGACAGTGTTCATATCATATATATGGTATGATAATGAAATTTCTGCTCTTTCAATCTTTGCAAGCTGCATAAAGTGGAAAGCAAAATTCTCTCCTAAAATAGAAGGTCATTTCTAGAGATGCTGAGCATATACTAAAAGAAGAGATAAAGAGAATCATGTAGAGTTCCAGCCTCTTGATAAAAGGGGTACAGTGAGATAGGACTGGGGAAGAGGGAAGGGGTGTAGGAAACGGAGCTTGAGTCTCAGCCTAACCCCACGAGGCTGCAAAAAATGCCAAGAAATATTCACAGTGACTAATGCCTGAAGCCTCATAAAAATCAGCGGTCACTATGCAGCAACTGACAAACTCAATCACTACTGACAGAAGTGCCTTAAAGAACCTATATCTGTTTTTCCTTTAATTCTTTCTCCAAATGGTGATTCCCTTTATATATGGCATTATTGTTTGGAAACACTGCACTTTGTTCATCAAATAAAGAGTTCTATCAATACAAAAAAAGCCCAAGGAGAGGAATATCATGTCAGTCTGTATTTTCCAAAGCATCATACCCAGGCTTTCAACCCAGGAAGACATACTCTGAAGTCAACTTACCCAAGCTGCAGGAAAAGGACCAAGCAAAGAGAAATAGCTTCTGAAATCCACCCAGTAACCCAAAGTGTGATACAGGACAGGATGTTCTTTTCATTGACACTCCTCTGGAGCTGGTCCTCTGGAAGCAGGGAGTATCTGCCAGCCCACCTGCCACTAGCCCCCAGATCCCACCCTCCCTCCTATCCTGTATGGTGAGATATGGTGGGGAGACAGGGATTGTGACATAAGCAAAGGGCCTGGAGCTGATCTATGTAAATGCCAGCTCATGAGCTTCCTAGCAGGGACACCGCCTGTGAAGGCCTCACAACAGCCAACCTCTTGCAACCTCCAAGCTGACTGCCTCATCCGGGGGAGGAGGGACCCCCTCCGCGGGAGAAGTGACAGCAGGAACCTGGTAGAGGAGGCACCAAGAGCTCCAGGGAGCGGGTGGCCATCATGTAGGCGCCATGGAGACCGCCATGTGTGTTTGCTCTCCATGTTGTACATGGCAGAGGTGTTGTCCCCGCTTATGCTCGTGTCTGTGCTGCAAGTTCCTCTTCACCTCGGAGCGGAACTGCACCTGCTTTCCCTGCCCTTACAAGGATGAGCGTGATTGCCAGTGCTGCCACTGCACCTGCTCCGAGAACCCCAACTGCCACTGGTGCTGCTGCTCCTGGGCCAATGACCCCGACTGTAAGTGCTGTTGCACCGCCAGCAGCAACCTCAAGTGCCACTACTACGAGAGCCGCTGCTGCCGCAACGCCACCATCACGTTCCGCAGGGGCCGCCTCCACAGCATACGTACCTCGTAAGTGCCGCGCGCCCGACACGGGCCCCCGGGGCTTGGGAAAACTGGGGGGCCCCCTGCCAGCTGTGGGGACGGGGCAGGTCAGCAGCCCCGCCCCCAATTCCACCTCTTTATCTGAAAAAGGGAGGCCAAGGACTTGGGAGCAATTAACTCTAGTTACAATATGTCTTGGTGCAAATATATTACATAGTCATTGTGTGGTGAGAGTTGGTAACTAGACATCGTGATGATCATTTTGAAATGTATAGAAATAGCAACTCACTATGTTGTGTAACAGGAACTAACATAGTGTTGTAGGTCAATTACTCTTCAAAAACAAACAAACTCATAGGAAAAGATCAGATGTGTGATTACCAGAGGCAGGGGGTAGGGGTGGGGCATTGGATGAGGGCAGCTAAAAGGTACAGACTTCCAGTTATGATAGATAGGTTACTAGGGATGTAATGTACAACAGGATATATATAGTGAACGCTGCTGTCAGTTACATATGAAAGTTAAGAGAGTAAATCCTGAGTTCTTAGCCCAAGAAAATTTTTTTAAATTTTTTATTTTTTTCTGTTTCTTTAATTTTGTATCTGTACGAGTTGATGGATGTTCATTAAACTTACTGTGATCATCACTGCATGGTATTTGTAAATCAAATCATTATGTTGTACACCTTAAACTTATACAGTGCTATATGTCAATTTTATCTCAATAAAACTGGAAGAAAAAAAGAGCTAAAAAATACTATAAAGTCTGTTTTGCACTTAATGTAACAGTAAAAACATATATTCAATGGTGCTATTATTTTAAATATTTTTTGTGTTTCAAAATGTAGCAATAAAATCTACCTCAGCTGCAAGAAAAAAAAAAAAAAAACACTTTGTAGCAATTAAGTGTATGTGTCCTAAACAGTCACTAATCAGTATAGACCTGAGTTCCAAATCCCAGCTGTGTGAGTGAACGCTGAGCTCTCCTGAACCCCACCACTCTCACCTCTACAAAATACTAATAGCTAATACTTAGTGCATAAGCAACTTGCTGGGAACCACGTGCGTGACCCCAAGTAACCCCTACCTCATGCCCATCACACCAGTGAAGAAACTGAGCATTTGAGAGGTTGAGTGGTGCAAGATCACACAACTCGTAAGATGCAGTCAGAATTTGAACCCAGAGTCTGTGTGCTTAAATTAAAACACTGTCCTGCAAAATGGAGAGTATGGTACCTGCAATGATTCAGGGGGTTAATATTGCTTTGAAATCTGTTATGTGATATAAATATATAAATTGCTCTTCCTCCTCTGAACCCTTGATATCTGCAACACTCATTGGAAAAGCAGTAACTTCCACAGGCCGCTTTCCACCCCTATGGCCTGTGTAAGTACCCCAGGTGGCCATGAACTCCTGCCAGCCTTCTCTTTGTTCCTACCCAGAAGTCACGGCACTGAGGGTCTCAGTTTCTCACTTAGGGCATTAACCCTCTGTGTCAGGCACTGCATAGCCTCTTCCTGCCCTGACCAAGGCGGTTTCTTTATGCCACACATGAGGGGCGTCTGGAGTAGCAGAAGATGACAGCACTTGGAGAGGCGGAAAGATGAGAGGCAGGTTGGAAGCCTTTCAAGGCTGGAAAAACAATTCTGTGAGCAAAGATTCAGTGAATTCAGGGGAAGAATATGATCTCTCCCACAGTTCAGCACTTTGTAGCTGGTTAATAAAAATTACTCTCAGCTCATGGACCTCGCGTGGTGTTTGCCTGAACAGAGAACCCAGGGGTTCTGGATGCAAGTGCAGAAGTTCTAAGGTGCAGAAAGTAACTCTCACACCCCTCTCTACTCTCAACTGCCCCATTTTCTGCACATCAGCAATGAAGAGTCACCAAGCCCATTTCAACAGGGAAGGATGACACTGGTGCTTTGGGGATGCTTAGACCAGTAGCTCCCAAACTTTGTTTTGCATTAGAATCACCTGGGGATCTTTAAAAACTACTGATGCCCAGCCCCCACCCCCAGACATTCTGATTTCATTGGCTTCAGGTATGTCCTGGGCATCAGAATTTTTAAAAACTCTCCTGCCCCCAGGTGATGCTAAAGTGCAGAATGGCCTGGAGGGAACAAGAAGGGAAGCCAGGAGACTTGCCAGGTGACATACGGGAACCCAAGTACAAGGGGAACAGGCCTAAATTTGGGAGGAGGCTGCCGCCTTACAGAGGAGCAGAGGCCAGTTATCTCGACAAAAAGACAAGGCTGCTGGGCTTGGTGAGGGTTTTGGCATGGAATCATGACCGCTGAATGCCCAAGTCCAAGCCTGAGGCTTTCTGATGATGGTCAGAGATGCTATTGCAAGTGTCAGGGGGTCGGCACTGGGTACACTGAGGCTTGTCTTCCACCTGGCCTCTCTCCTGGTGCCTGGACCACTGCCTCCCCTGTTCCCCATCACTGCTTCTGGCTCAGCATCTTCCTCATCCTGCCTCACTCTGATCTCATTCATCCCTCTTTGCCTTACTCATCTCTTTTCCTCACTTCCTTTTTCACCTTCACCCCAACTCCCTGGGCCATTAACACCTGTCTCTTCTCCCTGTTCTCTCTTTCTCTTTCCCCAGCACCCTCCCCTCTCCCTCCTTCTTTCTGATTTCTCCTGCTTGTCTCCCTTTATATTACACACTGATTCTCATAGTCCCACCTTATCAAACTAGAGAAGTCCACCCAGCTATCATGTATACATCTGCCCTCCCCCTCCAGATGATCCCTTCAAAGCTGGAGCAGGAGAAGGCAGAGAGGCTGGGAAAGCAGAGAAGAAACAAAGCTGAGAACATTGAGTCTGGCAGGCTTGGACACCAGCATCCAAATCTCTAAGGGATGAGCTTTCCAGGTGCCTGAGTCTCCATAATGGGCACTGTCCCCATGGTGCCACCCCCTTCCAACATGTTTGAGTATCACCCTTGACTGTCTGGGCTCTGAGACCTGGGTCCCTGGCCAAGGGAATGGGGAAGGATCCAGGGGCATATAGGGACTGCAAGAAGGCAAAAGCAAAAGAGAACACAGGCACAATGTCAAACTCAACCCCTAGACATTACTAATACAAACAGAGAAGAAGGGATAGGAATAGTCACAAAATCAGTATGTTTTTTTTTAACATCTTTATTGGAGTATAATTGCTTTACAGTGGTGTGTTAGTTTCTGCTGTATAACAAAGTGAATCAGCTATACATATACATACATCCCCATATCTCCTCCCTCTTGTGTCTCCCTCCCACCCTCCTATCCCACCCCTCTAGGTGGTCACAAAGCACCAAGCTGATCTCCCTGTGCTATGCGGCTGCTTCCCACTAGCTATCTATTTTACATTTGGTAGTGTATATATGTCCATGCCACTCTCTCACTTCGTCCCAGCTTACCCTTCCCCCTCCCTGTGTCCTCAAGTCCATTCTCTACATGTGCGTCTTTATTCCTGTCCTGCCCCTAGGTTCTTCAGAACCATTTTTTTTTTTAGATTCCATACATATGTTTTAGCGTACGGTATTTGTTTTTCTCTTTCTGATTTACTTCACTCTGTATGACAGACTCTAGGTCCAAATAAGTATGTTTTATACCTCCATCCCCATGGCTAATTCATTTATTTTCATAAACTGCTTTTGCCCTGATTGTAGCTTCTTAGAACATGCACTTGAATTTTTACAAGTATGCACTTACTTCATCCATAGTTCTTACAGTATATGAAATCAGCCTCAGATATTAGACAAAGATTCAACACACACACACACACCGTACAAGCACATACTTTTCATAGACTTGACCACTGTTTTCCCCTGCTGTGGACATGAGCTGGCTGGGAACAGAGCAGAGTCATTATAGTGGCCATTTATTGAATGCTTACTATGTCCAGGCAGTTAAGCACTTATCGTGGATTATCTCATGGAGACTTTAAAATCCTCATGAAGGAAGTAGTATTGTGAGCTTTGATTTACTGAGGATGAGAGAGGTAAAGAAACTTATCTCAAAAGTGCAACTCTACAGCAGCGTGTTTCACCATGTGCAACCTGCCCCTAGCACCTAGCCCCTTAAGTCATAGTTGAGGTCTGCTGGTCAGAACACACGGGCTTGGCTGGGGAACTAACCTCCTGGTGTCCTGGGAAGAACACTTTGCCCATCTTCTTCTATGTTCCATCTCACACACAATAATAATAAGGATGTCAGTGCCCTCTAGGCAAAACCCACCAAGAACACACCTGTAGTTGGAGGAGGCTGGATTTACTGGCCCAGTGCAAAAACTGAGAGATACACCATGAGCAAGTGTGAGGTGTCTCCATAAGAAGGCATCACTAAGTTATTACAGGATTTAGGCTCATGTTAGGTGAGGACACAGGGGTAAATCTCCTATTGGGTATCTTAATAAATCTTGCCTAGAAGGTGGGAAGAACAGAGTTGAGCCTGATGGTGCAACTGGTGAAAAAGCAGCAGTCACTGTCCTTAACCAGGACAGGGTGTGTTTGATCATTTTTGTGGTTTGGACAGTGTTCTTGCTTTTGTCTGAGTTCAAACATGAAGAAGCGGTCTTGTTTCTGCTTTGCTCCATCACAGTCCCAGAATGGCCTTGTCTGCTGTGGGTGTTCTGTGATATTATCCAGGGCCAACAGAACCCCAAGACCCAGCTGACAGGCCCCTCTGGACTGTTTTTCTCTTGCTCAAAAAATAACAAGCAGTTGTATAGCACTTACTGTGTTCCAGGGACCGCTCTAAGGCCGTGCAGGTATTCAATTCAATTTTAATTTTCTCAAGAAACTCTATCAGGTGAGTACTAATTTTATAACGAGGAGAGAGGCGGAGAGAGGTTAATTAACTTACCTGGCATCGCCCAGCTAAAGGATGGTGGAGGCGGGTTTAGAACCCAGGCACCATCCCTCCGATCCCGCCCCCCCGACCCCGGCACAGCCATGCCCCTCCCCATCACACCACGAGGCGGCTCAGTGACACCCCGGTTCCTTCCGAGGTGGAGAAACGGAGCTCTCCTCCTGAGGTCCCGTGTTTGCTTCCCCTTGCAGCTCCAAGACGGCCCTGCGCATCGGGAGCAGCGACACGCAGCTGGATGAGGTGAAGATGATGCCCGCGAACAGCAGCCTGGTCAGCCACCTGTCGTGCCCCATCTGCAGCCGGCTGCGCCTGCACTCCTTCATGCTACCCTGCCACCACAGCCTGTGCGAGAAGTGCCTGCGGCAGCTGCAGAAGCACGCCGAGGTCACCGAGAACTTCTTCATCCTCATCTGCCCCGTGTGCGACCGCTCGCACTGCATGCCCTACAGCCACAAGATGCAGCTGCCCGAGAACTACCTGCGCGGACGCCTCACCAAGCGCTACATGCAGCAGCATGGCTACCTCAAGTGGCGCTTCGACCGCTCCAGCGGGCCTATCGTCTGCCAGGTCTGCCGCAGCCAGCGCATCGCCTACAAGCGCTGCATCACCTGCCGCCTCAACCTGTGCAACGAGTGCCTCAAGACCTTCCACTCGGAAGTGACCATGCAGGACCACGTGTTCGTGGACACCAGCACCGAGGACCAGGACGAGAAGATCTGCATCCACCACCCGTCCAGCCGCATCATTGAGTACTGCCGGAACGACGACGAGTTGCTCTGCAGCTTCTGCAAGACTGCCTTACACAATGGCCACGACACCATAAGCCTCATTGATGCCTGCTCCGAGAGGGGTGCCGCGCTCTTCAGCGCCATCGCCAAGTTCAAAGCAGGTCCTGGTCCCCTTTTCTCCCTCCACCACTCCTAGCTCCAGAAACTGATGGGGAAGGTGCTTTGGGAGGATCTGTTTAGAGAGAGCCTTACCTCCACCTGGTGGGGCAGTCCAGGCCCTGAGAGACACTGAGCCAGGCTGCAAGTCAGTGGCCTGGAATCCACATCTGGCAACTACCGCCAGCCACTTAACCTCCCTGTGCCTTGGTTTTCTCATCTATAAAATGGGGATAATGGTGTTACCCAATGCAAGTTCGTGTGCCCGGCACACAGTGAGGCCAAACAAACTGACAATAGGTTGGAGCTTGGAGCAGAGAAAGATTTATTGCAGGGTCAGGCAAGGAGACAGGTGGCTCCTGCCCCCCAAAACTCCAAGCTCTTGGAGGGGTTTCAGCAAAGCACTTTTAAAAGCAAGGTGAGGGAGGGGTCAGGTTGGTTGCTGCAAGCTTCTTGGTGTCTGTATCCTTTGTTCTTGCAGCCGTCCACATAGGTCAGGTCACGATGTTCCTGCAAACCTCCAACAAGACAAATGTTATTCTCTGTTCTGCAACTTTTTAATCTCTATGTGAATGGACTTTTAAAGATGAGAGCCTTGAGAATAGGCTATCCTGTATATTTCAGGCTATAGGCAACATTCTTTTACGAAAGGTGCAGAGCCTGCAGGACTAAGCACATGTTAACAAAGCACAAAGGTTAAAGCAAAAGGAACAGATCTAATACGATGTCAGATTTGTTCTTCCCTGAACAATTTGTTCTTCCCCCATTCGGTGGTTGTGAGGATTAAATGAGATACTCTAACTGAAGCATGCAGAAAACGATCTAGCACATAATAAGTACATAAAGATTCTATAATCTTGGTTATAATTTTCATGACCTTGGGCCTCATTTCCTCCTTTGGAGAACGAAGAGCTTGATCCTGTAGTATCCTGAAGTTCTGTGAGCCTTTCTAAGGTGTTTTGTCCCTAAAGATGGATTTCTTCAGTATCTTCCCAATTTAAAGGGGAAAAGAATAAAGTCGATGCTGAGAGTTACCTCAGTTTTAAATTTCCCCTGAAGTTGCAAGCAGCACAGTAAATGAACTGGTAGCAAATACATAATAATGGGAAAACCCAGAAATAGCCAATAATGTTCTAGTCAACAGCTTGCTTTTCCTCTGCATGCCTGTTCATGGTTATTTTATGTTGGCTACATATAATACAGTTACAGTTTCTATAAGGGAAACTGACTCAGGTTTTCATGATGGAATCCAGTACAGTGATATTTTACAGGGTTCAGCAAAGAGCCCAATAATTTCTGGGTGTATATCCACCAGGTTAGACATGAGGATCTCAGGGATCCTTTTAGGCTCTTTGCCCCTGGGAATAGCTTCCTTGAACAGAGGCCTACTTTACCGGGGCCTTTTAGAAGACTTATGTCTAATCCTCTCCATAATCCTACAGTACAGGAACTAAAATTCCCCCCCAGGATAGACAACTGGGATTCCAAGAAGGAATTGGCACAAGTCCCCTAGTAAATGGCAGAGCCGGTTTCTCTGACTCCAAAGCCCATGTTAATTCCACAACATTCATTTGACAACCTATTCTGCTAAACAGTGACCAGAATCTAAAGATAAAGAGATTGAAAAACAATGGGAACCACCACCACATCTGTGGTCTGTTTCCCTACGTGGTGGCCTAGAGTCAAGTGACCAGCGTGCTCCAGACCAACCCAGCCTCTCCCCTGTCAGAAATTTCAGTGTCCATACAAACAGGTCTGAACAGATTGGCAAGGGGGCAGCTTTCCGCTGAGCTGCACAGGAAGGTCCCATTGGACATAGAAGTGGGTCAGAGACAGACTTTGCTAAATATGTCCCCCAGGACCTCTCACCAGCATGAATATTTCAGGAATACCTTGATTTCTCAATTGCTCCATGCCTAGAAACATTGTTTGTCAATTGACACATTCAGTTTGGGAACAGCACCAGGGAAGCCCCTATATTAAAGAAAGCCTACAGGAGCCGTGTTGCCAGGCCAATGGAAGCCCCCATTGGTTCCTGGAGGGTTTTCTTAAGGCGGGACCCATGGCCTGAGCTTGGCTGGATTCTTTTTTAAGTACCCCAGGTGATTCTGGTGTCACAGAGGACTGAGAAGGGCAACTGGAGCAATTAAGAACATAGGCTCTGGAGTTAAACAAATAGAATTAGGGACAGGCCCTGGGTCCTTCTAGTTACTTGCTGTGTGACACTGGGCAGTCATTTAACCTCTCTGAGCCTTAGGGTCCTCATCTATAAGTGGAAACAACATCTTCCTCTTCTGAAGTTATATGTAATGTATGATAATATATAGATATGATCCATATGTGTGATACATGATAATGTATGGATTGGATCTATATAAACGTTTAATAAATAGTAGCTAGTTTTAAATATAGTGCCTGAAAGAGACCTTGCTTTGACTTTGTTCTAAGACCAGCTCTTGCAAAACTGCCTTATTTGTAAGGGGCATCTGGCGGGGAGTAGTGCTTCTGGTCTCCTCTCTCTTTTCTCTTCTCCTGGTGCTCCCTCTTCCCCCTCATCTAAGACATTTTTATCCTACCTCTCCAGACTCAGCTCTAAGAAGCCTAACTAATCCCTAATAAAGCAAGGAATTTCCTATTCAGATTTCTTTTAACAGTGAGTAACTATTGAAGAGTCAAAGGAATTAATGCGTAAAGTGGAATTTCAGGGGCCCTAAGTCACAGCAGGGCTTGCACGTGGAGAGGGCAGGGAGCATTTCTCAGCACCACTGCAGTCACATCCTGATGGTCTCCTGTTCAGCCCCCATCTGTATTGCCTCTCCATCCCTTCTGGGCCAGTGTGAGGGAGGAGGTGAGCAGAGGAAATGGGGGCTTCAGAAAGTAGGCCAGAGAGCAACACTGCTGACCTTCACCCCAAAGATGTTAGAAAACAGGACAGAATGGCTTTCACTCAACAAACACCATTCTAGCACCTCTACACATCCTAGTCACGGTGGTAACTGAGACAGCTGTGGTCCTGTTCTCATGGTCTGCCAGAACCCGAGGGTTTCTCTTACTGTAATGCACATCTCTGTGCCACCACCCACAGAGATCCAACTTACTGTGGACCCAGGGCTATGTTACGAAACATGACTTGGTCACCCCCACTGCTGAGTAAAATTTGGAGAGGATTATAGCCCATCAAATCACTGCAGAGTCAGCCTTTCATGGGGAGGACCTTACCTCTAGAATAGGCCACAGAAGGTTGACATGTCTTGAAATCACTGCCTAATGCCTAAGACCCTATAAAGATCCTATAAATCACTGCGTAATGCCTAAGACCCTATAAATGGCAACTGTGAAATTGCCATTTCACAGACAGAGGTGGGCCACATGCTCATCCTGCCCCAGCATCCTCCACACTGCAGTGTCGTTGGGCTTATGCGTGCCTGGAACACCAGTGGCCTCTCACACTCATATCTGTATCCCTAGAGCCTAGAAAATCATGTGACATGGAACAGGTGTCACATGTTTGTTGAATGACTGAGTGAACTT
Organism: Balaenoptera musculus; assembly: GCF_009873245.2. Lineage (NCBI taxonomy): Eukaryota > Metazoa > Chordata > Mammalia > Artiodactyla > Balaenopteridae > Balaenoptera > Balaenoptera musculus. The sequence continues at coordinate 21,677,765 of NC_045788.1, forward strand.
AAAATCCAAATGCCATGTGAGAGGCGGCAGGATAAACTCGGTTTTCCTTGAAGTGTAACAGCAGACGCTTTCTGGAAAGGAAGTAGGGCGTAAGCAAGAGAGGGAGCCCAGCTGAACCCAAGGGAGTCAAAGTCCCCAGCAGAGAAAAAGAACATGTCAAAGAGCAGCCACAGTGAAGGGGAACTTGACTGATCTGCCACCATTGTCTAGAGCTGGGTTTTGGTGAACGAGGCAAGGCAGTATTTAGAAGTAGTCATCAGAAATTTAGTTCTTTCTCCCACCCCTGCAAAAGCTTAAGCTTTCACACAGGGAAAATCCATCACTTTGTGACATCATCTCTTCTCAAGTCCAACTTGCTGACAAGTGAAGTCTGGTGAAAACTAATATCAAAGGTGGCCTTGAACTCCCAACTTTAGACCCAAGGCTGCAGGGATTACTAGATAGAAGTATGCCAGGGAAGGATGGCTGTCATACCCAAGGGAAGTACTACACAAGGAGAAAGAGAGGGGTGTATGGAGAGAGGCAACATTCATTTTATAAACCTATGCTAGCATCTTTCAGCCCAGCAATAAGTGGTTTCCCTCCCTTTCCACCCACATCTTTGGAGCCCAAGTTAGTTTGCTCCAGTTTGCCACTGGCTTTGACATCTGGGGAAAGGAAAAATTTAACTGAAGTAACTCACTTGGTTGTTTTGCAGTCCGATATGAAATTGATAATGACCTCATGGAATTCAACATTTTAAAAAACAGCTTTAAAGCTGACAAGGAGGTAAAACGAAAAGAGATCAGAAATGGATTCCTCAAGCTGCGTAGCATTCTCCAGGAGAAAGAGAAAACCATCATGGAGCAGATAGAGAACCTGGAAGTGTCCAGGCAGAAGGAGATTGAAAAATATGTGTACGTCACCACCATGAAAGTGAACGAAATGGATGGCCTGATCGCCTACTCCAAGGAAGCACTGAAGGAGACAGGCCAAGTGGCGTTTCTGCAGTCGGCCAAGATTCTGGTGGACCAGATCGAGGACGGCATCCAGAGCACCTACAGGCCAGACCCACAGCTCCGGCTGCACTCCTTGAACTGCATGCCCTTGGACTTTGCTGAGCTCTCCAGTGCCATCCACGAACTCTTCCCCACAGGACCCAAGAAGGTGTGTTCCTCAGGGGACTCCCTGCCATCGCCCTATCCCCTGCACTCAGAAACGATGGTTGCCAGGAAGGTCACTTTCAGCACCCACAGCTTCGGCAACCAGCAGATATACCAGCGAAGCTCCTCCTTATTGTCCTTTAAGGCCCCCGGCTGTGAGAAGACCAAGATGGGTCTGGAGGCCTGTGGGCGAGCCCAGTCAGCTGCACCTGCCAAGCCCACAGACGGCCTCTACACCTACTGGAGCGCAGGGGTAGAAAACCAGCCTGTGCAGAACAGCAGCAGCTTCCACAACTGGTACTCGTTCAATGAGTCTTCCCTGAAGACTCCAGGCCCAATTGTTATCTACCAGACTCTGGTGTATCCGAGAGCTGCCAAGGTAAGAAAGGCTCTGGGCCCTGTAGGGAAGAGGAGGGTGTGGGCTATGGAATGGAGGGGGGCAGTCAGGAAAGGTTGCACTTACTTGTTTGACCTCTATGGTCTGGTCACTCAAATCTGTTCCTCTAGGCTCTTTGTGGTCAGTCCATTCAAAAGGGATAAATTCCTGAAATCTTGAGTAGCCCAAGATTGTTTTAAACCAAACAATGTATTTAACTCATAGCCAAAAGTACATCTGAAAGCCCCAACTCCACTTCAAAGGCAGCTTCTCTATTGAAAGAGAACACAATTTGGGAAACAAAGTAATTTGAAGAGACTTCTTGGAGAGGGTAATATTTCCCAGAGGAAAATCTGTAACAGTAGAGGGAGCACAGAAATTGGAATTAGAAAAGCAGGCTCCATTGCCTATCAGCTGTGATTCCTCTAAACTGCTACTTCTTCTAAAGAAAATATCCAGACTCTTCATGATTTGGAAAGATTAGAAGGATAATCCCCAGTGGAATTCCAATTCTTATCTCCCGAGATTCAGCTTTTTGGGGAAGGGGGGGTGGCATTGGAGGTGTGTGGATGTCTCACAGACCTTTACAGCTGCCATCACCCAGCTTCAGGGGACATGACTCTTCTTTGACCTTCTAGGCCTAACATGAACAAATGGCACATCTCTTAACATGCCTTTCAAATCCAGCTGAACATAAATTGAATTGTTTATAGAATGTTTTATTAAAGTCCAGGGAGGAAAAAAGATATTCTATCAGAGCATATCTTGCCTCCTCTTGGGGTCCTACAGGGATATCTCCCAAGCCAACCCACTGCCTGCTTCCATGTGGCAGAGCCCATCTTTTGTCTCCATGATCTGAGAACACTCACAAAGACTTTTAGCATCCTTGAATCCTAAACTAGTGGTTCTCAAACATTAATATGCACCTGGGGATCTTGTTAAAATGCAGATTCTGCTTCAGTGGGTCTCAGTGGGGCCTGAGATTCTACGCTTCTAACAAACTTCCAGATGTTGGCATTGCTGCTGGTCTGCAGACCACAATTTAGTATCAAGGGTCTAAAAACAAGAAAATGAAAGCCAGACACTGACCAAGCCTTACTTTTCTATTTTCCTGAGACATTATAATCTATGTTTTGTCATTTATAATTGACCCTAAGAATGACCTTATGTTGCAAGGTAGAACATATAGAACATATCCTCCCATGGGCTGTCAGACACAGCAAAAGTATCTCTGCCCTTCACATAGCAGATGCCCGCAATGGAGCAGCTGAACCTACATTTCCAAATGATCTTAGATCAGCAAAACCTGCAGTGTATGTGATATTATATCAGGGATGGCATTAGGTCTCATCTCACGCAACTCAGACCCCTTGGGAGGTGGGCAGGATCTTGCTCTGGAGGGGAAGGACTGGTGATACCTGCTCTATACTTGGGCTCGGAGAACAGTCACCCTATGCCACCTATAAATGGTCCCTTGATGAGCTCAAGAAAGGGCCCTACACAGAAAAAATCCAGTCAAGTTATTGACTCTCAAGATAGGACACCTAAACCTACTGCCAAACAGTGGTATTTGATGTAAAAATATCATTCATCCTTATTTCAGGATCATGGGATGTAATTCACACAGGAATCATAGTGCTCAGTAATGCAGGAGATGAAATCTGTTTTGGCATCTCTCTCAAGTGATGGTTGACTAACAGTGCTCTTTTGGCATGGGAAGTATTCTTTAAGTTAGCCTTATACTTGTCACTCTGTACCTTAAAAATCCTAAAGAGTTTTTTCATAAAAACTCAACTTTATTTCTAGAACTTGTTCCCAAGGAAGTGATTAAAAATTCAATGAAGATTCATGTCCCAAAGTGCTCAATGCATCATTATTTATTAGAGTGTAAGATTAGAAACAACCTAAATGTTCAGCTACAGAAGGAGTAAATCACTTATAGGGCAGTTATTAAAATGGTGCTTTGCTGAATTTTTAATGATAGAGGGACATACATAAAATGTAATAAGTTAAAGAAAGCAGGAATCAGAGCAATATAATCCAAATTATATATATTTGTGTGCTTGTGTATATTCCAAAATTGGAAAGAAATATAATGAATTATTAACTGAATTGTGGGATTAAAAGAGATGTTTATTTTCTTTCTTTCCTTATAATTTTTCTGTATTTTCCAGGTATGTATTTTAAATGAGTATGTTTTGATAATCAGAAAAGATAAGTTAATTTTTATTAACAAGTCATGTAAATGTAGTTTTAAAAGTGTAAATTCATTAAAAAATTATAAATTAATTATACAAATTCATACAGATTTTAAAATTTATATAGTTATGAGTAATTATAAATTAACTTTATACACAATAACATTTAAATTTATTAAAATTTAAATAAAGCATGCAATATCTGTTTAAAAATGCAATTATTATAAAATATTTATATGCCAGGCACAATCTGCTAATTGACACTTGTTAATATACCTCTTCCCAAGAGTTGACATTTTATACTTTGAGTGTGAACATATCTTCTCCATGACTTGGATAAGTCACTTCACCTCTTTGGGACTCTACTTCCTTGTGTATGAAATAGAGAGTTGAAATAGATACACTGTTCAACTTTAGTAGTCTGTGGTTCCATTGGAATTGCTGAATGTAAACCTTCTGAGCCTCCACTGTAAAATGGGATAATGAAATCTCCCTCCTAGGGAACTGTGAGGACTAAATGAGGTAGGCAATGTCTGACACAGAATCTGATGCATAATATGTGTTCAATAAATGGTAGCCACTTTGGTTAGTGGTGTCAGGAGGACAAGGTCACCTCCACGTTGACAGGAACAGAAGCCAGAGGAGCATTCTTCTGTTCTTGAAACGCATTGCAAGCCTCACATCAGGATTCATCATGAAACCTTTCAGGACTGTTGCACAGGGTCTCATTCAAAGTCTTCAGCAGCTAGAGGGGATGGGTCAGCTTAAACTCACCCCAGAGAGTCCACGACACAGATCTTCATGGGAAAGAAAGCTGAATGGCGTGTGCTAGTACCCCACTGACATGTTCATTTCTTCCTAGGTTTACTGGACATGCCCAACAGAAGACGTGGACTCTTTTGAGATGGAATTCTACGAACTCATTAATTCCCCTCCTAACAATGTGCGGACAGAGCTCTGTGGACAAATTCGAGACATAATGCAGCAGAACCTGGAGCTGCACAACCTGACCCCCAACACCGAGTATCTGTTTAAAGTGAGAGCCATCAACGATAATGGTCCTGGGCAGTGGAGTGACATCTGCAAGGTACCGTGTACTTTATTTCTCAGACGGGTGTTCTTCATCCACTCTGGATGCAGCTCTGTTAGGATTGATTGTGAGGTCATGGAACCCACCATATGACCTCTCCCTCTACTCCCAGAAAACTCATTAACTCAAGGGCACACAGAGGGCCCCTGGCCTCAACCAACTTTGCAAATGAGAATCGTCAGTTCGCTTTGATTCAGAAAACATTTGTGCCAGGTATCGTGTTAGGATGTAGAGGTTCCGAGGAAAATAAGACGTAATTCTTGCCTTCAAGGAGCTCAGAGTCTAGTAAACAAATAATTGTGGTGTGAGAAGGACAAAAAAAGAGTTAAGTATTAGCCTCAGTGGTGAATCAAAGCAAGGATAGGGTATCAGATTTAAGCAATATAAATTAAACTTATAATTAATATAAATTTAATTATAAATTTAAATTTATAATTTATAATTATACACATGCAGTGAATAAATTTTTAGTGTTAGTATATCACATGCAATGAATAAATTTTTATTGTTAGTATGTCTCATGCAGTATTTAGGATATACTTATAATACTAAAAAAATGTTGTTTATCTGAAAGTTAAGGAATAGCCAGTGACTAAGCCAGGATGGACACCAAATAAAGGAAGGGACAAGTTTATTCCTATCTTTTTTGTGACGCAAGGTTGATTCTTCTTTACATCCCCAGGGGAAATACATTCATGGGTATAATTTTATTGATATTCAAAGGAGAAAGGGAAGAAAAATATCAAGACTGCCTAGAGCTATCTTACTGTACAGCCATGATGGTGTTCTTAGGAATCAGAGTAGATTAAGTCTTAATCAGAGATTCTTTAGAAGTAAAGAGAATAAGTCCATTCATTTCGGCTATTGAAAAGCCGAGAGAGAGGAGAGTCTCATGAGACCACTTCCAGCCAGGACATACATCTGATACCCAAAAAAACTGGAAAGTCATCAGTTTCTCTCAATCTCTCAATCAGTATCTCTCTCTCTACTCCCTCCCTCTGTCTCTCCCACACCCCCTCCTTCCATCTCTGCTTCTCTCTAAATCTGCACCATTTTCAGCTAGCCCATCGTTTCTCCTCCCCTAAATTCAGCTTGCGTGAGGTTTTGGAGGTTCCTGGCCCATGCTCTGTGCGACCAACACAATCTGACTAGCTTCACGCCCTCGGGCTCTGGTCACGTGTTGGTAGAAGAGAATCTGATTGGTTGCTACCTCTGGTGATAAAGGGAAGCAGGAGGTAGGGTGGGGCAGGATTATGATCTTGGTCATTATACCAGAAGCAAGTCTCCTGGAGGGGGGCGGAGGGGGCTCTCTACCCCATCCCCATGTTCTGCTTCTGGAGCCTGGCACCCATGTGCATCCCCTCCCCCTCCACGGAGGTCAGACATTCACACGGGAAGGATGTGGGATGAGAAAGTCGCCTGGCTGCTCCTCCTGTTAGATCCCAGCCAGGTACCCTGTCCGTCAGGTGCCCCATAGCCCAATTCTTGTTGATACTCTTCTCTCCACAGCACAGAACACCCACAGTTGCTACCATGTTTCACAGCAGGTCCTTTTGACTATGGATTTTTCCTTCAATCTAATTCCATCTGCTTTCTCATTTTTTAAAAATTCCTCATGAAGGGCGCACTCAGTGCTGTTACTAATTTTTTTTTACATGCATCTTAAGTCATTTTTAGATGCTAGGGACAAGGACGGGGGGTGGAGAGACAGAAGTGTGTCAGCCTTTCTCAGGTAGATATTTTGTCATCCCTCTTAAACTTTGAACCCCTTGAAAACAAAATTCACGTCTAATTCATCTTCCCTTCTGCCACAATGCTTTACCAGCACTGTGCACATAGCTTAATGGTTCTTAATGGTTATTGAATGAATACATGAGTGAAAATGTGACCAAACAAATGAATCTATGAACGAACATCTAAATAAATAAAATTAATAATTACAAAGTACCATAAGATGCCTGAGAGCTGTTAAGTGTTTTTTACCATCAATCAAGAAATAACAATCTCCCTGAAATTGTGTTTGTGTGATGAATTTGCGCTCCCTATAAGGGAAGGAAACTCATTCCAGTTTCTTTGCTTTTTAACACAATTTCTTAATGAGCAGAGCACTAACTAATGAGGTTTTCTGGAAGCTTCATTTTTATCTGACTCACAGAGCTGCAATATAGATTTTTCCTTCAGAAGTAATTCTTCCTCCCTCTTTGTGATTATATTAGCATTCCAGGGGAAACTTGGCTTTCCTTCACATTTGTCATGATTTGCATAAGTAAAGGCTTCAATAGCAAATGAAAAGAAGATGGTGTGTTTGAATGACATTTATAAAGCTTCATAAAAGTAATGACTTTAGCTCCTTCCTATAAAATCGAAATATTTTTCCTTTAGCATCAGTTCTATGCAGGTATTCCTGAAAAGTTTCATTTAAAATGCTGTAACAAGGCAGCAGAATCATTTCTTATCCAAAATGCAGTATTTCCACCATACATCCTTTTGTAAAGGAAGTGAAATAACACCTTTTATATTTGATTTTCATAGTCTGTGGCTTGATTTTGTTAAGGGATTTTATATGAAGTCTAATAGACAAAGCATGAAAATTAACTTTAATGCTTTTTAAAGGTCTCATTTATTGAAGGCTGACTCTGTGTCAGACACTGTATATTCATTATCACTGATCATCCCAACTGCTCAGAAGGCAGGGAGTTATTGCCTCCATTTTACAGATGAGTGAACTGAGGCTCAGAGAGGAAAAGAGTCTGGCCTCGTGTAACTTGAAGGAGTTGAGTGGGAACCTAGGCCTCATCCAAGGCAGGAGCTATTCGTCCCCTGTACCATAATCAGATAATCAGATGCAGCAAAGTCTAGGCAGAGTGGGCTCAGCCTTAGGGACCTGGCACCACACTCTGGGAGAATGTTGTCAGAGCAACAGCCGTGAGAGCGGCACTTTTATTTTTCTTGCGAGGCAAGACCATGCATTGGGAAGATCGTTGGACTTGGGCGGGTGTACCTGGGTCCAAGCCCCAAGTCTGCTAGGCGTCAAGCTCAGCAAGGACGGGCATCGTGCTGACTTTACTCACATCTCTTGACTCCCAGTCCCCAGCTGAGAGCTTCTAACGCCCCAGCACCTTGTTGATATTTTTTGAAGGAATGGAGACATGTGTTTTTAGGCAAATCACATACCCTGTGACCTCAGTTCCTCCTCCTGCTTTTCATCTAAACCTCAGTGTACCTGATAACAACGGACCCCATTTTTTTTTAAAATTTATTTATTTATTTATCTTATGGCTGTGTTGGGTCTTCGTTTCTGTGCGAGGGCTTTCTCTAGTTGCGGCAAGCGGGGGCCACTCTTCATCGCGGTGCGCGGGCCTCTCACTATCGTGGCCTCTCTTGTTGCGGAGCACAGGCTCCAGACGCGCAGGCTTAGTAGTTGTGGCTCACAGGCCTAGTTGCTCCGCGACATGTGGGATCTTCCCAGACCAGGGCTCGAACCCGTGTCCCCTGAATTGGCAGGCAGACTCTCAACCACTGCACCACCAGGGAAGCCCACGGCCCCCATTTTTGAAAATAGCCTCCTCACCTGGATGTCTCCCTCTGACTGCAAATCTCCGCTAACTTCCAGGAAGTCTTCCTATGAAATATCTAACTTTCCACATGCTCACTGGTTTCCTGTTGCTGCTGTAACAAATTAGTAGCTTGCACAATACAATTTTACCTATTAACTTACAATTCCGGAGATCAGAAATCTAAGGTGTGAGCAGGGCTGTGTGCTTTCCGGAGGCTGTAGGGGAAAGTTCATTTCCTTGCCTTTTCTGGCTTCATGCAGCTGCCCACATTCCTTGGCTCATGGCCTCTCCTTCCATATCCAAAGCCAATAACGTTAGGCTGAGTCCTTCTCACACCATCATCTCTCTGGTTCGATTCTGCCTCCTCTTCGACTTTGAAGGACTCTTGGGATCATATTGGATCCACCTGATGATTCAGGATAATCTCCCTATCTTCAAGCCAGCTGACTAGCAACCTTAATGCCCCTTTGCCATGTAACATAAAATGTTCACCGGTTCCTGGGATTAGGACATGGACTTGGGGGGGCCATTATTCTGCCTACCACAATCTGATGTAAACCAGATGTCCCAGGTTACATCAGACTTGGAGGTAAATATTCAGGCCCCAGAATAGTCACAAACTGGTACTGTTCTAGGTCTTTCCCTATAGCTCTTCAGGAAAGGCACCCACCCTTCCCCCCACCCATCCTCTCAAATTCCTTCTCAGTCTATACTGGGTCCCACCCCCCAACAGTGCCTCACGTGTGCTCAGGAAGTGGTCCTGCCAGATAAACTGAGCATCTGCAGTACTACTTCCTACCTGCTCAGGCTGCACTCAGGCTGGAACTCCAGCCACAGAGCAGGGCTGCTTGGCCTTCCTGGGCATCTTGCCGCGGTTTCATGAAATCTCGCTCTGGTTTTTCTTCTGTCCCTACTGCAGACACTCTGCCTTAGGCTGAGACACACATCTTCAGGGGTTGGGGTTAGAGGAATGTGAGTGACCAACACTAGTCCACATTCGGAATAACTACCCCAAAACTACCCGCTCACCCACCCACATACTCACAGTGACTCCATGCCCTGAAATGAAATCAAAGTGGTTTGCATTCATCTCCTTAGAATTCATTCTTTTCCAAAGGGCCCCTTGATCCTTCACGTAAATAGAACCCTATTGGTCCCTCCCTACTTGCCCTGCCAATAGGCTAGAACCCTGGAATGACTATAATTTAGGCTCAAGCTGGACCTATCATTTTTAACCTCATACACAGAAGGTTGAATTAGTCAGACACCTCAATTCATGGTCCTTTACCAGTACTGGTGCATGCAAGGCCCTTTTCTTGTTTATGTATTTGTTTCCTTTTGTGATCCTCCCTAGATATCCGTTCTAATATGTTTTATGTGCATCTTGTTGCTTTTATGTGTTCTTACATGGCGTGTATTGTTTTGAATGTGTTATTAATTTGCACAAATACTAGTATTGTTACATAACTTACTGTGTCTTACCGTTTTCCCCTGAACACTGTGTTTTTAATGATCCATCCATGTCGCTGGGCACATTTAGTCCCTAACTCCTAATGCTGCCTCATCCTTTACAGTGTGTGTTTGTCCACCATGTTTTACCTGTCTATTCAGCCAGGATGGACACCCAGGTGACCTCCAATAATGCTGCAGTAAACAGCCTCATTCATGACATTTTGTGGATGGGATGGGGACATGGGACTTTCTCTGAGACATTGTATTAGTTTGCTAGGGCTGCCACATCAAAATGCTACAGACTCAGTGGCTTAAACAACAGAAATGTATTTTCTCACAGTTCTGGAGGACAGGAGTCTAAGGTCAAGGTTTTGGTGGGTCTGCTTTCTTCTGAGGCTTCTCCCCTTGGCTTGCAGACATCTGCCTTCTCCCTGTGCACTCACAGGGCCCATTCTCGTGTGAGTGCACCTCTGGTGTGTCTCTGTGTGTCCAAACTTCCTCTTCTTATAAGGACAACAGTCAGATTGGGTTAGGACCCTCCATAATGACCTCATTTTAACTTAATTACCTGTTTAAAGGCCCTATCTCTAAATAAGTCACATTCTGAAGTACTGGGAATAGGACTTCAACACATGAATTTTGGGAGGACACAATTCAGCTCTTATCAGACATACACCATGAGTGAAATTTCTGGGGGGTAGAATGTGTGCGTACTTGATTGGACTGCATGCATGTACACTTCCATAAGGAATGAATGAGGACCCCATATCTTAAGCCCCACCTACATTGGACATGATCCAGCTTTTACTATTTTGCTAGCCCAATAGGTATAAAGTGCTATCTCCTTATTGTTTAAAATTTCATTTCGTATGGTTGTTTTCAGGATTTCCTCTTCTGTAAATAGCCTGCTAAATATCCTTTGCCCATTTTCCTATTGCGTTTTTCTTTTCCTAGGTGATTTGCACTATGACCTTATATAGTCTAGATAATGGTTTCAGACATTGCTAATATCTTCTCCATTCTGACATTTGTCTATAACTTTGCTCATCGTGTATGTCACGAAACAGCAGAAATCTTCAGTTTTGATGTGATCAAATTCATCGATTTTTTTTTCATGGTTTGACCTTTTGAAGTTTTGTTTTAAAAATCCTTAAAATGGAGAATTTCTGAAGATGGCAGAAGAGTAAGATGTGGAGATCACCTTCCCACAAATACATCAGAAATACATCTACATGTGGAACAACTACTACAGAACACCTACGGAACGCTGGCAGAAGACCTCAGACCTCCCAAAAGGCAAGAAACTCCCCACGTACCTGGGTAGGGCAAAAGAAAAAAGAAAAAACAGAGACAAAGAATAGGGATGGGACCTGCACCAGTGGGAGGGAGCTGAGAAGGAGGAAAGGTTTCCACACACTAGGAAGCCCCTTCGTGGGCGGAGACTGCGGGGGGCAGAGGGGGGAAGCTTCGGAGCCACGGGGGAGAGCGCAGCAACAGGGGTGCGGAGGGCAAAGCAGAGAGACTCCCGCACAGAGGATCCGTGCCGACCAGCACTCACCAGCCCGAGAGGCTTGTCTGCTCACCCGCCGGGGCGGGCGGGGCTGGGAGCTGAGGCTCGGGCTTCGGTCGGATCGCAGGGAGAGGACTGGGGTTGGCGGCGTGAACACAGCCTGAAGGGGTTAGCGCACCACAGCTAGTCGGGAGGGAGCCCAGGAAAAAGTCTGCAGCTGCTGAGGAGGCAAGAGACTTTGTCTTGCCTCTTTGTTTCCCGGGGCGCGAGGAGAGGGGATTCAGAGTGCCGCCTAAAACGAGCTCCAGAGACCGGCGCGAGCCGCGGCTATCAGCGCGGACCCCAGAGACGGGCATGAGATGCTAAGGCTGCTGCTGCCGCCACCAAGAAGCCTGTGTGCGAGCACAGGTCACTCTCCACACCGCCCCTCCCGGGAGCCTGTGCAGCCCGCCACTGCCAGGCTCCCGTGATCCAGGGACAACTTCCCCGGGAGAACGCACGGTGCACCTCAGGCTGGTGTAATGTCACAGTGGCCTCTGCCACCACAGGCTCACCCCACATCCGTAACCCTCCCTCCCCCGGCCTGAGTGAGCCAGAGCCCCCGAATCAGCTGCCCCTTTAACCCCATTCTGTGTGAGCGAAGAACAGATGCCCTCAGGTGACCTACACGCAGAGGCGGGTCCAAATCCAAAGCTGAACCCCGGGAGCTGTGCGAACAAAGAGAAGGAAATCTCTCCCAGCAGCCTAAGGAGCAGCAGATTAAAGCTCCACAGTCAACTTGATGTACCTGCATCTGTGGAATACTTGAATAGACAACAAATCATCCCAAATTGAGGAGGTGGACTTTGGGAGCAGGATATATTATTTTTTCCCTTTTTCTCTTTTTGTGAGTGTGTATGTGTATGCGTCTGTGTGTGATATTGTCTGTGTAGCTTTGCTTTTACCATTTGTCCTAGGGTTCTGTCGGTCCATTTTTTTGTTTGTTTGTTTGTTTTTGTGTGTTTTTTTAGTATAGTTTTTAACACTTGTTCTCATTGGTGGATTTGTGTTTTAGTTTGGTTGCTCTCTTCTTTTGTTTTTCTTTCTTTTTTTTTATTACTTTAAAAAAATTTTTTTAATAATTATTTTTAATTTAATAACTTTTTTATTCTATTTTATTTTATATTCTTCTTTCTTTCTTTCTTTCTTTCTTTCTTTCTTTCTTTCTTTCTTTCTTTCTTTCTTTCTTTTTCTCCCTTTTATTCTGAGCCGTGTGGATGACAGGCTCTCGGTGCTCCAGCCAGGCATCAGGGCTGTGCCTCTGAGGTGGGAGAGCCAAGTTCAGAACACTGGTCCACCAGAGACCTCCCAGCTACACTTAATATCAAACGGTGATAATCTCCCAGAGATCTCCATCTCAACGCCAAGACCCAGCTCCACTCAATGACCAGCAAGCTCCAGGGCAGGACACCCTATGCCAAACAACTAGCAAGACAGGAACACAACCCATCCATTAGCAGAGAGGCTGCCTAAAATCATAATAAGGCCACAAACACTCCAAGACACACCACCAGACGTGGACCTGCCCACCAGAAAGACAAGATCCAGCCTCATCCACCAGAAAACAGGCAGTAGTCCCCTCCACCAGGAATCTACACAACCCACTGAACAACGCTTAGCCACTGGGAACAGACACCAAAAACAATGGGAACTACAAACCAGCAGCCTGTGAAAAGGAAACCCCAAACACAGTAAGTTAAGCAAAATGAGAAGACAGAGAAACAGCAGATGAAGGAGAAGGCAAAAACCCATCAGACCTAACAAATGAAGAGTAAATAGGCAGTCTACCTGAAAAAGAATTCAGAATAATGATAGTAAAGATGATCTAAAATCTTGAAAATAGAATGGAGAAAATACAAGAAACATTCAACAAGGACCTAGAAGAACTAAAGCAAACAAACAGGGATGAGCAACACAATAAATGAAATTAAAAATTCTCTAGAAGGGATCAATAGCAGAATAACTGGGGCAGAAGAAAAGATAAGTGACCTGGAAGATAAAATATTGGAAATAACTACTGCAGAGCAGAATAAACAAAAAAAAAAAATGAAAAGAATTAAGGGCAGTCTCCGAAACTTCTGGGACAACATTAAATGCACAAACATTTGAATTATAAGGGTTCCAGAAGAAGAAGAGAAAAAGAAAGGGACTGAGAAAATATTTGAAGAGATTATAGTTGAAAAATTCCCTAATATGGGAAAGGAAATAGTTAATCAAGTCCAGGAAGCACAGAGAGTCCCATACAAGATAAATCCAAGGAGAAACATGCCAAGACACATATTAATCAAACTATCAAAAATCTAATACAAAGAAAAAATTTTTAAAGCAGCAAGGGAAAAACAACAAATAACATACAAGGGAATCCCCATAAGGTTAACAGCTGATCTTTCAGCAGAAACTCTGCAAGCCAGAAGGGAGTGACAGGACATATTTAAAGTGATGAAGGAGAAAAACCTACAACGAAGATTACTCTACCCAGCAAGGATCTCATTCAGATTTGACAGAGAAATTAAAACCTTTACAGGCAAGCAAAAGCTAAGCGAATTCAGCACCACCAAACCAGCTTTACAACAAATGCTAAAGGAACTTCTCTAGGCAGGAAACACAAGAGAAGGGAAAGACCTACAATAACAAACCCAAAACAATTAAGAAAATGGTAATAGGAGCATACATATCGATAATTACCTTAAATATAAATGGATTAAATGCTCCAACCAAAAGACATAGACTGCCTGAATGGATAAAAAAACAAGACCTGTATATATGCTGTCTACAAGAGACCCACTTCAGACCTAGAGACACATACAGACTGAAGGTGAGGGGATGGAAAAAGATATTCCATAAAAATGTAAATCAAAAGAAAGCTGGAGTAGCAATTCTCATATCAGACAAAATAGACTTTTAAAAAAGACTATTACAAGAGACAAAGAAGGACACTACATAATGATCAAGGGATCAATCCAAGAAGAAGATATAACAATTGTAAATATTTATGCACCCAACATAGGAGCACCTCAATACATAAGGCAAATATTAACAGCCATAAAAGGGGAAATCAACAGTAACACAATCATGGTAAGGGACTTTAACACTCCACTTTAACACTCCACCAATGGACAAATCACCCAAAAGGAAAATAAATAAGGAAACACAAGCTTTAAATGATACAATAAACAAGATGGACTTCATTGATATTTCTAGGACATTCCATCCACAAACAACAGAATACACTTTCTTCTCAAGTGGTCATGGAACATTCTCCAAGATAGATTATATCTTGGGTCACAAATCAAGCCCTGGTAAATTTAAGAAAATTGAAATCATATCAAGTATCTTTTCCGACCACAACGCTATGAGACTAGATATCAATTACAGGAAAAAATCTGTAAAAAATACAAACACATAGAAGCTAAACAATTCACTACTTAATAACCAAGAGATCACTGAAGAAATCAAAGAGGAAGTCAAAAAATACCTAGAAACAAATGACAATGAAAACACGATGACCCAAAACCTATGGGATGCAGCAAAAGCAGTTCTAAGAGGGAAGTTTATAGCAATACAAGCCTACCTTAAGAAATAAGAAGCATCTCAAAAAAACAACCTAACCTTAAAGCTAAAGCAATTAGAGAAAGAGGAACAGAGAAAAACCCAAAAGTTAGCAGAAGGAAAGAAATCATAAAGATCAGATCAGAAATAAATGAAAAAGAAATGAAGGAAATGATAGCAAAGATCAATAAAACTAAAAGCTGGTTCTTTGAGAAGATAAACAAAATTGATAAACCATTAGCCAGACTCATCAAGAAAAAAAGGGAGAAGACTCAAATCAATAGAACCAGAAGAGAATAAGGAGAAGTAACAACTGACACTGCAGAAATACAAAGGATCATGAGAGATTACTACAGGCAACTATATGCCAATAAAATGGACAACCTGGAAGAAATGGACAAATTCTTAGAATGCACAACTCTCTGAGACTGAACCAGGAAGAAATAGAAAATATGAACAGACCAATCACAAGCACTAAAATTGAAACTGTGATTAAAAATCTTCCAAGAAACAAAGGCCCAGGACCAGATGGCTTCACAGCGAATTCTATCAAACATTTAGAGAAGAGCTAACACCTATCCTTCTCAAACTCTTCCAAAATATAGCAGGGAGAGGAACACTCCCAAACTCATTCTATGAGGCCACCATCACCCTGATAACAAAAGCAGACAAAGATGTCACAAAGAAAGAAAACTACAGGCCAATATCACTGATGAACATAGATCCAAAAATCCTCAACAAAATACTAGCAAACAGAATCCAACAGCACATTAAAAGGATCATACACCATGATCAAGTGGGGTTTATCCCAGGAATGCAAGGATTCTTCAGTATACTCAAATCAATCAATGTGATACACCATATTAACAAATTGAAGGAGAAAAACCATATGATCATCTCAATAGATGCAGAGAAAGCTTTTGACAAAATTCAAAACCGATTTATGGTAAAAACCCTCCAGAAAGTAGGCAAAGAGGGAACTTACCTCAACATAATAAAGACCATATATGACAAACCCACAGCCAACATCGTCTTCAATGGTGAAAAACTGAAACCATTTCCACTAAGATCAGGAACAAGGCAAGGTTGCCCACTCTCACAGCTATTATTCAACATAGTTTTGGACGTTTTAGCCACAGCAATCAGAGAAGAAAGAGAAATAAAGGGAATCCAAATCGGAAAAGAAGAAGTAAAGCTGTCACTGTTTGTAGCTGACATGATACTCTACATAGAGAATCCTAAAGATGCTACCAGAAAACTACTAGAGCTAATCAATGAATTTGGTAAAGTTGCAGGATACAAAATTAATGCACAGAAATCTCTTGCATTCCGATACACTAATGATGAAAAATCTGAAAGAGAGATTAAGGAAACACTCCCACTTACCATTGCAACAAAAAGAATAAAATATCTAGGAATAAACCTACCTAAGGAGACAAAAGACCTGTATGCAGAAAATTATAAGACACTGATGAAAGAAATTAAAGATGATACAAATAGATGGAGAGATATACCATGATCTTGGCTTGGAAGAATCAACATTGTGAAAATGACTATACTACCCAAAGCAATCTGCAGATTCAGTGCAATCCCTATCAAACTACCACTGGCATTTTTCACAGAACTAGAACAAAAAGTCTCACAATTTGTACGGAAAAACAAAAGACCATGAATAGCCGAAGCAGTCTTGAGAAAGAAAAATGGAGCTGGAGGAATCAGGCTCCCTGACTTCAGACTATACTACAAAGCTACAGTAATCAACACAGTATGGTACTGGCACAAAAACAGAAATCTAGATCAATGGAACAGGATAGAAAGCCCAGAGATAAACCCACACACATATGGTCACCTTATCTTTGATAAAGGAGGCAAGAATGTACAATGGAGAAAAGACATCCTCTTCAATAAGTGGTGCTGGGAAAACTGGACAGCTACATGTAAAAGAATGAGATTAGAACACTGCCTAACACCATACACAAAAATAAAGTCAAAATGGATTAAAGACCTAAATGTAAGGCCAAACACTATAAAACTCTTAGAGGAAAACATAGGCAGAACACACTATGACATAAATTACAGCAAGGTCGTTTTTGACGCACCTCCTAGAGTAAGGGAAATAAAAACAAAAATAAACAAATGGGACCTAATGAAACTTAAAAGCTTTTGCACAGCAAAGGAAACCATAAACAAGATGAAAAGACAACCCTCAGAATGGAAGAAAATATTTGCAAATGAAGCAACTGACAAAAGATTAATCTCCAAAATTACAAGCAGCCATGCAGCTCAATATCAATAGAACAAACAGCCCAATCCAAAAATAAGCAGAAGACCTAAATAGACATTTCTCCAAAAAAGATATACAGATTGCCAACAAACACATGAAAGAATGCTCAACATCATTAATCATTAGAGAAATGCAAATCAAAACTACAATGAGATATCATCTCACACTGGTCAGAATGACCATCATCAAAAAATCTACAAACAATAAATGCTGGAGAGGGTGTGGAGAAAAAGGAACCCTCTTGCACTGTTGGTGGGAATGTAAACTGAGACAGCCACTATGAAGAACAGTATGGAGGTTCCTTAAAAAACTAGAAATAGAACTACTATACGACCCAGCAATCCCACTACTGGGCATATACCCTGAGCAAACCATAATTCAAAAAGAGTCATGTACCACAATGTTCATTGCAGCTCTATTTACAATAGCCAGGGCATGGAAGCAACCTAAGTGTCCATCAACAGATGAATGGATAAAGATGTGGCACATATATAGAATGGAATATTACTCAACCATAAAAGGAAATGAAAGGAAACGAAATTGAGTTATTTGTAGTGAGGTGGATGGGCCTAGAGTCTGTCATACAGAGTGAAGTAAGTCAGAAAGAGAAAAACAAATACCATATGCTAATACATATATATGGAATCTAAAAAAATAAAATAAAAAGAAAATTGTCATGAAGAACCTAAGGGCAAGACTGTAATAAAGACACAGACCTATTAGAGAATGGACTTGAGGACATGGGGAGAAGGAAGGGTAAGCTGGGACAAAGTGAGAGAGTGGCATGGACATATATACACTACCACATGTAAAATAGATAGCTAGTGGGAAGCAGCCGCATAGCACAGGGAGATCAACTCGGTGCTTTGTGACCACCTAGATGGGTGGGAGGGAGGGAGACGCGAGAGAAGAGATATGGGGATATATGTATATGTATAACTGATTCACTTTGTTATAAAGCAGAAACTAACACACCATTGTAAAGCAATTATACTCCAATAGAGATGTTACATAAATAAATAAATAAGAAAAAATATACTTAAAATGGCTTAGATCACAAAAGTAATCTTCCACATATTCTTTTATTAACTTTAGTTTCACCTTTCAAATTTAGTACTTTAATCCATCCATAGTTCACCTTTGCATGTAGTACTAGGTAGAGATGTACTTTTTTGGCCATCTAGTGGGCCAGTTTTCCCAATACCATCTACCTAGCAATGTCCTCTCCATTAGAATACAATAAAGGTGCCACTTTAATCTTGTATTAAATTGTCATATATTTAGGGTTGTGTCTCCAAGCTCTCCATTGTATTCCATTGGTCAATTTGTCTGTTCTTATATTAATAACACACTAGATTTATTGTTGTTTAACCTCAGCTTTATGCTACGTCTAAATGAACTGCTAAGGTAAACCTGCCTGTTACCCTTCCTTCTTTTTCAAGGTTTATATGGCTAGTTATGGAAGTGGATTCCTTCATATGAATTTCGTAAAAATTTTCAAGTAAATTGAATTCCTTTAAAAAACCCAGATAGAATTTGATTGGGAAGGCCCTGGGTCTCTAACTTGGAGACAATGTTTTTGTAATATGTTTGATTTTTATTCAAATCATCTTCTATATGCTCTACTAGGGTTTTTAAATTCTTCCCATAGAGGTACTATATATTCCTGGTTAAACCAGATATTTTACAGATTTAGTTGATATTATTAATGTTATTTTTATATCTGATTATACTTTCTAATGTACTGCTGGTTTAGAATAAAAACTACTGTGTTTATAGGATAATCTTGATTCCAGCAATATCAATAATATCTCATTATTCTGAGAGTCTCTCTGTTGATTCTGCTTGTTTTTCCAGGCGTATGATCCTATCGTCTATAAATAATGATAGTTTTATCTCTTTACTTACAATTCTTGAACCTCTATTTCTTTTTCTTTCCTTATAGCTTTGGCCAGGGCTATTGGTCCTACAGAAAATGGTGGCTGTGAGAGTTAATATCCTTGTCTTATTCCTGATCTTAATGTTTCTCCATTGAGCTATGATGATTTTTGATTTCTTTTTTTAACAGTGTTCTGACTTTTTATTTTTTATAAAAGCTTTATTAAAATATAATTCACATACTAAGAAATTCACTTTTTTGAAGTGTATAATTCAGTGGTAATTTTTTATATATAAACCTTATTAAGTTAAGGAAAATTCTTTCACTTCTAAATTTCTGAGAGCTTGTGCAACTTTGTGAATTTTTTGTATTATTTGAAATAATCATATGATTTTTCTCCTTTAGGCATTAATGAAATTAATTACATTGATTTTTCTGATGTTAAACTCTACTTGCATTCATGGACTAAACCCTACGTGATCATGATGTATTATTTTTTTAATATACTTGGTTTTAGTTAGCTCATATTTTGTTTTGGAGTACTGCATCTCTCATCATTCGTGAACAAGACCTATAATATTTTGCTTATATTTCTTTTGTCTGGTTCTGGAATCAATATTTTACTAGCTTGAAAAATGAACTAGGAAACTATTGCTCTTTTTCTATTTTCTAGAACAACTCTTTTTTAAAAGTTTGGTAGAATTCATTTGGAAAGTCATCTGAGCCTTTGGGGCAGGGGAGGGAATGTCAACTACCATTTCAATTTCTTTAGTATCTCAAGTTCTGTTCTCTGTTTCTTCTGTCCTGTTTCATCTGATCCTCTGATTCACAGGCACACCTCATTCCCCACTGCCCCATTCACATGTCACACTCAAGTCTTTATCTCTGGAGATCCTGACTATACTTTAAGGCAGAACATAAATTCCCTATTTTTATGAGTCAATTCCCAACCCACCATAACACTGTTATTCCTTCCTCATTGCCCCCTGATAGCTCTGTGTGTATATCTTACACATTTATACCACCCTTATCAGGATTATCTCTATGTGTTATTTCCATTTTTATCCAGCAATGAATAATCTAACGTCATAGGTATAACATAATCTTTATCTTGCATGAAGCCCTGTTTTCTCTAAA
Organism: Balaenoptera musculus; assembly: GCF_009873245.2. Taxonomy (NCBI): domain Eukaryota; kingdom Metazoa; phylum Chordata; class Mammalia; order Artiodactyla; family Balaenopteridae; genus Balaenoptera; species Balaenoptera musculus. Next base: position 21,697,978 of record NC_045788.1, read on the forward strand.
ACTAAAAGTAAATTTTGTAAAACTAGAGAGCATAATAATAATAGTGTCTATTTTTTGCCCTTTCCCTTTGAATACAAACATAAAAGCCTTTGTATATACTTTGTACTCTGTGCGAACATTGCTCTTCCTCATCCAAACTGCACGCCTAGCCCCATCTGCCCCATGAATCCTGATTGATCCTGTGGGCTGTCTCTCATACCTGGATCTTGACCTCACTCCCTAAATGCCTTCTCAGTAAATGTGTATTAGGAAGGAATAGGAATGCTGCCAGACCAGAGTTGTGGAGAAGTCCACCACCTTCAAGGTAAGGCACAGAGCTCCACGTCTAAGCTGAGTTGGTGAGACTTCTAGGAGGGTTCTGCTACCCAATGTAAGCTGCCTTTTCTAGGGAGCATTGACTATTCACTGTGATCAGAGATAGTATGATGCTTCAAAGAGAAACTGTTGGCAGATGTACAAATAATGGTTCTATTCACCTTTCATTCACTTTTCTAAGAAACTTCTCTGTACCATAACCACTGTTGGGGTTACAGAGATGAAAGACTGTCATTGCCTCCACACCCCATTTAAGGTGCTCACAGTCTGGTAAGAAAATTAATTAAACACACTCACTGAAATTTACAAATGATAAGAGCTGTGACAGAAGCAATTTCCAGGGACTGGGGGAGGACCCCGGGGGCTAATCTCTGGTGAAGCTCACCTGGGGTCACAACCACAACACAGTAATCAGCAGTCAGTCCTTGAGCTGTCTTAAAGAAGTGGGACCTTGTCTGTGAAATCCCTACCCCACCACGTATTAGCTGTGGGACTTCAGGAAAGCTACCTGGTTCTTCTGAGCCTTAGTTTTTTCATTTGTAAAATGGGGTCAGTGGCACCGGCCTCATGTGGTTGTTGACATGAGGAGTTAATGCTGTGATGTGTATAGCGCCTGGCCCGCAGCCGGGGTCAGGCTCCTGGGAGCTGCTGTTTCCCTTGTGGCTGGTGCCATAGCTCTCTGCTTCTGATTGCAGGTGGTAACACCAGATGGGCGTGGGAAGAACCGAGCTAAGTGGGGCCTGCTGAAGAATATCCAGACTGCCCTCCAGAAACGCTTCTGAGTGCCCCCGCAGAGCAGGCAGCAACCTCAGAGACATACCACAAAGTAGACATATATAGACACACACACATATGTATATGTATTTTTCTCACCACATTCTTCAATGAGGTTGTAGACGATGTTCCCGGGACGTCTAAGCCATTTCAGCAGGAGTCTACTAAGAGCTAATAAAAGGAAATGCCTGATGTCATGGCTTGCTGTTTGCTCATTAAATAGAAACTAAGATACAGAAGCCAGCAAGTGGCTACGTTTCCATGAGCTCAGACCTAATCCTAGGCTCAGAATTCTGTGGTGTTTTGTATGAGGCAGCGTTGGTTTAAAAAAATTAAAAAGGCACTCTCTTTGAAGTCAGGCTCCCTGGGTATGCATGTTGACCCTGGTCTAACTAGCTCTCGGTGTTTGGGCAAGTCACTGATTGATGGGGAGCTCATTCCCTCACTATGCAGTCTATTTTAATATGAAAAGGCCAACATTGTTAGAATACGCTTCCTAGTTATTGAGCCTGAACTTGCCTTCCCATAACTTTAACCCCATGGTCTGAGGTCTGCCCCAGAGCCATAAGAATGAGAGTACTCCCTCTTCTCACTCCTTCTGATCCCCAGGCAAAGGAAGAGCAGTAGAATGCCTGGTGGGAGGCACCCCCCTATGGTTCTTTGAAGCAAGGCAGGAAAGAATGGCAGAGTCATGTGTCAGCTCCCGCCTCACTGAACTTGGCCAGGCCCTTCAGACCATGTGAAGTACCCAAGCTTCACAAGGACCCATCTGCCTGGAATGACCCACTCCTGAACCCCACCCCTCTGCTGCCTAGAAAATACCACCAGTCTTTCAAGACCCAGCTCAACCACTTCTGTGAAGCCTTTGCTGATTCTCCAGGTGGTCTAATTGGGGATGATACCTCCTTCCTCTCCTGGGTTCTCACTAAACCCCGAGCCCTCCTCCCCCACCCCATCCCCCACAGAGACATCTCTTCCAGCCCGTGATGCTCAGGAGCTCTCATTGGTCCCGTCTTCAGGACAGAGATATCATCTCATTCATTCTGTCCCAGTGGCTGGCTCAGTGAAACTCACATTGCACATTAATACCAGGGACAGAGGAACTACTGCTGGAAGGCAGGCACACAGAGTCACCCTCCTGTGAACCCACCCCCGATACGTCAGTTTGCACCATGAGGGTCTACACACAGAAGTGGGAGTGGGCATGGAAAGGGACCAGTGGTCAGTGGTCTCCACCTCCTCTAATCCCATCCTTTTCATGAGCTGTCCCATGGCAGGTGTGGCCAGCTCATCTGGCTTCACCAGGAGGACCATGGCTTTGCAACCCATTATTTTGCCCAGAGGCTCAGCATCAGAGCCAGAAAAGCCCCTTTCCCTGTGAAAGATCCCTAGTGATGATCTTCTAATAATGTGAGATGAAGCCAAGCAGATTCCTGCCCCGCCTCCCGACAGCATTACAAGAAGGAATACCCGAGGGAGCTTCGTTATGATCCTATTACTATAAATGATGGCTTGAATCCACCATCAGATTTGGTATTACCATATAATCATTTCTGTAAAAGCCTTCAAAATCATCATTAGCACGGGGAGCAAATTAAATGACATGCCAGCAGGGATTTTACTACTGATAAACTAAAATGAAATTAAACTAAAAAAAAAAAGAATGATACGAATTTTGCATTACAATGATCACACCTACTCACAGAGCCAAGTAGGATGGCCAGAATCAGATAAGCACCAGCACCCTGATCTTGCCTCTCTGGAGAACATGTAAACTTGCATTCAGCAACCAAGAAGTTACTGGGATTCTCTGAGAGGCTCATTTAAGCAGTAGCTGAGCTGTTCTTCCAAATACAAAATGAAATTTCTTAATGATGCAGAAACCCTTGCACATCAGTTGTTCCCTGAGGTTATGATTCACACAGAGTGTACCCTCCCAGGACCCTTCCTGTGGTATAAAAAGGGAGGCAAGACTCTGGTGTAATACCAGCACTTTATTAACCAGTTGCGTGGCCTTGAGTGAGTCCCTCTCTCACGCTGGATGTCAGTTTCTTTGTCTATATGATGATGTGGTTTGATTAGGTATTTTAGAGCTGATCTTTAATTAAATAAGAATAATGTTTCTTTCCCTGCTTCTTCGGATTGTTGTCAAATTCAAATGAGTAATATACATGAAAGCATGTTACAAAGTGGAAAATACTGTTAAAGAGGAAATTTTTTTAACTGAAGTATAGTTAATGTACAATATAAGTTACAGGCATACAATATAGTGATTTGTAATTCTGCATGTGCACAGTAGTACATATATGTTTCTGTGTGTGTATATATATATATTTATGTGCCAAATATAATAAAGAGATTCATCTATATACACCACTGTGTCCAGCCATAATCTCTCTGTATATCTATGTATTTCAGCATCCCTATCAGTCTTTCTCTAGAGAACAGTGTATGGCTATAGGAACAGATAATTAGTGGCAGTGTCTACTTGAAAAGATTTTACAGTATATTCGTACAGTTGATAGCTAAGAAAATAGTAGTTTTCTGGCACCTCTCCTCTTCTTACTTTTTTTCTTTTTCTTTTTCTTTTTATATTCACTCTAGATTCATTCATTCATTTAACACATCTGTAATGAGACTTGGGTGCAAGGAACACAGTGGGAAATTCAACAGGCATGGTCCCTGCCCCACATATTTTATAGTCTAATGAGGAAGACAGATAAAGATATAAGTATATAGATGACTAGAAATGATGAAAAGTGCTAGGGAGGAAAGGAGCATGGAGCTGGGAGGTATCGATTCTAAAGAGGGTGCAATGGCCTGAATGTTGTGCTCTCCAAAATTCATGTGTTGAAACCCTAACCCCAATGTGATGGTGTTTCCTAATTACCTTAGGAGGTAATTAGGTCATGAGAGTGGGGCCCTCAAGAATGGGATTAGTGCCTTTATAAGATGAAGCCAGAGAGCTAGCTCACTCTCTTTCCACCACAATGAGAAGACAGCCATCCGCACCCCAGAAGAGGGTCCTCGACAGAACCTGAATATGCTGGCACCCTATCTTGGACTTCCAGCCCCTACAACTGTGAAAAATAAATTTCTGTTGTTATAAGACACCCAATCTATGATACTTTGTTATAGCCACCCAAACGGACTAAGACAGAGGCTGTCAGTGAAGGGCTCCCACGAGGTGAATTTAAACCTGTCTCCTTAAGAATGGAGAGGAACCAGTCATGTGACAGGCAGAGGAGAAAAACATTCTTGATAGAGCTGCAGCAGATGCCAAGGTCTTGTGGCAGGAAAAAAAACAGGAACACAGCCCTGGAGGCTGGATTGCAAGAAACAAGGAGGAAAGAAGGACGGGTAAATGGCCTTGGCAGAACTTGTGGGCCATCACAGAGGTCATGCATCTCAGGAAGCTGTAAGCCAAGCAATGTCACAACCCTATTTATATTTCAGTAGTGTTACTTTCGGTTCTGTATGGCCAGTGAGTTGCAGGGAGCCAAGAGAAAAGACAGGAGGACTGTTAGCACAAACGTGGTTACTTGGGCTGGGGGGACAGATTCGAGGTGGAATCAAGTGCCCTTTCAGACCAGTGGGGTGTGTATGAGTGAGCAGGAGAGAGTAATCAAGGATGGTGTCGAAGATTCTGGATTAAGCACTGGGTGGGTGACGGATCCAAACAGGAAAGAATGGACAAGTTTCAGTTTTGGGAAACATTAGAGTTCTGCCTTGGATGAATGGAGATACTTGAGGGACTAGTGAGCAGAATCAAGTAGCAGCAGCTGGTTATTGTATCAGCCTGATTCAATCTGGAAAACAGAAACCACACCAGTCCTTTTAACAGGGAGAACTGAATATGGGAATTGGTTCAATAGAGGTTGGAGGACTCAGGACAGAAAAGGGGCACTGGGATAACACAGAGGTGGCAACTATCACCCCTAGGAGCCACTGTCACCCCTAGGACTGGGGAAATGAAGGGAAGAGGATGGGGTTATCAGAACCAGAGGCTCAGAGGAGGAGCCCTGCTGAGCTGGGGCCCAGATCTCTGAGCGAGGGTCACTGCAAGATTGGTGCTGGTGTCTCTGGGGGAGTTCCAGGAGGCCAGTTCTAGGAGTGTGGGGAAAAGAGCTGGAAACTGACAGTAACAGCTAAACTGCCACAGCCTGGGAAGGACCATCACTGGGAAGGACAGTGATACCACCCAGAAGAGGGAACAAGACAGAAAGGAGCTCTTTCCTTCACTCCCTTCAAGGCATCCAGTCTTCCTCTGGTGTCCCCTAGTAGCAGAACCACATGGAGCCAGTTGGCAAAAAAAAAAATGCTATCTGCAGAGCCCCAGCCTCAGCATCAGAGACCAAGTCCAGAAAGTCGGGGTAGGGGCTGAGAGACACCAGTTTAATAATTGGCACAGTTTTGTAAGACTAGGACCCAAAGGATAGGCCTGGGCTAGGGACACAAACTCGAGTCATCAGTGAATGTGACTCTGTGATTTGCTAGAATGCTAATGACATCAATTGTCCCCAGCTCAGCTAGGCTCTTCAGGAGAGACCAGAGAGACATAAAGCTAGTTCCCATCTTCAGGTTGCTTCCTAACCACAAGGCCAACTGGAAAGCAACTGGACATATTGCTTGGCCTCTGGAGCTACCCCCACCCTAAGTGAGCATTGGAATCACCTATGGAGCTTTTTAAAAATACAGATGTCCAGGGCCCACCCCAGAGCCACTGATCAGACTATATAGCACAGGGGCCTGGGCATTGGTGTTTTCTAAAAGCCTCTGGGTGACCGTGAGGAGCAGCCCTCTCCCAGACCAGCAAATATTTGGGACCCACTAGATGGTGGCCTGAGTTGTTGGAAGATGGTTCCTGGCTGCAGTAGGACCAGAGTTAGCCTTTGAGGAATGGGCAGGAATTGGACAAGGCACAGGCCAGAGGGAAGGGCACCACAAGGATGCTTACAAAACGGCAGGGAGACAGGAATGAACAGGGAGCTGGGCACCACAGGTCCTCAGAAAATGCTCATTGATTTGAGTTGTTAAACTCTGAGTTTACCCTGTGCTATATATCTCTCTTTTTGCTTTGAGAGATAATGAAAAACAGGGTATGTGGGGAAATGTTGCTATCGTTTAAATTATCGATATCATTTCAACAGTTGCTCTGCTCCAAGATAAATAAAGGGGTATATGCAGGGAACAGAGAGATAATATGAACCCCAAAATGGCAGGAGCACTGCTACCCACAAGTACCCCTGTTTCTGCCCACTGCCATGTCTTCCTGGTACAAAATCTCAGCAGCACCCAGACCCACACACTCAGCTGTGTCACATGCACACACACATATACACTAATATACACACACTCACACTCATGCACACACATATGGGTACACACATACACGCACACACGCACTCAAGTTCTCCACATTCACCACATCATCCATTCCAAGGTCAGTGAAATTTTATATACACACACACACACACACACACACACACACACAATGTGCTATATATGTGCATATGTAATCGAATATTAATGGAATAAAATATTATTCAGCCATATAAAAGAACGAAATAATTCCATTTGCATCAACATGGGTGGACCTAGAGATTATCATACTGTACTAAGTGAAGTAAGACAGACAAAGACAAATATCATGATATCACTTATATGTGAAATCTTTAAAAATGATACAAATGGAGAGGCAGGGGATGTGAAGACAGAGGTTGGAGTGACACAACCGTTGCCTGGAAGGGGGCCACAGAACGCAGAATGCGAGCATCCCTTAGAAGCTGGAAAAGCAGGGCATCATGCATGTGATCCCCATTTGACAGTCCCACACTACCTTCCATTTGGATCAAGCAGTTTAGGAGTCACCTGGTGGCAAAATATATAAGAAAGGCCTCAATAAGAATCAGTGAGAGATTAGGAACCAAGATGGCAGAGTAGAAGGACGTGTTCTCACTCCCTCTTGTGAGAACACCAGAATCACAACTAGCTGCTGGACAGTCATCAACAGGAAGACACTGGAACTCACTAAAAAAGATACCCCACATCCAAAGACAAAGGAAAAGCCACAATGAGACGGAAGGAGGGGTGCAATCACAGTAAAATCAAATCCCATAACTGCTGGGTGGGTGACTCACAGACTGGAGAACACTTATACCACAGAAGTCCACTCACTGGAGTGAAGGTTCTCAGCCCCATGTCAGGCTTCCCAACCTGGGGGTCCAGCAACGAGAGGAGGAATTCCTAGAGAATCAGACTTTGAAGGCTAGTGGGATTTGATTGCAGGACTTCAACAGGACTGCGGGAAACAGAGACTCCACTCTTGGAGGGCACACACAAAATAGTGTGCGCATCGGGACCCAAGGGAAGGAGCAGTGACCCCAGGGGAGACTGAACCAGACTTACCTGTGAGTGTTGGAGGGTCTCCTGCAGAGGTGGGGGGTGGCTGTGGCTCACTGTGGGGACAAGGACACTGGCAGCAGAAGATCTGGGAAGTACTCCTTGATGTGAGCCCTCCCAGAGTCCGCCAATAGCCCCACCAAAGAGCCCAGGTAGGCTCCAGTGTTGGGCTGCCTCAGGCCAAACAACCAACAGGGAGGGAACCCAGCCCCACCCATCAGCAGTCAAGAAGATTAAAGTTTTACTGAGCTCTGCTCACCAGAGCAACAGTCAGCTCTACCCACCACCAGTCCCTCCCATCAGGGAACTTGCACAAGCCTCTTAGATAGCCTCATCCCCCAGAGGGCAGACAGCAGAAGCAAGAAGAACTACAATCCTGCAGCCTGTAGAACAAAAACCACATTCACAGAAAGACAGACAAGATGAAAATGCAGAGGGCTATGTGCCAGGTGAAGGAACAAGATAAAACCCCAGAAAAACAACTAAATGAAGTGGAGATAGGCAACCTTCCAGAAAAAGAATTCAGAAAAATGATAGTGAAGATGATCCAGGACCTCGGAAAAACAATGGAGGCAAAGATGGAGAAGATGCAAGAAATGTTTAACAAAGACCTAGAAGAATTAAAGAACAAACAAACAGAGATGAACAATACAATAACTGAAACGAAAACAACAGTAGAAGGAAACAAGAGCAGAATAACTGAGGCAGAAGAACAGATAAGTAACCTGGAAGACAGAATGGTGGAATTCACTGCTGTGGAACAGAATAAAGAAAAAAGAATGAAAAGAAATGAAGACAGCCTAAGAGACCTCTGGGACAACATTAAACTCAACAACATTCGCATTATAGGGGTCCCAGAAGGAGAAGAGAGAGAGAAAGGACCAGAGAAAATATTTGAAGAGATTAGAGTCAAACACTTCCCTAACATGGGAAAGGAAATAGCCACCCAAGTCCAGGAAGCACAGAGAGTCCCATACAGGATAAACCCAAGGAGAAACACGCCAAGACACATAGTAATCAAGCTGGCAAAAATTAAAGACAAAGAAAAATTATTGAAAGCAACAAGGGAAAAATGACAAATAACATACAAGGGAACTCCCATAAGGTTAACAGCTGATTTCTCAGCAGAAACTGTACAAGCCAGAAGGGAAGGGCATGATATACTTAAAGTGATGAAAGGGAACAGCTTACAACCAAGATTACTCTACCCAGCAAGGATCTCATTCAGATTTGATGGAGAAATCAAAAGCTTTACAGTCAAGCAAAAGCTAAGAGAATTCAGCACCACCAAACCAGCTCTACAACAAATGCTAAAGGAACTTCTCTAAGTGGGAAACACAAGAGAAGAAAAGGACCTACAAAAACAAATCCAAAACAATTAAGAAAATGGTCATAGGAACATACAAATTGATAATTACCTTAAACGTGAATGGATTAAATGCTCCAAACAAAAGACGCAGGCTTGCTGAATGGACACAAAAACAAGAGCCATATATATGCTGTCTACAAGAGACCCACTTTAGACCTAGGGACACATACAGACTGAAAGTGAGGGGATGGAAAAAGATATTCCATGCAAATGGAAATCAAAAGAAAGCTGGAATAGCAATACTCATATCAGATAAAATAGACTTTAAAATAAAGAATGTTACAAGAGACAAGGAAGGACACTACATAATGATCAAGGGATCAACCCAAGAAGAAGATATGACAATTATAATTATATATGCACCCAATATAGGAGCACCTCAATACATAAGGCAACTGCTAACAGCTATAAAAGAGGAAATCGACAGTAACACAATAATAGTGGGGGACTTTAACACCTCACGTACACCAATGGACAGATCTTCCAAAATGAAAATAAATAAGGAAACACAAGCTTTAAATGACACAATAGACCAGATAGATTTAATTGATATTTATAGGACGTTCCATCCAGAAAGAGCAGATTACACTTTCTTCTCAAGTGCACATGGAACATTCTCCAGGATAGATCACATCTTGGGTCACAAATCAAGCCACAGTAAATTTAAGAAAATTGAAATCATATCAAGCATCTTTTCTAACCAAAACGCTATGAGATTAGAAATGAATTACAGGGAAAAAAATGTAAAAAACACAAACACATGGAGGCTAAACAATACGTTACTAAATAACCAAGAGATCACTGAAGAAATCAAATAGGAAATCAAAAAATGCTTAGAGACAAATGACAATGAAAACATGACAATCCAAAACCTGTGGGATGCAGCAAAAGCAGTTCTAAGAGGGAAGCTTATAGCTATACAAGCCTACCTCAAGAAACAAGAAAAATCTCAAATAAACAATCTAACCTTACACCTAAAGGAACTAGAGAAAGAAGAACAAACAAAACCCAAAGTTAGCAGAAGGAAAGAAATCATAAAGATCAAAGCAGAAATAAATGAAATAGAAACAAAGAAAACAACAGCAAAGATCAATAATACTAAAAGCTGGTTCTTTGAGAAGATAAACAAAATTGATAAACCATTAGCCAGACTCATCAAGAAAAAAGAGGGAGAAGACTCAAATCAATAAAATTAGAAATGAAAAAGGAGAAGTTACAACAGACACCTCAGAAATACAAAGCATCCTAAGAGACTACTACAAGCAACTCTATGCCAATAAAATGGACAACCTGGAAGAAATGGACAAATTCTTAGAAAGGTATAACCTTCCAACACTGAACCAAGAAGAAATAGAAAATATGAACAGGCCAATCACAAGTAATGAAATTGAAACTGTGCTTAAAATTCTCCCAACAAACAAAAGTCCAGGAACTGATGGCTTCACAGGTGAATTCTATCAAACATTTAGAGAAGAGCTAACACCCATCCTTCTCAAACTCTACCAAAAAATTGCAGAAGAAGGAATACTCCCAAACTCATTCTATGAGGCCACCATCACCCTGATACCAAAACCCAACAAAGATACTACAAAAAAAAGAAAATTACAGACCAATATCACTGATTAATTTAGACGCAAAAATTCTCAACAAAATACTAGCAAACAGAATCAAACAACACATTAAAATGATCAGCAGAGCCTCCCATCAAGCCTCTTAGGTAGCCTCAACCACCAGAGGACAGACAGCAGAAGTAAGAAAAACTACAATCCTGCAGCCTGTGGACCAAAACCCACAGTTACAGAAAGATAGACAAGATGAAAAGGCAGAGGGCTATATATCAGATGAAGGAACAAGAAAAAACCCCAGAAAAACAACTAAATGAAGTGGAGATAGGCAACCTTCCAGAAAAAGAATTCAGAATAATGATAGTGAAGATGATCCAGGACCTCGGAATAAGAATGAAGGCAAAGATTGAGAAGATGCAAGAAATGATTAACAAAGACCTAGAAGAATTAAAGAACAAACAAACAGAGATGACCAATACAATGACTGAAGTGAAAACTACACTAGAAGGAATCAATAGCAGAATAACTGAGGCAGAAGAACGGATAAGTGACCTGGAAGACAGAATGGTGGAATTCACTGCTGCGGAACAGACTAAAGAAAAAAGAATGAAAAGAAATGAAGACAGCCTAAGAGACCTCTGGGACAACATTAAAATCAACAACATTCGCATTGTAGGGGTCCCAGAAGGAGAAGAGAGAGAGAAAGGGCCAGAGAAAATATTTGAAGAGAATGGTCATAGGAACATACATATCGATAATTACCTTAAACATGAATGGATTAAATGCTCCAACCAAAAGACACAGGCTGGCTGAATGGATACAAAAACAAGACCCATATATATGCTGTCTACAAGAGACCCACTTTAGACCTAGGGACACATACAGACTGAAAGTGAGGGGATGGAAAAAGATATTCCATGCAAATGGAAAGCAAAAGAAAGCTGGAGTAGCTATACTCATATCAGATAAAATAGACTTTAAAGTAAAGAATGTTACAAGAGACAAAGAAGGACACTACATAATGATCAAGGGATCAATCCAAGAAGAAGATGTAACAATTATAAATATATATGCACCCAACATAGGAGCACCTCAATACATAAGGCAACTGCTAACAGCCGTAAAAGAGGAAATTGACAGTAACACAATAATAGTGGGGGACTTTAACACCTCACTTACACCAATGGACAGATCATCCAAAATGAAAATAAATAAGGAAACAGAAGCTTTAAATGACACAATAGACCAGATAGATTTAATTGATATTTATAGGACGTTCCATCCAAAAACAGCAGATTACACATTTTTCTCAAGTGTGCACGGAACATTCTCCAGGATAGATCGCATCTTGGGTCACAAATCAAGCCTCAGTAAATTTAAGAAAATTGAAATCATATCAAGCATCTTTTCTGACCACAATGCTATGAGATTAGAAATGAACTACAGGGAAAAAAACGTAAAAAAGACAAACACATGGAGGCTAAACAATACGTTACTAAATAACCAAGAGATCACTGAAGAAATCAAAGAAGAAATCAAAAAATACCTAGAGACAAATGACAATGAAAACACGACGACCCAAAACCTATGGGATGCAGCAAAAGCAGTTCTAAGAGGGAAGTTTATAGCTATACAAGCCTACCTAAAGAAACAAGAAAAATCTCAAGTAAACAATCTAACCTTACACCTAAAGAAACTGGAGAAAGAAGAACAAACAAAACCCAAAGTTAGCAGAAGGAAAGAAATCATAAAGATCAGAGCAGAAATAAATGAAATAGAAACAAAGAAAACAATAGCAAAGATCAATAAAACTAAAAGCTGGTTCTTTAAGAAGATAAACAAAATTGATAAGCCATTAGCCAGACTCATCAAGAAAAAGAGGGGAGGACTCAAATCAATAAAATTAGAAATGAAAAAGGAGAAGTTACAACAGACACTGAAGAAATACAAAGCATCCTAAGAGACTACTACAAGAAACTTTATGCCAATAAAATGGACAACCTGGAAGAAATGGACAAATTCTTAGAAAGGTATAACCTTCCAAGACTGAACCAGGAAGACACAGAAAATATGAACAGACCAATCACAAGCAATGAAATTGAAACTGTGATTAAAAATCTTCCAACAAACAAAAGTCCAGGACCAGATGGCTTCACAGGTGAATTCTATCAAACATTTAGAGAAGAGCTAACACCTATCCTTCTCAAACTCTTACAAAAAATTGCAGAGGAAGGCACACTCCCAAACTCATTCTATGAGGCCACCATCACCCTGATACCAAAACCAGACAAAGACACTACAAAGAAAGAAAATTACAGACCGATATCACTGATGAATATAGATGCAAAAATCCTCAACAAAATACTAGCAAACAGAATCCAACAACACGTTAAAAGGATCATACACCACGATCAAGTGGGATTTATCCCAGGGATGCAAGGACTCTTCAATATACGCAAATCAATCAATGTGATACACCATATTAACAAATTGAAGAAGAAAAACCATATGATCATCTCAATAGATGCAGAAAAAGCTTTTGACAAAATTCAACACCCATTTCTGATAAAAACTCTCCAGAAAGTGGGCATAGAGGGAACCTACCTCAACATAATAAAGGCCATATATGACAAACACACAGCAAACATCATTCTCAATGGTGAAAAACTGAAAGCATTTCCTCTAAGATCAGGAATGAGACAAGGATGTCCACTCTCACCACTATTATTCAACATAGTTCTGGAAGTCCTAGCCACGGCAATCAGAGAAGAAAAAGAAATAAAAGGAATACAAATTGGAAAAGAACAAGTAAAACTGTCACTGTTTGCGGATGACATGATATTATACATAGAGAATCCTAAAACTGCCACCAGAAAACTGCTAGAGCTAATTAATGAATATGGTAAAGTTGCAGGATATAAAATTAATGCACAGAAATCTCTTGCATTCCTATACACTAATGATGAAAAATCTGAAAGAGAAATTATGGAAACACTCCCATTTACCACTGCAACAAAAAGAATAAAATACCTAGGAATAAACCTACCTAGGGAGAGAAAAGACCTGTATGCAGAAAACTATAAGACACTGATGAGAGAAATTAAAGATGATACCAACAGATGGAGAGATATACCATGTTCTTGGATTGGAAGAATCAACATTGTGAAAATGACTATACTACCCAAAGCAATCTACAGATTCAATGCAATCCCTATCAAATTACCAATGACACTTTTTACGGAACTAGAACAAATCATCTTAAAATTTGTATGGAGACACAAAAGACCCCGAATAGCCAAAGCAGTCTTGAGGGAAAAAAACGGAGCTGGAGGAATCAGACTCCCTGACTTCAGACTATACTACAAAGCTACAGTAATCAAGACAATATGGTACTGGCACAAAAACAGAAACATAGATCAATGGAACAAGATAGAAAGCCCAGAGATAAACCCACGCACCTATGGTCAACTAATCTATGACAAAGGAGGCAAAGATATACAATGGAGAAAAGACAGTCTCTTCAATAAGTGGTGCTGGGAAAACTGGACAGCTACATGTAAAAGAATGAAATTAGAATACTCCCTAACACCATACACAAAAATAAACTCAAAATGGATTCAAGACCTAAATGTAAGACTGGACACTATAAAACTCTTAGAGGAAAACATAGGAAGAACACTCTTTGACATAAATCACAGCAAGATCTTTTTTGATCCTCCTCCTAGAGTAATGGACATAAAAACAAAAATAAACAAATGGGACCTAATGAAACTTCAAAGCTTTTGCACAGCAAAGGAAACCATAAACAAGACGAAAAGACAACCCTCAGAATGGGAGAAAATATTTGCAAATGAATCAACGGACAAAGGATTAATCTCCAAAATATATAAACAGCTCATGCAGCTCCACATTAAAAAAGCAAACACCCCAATCCAAAAATGGGCAGAAGACCTAAATAGACATTTCTCCAAAGAAGACATACAGACGGCCACGAAGCACATGAAAAGATGCTCAACATCACTAATTATCAGAGAAATGCAAATCAAAACTACAATGAGGTATCACCTCACACCAGTTAGAATGGGCATCATCAGAAAATCTACAAACAACAAATGCTGGAGAGGGTGTGGAGAAAAGGGAACCCTCTTGCACTGTTGGTGGGAATGTAAATTGATACAGCCACTATGGAGAACAATATGGAGGTTCCTTAAAAAACTGAAAATAGAATTACCATATGACCCAGCAATCCCACTACTGGGCATATACCCAGAGAAAACCATAATTCAAAAAGACACATGCACCCCAATGTTCATTGCAGCACTATTTACAATAGCCAGGTCATGGAAGCAACCTAAATGCCCATCAACTAGACGAATGGATAAAGAAGATGTGGTACATATATACAATGGAATATTACTCAGCCATAAAAAGGAACGAAATTGAGTCATTTGTTGAGACATGGATGGATCTAGAGACTGTCATACAGAGTGAAGTAAGTCAGAAAGAGAAAAACAAATATCGTATATTAACGCATGTATGTGGAACCTAGAAAAATGGTACAGATGAGCCAGTTTGCAGGGCAGAGGTTGAGACACAGATGTAGAGAACGGACATATGGACACCAAGGGGGGAAAACTGCGGTGGGGTGGGGATGGTGTTGTGCTAAATTGGGCTATTGGGATTGACATGTATACACTGATGTGTATAAAATTGATGCCTAATAAGAACCTGCAGTATAAAAAAAAAAAAAAAAAGGATCATACACCATGATCAACTGGGATTTATCCCAGGGATGCAAGGATTCTTCAATATACGTAGATCAATCAATGTGATACACCATATTAACAAATTGAAGAATAAAAACCATATGATCATCTCAATAGATGCAGAAAAAGCTTTGGACAAAATTCAACACCCATTTATGATAAAAACTCTCCAGAAAGTGGGCATAGAGGGAAACTACCTCAACATAATAAAAGCCATATACAACAAACCCACAGCAAACATCATTCTCAATGGTGAAAAACGGAAAGCATTTCCTCTAAGATCAGGAACAAGACAACGATGTCCACTCTCACCACTATTATTCAACATAGTATTGGAAGTCCTAGCCACGGCAATCAGAGAAGAAAAAGAAATAAAAGGAATACAAAATGGAAAAGAAGAAGTAAAACTGTCACCGTTTGCAGATGACATGATACTATACATAGAGAATCCTAAAGATGCCATCAGAAAACTACTGCAGCTAATCAATGAATCTGGTAAAGTTGCAGGATAGAAAATTAATGCACAGAAATCTCTTGCATTCCTATACACTAATGATGAAAAATCTGAAAGAGAGATTAAGGAAACACTCCCATTTAACATTGCAACAAAAAGAATAAAATACCTAGGAATAAACCTACCTAGGGAGAGAAAAGACCTGTATGCAGAAAACTATAAGACACTGATGAAAGAAATTAAAGATGATACCAACAGATGGAAAGATATACCATGTTCTTGGATTGGAAGAATCAATATTGTGAAAATGACTATACTACCCAAAGCAATCTACAGATTCAATGCAATCCCTATCAAATTATCAATGGCATTTTTTACGGAACTAGAACAAAAAATCTTAAAATTTGTTTGGAGACACAAAAGACACCGAATAGCCAAAGCAGTCTTGAGGAGGAAAAAAAGAGCTGGAGGAACCCGACCCCCTGACTTCAGACTATACTACAAAGCTACAGTAATCAAGACAATATGGTACTGGCACAAAAACAGAAACATGGATCAATGGAACAAGATAGAAAGCCCAGAGATAAACCCACACACCTATGGTCAACTAATCTATGACAAAGGAGGCAAGGATATACAATGGAGAAAAGACAGTCTCTTCAATAAGTGGTGCTGGGAAAACTGGACAGCTACATATAAAAGAATGAAATTAGAACACTCCCTAACACCATACACAAAAATAAACTCAAAATGGATTCAAGACCTAAATATAAGGCCAGACACTTTAAAACTCTTAGAGGAAAACATAAGAAGAACACGCTTTGACATAAATCACAGCAAGATCTTTTTGGATCCACCTCCTAGAGTAATGGACATAAAAACAAAAATAAACAAATGGGACCTAATGAAACTTCAAAGCTTTTGCACAGCAAAGGAAACCATAAACAGGACGAAAAGACAACCCTCAGAATGGGAGAAAATATTTGCAAATGAATCAACGGACAAAGGATTAATCTCCAAAATATATAAACAGCTCATGCAGCTCCACATTAAAAAAGCAAACAACCCAATCCAAAAATGGGCAGAAGACCTAAATACACATTTCTCCAAAGAAGACATACAGATGGCCAAGAAGCACATGAAAAGCTGCTCAACATCACTAATTATTAGAGAAATGCAAATCAAAACTACAATGAGGTATCACCTCACACCAGTTAGAATGGGCATCATCAGAAAATCTACAAACAACAAATGCTGGAGAGGGTGTGGAGAAAAGGGAACCCTCTTGCACTGTTGGTGGGAATGTAAATGGATACAGCCACTATGGAGAACAGTATGGAGGTTCCTTAAAAAACTAAAAATAGAATTACCATATGATCCAGCAATCCCACTACTGGGCATATACCCAGAGAAAACCATAATTCAAAAAGACACATGCGCCCCAATGTTCACTGCAGCACTATTTACAATAGCCAGGACATGGAAGCAACCTAAATGCCCATCGACAGACAAATGGATAAAGAAGATGTGGTACATATATACAATGGAATATTACTCAGCCATAAAAAGGAATGAAATTGGGTCATTTGTAGAGACGTGGATGGATCTAGAGACTGTCATACAGAGTGAAGTAAGTCAGAAAGAGAAAAACAAATGTCGTATATTAACGCATATATGTGGAACCTAGAAAAATGGTACAGATGAACTGGTTTGCAGGGCAGAAATTGAGACACAGATGTAGAGAACAAACGTATGGACAGCAAGGGGGGAAAGCGGCGGGGGTCGGGGGGTGTGGTGGTGTGATGAATTGGGCGATTGGGATTGATATGTATACACTGATGTGTATAAAATTGATGACTAATAAGGACCTGCTGTATAAAAAAATAAATAAAATAAAATTCAAAAGAATTTTAAAAAAATGATACAAGTGAACTTATTTACAAAACAAACAGACTCACAGACATAGAAAACAAATTTCTGGTGACCAAAGCGGGGTGTGGGGATAAATCAGGAGTTCGGGATTAGCAGATACACACTACTGTATATAAAATAGATAAACAACAAGGACCTACTGTATAGCACAGGGAACAGTATTCAATATCTTGTGATAACCTATAATGAAAAGAATCTGAAAAAAGTATATATACATATAGAACTGAATCATTTTGCTGTACACCTGAAACCAACCCAACCTTGTAAATCAACTCTACTCCAATAAAAAATAAAGAGGTTGGGCTTCCCTGGTGGCGCAGTGGTTGAGAATCTGCCTGCCAATGCAGGGGACACGGGTTCGAGCCCTAGTCTGGGAAGATCCCACATGCCGCGGAGCAACTAGGTCCGTGAGCCACAACTACTGAGCCTGCGCGTCTGGAGCCTGTTCTCCGCAACAAGAGAGGCCGCGATAGTGAGAGGCCTGCGCACCGCGATGAAGAGTGGCCCCCGCTCGCCACAACTAGAGAAAGCCCTCGCACAGAAACGAAGACCCACCACAGCCAAAAATAAATTAATTAATTAATTAAATAAAAAGGAATTCCTTAAAAAAAATAAATAAAAATAAATAAATAAATAAAGAGGCACAGCTCTGTGACAGAAAAGGAACAGGGAGGAAAGGAAGGGCTGACGTGATGGAAGGGATAAGGTGAGACATTTCCCTGTCACCCTGGGTTCCAAATGATCTGTGAGGACTTTCTGGTTTGAAATCAAAGGATTTCTTTGCCAGTGAACAACCGGAAGAGTCAGGTTGTGTAGAAGTTCTCAGAAAAACTAATGCACTCCAAGGCAAATAATTGACTGAATCTAGGAAAAGATGCAATTTGGGGAGAAGCCCAGGGGACACGGGTTACTGCAAAGCTGAACCAAGCCCAGAAGCTTGAATTTGTTACCAAAATGTAGAAGGTAGCAAAATAGAGTCCCAAACAGAGTTCTTCAGCTGCTGTGAATCTATGCATGACTTCATTTTCATTCCTTTAATTCCACCAGGAGCTACAATTTCTAAATTTTCCTTTAGGAAAAAAATCATTTAGCTCAGAAATAATGCCTTCTATATAAAACTGTAGACGTTGCAGGGTTTATTTCTTTGATTTTTTTTTTTTTTTTTTGCCTTCCAAGAAAATCAAGATAAAGGGCGTCTTTCATCTTAATAAAGCCAGACATAGGAAGTTTCTTTCCGAACACCAAAGTAGACCACAAATTCACTCCATAAAAATTGACCAAGTACTGCACCAGCCAAATAGAGGAGCAGACAGAGGAGGCTCTGCCCTCCATGGGCTTCCACACCTGAAGCAGTGGGAGAAAGTCAAGGCCACCCCTACTGGGCTCTGTGTCCAGACCAGTTTTCATGGAAGACATGCAACATCCCTGGGGTCACAAAAGTTGAAGGGAATTAAAGGAGCAGAGAAATGAGAAGTAGGCAGGGGAACAGCACAAAGAAGGAGGTAGAAGCTGGACTAGTGTGTCAAATGCACTAGTGTAAAACAAAAAGAAATATATACATTAGTCTCTGCCCTCGGTTCCTGACACAGAACTTCTAAAACCCTTGTAAATAGGGGCTCTAGGAGAATCTTTTGTTCTAACATTTAGCCTTTGACCCCAGTTTCTGATGCAGAGCTCCTAAAACCCTTGTAATTTCCTAAGGGATGAGAGCATCTTTTGTTCTATTGAGGTGACTCTGGGTGGGCTCCTACGTGGCTCTCGGATGGGGGTTGGTCACCAGAAAGGCCAAACCATGACTGGAAGCTTGCAATTTTTCAGCACCACACCTTCCATCCTCCAGAGAGGGGAGAGGGTCTGGAAATGGAGTTAACAATCAATCATGCCTTCATGATGACGCCCCATAAAAATCCCGAAAGTACAGGTTCTAGGAGCTTCCGGGCTAGCGAATACATCCGTGTGCTTGTAGGGTGATGTACCCCATCTCCACGGGGACAGAAGCTCCTGAACTGGGGACCCTCCCAGACCTCACCTATTGTACATCTTCATCTGGCTGTTCAGCTGTATCCTTTATTATATAATAAACTAGTAAACATAGGTGATTGTTTCCCTGAGTTCTGTGAGCTGTTTTAGCAAATGATCAAATCCAAGGAGGGGTTTTGGGAACGCTGATGTGTAGCCAGTGGCTCAGAAATGCAGGTAAAGACCTGGGTATTGTGACAGATCTGAAGTGGGGACAGTCTTGTGCGACCAAGCCCTTCCCTGGTAGGATCTGAAGCTGACTCCAGGTAGACAATGTCAGATTTGAAGTGAATTAAAGGACACCCAGCTGGTGTCATGCACAATTGCCTGGTGTGGGAAAACCCTCACACATTTGGTGACCAGAAGTGTCAGAAGGAAAAATACACGGAATGTGTTTTTCATCTCCAATGAGTGATAAGCCTAAATGGGGATTTGCGGCCAGATTAGAGGGGTCAATGAAAAACAAATTTTAAGTTTATCCTGTGGCTAATGAGGAGCATATATAGGTTGTTGAGCTGAAAATGAATAATAATAGTAATTATAACTAAAAGAGCTAACATTTATGACTCTATTCCAGGCACTGTACCAAGCATTTTACATGTACGGGCTCATTTACTTTTCACAAAACCCTATGACGTAGGCACTATTATTATCTCCATTTTACTGGTGAGGAAACTGAGCCACAGAGAGGTTAAGTAACTTGCCCGAGGTCACACAACTTGTAAGTGGCACAGAGAGGTTGAGACAGAACGCAGCCTTGCCCTGGAGGCTGTGATAGGTGAGGGCTCTGCCTTCACACCACACCCTTTTCTCACAAACAGCTAGTCTGAGAATGAAGCTGAAAGGTGAGAGGTTGGCAGGGGGAGGGGGGACGGTGAGGGTGCTAGGGACACAGAGATGAGGGGGGCACTGTCCCGCCCTCAGGAGAGAAACCTAGTGAAAATGGCACAGCACATGCAGGGCAGGCTGGGTCGTGTTGGGAGGAGGGCTGAGACACCCCGGGAGTTGGGAAAGGGTCCCAGAGGAGGCAGGTGACACCCAAGGGATGGCATGGAGGGTGAGTGGAGTCTGCCAGGTGGCCTGCAGGACAAAGACACTGAAAGAGGTGCCCAGGCCCTCACCTGGACCCAGAGACACCCACCAAGACCCTGTGACAAGGTCCAGACAGGCTCTTCCCCTGTGCTGTTGTCTCATCTCAGCAGAGGCTTTGGGCACCTGTCCCCCAGTGACAGAGGGCCACTGATGTCCAGTGTCGGACATTAGCACCCTGAACTCAAGTGTTTGTTTCCCACTTTAAAAGCAGCTGAGGTCTTGTGTGGGCAAAATTGAATGGCTAAGCTTTAGAGAAATGAATGAGGCACCTTCTCTTGGGACCAGCCCAGCACTCTGTGGGTTTGCAGGTGAGAATCCACCTGCTGATTTCTTTTTAATTTTTTTTTAAATTTTTTATTTATTTTTGGCTGTGTTGGGTCTTCGTTGCTGCACGTGGGCTTTCTCTAGTTGTGGCGAGCGGGGGCTACTCTTCGCTGCGGTGCACAGGCTTCTCATTGTGGTGGCTTCTCTTGTTGCAGAGCACGAGCTCTAGGCGTGTGGGCTTCAGAAGTTGTGGCACACGGGCTCAGTAGTTGTGGCTCACGGGCTCTAGAGCTCAGGCTCAGTAGTTGTGGCACACAGGCTTAGTTGTTCCGTGGCATGTGGGATCTTCCCGGACCAGGGCTCGAACCAGTGTCCCCTGCATTGGCAGACAGATTCTTAACCACTGCACCAGCAGGGAAGTCCCCACCTGCTGATTGGAGGGACCTCACCTGAGACTTTGCCTGCGACGTGTGGATTTTCTCAGGAGATTGACACCAACTCTAAAAACAAGGTCTCCCTCCCAGCTCTCCAGGAAGAGACAGGATGGGAAGGCAAAGTCTCTCACACATTTGCAGGGATTCCCAGGAGGACACCTCATTTGAGCCATTGTCACCTTCCTGGGGTGATTTCCCAGAGACGCACCAGCATCAAGGCACCAGACCTGGGCCCCTGTCCAGTCTCTGCCACTCTGTCTCTGCAGGACCCTGGCGAGGTGTTGACACTCTGAGCCTCAGGAGTTCACTCTGTGAAAGGGGAGAGTAATGCCCACCGGGAAGGACACTCATGAGGACCACGGGTTACAGAAGAAGAATACATCCCCACAGCCTCAAGCACAGTGCCGGCCTGACTCAGATGCCCAGTAATTGGGATTTGTTGCTACAATTGCAATGATAATCCACACGACTGCCATCATTCCATTCAGCTGTGTCTTGATGAGACCTGCATCTTTTAAGGCAGAGCAGTTCCGAACTTTTCCCAAATTCCTAGACTCTCTTTGAGAATCTGGAGAAATGACAGACCCTAGCGAAAAGCACACACACACAAGATCTGGTACAGGATTTCAATGCAGACCAGAAGCCCCTCATCCAACCTCCATGCCCTGCCCTGCTGGAGTCCAGGGGCTCCAAGATCAAAGACCCTGCATTCAGGAGAATTTGCCCATCTATGAGCTCTTTAATTTTACACTGAGATGAGGGTAAGGGGGCCTCTTTGCAGTTTTTCCCAGGGCAGTCTTGGGAGGCCCGTCACCATCGCTGCCATGAAAGGCTTACAGAGGTCTCCTGGCCTAGAAAGGCCCAGTATTGGGCCACAGAGCAACCAAAGAGCCCCTGGAATTGGCATGCTCACCAAGCAGTGAGCTCAGCCTAAGAAAGTAGCAGCACCTGTTCCACACGCGAGCTTGCATTTTTCAAACTTGATGCTGCTGTGGCAATGAACAAATGCAATATACAAAGAGCTTCTGAAAGCACAAGCACTAGCCTGTGGAGGTACCAGAAATAGCTCGACATTTAGGGAGACCCTCAAACTTGACAAGGTCAGAAATCCCTGCTATGGTCCAGCTGCCCTTCCCCAGCCCCCAGCGCAGCATCAGCATCTGTGACAGAGGGTTGCCTAGGCAATGCCCGAGCATTGGGCCTCCTGTGGTGACTAATATAATTAAAGTGGAAACCTTTTAGAGCATGGTTTAAATGGAAGAGAATCATGCCCCTTTTATTTAGCTCCTGCAAATAAATCCCATTTCCAGGGTCCCCGGGTCACAGTTTCTCCTCACAGCCACTTTGCCAGTTCTCCAATACCCAAAGAGAAAGGTTGTGGTTAGGTTGGTTTGTTTGTCTTTGTTACTTTTTTCTTTCATCTTGCTCTCTTAAAGTTATAGAAACTAACGTTAGAAAGAGTAAATAGTTTTGCCTGATTTTCAAATGTGGGAAGCCTATGTTTCAATTTGCTCCAAAAGAGCTACTCAATCAAAACAGCAGGTTTACACTGTCTACAACTTACTATACTGTAGCCAATGAAATATGAAGAAATTTAATAATAGTAACAAGCAGAGATGCCTTAGGACAAGAGAGTTGAATAAATGAATCGTTTTTGGAAACCTTATCCATCACCTCTGTGTTCCTCCTCTGATTCCAAGGCTGTGCTTCTTCCATCCCCTCTCCCCAGCTCCTGCTGAATCTTCCAAGGCCGTTTGTCTTGAAATAAAGGTGAACAAATCTATCAGTTCCTTTTCTCCGTTGTTTCTTTCTTAGTAAATGATCGATCACCTGCATTACCTGCAATTCAGGAAGCTCCCATCAGGGGGCGATACTCCATTTTTGCAGACTCAGCAATAATATTTGTATGAATCAGGGCCAAAACACCAAATTTACTCTATAGGCCTCTAAGTGGTGAGATTATGGGGTAAATCTTTCTCTGCATCTTTATACATTTCTTCTACTTTCAAAAGAGACTATATTTCTTTAATAATCAGAAAAGAAATAAGTTTAAAATATTTTAAATTTATTACAATGTAATAGTATTACTCAAATAACAAAGACAGAAGAATAGATGCTGGGATATTACCTTTTATTACCATTCAATATAAAAGTTTATGTTCCATGGTGTACATGATGAATTCAGGGAATCTGGATGCAACCATGATCTATAGCTTGTCCATCCCATTAAGTGGCTATGTATTATCTGAACAGTCCTCCTTGTCACTCCTGCATTTGGCATGTTAGTCTGGCTCAGAAGACACCAAATGCTGCTGCTGCAAAGAATCTGGAGACCCTGCAAAGAACCAGAAACTCCAGTGACTGGTCTCTCCTTTGGTCTTAAGATATTCTTTCAACCTGGCACTACAACCTGGCAATACATTCTTTCAAGCATGTATACAACAAAATTTAGAGAAAGGAAAAGGGAGCAACTGAGGTGTTTTTCTTGCCTGTATCTTCTCAACTCTAAATCAGATTTACCATTGGGACTTTCCACTTTCACATCAGAATTGCCAGTATACACAAATGTAAAAGAGTAATGCCTCCGGCAGTAGTGGTTGTAAAGAAATGTTGTATGGAAATATTATGTTAGCTTTTAATTTCCCCATGAAAAAACACAAATTATTTTTTGGAGTTTATTGTTAATTCAGCAATCCCACTATTAGAAATATGTTCTATGGAAATAAACAAGCTATAAAGATGCATGTCAGGAATACTTATTGCAAAGCTGTTCAAAATAACAAAACAATAAAAACAAATTAAATTCCTACCATTTAAGAGCTTGGGTATTTAAATAATGATATCTCCATACTTTGAAATACTCTAAGGTCATTAAAAGGAATGAGAGTTTATATGTTGGCATGGAAAGGTGTCCACTGATTGGTGTTGCAGGGGAGTAGGGGGAGAAACAGATAACCCTGTGGAAAGAGACCAGCTAACTGGACTTCTCTTCTGGTTGGCTGAAGCTCCAAAGCTGAGAATAAAAGGTGGTACATATACACCCATTCTAAAGAGAATCCCTAGACACATCCATGCAGGACTAGTTAAAAGACAGCAAAACCAGTCCAGTAACCAATACTCCATCCCGCTTATAACTGAGAAGATGAGTCATTCAAAGAGAGCTCATTGAACATAAGGTAGGATTCGAGAACTGGTCTCCTCCCTTCCTCTGCTGTGGAGGGGAAGGTGTGCCCCCGCTCAAGACAGGAAGAGGAGAACTCTTTGGAGAGACTGAAGGTGCTTGCAAGAAGGAGGGCTGGCAGTTTGCTCTCCAGCTAGAAGCTGAGTTGCAGAAACGAAATCCCATCTTAGTGACTGTGGTAAACTAGATTTCTATTGAGCAAATATTCCTTCCAATCAACCGTCTCCATGGGGGTGTGCTTTCCTACCCCACTGATTTTGGACTTGGTCATGTGACTTGTTTTGACCCCATGGTGAGCAGAGTACACCTACCTCCTCACCTCTGGATTTGCATTCAGTCATGGAACTTGTTCTGACCAACGAGATATTAGCAGACATGGTAATTAGCAGAGATTTGAAGTATGCATGGTTTGTTCTCTTGTACTGCTGTCATCTCCCGGGTTTAGCTTCCCCAGGGAAGCTGCTCCCCCTTTAGTTTTGGCCCTGAAGGAACACGCATGAACCAAACCTGAGCCCAACCAGCAGCAAGGAGCCAAGACCACCTAGAACCATCACTTGAAGCTGAGCTTCCAGACAAGGCGAACTTGTATCAGTTGAACTGAAGTCCCACGATTGTGAGCATAAGTGCTTATTGCTACATGTTGCTGAGTTTGGTGGTGGTTTGTTACATAGCATTATTGCACCGCTAGCTAACTGATACACCTTGATAATTTACTCTGGGATTTGTGATACATGAGCCTAGAGACTCATGCCTGGAAATATGAGGGCAGAGCCTGACAATAGCTGCCCATAATGTCAGAACAAGGAGAGATGGGACAGAGTTGGTGGCTGCACTGCCACCGTTTGGTGGGGCAAGGATGTATGAGATTCCCATGTGTCCAGTGGACACAGGAGTTAGTGGACTTGAGGCAGTCTGATGGAATCTTATTCAAAAGCAGTGACCGCCAGGTGGAGTAAGATGCTGTGGGTGTACCTTTGGGGGAAAAAGTAGTGGGAGCAGGAGCCAGCAGCAGGGCCACGGAAGGACATCAAGGAAGCATGACAAGGTCACTGTACCCTCCTTTCCCGCTGTAGATCCCTCAGTTTGGCTCATTCTAACCTGGAAGAAGAGAAGTGAGATGTGAGATTAGGGTTTTTATTTAGATCTGACTAGACCTTTTAACACCTGAAAACAGGGTTCTTGTGACCAAGAAGTGACCAGAAAGCTATAAAATCTTCTAGAGGTAACATTATGGAGAGAGAAAGATGTGAGAGAACATATTGGAGACAGTAACGGGGCTTTAAACCACTCGATAAAATGGTTACACCATTATATAAACTATATAATTTATAAATTATAATATATATATAATTATTAAATATTATATATGAAGCATGTCAAGATATTTATATTTTTATTTCTATCTTGAGAAAACAAATGGCCAAGGGTGGGTCTGAGCGAGGCTGGGGTCTCCGGCTGTGGGAACAGACTGCTGCCTTCTCTCCTCGGTTCCCTTGGCTTCAAGTGCGGCTCAAGCTCAGCAAATTTCCCTTCAAATGTTCAGCCTGTGGCAATGAGATACTTTCATAGCTTTTTATTTACCATCCCCCCCAAGAATGATCTTGCTTTTACAGGGTGTTACCAAGAAACAAAGGCAACAAAACACATTTTAATTGTTCAAGCAATTCGTTCTTCTTCTTTTGGATAATAGAGAAATCAGAAGACTGTAGGGCAGAGAACTGGACCCTGGAGTCAAAACATGGGGGATTATGTCTGGTCAGTGGCCCAGACTCCCCAGGTGACCTTGAGCTAGGCCCTCAGTCTCTCTGAGCTTCATTTTCCTCTCATGTAGATCCTCTGCAAAATATGCTCCAAGCATCCTATGAGCCAGGATGTCTTTTGTTGTGGAAAAACCCTGGACAAGGCTGATAATCAGAAGATGTGTGTTCTAGCCCTTTTTGCTGCACCAAGGAGCACTGTTACCCGAGCAAAGGAGTTGGCGTCATTTAGCATCAGTTTCCTTACCTTTAAAAGAAGAAAATAAGTCACGCCTTAGCTATCTCCAGGTTTTACTGTGGTTTTCACGTTGTGGTCGTCTAGTTCTGCATAACATACCACCACAAAACATAGTGGCTAAAAACAACCATCTGTTTTGCTCATGATTATATGGGTCACGTATCTGGGGAAGGATCCAGCTGGGTGGTTCATCTTAGCCCTACGTGGCATAAGCTGGGGCCTCTGGGGCTGGAGAATCCAGTTCCACGATGCTTCTTCACTCACATATCTGGCACTATAGTACCTCTTAATATATCTTTTCCCTCTCTCGCTCTCTCTCTCTTTCTCTCTCCACATGGTATCTCATCTCAGAGCTTAAACACAGCAGACAAGATGCAGTCAATTAAGAGCTACTCCCAGAACAGGCAAAGCACAAAGTCCACTGGATTGATTCTATCGGTCAAAGTACTCAAAGTCCTCAAAGTCCAGCCTAGAATCAAGGATTGGGAAATCAACCTCATCTCTTGACGGAGGAAGGGCAAGGTCACATTGCAGAAGAGCAAATGGGATGGTAGATATTGAAAAATAGAATCTGTCACTTATAGTTTTTGTTTTTATTCTGGGCAAAAATTATGATCAATGCAGAAAGTCTTTGAAAAATTAAATGCCCATGCATCGATCAAGGGCCATTATGATCCTCATTTCAATTTTCCATTTTTAATCTACTTTGGTTAGTGTGACTTTGAGGTAAGCAATGGGTCCATCCCAAATCCAGCTACAGCAGTCTCCAAAGCATGATCTGTCCCTTAGATCAATTAGAGACCTAGGGTAATTCCTTCAGCAGGGGGACAGACAGACTTGATGCATCAGTCATGACACACCAGATCATGATCTAGTAGCCAACAACTCCAAAATCAATGGCTTAAGAAAAGTGTAACTCTCTCTCTCACTGCATGCCTATCACTTGCCCGCTGGGCTGTGCCGCTCTGAGACCCAGGCTGACAGAACATGCATCATCTGCCCCTTGGCCAGCCCTGCAGCAGAGGGAGGGAGCATGGCTTCCACCCAGATGTGAGACATGTCACCTCCACTCACATTCTACCGGCCAACGCAAGCCACATGGCCACACCTGACCTCAAAGGGGCAGGTGTGTGCAGCTTTGACCTTGCCATGCCCCAGAAAGAGGAAAATCAGAGAACCGCATTCCTAATGACCACATTTGGGTTGGCCTTTCCCAGGATGCTGCTCAAGCATGCTTTCAGAGCCCCTTCTCAGTGCACCTGTATGAAGATGCAGAGAGAAAATGCACGCGGTTATGCTATATTCTCCTGTTCTGATATGCTGCATTTTTTTTTGCTAAGCTTTACTTTGCTATTTCTTGTAAGATATTTCCCAGGGGAGCGACAGTGGTTGAAATCCTGACCTTGCCTGGAGATTCACGGAGAACAAAATGTTCCCGGGCAGGGCGCAGGGGTCGTGGGGAGTTCACAATAGTATCCATCTGCCATTTCCATAGAACACATGGAGATGCCACATGCAACCCACATAAGCAAGTCTCCACCCAGAGGGTCATGTCGTTGACCTAGAATGTGGTGTGTTAACCAAAGTCAGTTCAGCAGAATGCAGAGAGCAGAGCAGTTGGAATCACGTTACCTGGGTTCAAAACCACCACATTTTAGCATGTAACTATGAACAACTGACTCAACTTCTTTGAGCCTCAGTTTCCTCAGCTGCAAAATGACAGTAATACCAGTACTTACCTTTTGGAGCTGTTGTGAGAATCACACAAGAGAATATGGATAGAACACTTAGACAAGTGCCTGGAATTTTTAAACTGCTATTCTTGCTGTTGGTGGTGGTTATTTGGCCCAGCTCTGCAAACCTGTAACTGGTGTTGAACCCTGTGCATTGATGGTCACACTCATATAGCCAGGACCTTGGTGCTCACGTAGGATGGCATAGCCAGTAAGTGCTGTAAGGATGAAACAAACAAACAAAAGATATGAAAAGCGGTGGTCCCTTACATTTAATTATTATGGGATGAAATAGTTTTCTACTTGGAACAAGGAGATAGTTATGCTTCTTAACCCAAAATGTCTCCCTTACCAACCTTCCACAATGCCTGATATTTTATAGTTAGAAATAACATTCCTTTGGCTTAATCATTGTTTTGTGTAAGTGCCTTATAAACACTGATTGAGTAAATGAGGAACAGAGGGAAATGGTTTAACAGGAGTAGCCAAGGCATTTCTAACGTGTTTTGGTGAAAAGGAAGCAGGAGAGAAAGAATGAGAGAGAGAGAGAGAGACTTCATTTTCATCCCTGAATCCAGTCAAACCTGGTGCGATGAATTTAAAATATGTCTACAAATTATTTGACACTCCTCCCTTCAACAGGTGGAGCTTAATTGGGGAATTGTGGGTGGGCTGGATTTGGTGAGTGGCTTCTAATATATATAATGTGGTAGAAATTACAGGGTGAGGATTTTGAAGGTAGGTCTTAAAGGCATTGTGGCTTCTATCTTCTATTCTTTTGAATCTCTTGATCTGGGAGAAGCCAGCTGCCATGTCAGAGGATGTTCAAGCAGCCCTAAAGAAAGACCCAGGTGAGGAGCCCAGGTCTCCTGCCAACAGCCAGAGAGCTCTTGCCTACAGCCATGTGAGTGGACCTTTCAGCCGTAGTCGAGCCTTTGGATGCCGCAGCCAATATCTTGTCTGCAATCCCATAGGAGACCTGGAACCACGACCACCCACCTAAGCCACTACCAAAATCCTGACCCTCAGAAACTGCGAGATAATAAATGTTTGTTGCTTTAAGTCACTAAGCGTTGCAAATGTGTTTCTCAGCATTAGGTAACTAATACATGAAGCATCTCTAAGTCCATGCTTGGATATCCCATATTTTTCCTGTAGTTGAGCTGGGTTTCTATCTTTTTTTTTTTTTTTTTTTTTTGGCTGTGTTGGGTCTTCGTTTCTGTGCACAGGCTTCCTCTAGTTGCAGCGAGCAGGGGCCACTCTTCATAGCCGTGCGCGGGCCTCTCATTGCCGTGGCCTCTCTCGCTGTGGAGCACAGGCTCTAGACGCGCAGGCTCAGTAGTTGTGGCTCACGGGCCCAGCTGCTCCACGGCATGTAGGATCCTCCCAGACAGGGCTCGAACCCGTGTCCCCTGCATTGGCAGGCAGACTCCCAACCACTGCGCCACCAGGGAAGCCCTGGGTTTCTATCTTTACATGTGAAATTTTCGTTGTTAGAATATCCCCTTTCCTTTGCTCGCCCAACTTCTTCACCCAGCTAAGCCGTCTTTCAGCTTCGTACTGGCTATCACCTCTGGGAAACCTTATCTGTCCCCCTCCAAAGGCTCCACCCCTCCTTCCCTGAGTCTCCCGTGCTTCTTTCCACTCAGTGCAGCCATTGTCCTTTTTTGTGGGTCTCCCCAAGCAGACTCTGGGCTCCTGAGGGCAGGGACCATGTCTTTTTACCACTGACCGCTACCTCCGCATTACCAAGAAGAGTTTTTACACGTCACGACCCTCAGGCAATCCAGGAGACATGGTCGGCGCCCCACTCAGCGTCCTTTGCCGCCAGGTAGGGGACACTACTAGTGCCAGGCTGCCCAGGTGTTAGGGAAGTGAATAAAATAGTCTTGTTCAGGCTTCAGAGGCAATAATAAGCCTTTGACTGAACAGAGACCCTGAAAAGAGTTTCATGCCAAACTGCCGACCAGCAGAAGCCACGAAAGTTGGTCTTGAGAACCAGCAAAGGGAGTAAGTTGCAAAGCTTCCCGGGCCCTGGGAATCTGGCCAGTTCCTGGGGATCAGAGAACATTCTGAGACTTACGATTAGAAATACAAGCATTTAACATAATAGCCAGAACTGCACATTTGCACGTAAGCTGATGATCATCAGCTTGCGGTTTGGTGATAAAAGCAGGACTCCTTGGGATGACACTCTGAAGTCTCACCCGTGGGGTGGATGCATTGCCCGGGACCTTCCCAACTGGGACTCCAGATTGCTGTTCCAGGGACTTCCCAGCGTTGCTTGGATCTGGATGAAGTTCTCCCAGATTGGTGAGGTATGCACTTCTATCTCTTTATATATTGCTTGTTCTCCCAACCTGGTGATGCAAATTCTCCCAGGTTGATGATATTGCTTGTTCTTTCAATTTGGTGATGAACGTTCTCTCAAACTAGTAGCATGCATAGAGATGTAAGTGCTCCCAAATTGATGATGTATGTGTATGTGTATCTAGATAGATAGATAGATAGATAGATAGATAGATAGATAGATAGATAGATAGATAGATTGCTTGTCCTTATACTGTAACCTACGAATAATATAATAAATTTCCCTATTTCTTGCTTATTGAAGTGTGGAGTGTTATGTTGCCAGTGAATCCTCTGAACCTGAAGCTGAAAGCAGGTCCTTCAGCAAAACATCAGGACTGCCCAGGTCTTAGCACTGAAGATCCTGCAGCCTGGGAACCTTTCACTCCTGGGCAAAGCGAGGTTACCCTACACAGACCCTGGTCCTCTTGCGTGAAATGAGTCACTGTAGGTCACCCTACAGCATCAGTTATACCAGCTCCTGCTACAAGAGCTGGCACATGTGACCATCCCCAGAGAATGGCCTTAGGATGACAGGAGCTGTCTCACCCAGGGACACTGGGAGGTGGCACCACCACCCCCAGGGGGCAGTGACCAGCTGACACAAGGGTTCAGGATCTCAGCCCCCTTGTCTCAGGTGGGGCAACTCTGTGGCGCTACTTATGCTCCAGAGCCCCCTCAGTGGTTCAGGCCAAGGAGAGACTACACCTGAGACCACATCCTTGTTCAGCCCTTTCCCCAGGCTACCTGCTTCCCTCACTTCCTGCTGTGATTCTCCTGAGAGCATCCCTCACTACATCACACAGGCCCAAACCCCTGCATCAGGCTCTACTTCAGGGGAACCCACACTGAGGTGGTAAAGAGTTGCTGACTGACTGAATGAATGAATGAATGAATGAAGGGAATCTTAACACTTAACATCTCTGAGCCTCAATTTCCTGACCGTAAACAGAGATAATAATACTCCCCTTACAGGGTTGTTATGACAATTAAAGGAAGTGGTGCCTGGACCATGCTGCCCCCATCAGCTGTTGTTCTGTAGCAACTCTCATCTCCCCTCCCCACGTGAAAGCCCCCTGCATGGGCAGTGCCACCTCTGCCCCTGGATGAGCCAGGCCCTTCCTTCTGCCCACAGTGACCGACAGCTTTCCTGAGTCTGACCCAGCCCATAGGTCTGACTGTGGAGAATGAGTTTGTCCGGAATTGAAAGGAGGCGCCGTCTCTGCAGAAATCTAGGCAGGTAGACAGGGATTGACTGGCAGGCCATCTGATAATAGGTTTAGGTAGAAAGCTGTTTGGGCTGAAGCACATCTTATTAGTTTCCTGAAGATAAAGCAGGCATGCTGAGAGCCCACCAGCAGGGAAATGTAAGTTCCTATGTTGAGGAGAAGAGGTGCCCAGACATTTCCCACTTTAAACCTCTCCAAGTTCATTGCCTCTGCTGATGAAGAGGCCCAGGATGGGCTCGGGATCCTGGGGACAGCAGCAGGTGGCGTGGGAAGGCAGTGGACAGAGCCTCGGCATGGCCAGGCGGCAGTACTTCCCCCACTCGGCACCTGCCTGTGCACGGACCCCCGGTCCGCCCTGCTGGGAAATTCAGGGCTCCGGGGAGAATGACCGCTCGTGCTCAGGTTGGAAGTTTAGCAGAGGGAAGACCCTTGACCTGGCTCTGGAACCACAGGCTTCTGAGGGGATGGACAGCAGGCCTTTGTTACGACCCTTTAGGGGAAATTGCCCCTCCTCCACCACCCAAACGTGTGTGGTATGTCTCTGGTGCCAAAGGACAGCTCTTGGAATGGGGGAAGAAGTACCCCCTTAAGAATGCTCCGGGTCTCAGCTTAAAGAGACACGACTTCAGAATCAGGCAGAAATGGACACAAAGCCTGACACCACTCTCATTGGCTCCAAGACCTTGGGTGAAATCATATCTCCACATCTCTGAGCCTCTCTTTATCCATCTGTAAAACAGGTGTGATCACCTCTGCTTCACAGGACTCTGGGGAAGATGAGCTAACACCACAGCTGTAAAGCGCTGGGCTCACTACAGGCACTCATGATGCAGAAACAGTGGCCTCTCTGAACATGAGACCTGAGCCAGGGCACTCAGACCACGTTCTGGACCCCAAGCTGAATCCCCAGGCTGTCCTCTCTGCCCATCCCCTTCCTTCACCCAGGTGGGCAAGGCTTCAGGCTATGCTGGACCCTAAGCCCAGTAAAACTCGGGTAAGATGGACCTTGCATTCTAGAAAGGGAATTCCAGATAGCTTCATAGCTAAATGCAAGACATAAATCAGCCATGATGGAATTTGCACACAATAATAAATCTGGATGGTTCCCCTTGTCTATTACTGCTTAACAAACCAGTGCAAGACATAGCGCTTCAAACAAAACAAAACCAAATTTATTTATTTGTTCATTCATTCATTCATTCATTCTTTTGGTTCGACGAGTTGACTAACTGGCCCTCCCTTGGGGTCTCCATGCAGTGGCTGTGGTTGGAGCCACCTGAAGCCTTGACCAAGATGGTCCAAGTTGGCTCACTCACACAGCTGGCATTTCATGTTGGTGATCACCTAGGAGTTCAGCCGGGGCTGTCGACCGGAGCAACTACCCATGCCCAGTTCGTATAGTCACGCCAGCTGGGTTCTGAGAAGCCACACCCCAAGAGCAAGGCTTCTAGGAGACCCAGGGGAAGCAGCAAAGCTGCTAGGAATCTAGCCTGGGAAATCACACAGTATCACTCCCACTGCCTTCTGCAGGCCAAGAGCTAGTCCCAAGCCAGCCCAGAGGCATCAGGAAGCCCAGCTTACAGGGTGCCATCTTTGGAGACCAGTAACCACAGAAATAAATGCTAATTAAGGATGGGAAGAGGAAGGTCAGTGTTTATCAAGTGCCTGCTCTGTGCCGGGCCTTTCAAAACTATCCCCCTATGGAGTCCTTACAACAATGCCAGGTAGGTGTTCTTGCCCCCATTTTTAAGAAAAGGCAGCTGAGGTTCAGAGAGATTATGTGTTTACCCAAGGTCATTAAACCACAGAGTGGCCAGGCCAGAGCTTGAAATCGGGACTGTGTGCTTCCGAGCCTGTGGCCCTCCTCAGATCAGCCTGGGCTGCGGGGCTTCCACAGGCAACCATTTCCCGGCCGCTGAGGATGTCACATGCTGTTAATTCCCTTCTCCTTTCCACTTGGACAAGCCGCCCTTTCACTGGAAAGGGAAATGACCTCCAGCCCCATCCAGGAAGCCCGCGGCTCCTTGCTCTGACCACGGACACAGTGAGGTCCACCCATGCCTGAGGCCCGGCCCGCCTGTCCCTTCACTGCTGCGTTAGCTCAGACCCTGGGGTTTGCCAGGAGCAGAGGCAACCTTGCTCTGGGTCCTTCTTTCCTCCCCAGCTTCCCTCCTCCCCCTGCCGCTCTGAGCCCCCGTTTCTCCGTGGGCCTCCCAGCCTGCTGTGCCAACTGGCTGTGCTAAGGTTCCCTGACTTTCATAGACATGAGCTAGAGCTGGGTCATTAAGCCTGAATCTTTTGAAATCCCAGAGATTCATGGTCCACTCTAACGCCTGCAGTGGGTGAGGGGTAAGGTACATGTGATCTGGCACCACAGATTCGGGGCCTATAACTAGGAGTTTGAGGCCAGCCAGGGAGGACAGGGCTAACTCCAAGGGGCTCCAGAAGCTGAAGGCCAGGACATGCCATAGGTCTTGGGTAAGTCCTCCCGTGTAACCGGGTGCGAATCAGAGCCCGCAGGGATGCCAGATGAAAAGCGAAGAGCCCTGCTTCCAAGATCTTTAAGAGTTTAGCCCTCCCGGCACATAAATACCTGTTGATCGACGCACAAAAGAATGAATGAGTAACTAATAAGGACCTACTGTACAGCACAGGGAACTCTTCTCAATACTCTGTAATGACCTATATGGGAAAAGAATCTGAAAAAGAGGGATATATGTATATATATAACTGATTCACTTTGCTGTACAGCAGAAACTAACACAACATTTTAAATCAATGATACTCTAATAAAAATTTTTTTAAAAACAGAATGAACGAGTGAATAAACTGTAGGTAGCACGACAGCAGATTTTATAGGCGTATAGGCAACACTCCCAAAAGACAGTATGGTAGGAAAAAACTAATCTATTCATCTCGACTGAGCACCTATTTTATGCCTCTACCACCGGAAAGATCTTACCCACTTAACCATCTGGAGTGGAGAAAAGACGGTGTGGCCTTAAGCTAACCAGGCTCTGCCCAGGAACCATAGAGAGAGAGAAAGAGAGAGGGAACCCACTGTCCTTGGACACAGGATGTGACAGGGGAAGCATGCCTGCAGGCCTAAGGCATGGTGACCCTGTCCCTAGTAACTTGGCCCCATCTGACCCAGGTGCTAAGTCATCACATTCATAGAGGAAATCAAAGCAGGATGGACAGCAGGTTTGAAATGTCCCTGCTCAGCTCCTCCCTAATAAAAAAAAAAAAAAAGGCTGAAATGTGAGATTAAGGCCAGAACTTTCCCCACCCCTTCTGCCCGGAAGTGACAGCCAAACCAGGAAGTACCACAATGCCAGGGACTGTTCACAAAGACAGCCCTCCTCAGATGGAGACCACGGGGCAAGTGCCCGGCTGGATGGCCGCCTGCAGGTGTGACGTCATCAGCATCCTCAAGCAGTGTCCCTCTCCTTGGGTTTGAACCCCTGTCTCCAGCGCCCATGGGAAGGCCCCATGGAGAGAAAAGGATGCACATCCTCCTGTGGGCTTATTTACAATCCTGGTTCCAGGAATCACTCTGTTTTTCCCAAATTAGGGTACTGATGCCCTTGCCTCTTGCCCTGGGGGCGGAAGGGGCCTGGGGAAGTAAAATCGCCTCTTCCCTCTTTCTCCCAGGAGCACAGACCATCTTCCTAACTATGGCTGCACATGTGCTCATATTATCCCTATTTCAGCTGTTCTAGCTCAATTTCCTTATCTGTTTGATGAGGGGTTAAGCTCAATAAAGCCTCCTCCCAAGTCTTAAATCCATGATTTTTATGTCAGAGTGATTGGAGTGAAGTGAGAATGGATTCACCCATAGAGAATTACCTATAATTTCTTCATTAGTGTTATTCTCTGCTGCTTTCGATCCCAGGAGTAATTACGCTTTCACCGGCACTGTTGCAATCCCTGTTCTACCACTGCATCACCTTGGGCAAGTTACTTAAAGCTCTGAGGCTCTGTCTCCTCCTATGAAAGTGGGGTTGACATTAGCTGACTCACAATGTCATCACAAAGATCAAATGAGATCATGTCTGCAAAGCATAGAGCGCAGAAAGTACTCAGGAGATGCTCAGCCAATGTTAATCCATTTCTGGCTCCTCCAATATTCCCTGCTCGGAAAGAAATCCCCACAGGAACATCCCGTCCTTACCAGCCCCAGCCCCTTTGCTATGGAAGTAAAGGTTCTTCTGTTCGTCCATGTCCTTCCCAAGCAGGTGGTGGTAGCCCCACCCGGCTCATACCAGTTTGCAAGCGGGTTCACACCACCAACACCATCTCCTCCCAGCTCCACGTACAGGGACCTCATATTGGCTGTCTGAAATCAGCCACAGTAGGAGTGTTTACACTATAGCAATCAGCATAGTTACACATCAAAGCTCCCATCCTGGAGCCTGTTTATCTGCTCACCCTGCAGGCAGGCTACACTTGTCCATCATCCTACTTACCCAGGCCCACCCAGGGCCCGCGGGCAGGGGGATGGACATTGTGGGGAACTTTGGACCTACGGCACAGCTTCCCTCCATACTACACAGAGTTTTCCCAACAGGGGCCATGGGGCCATCACTGATTCTCCAACAAGAGGAAAAGCCAGCAAAAAGAACACGTACCCAGAGGCCGGCCAACCTTTTATCAAATCAGATGAACCCAACTGAAAAGCAAACGCTGAGAATTCCCTGGTAGTCCAGTGGTTAGGACTCGGCGCTTTCACTGCCATGGCCCAAGTTCAATCCCTGGTTGGGGAATTAAGATCCAGCAAGCCGCATGGTGCGGCCAAAAAAAAGAAAAAGAAAAAGAAAAGCAAATGCCAAAAAACTTTTGGCCAGGACAGGATGACAGGGACTGTTTCTGAAATAAAACCACTTCGTTGTTTAAATGTGTAAAGCTGACAGATTCGGGGCTTCCCTGGTGGCACAGTGGTTAAGAATCCACCTGCCAATGCAGGGGACACGGGTTGGAGCCCTGGTCTGGGAGGATCCCACATGCCGCCGAGCAACTAAGCCCGTGCGCCACTACTACTGAGTCCGTGTGCCACAACTACTGAGCCCACGTGCCACAACTACTGAGGCCCGTACGCCTAGAGCCTGGGCTCCGCAACAAGAGAAGCCACTGCAATGAGAAGCCCGCGCACTGCAACAAAGACCCAACGCAACCAAAAATAAAAATAAAAATAAATAAATTTATAAAAAAAAAAAAAAAAAAGCTGACAGATTCTTTTCTCTCCCTGAACAGAAAAGAAAATTTTCTAAAGAAAATTTTAAAACAGATAGCTAATCTGTAAGGAAAAGAAAAAAAAAAATGAAGGGCCACAGATTGTTCATCATAATAATACCTACACTTGTACGGCCCTCACGGCTCACCAGGCCCTGTTTTAAACACTTTACAAATGTTAACTCATTAAGTCCTCATGATAATCCTATGAGCTATACACTAGCATTAGCCTCATTTTATAGAGGAAGGGACTGAGGCAAAGAGAAAAACTGTGTGATGTCAGGATCTACAACCTTTGACGAGGTCCCTGACAGGAGTTTGCCGAAGCACGTGGAGGTGGGGTGAGAAGGGGGCCCTGGCGAGTTCACACCCTCCCCAATTGTTCCTTCTCTCTGACCATCTCCTCTGCCTGGACAACCCATCCCCCTCTTCCATCTGACAGCCCTGCTCCTCTTCACTTTACATTCTCACCTGCTGTGGCATAAGGAGGTTTGCTTTTCCCTACTTGGCCTTCTTTTCTTTCCAGCTACCCCCCTCCTGGAGAAGACATTAATATCATGGCAGCTAGGAAATGCCGTTGATCCTAGGAAAAGAGACTTGTTTGTCTTGTGGGGCTCCCTGGAAGAGTCTGGAAGCTCTAAGTTCCCCGCCCAGTTGCGCAAGACTCAAAGTTCTCAGGCAGGACCTCCAGGAGAGTGTGACCCTAAAGGAGACAGCAAAAAGAAAGGGAAGACTGAGGGCAGGGAGTCCCTGAGCATCCACCACGAGGCACCTGTGAGACCATCGGTGACCCCGTGAGAACAGTTTGCATCCGTGCCCCAAAATCTGAGTGCAGGCTTCATCAGCAAAGACAAAGACTCCTAGACATCGTGGTTAAGAGGTAACAAATTCAACCAGCACAGTGGGCTGTAAAGTGAAATGTGAAAATCAGGAGTATATTCATGTGTG
This sequence comes from Balaenoptera musculus, assembly GCF_009873245.2. NCBI lineage: Eukaryota > Metazoa > Chordata > Mammalia > Artiodactyla > Balaenopteridae > Balaenoptera > Balaenoptera musculus. The sequence continues at coordinate 21,736,031 of NC_045788.1, forward strand.
ATTTATGTAAAAAGGAAAAAAATTATGGAGAACCAAGGAATAAAAAAGAACGTAAAACTTTAAAGTCACCCATCGATTTTTACATGAAGAGGGAAATTAATCTAAAAGTATAAGAAAATGGAAAAGTCAATATTCAATGATCATGACGAAAAGCTATATTTTAAATACTGAGCCATAAGTCAATATAAATAGAAATGAATACCCTCATTTAGGCTTTTACTTGATGACTAGGCTATTTTCATGAAATTAGGAGTGTCACTTAAGAGTCAAATTTTGGAACAATTATATATCAAAACTGTACTGGGACTATTCTATAAAGAAAATATATCTGTGACTCCTTTTCACCATTTTTTTTTACACTAACAAACACAATATTCTTTCATTTGAAAAGAATTAAATCCCTCTTTAATCTTGCCCAAGTTCCCAGGGAAATTGGTGATGTCCCAGACCCATTTTCTCATTTACACACAACTGGTACCATACTCTACATAGTATCCTGTGACTCACCATCTTAGAAAACCTCCCTGTCAATATACACAGACTGTATTTGCTATTACACTGCATTCCATAATATCATATAATCATTCCCTATTGAAGAATGTTAGACAGTTTCCAATTTTCTGCGAGCACAAACTATTGCAATGAAACTTGGATGTGTTCATGCTCGTTTAAGTATTGCTGGAGGATAGACTCCTAAAAATGGAATTGTTAGGTCAAAGCTGTGACAGGGTAGATATGGACAAATTTCTTTCCAGTCATGAAGTAGCAACAAGTCTCATACTAACAATGAACTTGAAGTATTGAGTTTATACAATAATTTGAGGAGAAATGCCATCTTTAAAATATCATCTCCTCCAATCTAGTAACATGGTATGTCTGTCTGTTTTCTCGAATCTTCTCCCCCATAACCTCTTGCTGTATAATCTAAGCATTCACACTTTTGAACCTGTTAGCTGTTCTGATGGCTTCTCAATTGCCTTGACTTGAGTTTTATATTAAAACTACCATGTGTGGTTTGTGACCACCTAGAGGGGTGGGATAGGGAGGGTGGGAGGGAGGGAGACGCAAGAGGGAAGAGATATGGGAACATATGTATATGTATAACTGATTCACTTTGTTATGAAGCAGAAACTAACACACCATTGTAAAGCAATTACACTCCAATAAAGATGTTAAAAAAAAATGAAGTGAGTAGTATTAACAGAAATAACTTTGAAAATTAAAAACAAAAAAACCTACCATGTGATGTCATCTTTTCTTGTATGATTGTATCAACAATTTATCTTTACACAGCCTTCACTAACCCCTCACTCTGCTTCCCCCAAATGTACACAATACTTAGCACATGGACAGGAATTACCCCTGTACCAGCATCTTCCCACTTGCAAGCAAGCTTCTTATCAGCACCATTTCAAGTATGTATAATGTGCCAGAGACTGGGCTAAGCAGTGTACCTTCACTGCATCATTTAATTTTGATATCCTACCGCTGGAGACGTTATTATTATTTCCATCATGCCAGTGTGGGAACTGAGGCTCAGAGAAGTGGTGTGGGGTCCACAGCTAACAGTTGAGGAGCTGAGATTTTAACCCCCATCAATTGTCACAAGCCAGCACCACCCCCTCAGCTACGGTACATCCTTAAGGACAGGAACTCATGTTGTATTCATCTCCTCATCCTTTCTTCTAGCACAGGGTATGACGCATCCCGGATCCTTGCCCAATGTCACTCCTTGATATGTCAGTTAGCTCAGAAAGGTTCTAAATAGTTTGTTGAGCTTGGACAGATCCCATCCAGTCTCTACTTGCAGTCTCCAATGCATGGAAGATGCTTTTAATAACAAGACAGAAGTGAGGTTTCAACACCAACACAAAAGGACATTCTAGTAGGAGGAAATGTCACATGTCTTGAGCCTCATTTCACACCCTCTTTGCCTGCCCCCATTACGGCAGCCACCAGCTGCAAACACCTGCCTCCCCAGCTGTGTGTTTCCCTCTCCTGCCAGGTGCCCCGCCCCTGCCTGTGAACCACACGTGGCCACGTGGTCAGGCCCTCGGCAACGAGAACCAGGTGAGATGGGCGAAGGCTGTTGACACGGCCAACAATGACCCCCTCTCCCACCCCGCATGGGGTTCAGCCCCAGGCGCATCCTGGACCCTCCACCCAGGGCCCCAGAAGGCTTGAGCCCACTGTCCACAGCAGTAACCAGCTGGATGACTCGCCCTTGGACTGGCTTTCCCACCTTCTCTGTTTCACTTCTCTGAGTTCCCCACTCCTGTTCCCTGGAATCACCTGCCAAAATAAGCTACCTGCACACAAACCCTTATCTTGGGCTCTGCTTTCTGAGGCTCCTAGTTCAAGTTAACAGAGGACGTGATACCCACGCTAGCTCACATGGGTGCCGCACACACACACTCAACTCACTCACACCCCATTGGTCATGTGTGCACGTGTACACTTCACACGCCAGTTTGGATCCTTCACGGTTTTTTATCTGCATAAAGGAACTCAACTGTAGTCAAGGAAAATGAAGCCTTTGTCCTTTTCAGCCTCATCAGAGCCTGATTTTAGATGCCATTATTTCTTATGCTACAGTAGATTACATCACTAAACATCCGAGTCTACTTCAATGTCAGCAGAGCCCATGCAACGCTCATTTAAGAACAATCCTTTTTTTCTTTCTTGATCTGTGCCCATGGGAGGGAGGAGAGCTAAAGGCCAAAGAACTAGTCATGGGTTTGGTAACTGACAAAGTAGGAAGGAACATATCTTACTAGCAGGAAGGAGCACTCACCTGGCAGGGCCAGAGATATAGTCAGGAATTTCTCTGAGCCTCAGTTTCCCCATCTATAAAATGATGGGGTTTTTTTTTTTTTTTACCAAAGGCCTAGAATTCAGATTGTTTTTACTAATTCACAATCACTTCCCCAGTTACTCAGAACGTTGATACCTCATGTATCTGTGAGGAGAAGGATGAGGCATTTAAGATGAATGGACCAGGCACTGACCTCACCATGACTCCACTGCAGCCCTTAGTTCATTTCATGTTCACAGCAGGCTGCACACTTAGCCCCATTTTCTGCCACTGGAATTCAAGAGTTCAGGTAATGCTCTCAAAGTCAATCAGATGAGAGATGGTGGCACCAGCCTTGAACTGGTGTCTCTGAGCCTAAACCACTCTGGCCCCCAGCCCCAGCCCCACTCCACTCCACTGCTAAGGGTACTGGGAAACAATATGGTGCACAGGTAGTGTCCAAAGATTCCCATGGGTCTCATCTCACCTCCCAAAGTGGAAGCTCCTTAAAGGCCAGGATCCCAAGGATGAAAATTCCCACCTTAGCCCATGTATTAATTTCCCGGGGTGTTGTAACCAGATGGCACAAACTTGGTGGCTTAAAGCCACACACGTGTATTCTCTTACAATTCTGGAGGTCAGAAATCCAAAACAATTTCACTACCAAAACTCAGGTGTTGGCAGGGCCATGTAACCCCCAGAGACTCCAAGGAGGACCCTGCTCTTGTCTTTTCCAACCTCTACAGCTGCATTCCTTGGCTCGTGGCCTCTTCCTCCATCTTCAAAGCCAGTATCTTCTCTCTCTGACTCTGACCTGCCTCCCTCTGCTTCTATCATGTGGCCTTCTCCGCTTTGACTACAGCCAAGTCTCCCCTCCCTTCCTCTTCTAAGGAACGTATTACGTATAGGGGCCTCCCAGATAATCCAGGATTATCTCCCCATCTTAAGATCCTAAACTTAATCATATCTGCAAAACCCCTTTTTCCGTATAAGGTGACCTTCACAGATTCCAGGGATTAGGGCTGGATATCTTTGGGAACTTTCTGAAGTCAAACAAAGCCAACCAAGGTAGGAGCCACTCTAGAAAAGTAACCCAGAAAACTACTAAATAGTCCAGCCAAGCCAGCCACATGCACACAATTTTGACCTGCATAAGGAGGCAAACCCATAGTGCACCATGAAATCAGCAAGTGCAAAGACATCCCTGATACCCCAGCCTGCCTTGACCCACCTGCCCGTTCTCCCCAGGTGCTCAGTCCTCTCCTCCTTTCCTCCATAGCAATGGACTCTCCAGGGAAAAGGGTATCAGAAATTTACTCTGCCATGACTTGCAGCCTCAGCCTAGTTTTTAATGGTAGGATGAAAGGCCTTATCCTCTGCGGAAAGAATTTCCAGCATCAGAGACCAACTGGGGGGGTCCTTCTGCTCATGCAGGCAGCACTGAGGCCCTTTCAACATTTTTTTTCCCAACAAGGAAATACTCAGTGTTAAGCCAGAGACTTCTTTCCCCCAGAAAATGCATTTGCATTGCAGGCATCTTCAGCAGAGTGAAGATTCTACTGAAGACTTGTCTTCCCTCCTCCATCTCGCATCGCTAGCAACACCTGTTCTTCTTGCTTAACAAACCATTGTATCTAGAACTCCCGCTGCAGGAGTGGCAGCCTTGGGGAACCAGGGTACCAAGAACGGGTGAAAAGCAGTGTCCTGAAGACGCTTTGGTCCAGATCCAAAAGTGGGATTCTCCCCTGCCTTACAGAGGCCATGTCAGTAACCTTCTGCCTGCCTGTTGGCCTCATCCCTGGCCATGAAAACACAAGGGAACCAAAGCTGTCCCCAGCCTCCTGTCACTTCCAGGCACCCACCCTCCTCCCAAGTGGCTCTCAACTCATCCCTTGCCAGGTGTGATAGATCACTGAGGATGTTGAGAGACTGAAAAACATTTCAAACACAAAGGAAATAAGAACTAATGGTGACATCATTTGGGGCACCATAACAGGCTAGAGAGGGAGATATTTGGGGGCAGAGAAGTGTCAGGTGACCCTTAAATCATACCAGTGGGCAATGATACACCTTCTTTGCACATATTCTACTGGGCAAATACATTATACTTTGGGCCTTGTCTGGTTCTTACTGAAGGACAATTTGAGGGATTCACTTCAATCAAGGTCCCCAAGATGCACCGCTCTGGCCTCCACCAGACCACTCCTCCAGCTGTTATGCTCTCCGTGCCCCTGGGGCCCTTCAAGAGTCAGATCTGATTAAGTGTAGCCATGCACGGCCCCAGCATATGAGTCCCTATGAAAGTGGCTTGTGTTTTCCAACCCCACAGTCAAGCCCACAGAGCTTGGCCAGTATTAACTTAGAAACTTGAGTGGGTAACTTAATCTTCCTGAACCTTACTGTTTGTCATGTGGAAATTGGAAATAATGCCTCCTAGATTGTTGGGGAATCTCAGTGAAGTACATACATAAAAGGCATAGCACAGTGACTGCTACATATCAGGAACTCAATAAATGCACCTATTCTTAACGTTATTTATAATAGTATTAATACAACATCACACTGCTAGTTTATAGATTATAATTTAAGATCATAATCTATAGCTAGCTATCTGAGAACAAGAGTAATGACCCACAGAACTCTCTCTCTCTTTATGTTTTGCTGTTAAACATCTCCCAGCTCCTTGAATATGGAGCAATGTTTTACTTCACTCTTCTACATCCATAAATATGGACTAGGTGCTTGCTCTGTGCAGGAAACAAGCTCCAGGTATGGAGTGTGGTCTCAAGGGAATCACCACCTCAATGTGGAGTCAAGAAACAACCGGTACCTCAACATAATAAAGGCCATATATGACAAAACCACAGCCAACATCGTTCTCAATGGTGAAAAACTGAAACCATTTCCTCTAAGATCAGGAACAAGACAAGGTTGTCCACTCTCACCACTATTATTCAACATAGTTTTGGAAGTTTTAGCCACAGCAATCAGAGAAGAAAAAGAAATAAAAGGAATCCAAATCGGAAAAGAAGAAGTAAAGCTGTCACTGTTTGCAGATGACACGATACTATACATAGAGAATCCTAAAGATGCTACCAGAAAACTACTAGAGCTAATCAATGAATTTGGTAAAGTAGCAGGATACAAAATTAATGCACAGAAATCTCCTGCATTCCTATACACTAATGATGAAAAATCTGAAAGAGAAATTAAGGAGACACTCCCATTTACCATTGCAACAAAAAGAATAAAATACCTAGGAATAAACCTACCTAAGGAGACGAAAGACCTGTATGCAGAAAACTATAAGACACTGATGAAAGAAATTAAAGATGATACAAACAGATGGAGAGATATACCATGTTCTTGGATTGGAAAAATCAACACTGTGAAAATGACTATACAACACAAAGCAATCTACAGATTCAATGCAATTCCTAACAAACTACCAATGGCATTTTTCACAGAACTAGAACAAAAAATTTCACAATTTGTATGGAAACACAAAAGGCCCCAAATAGCCGAAGCAATCTTGAGAAAGAAAAACGGAGCTGGAGGAATCAGGCTCCCTGACTTCAGACTATACTACAAAGCTACAGTAATCAAGACAGTATGGGACTTCCCTGGTGGTGCAGTGGTTAAGAATCTGCCTGCCAACGAAGGGGACACTGGTTCGAGCCCTGGTCCGGGAAGATCCCACATGCCGCGGAGCAACTAAGCCTGTGTGCCAAAACTACTGAGCCTGCACTCTGGAGTCCACGAGCCACAACTGCTGAGCCCACATGCCACAACTACTGAAGCCTGTACACCTTGAGCCGGTGCTCCACAACAAGAGAAGCCACAGCAATGAGAAGCCCTTGCACCACAACGAAGAGTAGCCCCGACTCGCCACAACTAGAGAAAGCTTGTGTGCAGCAATGAAGACCCAAGGCAGCCAAAAATTAAAAAAAAATAATTAAAAAAAAGACAGTATGGTACTGGCACAAAAACAGAAATATAGATCAATGGAACAGGATAGAGAGCCCAGAGATAAACCCATGCACATATGGTCACCTTATTTTTGATAAAGGAGGCAAGAATATACAGTAGAGAAAAGACAGCCTCTTCAATAAGTGGTGCTGGGAAAACTGGAGAGCTACATGTAAAAGAATGAAATTAGAACACTCTCTAACACCATACACAAAAATAAACTCAAAATGGATTAAAGACCTAAATGTAAGGCCACTTTAAAACTCTTAGAGGAAAACATAGGCAGAACACTCTATGACATAAATCACAGCAAGATCCTTTTTGACCCACCTCCTACAGAAATGGAAATAAAAACAAAAATAAACAAATGGGACCTAATGAACCTTAAAAGCTTTTGCACGGCAAAGGAAACCATAAACAAGGTGAAAGACAGCCCTCAGAATGGGAGAAAATATTTGCAAACGAAGCAACTGACAAAGGATAATCTCCAAAATATACAAGCAGCTCATGCAGCTCAATATCAAAAAACCAAATCCGAAAATGAGCAGAAGACCTGAATAGACATTTGTCCAAAGAAGACATACAGATGGCCAACAAACACATGAAAGGATACTCAACATCACTAATTATTTGAGAAATGCAAATCAAAACTACAATGAGATATCACCTCACACCAGTCAGAATGGCCATCATCAAAAAATCTACAAACAATAAATGCTGGAGAGGGTGTGGAGAAAAGGGAACCCTCTTGCACTGTTGGTGGGAATGTAAATTGAGACAGCCACTGTGGAGAACAGTATGGAGGTTCCTTAAAAAACTAAAGTTAGAACTACCATACAACACAGAAATCCCACTACTAGGCATATACCCTGAGAAAACCATAATTCAAAAAGAGTCAAGTATCACAGTGTTCACTGCAGCTCTATTTACAATAGCCAGGACATGGAAGCAACCTAAGTGACCATAGACAGATGATTGGATAAAGAAGATGTGGTACATGTATACAATGGAATATTACTCAGCCATAAAAAGAAAGGAAACTGAGTTATTTGTAGTGAGGTGGATGGACCTAGAGTCTGTCATACAGAGTGAAGTAAGTTAGAAAGAGGAAAACAAATACCGTATGCTAACACATATATATGGAATCTAAAAAAAAAAAAAAATGGTTTTGAAGGACTTAGGGGCCGGACAGGAATAGAGACGCAGATGTAGAGAATGGACTTGAGGACACAGGGAGGGGGAAGGGTAAGCTGGGACAAAGTGAGAGAGTGGCATGGACATATATACACTACCAAACGTAAAATAGATAGCTAGTGGGAAGCAGCCGCATAGCACAGGGAGATCAGCTCGGTGCTTTGTGACCGCCTAGAGGGGTGGGATAGGGAGGGTGGGAGGGAGACGCAAGAGAGAGGAGATATGGGGATATATGTATACATATAGCTGATTCACTTTGCTATGCAGCAGAAACTAACACACCATTGTAAAGCAATTATACTCCAATAAAGATGTTTAAAAAAAGAGAAAGAAACAACTGGTAAATGAAAAGGTAAATACCAGTCGTATTTCTCAGTGCTCATTAAGTCAGAAGAGCTTCCAGAATTCAGAGAAGGTCTTAGTCCTTGCGGCAGGAGGTGCACAAAGAGGCTCTTTGGGAACTGGACCTTGAGGAAAGGGTAGGATGTGAACACGTGGAGAAGAGTAGAGGGGCGTCAACGCCAAGAGCTTGGTGCAAAGGGAAGGAGTGATGGGAGTTTAGGTGGGGACCCTTCCCCCATTTGCCCCCAGCTGTCTGTGTGACAGCCACCAAAATGGTGCCCAGGGGCCGGAGGCAGTGAGCGCTGTGGTCTGTGGGTCTGCACCTGTGAGAGCAGCTCAGCCTGCAAGCAATCCGAGAGTCTGTACAGGCACTGCTCCTACCGTCTCTGCCCCCGAGGGAAGGAAGCGTCTTGGAATTCACTGAAACAGATCTTCTCAATTCAAATTAGCTACAGTGGTGTTGTTAATCCCCTTGTTATGGGATTAGAATATATCACTGCGTTGAGATTAGAGCCTGACAGAGAGGTTGGAGGAATTTGGATTCAACTCAAAGTTCCAAGCCATGTGGTCCTGCCCACAGGCTCTGTGGTCTTTGGCCGGAACAATGGCGCCACCTTGTGGCCACAAGGATCTCTATTTGGAAGAGTTTCCTTTGGGGCACGTTTTGCATGTGCTGGGGGCAGGAATACAAAGAATGAGTAAGGCAGGCTAACTCCTCCCCAAGGGGCTTGCTGGTGGGCCTCATTAGTCCATCAACTACAGACCCCAGGGACTGCCTTTCTGAAGCCCGGAGCTGACCTTGAAGTGGGTGTGTGCCGAGTGGGACTTCAGGGGCTATAAAATGGCCTTTTGGACCTGCCTACTCTCCCTAATGCCTTAAATCCCTTTCACAGTTGACAAAACCTGTTCCTGCACTTACTCATTCATCGGCACCTATTTACCATTTGCCTCTATGAACTATGCTTAGGGCTGAGACATAGAAATATTTAAGGACCAGCCCCTACCTTCCATGCATGGCCAAAGAGACAAAGACAAGTTTGTTGTTGCCATCGTTTCCTGCTATGCAGAGCGTGAAGCCCTCTCCCAGGCTGGCAGAGCCCTGCATCACCTTCTCTCTCACTCCCCCAACCCAACGCCCCCTAGGCCCCAGTCCCCAGTGCTCCTTGGACACCGTGCTGCCACCTGCCACCACATTCTTTCCTGGCTGCTCCACCTGCAGGAAATACCTTCCCTCTCTCCTCAAGGATGGCTGCTTCTGGATGCTCTGGGCAGGAATTGCTGAGCTAGTGCTGTGCTGTCAGAGAAAAATGACTTCCAACAGCAGAAATTATGGAAGCGGCTGCAAAGGGTGGCTGCAGTTCCAGGTGGACGGACAAGGCTGGACCTGGGAGAACGCAAACAGCAGCCCCAGGGGCAGACAGGGGAGCGGGGCATTCCTTGGACAGAAGTGCTAGTTCCACCCAAGGACTATGAAGGGGGCGGGGAAAAGCAAGAGGATTTCCATCCGGCAGCTACTAGGCATAAGAAAATGGAGAACGCTGTGTTTTTCTCTGAAACACAAGGGACGGTAGGAAAGGGGAGAGGGGAGGTCTGCAGATACTGAGAGGCGAGGGGACTCTATGGGGTGAGGAGGGCATGGAAATGTCCCTGGGTGTGGTCACCATACATAATGTAAGAGTGGGAGTGACTCATGTCAAACCTTAGCCTATCTGGATGGCCAGCTAGAAACCATCTTCTACCCACCTCCCAATCCTCAAGGAAGGATTAACATTCCTACGTTTACATTAATGAATACTTTGTGTGAATAGGTTTTACTTAGGCTCAGGGCATTACCTAAGAAAAGAAGTGTGTTTCCACGTCTGGGTTGAGGCTAGGTCACATGGAGAAAGCACCCACAGGCCGAAGAGGCTGGGTGCCAAGGGGACCTGGAAATTCACAACGTCCAGAGGAGGACCACGAGCTCCCACAAGACATGGAATAGGTCATAAGCCCATCTGAGGTCCTAGTGGCCAGGAAACCTATCTGGTCCACCCAAACATTTCTACATCCTGTCTCATTATGAGTCCATTTTCTTATCCATCGTTTCTCTGTTTTCTCCTTGCTGACAACCTGGCCTCGAGATGTGATGCTGTGTAGATGATGCTGTCAGTGTGTGTCATGAAACAAAGGCTTTAACAGAATAGGTAATCGACTGGGACCTACTGTATAGCACAGGGAACTCTACTCAATATTCTGTAATAACCTATACGGGAAAAGAATATGGAAAAGAATAGACACATGTATATGTATAACTGAATCATTTTGCTGTACACCTGAAACTGACACAACATTGTAAATCAACCATATCCAATATAAAATAAAAATTAAATTTAAGAAAAAAGAAATAAAGGCTTTAGAACCAGAAACATGTGAATGCCTGTCCCAGTTCTCCTTCTTCCTATAGATGCGACCTTCACAAGTTCCCCAACCTCTGTGAGCCTCAAGTCCACATCTGTAAGACGGGGCTGTTGGCAGGCTGAGAGATCATGTACAGAAAGAGTGTTTTTGAGGGACAGCAGCTTCATCATGTGGCCGGGAGCCCCTGGTTTGTTGTGGATGTTACATAAGGAAGAGCCAGTCTGGGGAAGGAAAGGGAACCACGTTTGTAGGGAGGGGTGGCCCCCAAAGTCAGCAGCACAAGCTCTTAGAATGAGGTGTTAAGTGTCTGCAACTTAGGTCTAGCCACAGCTTCACATGGAATCACAACCCCTTTTTCATAAGTAGATATTTATGGGTTTCATTGTCAGAACTTGAATTCCAACATGGCAGGAGTCCCTGAACTTCTTATCCATTTGTGGGGTGACTCTAGGCTCTTGCTGTCAATGTAACGGACACCTCTTGGATTATCTTCCTACTATGACTTTTCTAGGAATTGACCCTTCCCCACCCCATCCATAGGGTTGTAGTAGAAGCGCCACGTGATAATAGGACCTACCCCCTGCTTACCGTGGATGGTCAAGGGAAGGGCACTGCATTTGGGAAAGAGATCAGGCTCTCTCTGGATGGCTGCATGTAGCTCGTGAATTTGGGAGCTGGTAGTGGTCACCAGGTCCCACCATAAGAACTGGGGAACAGAGAAAGTCTGAACAACAGCAAGACAGAAGGACAAAGACAGGAAACTGAAGAAGGGACACAGAGTAAAGACTCCCAGGTTGGAACCAGGTTGGGCCAGCTCTGGTCCTGCTTCCTGACTTTATCTCTGAGGTTGGATTCAGCAACACACCCAAGATGCTTCCAACCACGTCCTTTTTCTCTTGAAAGTAGATGGAGTTGAGTTTCCCGAGCTGACATCCAGACCAAGGTTTCATCTGGGGGAGAAGAAAGACACTGATGTTGAATGCATGTCTCCCCAAATGATGAACAAAGAGCCCCCAAGCTCGGCAATTTGGGCAAACCTCCTCCAGGATGGTCCCCCTTCGGGGACTGATGCTTTCCGTGGGTGATAATTCCACGCAGGCACAGCAGAAACATTTTACTATTTAATGGGCTGCTTGTAGAGATTTCCCTCCACAATGAGAACATTTCCCTATTTCAGGAGCAAAATGAAAAAGGAGTCATTCATTCCACATGAAAACAGGGACTTCACAAAATGGAAACACTGTCAATCAGGCTCAATCACAAGCTGTGATTAAAGCCTCCAGATTTTTTCCCATTAGTATGAGTATGCTTGAATTTTAGCCCAACTCTGAGCCTGTATTATAGAACATCTGATGCGTTCTGCTTTGAACCTGATGCCAAAGAGGTCAGAAAAATAGAATATTTATTGCCTAAGTTCAAGCAAATTTGGGTCTTCTATTCAAGAAGCAATCACGGCATCTCATGTACAACCTGAACTCAGAACTAGGTCTGCCTAATCAGGGAAACAAAGATAGAGCTGGAGTCTGCTGTCATTGTCCTGCTGGTGTGTTAAGTACCGTATGTGGAAGGGAAGCTGGACACCTCTGGGAAAGGCAACTTTCTCTCCCCAGCCCACTGCTGCTGTGGCCCATGATGGATGCATTGGTTGCTTCACTCCAAACAGGGACAGAGTCCCGTGGACTGGGGGCTGGGAATAGAAGTGAGACATGGTCCCTGCCCTCAGGGAATTCTCCAGCTCAGGAAGGATGACCCTCAAGTAAAGAGACAATTCACTCTAACCAAGAGGCTGTGGGCACTTAGAGGAGAGGCCTGGAGTGGGAGGGGCTGGAAGAAAAGGAGTGGAAGGGGCTGGAGTGGGAGGGGCTGGAAGTGGGAGGGGCTGGAAGAAAAGGCTCCGAGGATGAGCAGGGTCAGACCCCAGAAGACGGGGAAGGTCTTGCAGGCATGAACAGTGCACAGGTGTGAGCCTGGCACCCTGTGGGAAGACCGTGTCCTGTGGGCAGCTCTCCACCCACCCCCGCTCACCCAGAGGCATGCGGTGACCTCCGCCCAGCACCCGAGAGGTCCAGGAATGGAGGAGTATTCCAGTCCTGGGAGGCAGGGGTGCCCGGAATGGCAGGCGGGCCTGAAGACAAGAGAAGTACACAGTAGCACCAAGTTTCCTTAGTGACCTGAGGTGCTTCCAGAGGCAGCTCTGGCCAGCTGAGAGGGCAACTAAGCAAGAGGTTAGCGGGCGCTAACCCAGTGCTCAGGTGGGATGAAGGGACTGACCAGGAAAGGCCTCAGCCCACAACCTGCTGGCTTTGACCTCTCTGTGGCAGATGCCATCCCTGACCCCAGTCGGGCCTCTGCTGAACTTAGAGATGGCCAGATCACCACTGGTCATCTCTAAATGGCCAGTGTTTCTTCCTTGAATCCATTTCTTCTTTTGTACCCCTCACCAGAATTTTGTACCCCTCCTCAGCAGCAACTCCTCTACCTCCAAAATATACCCCACCTCCCATGCCTGTCCCTCCTCACTGCCCACACCCCAGTCCAGGCCACCATCAGCTCTCACCCGGACAGCTGTGGCAGAGGGACGCCATATTCCATTATGAATCAGATCACAACGTCCCCTACTCAAGACCCTCCAAAGAATTTTCTTCCCACTTGGAGTAAGTCTGAGCTCTTTTCCATGGCCTGTGAACCTAACTGTTGGGACTCCATCCCAGAACCTCTAGTCTCACCAAAGACCACCCTGTCACGCTTACAAGGCCAAGCCCCATTGCCCCCTTTCTGCACCCACCTTTGCCCTAGCTCTGCCCTCTGCTTGTAATGTGCTTCTTACCTAATGTTACTGCCTCAAGAAGCCAACATGATGCCTAATGTCTTCACACATCACTGTTTCTTTACTGCCTGCTCTCCCATCCCTGCTGTACCAAAGGCCCCATAAGAAGGGAGACTTGCACCTCTGCATTCTTCATGACTGTATTCCTGGAACAAGGTCCATCCCATAAAGGATGCCTGATGTTCATTTGCTGAATAAACAATTCTGTGCATCTGCCAATACCCCTCAAAGCTTTGGACCCTAGGAAGTCTGGTACCTGGAATTTGCCAGGGCAGGGCAGGTTGCCATTCTGGGGCCTTCTCTGATGCTAGGGAGGGTTCATGTGTCCCAAGGACTCCTAAGCAATGGGAACAAAGGCCCACTTTCTTGTCTTGGTGGAATCTTTGTGACAGAGCACTCAGACCTCCATCACCATGCTGATCACTCTACTTTATAACTGTGCTGTATTAGGTTCACCAGAGAAACAGAATCAACCCTGTGTGTGTGTGTGTGTGTGTGTGTGTGTGTGTGTGTGTGTGTGTGTGTGTGTGTGTTGTGGATGAAGGGAGAGAAAGAAAGAGAGAGATTTATTGTTAGAAACTGGCTTACATGATTTGGAGGCTGACAAGTCCCGAGATCTACAATCGGCAAGCTGAGACCTGGGAGAGCCAGTGGTGTAGCTGAGTCTGAAGGGCTGAGAACCAGGGGAGCTGATGGTGGAAGTTCCAGTCCAAAAGCCATCAGGTTTGGGGGCAGGGATAAATCAGGAACTTGGGATTAACATACACACACTACTATATATAAAATAGATAACCAACAAGGACCTACGGTATAGCACAGGGAACTCTACTCAATACTCTGTAATAACCTATATGGGAAAAGAATCTGAAAAAGAGTGGATATATGTATATGTATAACTGATTCACTTTGCTGTACACCTGAAACTAAAACAACATTGTAAATCAACAATACTCCAATAAAATTTTAAAAAATAGACTATTAATCCACCATTTTAAAAAAAGCCATCAGGCTCAATATCTAGGAAGAGCTGATGTCTCAGTTCAAGTCCAAAGGAAGGAAAACAACAATGTCTCACTCAAAGTCAGGCAGGAAGAATTCCCTCTTCCTCACCCTTTTTCTTCCATTCAGACCTTCAACTGAGAGATCACAGACCTAGGACTAGGTCCCAGCTCTCCCAACTCCCCTCCTATTGGCTTCTTTCCACAAGATCATTTTCCTTCTCCAGGATTATGAACTGGTGTCTGTAGGGAAGAGCCTGTAAGTGAGCCTATAACAGGCACAGCTGAGTGCTGACCCTGCCTTAGAGACCATGGAGGCTCAAAAGAGAAGCCTGGCCACTGAACCTGAGGAATTCATGCTCCAGTGAAGCCATGCTTGTCGCCAACAGAGGAAGAGGCTCTGACTGTGCACCCTTGGCTGGTAACCTACTCCCATCTGGAAAGCAGAGCTAACAGCTTCAGAGGAGCACCTGGGAGGTGGCCAAGTGGTCCTCCTCAGTCCTCACAGCCATCATGGTGCATCGCATCAAGCCAGGCACATCAACCAACTGCAATTCCAACTCAGCCCCGTCTCCCCAAGGACCCAACAGCTGTTACGTCTGCTCCAAGAAGCCACAGATCCTGCCAAGTCAGGAGGACCATGGAATGCCATCTGCATCCAAGAAAACAGAAGTCACATCCACTAACATAT
Organism: Balaenoptera musculus; assembly: GCF_009873245.2. NCBI lineage: Eukaryota > Metazoa > Chordata > Mammalia > Artiodactyla > Balaenopteridae > Balaenoptera > Balaenoptera musculus. The sequence continues at coordinate 21,751,243 of NC_045788.1, forward strand.
ATAGAGCACTTAATATATGCAAGAACCAGCTCTTCCGTGTTACATGTGTCCCAGGAGTTGCTGATGTTTTCTGGTTGATTAATTGCTTCACACAGTTGGGTCGTTTGGTTGTTTTGTCGCTGTTGTTTTCTATTGCGGGTTTTGTTAGCTTGCTTGTTGTTGTCTTACTATTATGGAACACAGTCTTATAAATGTAGTTGTTCTATGGCTATCTGAAGAAAATGTCCAAGACATTCCTACAATAAAATCTTTGAGCATGAAGAAGTTGCTTCATTGGAAAAGATATGACTTTGTTTCTCTAGAAAATGTAACCTTCACCTCACCGATTCCTCTTATGATCTGAAAAGTTCCTTTGTTTCTTGTGATCATTGGGTCTCACGATTGTCTGCAGCAGAAGACTTCATGGGTGAGGGAGCCCTCTGAATGTCAGCTATTGTTGCCCCCAGTCTCAGGTGACTCCAAGGAAGATAATCAAATTCTTCCCATAGGGTTTTCCCCATCAATCCCATCCAACTCCCATCACTCATCCTTTCATTCAATCATTCACATGTTCATTCAATGTGTATTTTAGCACCTACTGTGTTTGAGGCACTGTGGAGGGCAAAACAGACATGATCCTTGACCCTATATAGTTATAGTTTAGTGGGAATATTAACATTAAACAGATAAGTACATAAAACTTTTCTTTGGAACTGAGGTACCTGCTGGGGAGAGAGAAATACAGCGTGTTTATTCATTCAACCACTAGATATTCACTGAGCACTGAGACAGGCAAAACCCTGCCTTAGGCGCTCACTGGAACTTGTAACAAGACAAAAGCTGGGAAGGAAGAGAAGGTCTCCTGAGGAAATGCTGTTCAAGCTGAGACCTGAAGGACAGGTAGAGTTTGCCAGGCAAGGAGAAAGCAGAAGAGCATGCCCGTCAGAGGAACAGCATGATGGGTCCTGGGGAAGGACGTGTCTGGAAGAATAGGCGGGGAGTCCCATGGACCTGGAGCACAGGGGTTGGTGCAGATGAGGCTGGATCAAGGGGAAGTAGCAGGGCTCCACTGAGAGCTGTCAATTGACCCCAAAGGCAGGGGGAAGCTCCTGAAAGATTTTAAGCTGAGAGGTCGTGTCCTAATCATTAACACTATACCAACTTGTAGTCTCCTCTTTATCAAGGTTCAAGAACAGCTCAAATTTCAGACTGCTGTCCTTCAAAGACACTGGCAGGTAAATTCATATTTGAGATACGAAGTACTCCTCACCTGTGTGCCTTTCTTTTTTAAGATTTTTTTAATTGAAGTATAGTTGATTTGCAATTTCGTGGTAGTTTCAGGTGTACAGCAAAGTGATTTAATTATATATATATATATGTGTGTGTATATATATATCTTCTTTTTCAGATCCTTTTTGCTTATAAGTTATTACAAAATATTGAGTATAGTTCCCTATGCTAAGCAGTATGTCCTTGTTGGTTATCTCTTTTATATACAGTAGTGTGTATATATTAGTTCCCAGCCTCCTAATTTATCCCCCCCCCCCCTTTCCCCTTCAGTAACCATAAGTTTGTTTTCTATGTCTTCGAGTCTATTTTTGTTTTGTAAATAAGCTCATTTGTATCTTTTTTTTTTTTAAGATTCCACATATAAGCGATATCATGTGATATTTGTCTTTCTCTCTCTGCCTCCGTCCTTTCAACATGCTGTTTCCCCTGTTCTGTTTTTGCTCTTTTCTTCCTGGTAAACCCCTATTCCTACCTCAGAATTCAGCCTGGACATCACCTCATCTGTAAGGCAATCTGACTGCCCCAGGCCTCGACTGCAACTTATACTCCCCTCCAGGTAACAATCAGCTCAGGGTGTGGGCCGGGACCAGGCACCAAATTGTCTGTTCCCCGCCCACAGAAAGTGACACGAGGACAGAAGACGAGAGTAAATGTAGAGAAATTTTCAGAGCAATTACCCAGCACAATTTTATGGCTGCTGAATCTAATAATAAAAGAGTGAGGCTTGGATTTTGTATGTCCTTTATTTCATTTGTTTCTAATGATTCATTTGTATTGTATTTTATAAAAGTATTGATCCACAATGGATTGAAATTTATTAAAAGGGGGGAGGGGGGCTTCATCACTGACAGTGTGAGAAGCACTGGCCCGAGGACCTGATGCCAAAGGCCTTCCCCTCTTCCTTCTGAAGTAGCAAATTCACTACTTCATTCACCCACACAACAACCTTATGGGAAAGCAATTCCTAGCGTGCCTTCTCTTCTCTTATTAGAAATGAGCTAACGGAAGCTAAGAGAGGGAAAGTAGCAGGCCGCTATTGGTTTCCTATGGCTGCTGTAACAAAGTACCACAAACAGTGGCTTAAAACTACATACATTTGAGGACTTCCCTGGCGGTCCAGTGGTTAAGACTTCACCTTCCAATACAGGGGCTGCGGGTTCAATCCCTGGTCGGGGAGCTAAGATCCCCCAGGCCTTGGGGCCAAGAAACCAAAGTATAACACAGAAACGATATTGTAACAAATTCAATAAAAACTTTTTAAATGGTCCAGATCAAAAAAAACTTAAAAAAAAAAAAAACTTAAAAAAAAAAAAACTACAAAAACTACAAAACTCCAAACTAAAAATCAAAAAAATCAAAAAAAACTTAAAAAAAAAATCTAAATCTAAAAAATCTAAAATCAAAAAATCTAAATCTAAAAAATCTAAAAAACTAAATCTAAAAAAATCTAAAAAACAAAAAAAAAATCTAAATCTAAAAAATCTAAAATCAAAAAAAACTTAAAAAAAAAAAAAAAACTACAAAAACTACAAAACTCCAAACTACTGGTTTGGAGATGAGACAGTCTAAGTGGGTTTCACTGGGCTAAAGTCAAGGTGTCAGCAAAGCTACAACTCCCTCAGAGGCTCTAGGGGGAATCCTTTCCCTTGCCTTTTCCAGCTTCTAACAGCCATCTGCATTCCTTGGCTCACAGCCCCTTCATCCACTTTAAGAGCCAGCATAACATCTTCCAATGTCTTCTCTTTCTCTCTCTCTGTCTCTTTCTGTCTGTCTCTCTCTCTCTGTCTCTGTCTCTGTCTCTCTCTGTCTCAATCTCTCCATCCCTCCCTCCCTCTCTCTCTCTCTCACTCACCCCTCACTCCATCATCACATCTCCTCTGACTCTACATCCCTCTTACAAGGATGCCTGTGATTACATTGAGCCCACCCGGAGAATCCAAGATAACCTCCCCATCTCAAGATTCTCACCTTAATCACATCTGCAAAGTGTCTTCTGCCTTGTGAGGTAACACATTCAAAGGTTCCAGGGATTATTCTGTCTACCACAGTGGCCAAGATCACACAGCTACTAGGGCAAATATTTCCAGGATTCAAACCTTAGTCTCGGCCTCAGAATCCATGTTTATTGCTTTGTCTCATTTTTCCCACTACTCCACTCTACCTTCTAACATATGTGCATATGCTGGTAGAACTACTTTGTTTGAAAGCATCAGGAAATAGCTAGTCGTGATGTGTGGGTGGCAAGAGGACTCATGCAATTGCATCACCCCCAGCCTTGGAGACCTCTGAGTGCAGACAGTCACGGCAAACACACAGGAGCTGCCCCATTCACGCTCTAATCCAGACAGAGCATCAGGAATACACCAGCAGCCTGGGCCCAGGAAGACCTGTGATAAGTCACCAGGATTGCACACGCATACGCCTCAGGAAAGATAGGGTTTTCTCCAGCAAGGACAGCCTTGGCTGTGTTGAATTGTTATTCCTGAGCAGATAGATAAATAAATATGATACTTATTAGCAAGAAGAATAACCTGCACAAAGTTTCTCCATGAAGACATTAAGATAATCCAGTAGCAGCAATCCACTGCCAGGCCAAAGTGATCCTTCGCGGGGAAGTTTTACAAATCAAACACAGATGACTCCAGAATCCCTCAAGAGCTTGTTCTGCCATGTGCTGGTTGATGTGGGTCCTGGTACAATCCACTGCGTGAGGGTTGTTCAATCACAGCGTTTTGCTCACCACATCGATTCCGGCTTGTCCCACCTGAAGCCCCAGGACCATCAGTCCCTGGGACTCCCCTGGCAATCCAGTGGTTAAAGCTCTGTACTTCCACAGCAGGGGACACAGGTTCGGTCCCTGGTCAGTGATCTCAGATCCCACAAGCCGCGTGCAGTGCAGCCAAAAAATTTTAAAACTAAGTAAATTAATTAAAAGACCATCAGTCCCTCCAGGAGGCTGTGATGGATGGTCTCCTAGGGCAGCACCCCGGGAGAGCATAGCGGAATCCACCAGGAGCACAGGCCCTACTGATCCCTCCTTGCTGGGCTCCTGGGGCCCACTTGGCATTGGGGTGTCCAGGCCTGAGCAGGAGCAGGTGCGTGGCGCTTCCCATCCATGGAGGTGGCCCAAGGTGCTGAGGGGCCATTCCAGAGTCCAGAGCAGGCGAGGCCAGAGCCAGGACCCCACCCCAGCAAGCCAGGCAAAGTGCAGGACCAAGACACAAAGGCAGATGGGGCCAAGTCGGGGCCTGGGAGATGAAGGAGAGAAGAGCTGGAGTCATTCCTGGCCATCTGAGAAGCTCTTTACAGAATCCAGACGCCCCGGGCTCAGGCAGTCCAAGAGCGTTGAAAGGGACCCCCTGGAGCAATGTCAGTGCCGCCCCCTATGCTCCCTTTCGGGACTGTGCTCACCTCTGTCTTAGCACTTGGTGTTGTTGACGTTGATATGTCTTTACCTGTCTGCAGGGCTGCTATTTACTGATGTCCAGCTGTGCACTGGACAAGGGCTCCACACACAAGGAATGCCATCGCAGTCTACACATACCCTCACTTGCCTGTGAGTGCACAGACCTCCCTGCCATGTGGGTACTGGGACAGCGGCCATGAGTTGGCTCCAACATGAACCCACATGGGCACAGCCAGGCTTGCCCACACTCCCTGGCTCACCCTCATGTGTGCAGCTGTGCCCTGTTCCAGCTGCGCTTCGGGCCGCTCCTGACATCATTTCGCTTGCCTGCCCATTGCTCTCAGGGATGCAGTCTGAGTCTGATCCTGACTCAGCCACCTGCTGGAGGATGGGAGACTGGTGGGCTCTCAGCACGTGCACCTCCGCATGCAGGGGTGGTAGGTGGGCGTGTGTGCCTGCAGCCCCAGGACAGCCGCTGGGGCTCTAGAAAGCTCCCCTAGGCAGAGGCATGACTGATGGGCACTATTGTTCAGGAAACAATTTATAAATTTATTGATTTTTTTTAACTTCAAGAAAAAAGCATGCTTTCTTTCAAAAAAAAAAAGCACCTTTTAAAATTTTTTATTGCTGTACAGTGGAGACTAACACAACATTGTAAAGCGACTATACTCTAATAAAAAATTGTTTTAATAAAATAAAATAAAATTTTTTAGAAATGTATCTTATGCTCTAGCTTGTCTCCCCCTCCCTAATTTGTGAGTTCACTGAGAGTTTGGATTAGGCACTACTTTGTGTCCCCAACCAGTCAGGGGGCACAGAAAGAGGGGAAAAGGAAAATGGGAAAACGGGAGGGAGGGAGAGAGGGAAGAGGGAGAGAGAAATATGTGGATGGATGGATGGATGGGTGGATGGGTGTGTGGGTGGATGGATGGATGGATGGGTGGATGGATGGGTGGGTGGATGGATGGATGGATGGATGGATGGATGGATGGATGGATGGGTGGGTGGATGGGTGGGTGGGTGGATGGATGGGTGATGGGTGGATGGTTGGATGGATGGATGGATGGATGGATGGATGGATGGATGGATGGGTGGATGGAGGGTTGGGTGGATGGGTGGGTGGATGGATGGATGGATGGATGAGTGGATGGATGGGTGGGTGGATGGATGGATGGATGGGTGGGTGGGTGGGTGGATGGTTGAGTGGGTGGGTGGGTGGATGGTTGAGTGGGTGGGTGGGTGGGTGGATGGTTGAGTGGGTGGGTGGGTGGATGGTTGAGTGGGTGGGTGGGTGGATGGATGGATGGATGGATGGATGGATGGATGGATGGATGGATGGATTTCCTATACCCATTAGACACTGAGATTCAGCCTACTCCTCCCTACTCCTTCTGTTTTGACCATTTCTGGCCACCTCACCACTGCCCCCTTTCTCCTGTTTCTCCCACACTTTCTGTGTTATTCCTGAGGCCAACCACATGTTCTAGGCTGAATCACTGCAGGGAACCATGCACTGCCCTTCCACAGATGTGGCCTGAGTCTCTACCCCTTTTCCACCACCCCACCCTGCTGAGGGAGCCCGACGTGGGGCCCAGGCCCCTGGGTGGAGGTCATCCCATGGTGTGTCTGTGCAGCTCTGACCCCAGCACTTATCCCTAGGAAGTAGGTGGGTCTTCCTCTCCCATCTCCCTGAGCAGCAGGACACACCAGGAGGATCTTGCTGTCACCACCTCCCTCCTAGAAGACAGAGCCCCCTCTTGTATTCAGACCAGTCTGTAGATTCAGCTTCTTTTTTCTTTGGGGGGATATGCTTCCCTGACATTCTTAGTGTCCAGTGCTGTTAGGTTCCTTAAGTGGCCTATTCCACAGAACACTGAGCATTTTCAAGGCTCTGGGATGTTGACTCTAAAATGAATCCCCCCATGGGCTTCCCTAATGGGCACCCAATAGGCTGAAGCTGGGGAAGGTGTTTTCTGAGCACCTAATCTGTGCCGGACCTTGTCCTATGCCCCGGGGACAGCAGTGGACAGAGAGATCCCTGTTCTCATGGAATTTCCAGTCCAGACAGAGGGGAGAGACAATAACTGAGTAGATGTTGGCCTGTGCTGCATCACGTGGGATAGATGGCGGTCGGTGCAGGGGGCTTGGAGAGGCTTTTGAGCCCCGGGGTCTCTCTGCAGACATCACTTTAGACTTGAGAGCCGAGTGATGACGAGGAGCCCTGAGTGCAGATAGAGGGGGCAGGTGAGAAGGGAATGGGCTTGGGCAGTGGGGGAACAGAAGGAGGCCAGCGCGCCTGGAGGGCCGTGAGGGAAGAGGAGAAGGGGTAGAGGAGAGCTCCGGAAGGTGGGCAGGCACTTGATCAAATACCTACTCGGACATGTTACTGATACTTACACTAATGACTACCCTGTGTCGAGTGTTTGTTGTGGGCTCAACACTGCATTAAGTCCTTCACCTAAGTTACAGTATTTAATCATCATAACAGCTCCCAAGATGGCGCATATGAACCCATTTACCAGGTACTCCCAAGAATGACATATATTGAGTGTCTATTATGGGCCATGCACTGGGCTGAATGCTTTATGTGCATCATCTCATTGATTCCTTACGACAGCCTTATTTCTCCCATTGCTCAGGTGGGAAAACTGAGACTTGGAGCATTTGAATGACTTGTTCAAGGTCCCACCACCCTGTCAGTTCATGCTGACTACAGGCATATGACCGTCTACACCACGTGGGTTCTCCCCCTGCGTGTCCCTGCCCTCCTGTCTGCTTGCACTTGAGGTCTGCCTTGAGGTCTGTTGGACTTTGGGAAATGAGAGGCATGATTCCCACCGGAGGGATGCGTACTGGGGGTGCGGAAGCATTGGTCCTTCCACCTGAGCTCTTTATGGGGTCCCAGGAAGCCCATATTGTAGGAGGTGCAGTGTCCTCTCCAGCCGGCAGAAGCTTCAGTCCTCCCCCAAAGTGGGCGTGGCTCACACCCCATCTCCAGAGATTCCGTCCAATCTGCTGCCGCCTTTAAAACCTCCGCCACGCTTGAGGAACCTTCGGCCTCTGAAGCAAAGCACCAGAGCTGCTCCATTTTCATTCTTCTCTGTCACAGCCCAGACCAAGCCCAATCGACTTTAAAGCAATTTGCGTCCCAGAACTTTCCCAGTCTCCCCCACAGTGTTCAGGCCCATAGATCATTCGAAATGCTTTTATAACATAAAAATCCGATCCTTTATAGCAGGCAATCAGCAGTCTTAAAATAATTACCCATAACTAAAGAGAAACCAAAGTAAGATCAAATGAAATCTGATTAATGGGTGGTAAAGACCAATGTTCTTTAAATAATTCCTTAAAATAAATTTCAATGAAATAATCTCTCCATGAAGATATTTCTTTAGGGGCTTAAGATAAACAGACTTTTTTTTCCAAAGCACCTCATGACTAAATTACATAGCATTTGGGGGAGGTTCTGGTTATTTTTCCTAGGTAGAAAATTTTCTGTGTGCTTCTATTTTCCCTCAAGGCCATCACAGAAAGAGAATAAAATTTCATTTTCCCCCTGCAATTATGTAGCTGTATTATTTTTGTAATAAGCTTATGAAGAACAAGCTCCCTAAACACAATTCTCCAGTTGAAGTTCACAGGGTTGAAATAGAGAGATATATCTTCCTTGCTTCTTATTGGGCTTTTTTTTTTAAGGTCAATGTTGATGGCAATTCAGAAAACTCAATTTCTTCTCAGATGCCCAGGTTTCTAAGACACACCTGGTAGAAATATAGCCAGGGCCAACCTGGTCCATGAGTGAAATGGAAGGTTGGAAGGACCCAATTCTCACCCAGCCCTGACCCCCACCGACCTCATGGCTTGAGCTCTGAAGTCATGTAACATATGGGTTGGGGACCTTAAAAATGGGGCAAACAAGAAGGGATCTTCTATGTCTTGGCTATTGTAAATAGAGCTGCAATGAACATTGTGGTATATGACTCTTTTTGAATTATGGTTTTCTCAGGGTATATGCCCAGTAGTGGGATTGCTGGGTCGTATGGTAGTTCTATTTTTAGTTTTTTAAGGAACCTCCATACTGTTCTCCATAGTGGCTGTATCAATTTACATTCCCACCAACAGTGCAAGAGGGTTCCCTTTTCTCCACACCCTCTCCAGCATTTATTGTTTCTAGATTTTTTGATGATGGCCATTCTGACCAGTGTGAGATGATATCTCATTGTAGTTTTGATTTGCATTTCTCTAATGATTAACGATGTTGAGCATTCTTTCATGTGTTTGTTGGCAATCTGTATATCTTCTTTGGAGAGATGTCTATTTAGGTCTTCCGCCCATTTTTGGATTGGGTTGTTTGTTTTTCTGTTATTCCATCGACAGATGAATGGATAAAGAAGATGTGGCATATATATACAATGGAATATTACTCAGCCATGAAAAGAAACAAAATGGAGTTATTTGTAGTGAGGTGGATGGAGTTAGAGTCTGTCATACAGAGTGAAGTAAGTCAGAAAGAGAAAAACAAATACAGTATGCTAACACATATATATGGAATCTAAGGGGGAAAAAAAAAGGTCATGAAGAACCTAGTGGCAAGATGGGAATAAAGACACAGACCTACTAGAGAATGGACTTGAGGATATGGAGAGGGGGAGGGGTGAGATGTGACAGGGTGAGAGAGTGTCATGGACATATATACACTACCAAACGTAAAATAGATAGCTAGTGGGAAGCAGCCACATAGCACAGGGAGATCAGCTCGGTGCTTTGTGACCACCTAGAGGGGTGGGATAGGGAGGGTGGGAGGGAGGGAGATGCAAGAGGGAAGAGATATGGGAACATATGTATATGTATAACTGATTCACTTTGTTATAAAGCAGAAACTAACACACCATTGTAAAGCAATTATGCTCCAATAAAGATGTTAAAAAAAAAAAAAAGAAGGGATCTTGTCCAGCTAATGAGGAGAGCAGGGGGCCGAGGGTGATCAAAGAACCCTTCCAAGATGAGAAGAATGTGATGGTCAGAGTTTGAACAGAAGGTACAAAGAGAAGGAGAGGAAAATTGGGACCCAGCTGGAGCAAGTGGCCCTACCCCAGAGAAGAGAGCTTTCTCCTGTGAGACCAGAAGGAAGGAGACAAAGTGGGTGGAGGTGGAGGTAGTTTGAGGAAGTAGAGCAAGTTTTGGGAGGGTGCCCTTCTGAGCATCTACTTTCTCAGTTCAGTGGAGGCCAAGTCAATCCCCAATGGTGAAGAGAAACATATTTGCATATAGGGTTTGAAGAGACAGAAGAAAGTGTGAATGAGCTTCTAAGAGGAACAGAGGGGAGCACTGTGAGGGAAACACGATCTTTCCATGCAGAGCTAAGCACCTAACTCAGGTCAAGAACCATGAGTTTCTTGTGGCCCGACCAGCAAAGTTCTGTAATTGTGCCCAACAGCATTTGGAGAAGGTAGACAACCAGACTGATCTGTCTGGTGTAGAGGGTGTTCGCTTGTGTGGGTGGTAGTGAAGGACAAGTATAAAGGGGAGGGAAGATCTTGGCAAGAGAAAGATTGAAGTGATGAGCCCAAGGTAGATTGGGAAGGAAGTGACTAAATGAAGGGTGAAAATAGAAAGAAATTAGAATGATCAAGGGGGTAGAAATCTCAATGTGAACACAGAGAAGATGCTGTGGGAGGAACGCAGTGAGAGCGATAGAAAGATTGGGAGGGATGGTCAGAGTAAAACCACAGTTTGGGATGTCAGAGTGGAGGAGATCAAAGTGATAAGGATGGTATGGGCTGTGGGATGGCCATTGGAATAGATGGCTAAAGTGGAGAGGAGATGAAGGCTTCTTGAGGTCTGGAGAGCAAGACTTGGAGGGGCAGAGCATGGAATGGACCATCCATGAGGATTTCAATGTCCCCAAGAATGACAGCAGGACTTCCCATTGATGTTAATTCCAAAATAGGTCTTAAATCCACCAGCTTCTCTCATTCTGCATGTCCCCTGGTCTCTACTCCAAGCTACCACCATCTCCTGCTCTTCCAATGGCCTCTTACTGATCCCTCCACTCCCAACACCCCCACCCCCCAAAAATCCATTTCTGCACTTCAGTCTGCTTGATCTTAAAATGCAAATCTAGTTATCTCCTACCACGTTGGTGGTTCCCAAACTGTCCCCACCCCAGTGGTATCCTATGGAGAACTTACATACCTCACATATAAATATGGAATTTCTTGGTTGAAAAGGAATGGGGACTTCAGAGATCTCTGCCCATTTAGCTTCCCCTGCACTTGGCCATCTGCATCCCCGTGAGCTTTTATGCTTATTTTTATATTCACTTACATAAAAATAAGAATGATGGCAAATACATTTGACACAAAATAGTAGAGCAGGTACCATCCTATTAAGGGTACCATATGGTGTGGTAGTTACAAATGGAGGTTCCAGATATAGGTGCTGGGTTTGAAATCTGGCTCCTTCACTTACTGTGTGATCCTCCCAAGTTACTTTGTCTCTTAGTTCCCCCTTTTTCACTATAGTTTTAGATGAGAATAATACCAGTCTTTAATTGTTCATAAGTTACCCAACCTTGCTAGAAAATTCTCAGGCCTTCCTTCCCAGCAATATCAAGAAGATATTGGTAACTTTGCTAACTCTGCAGAATGGAATATGCCTGGAAGAGGGACCTGGTTTGGTGGTCCTCCTTCCAGTGTCCAATGGTGGCTCGGGGGTTAACCCGACCCCTCTGGATTCTTCAGAATTCCCAGGCACCCAGAACCACCATGAATGCATAAGATGGAGGAAGCCTTGGAGAAACCTTTCCTTGACCCTTTCGAGCAGTTTTCCTGTGACCCTCTTCTCCAAAGCCCAGGGTTGTCAAACTGTGACCACCTCACCCCATGACCCATCCTGGTAGCTAAGAGACCCACTACCATTCAAGGGCCGGAATTTACTCCCTCTCAGCATCCTTAACCTTTCTTATAGTCTCATGGCTGGCTCTTTCCTTCTGTCTTCATCCAGGCCGCTCTAACAAAATACCATGCATTGGGTGGCTTAAACAATAGATATTTATTTCTCACAGTTCTGGAGGCTGGCAAGTCCAAGATCAAGATGCCGGCAGATTTGGTTCTTCATGAGAGTCCTCTTCCTACCACCTTCTTGCTGTGTCTTCACATGGTGGAGAGAGAAGAGAGCTCTGGTTTCTCTTCCTCTTCTTATAAGGACACTAATCCCATCATTGGGGCCCCACCCTCATGATTTCATCTAAACACAGTTATCTCTCAAAGGCCTCACCTCCAATTACCTCCAACTGAGGGTTAGGGCTTCAACATATGAGTTCGGGGAATTACAAAACACTCAGTCTTAATACCTTTCTTTTATCTTTTTTCCCCCAATCCCTCCATGGAGGGCTAATAACCTCCACAAAAGGACTCAGTTACTATACCCCAGATTCTCATGAAAGCTAACAAAAATACACAGAAATAAAAAGTGCATTTCATAGAGTGTAAATGTACAGTGGGAAAAGCATGATCTAAAGTCACAAGACTGGCTTGAAGCCCTACTAGCCTGCCCTGTGTTTTGGGTAAGTCTCCTCATTTGAGCCTACTGTCTCACCTGTGATATGAGAATAATACTACTTAGTCCGTAGGGTTTCTATGAGGATTTAATGAGTTAGTTCATGCAAAGTGCTTAGAACAGTGCCTGGCATGTGACAAGTTCTAGTTACATTTTTCCATTATGTTGAGGTTGTGAGTGAGCTATGCAGCTCTTGGTGATGAATCAACACAAAAAGCAAGAAGCCAGTGGCCAAGGCTAGTCCAATTCCTGACTCCTAGAAGGGGCAATATCTGGAGACCATGGGCTCAGCAGGCCAAGCTTGCCACCTGTCTTAGTTTGGGTTGCCCCAGAAGCAGACCCTGCACCAAGCATTGGAGGGCAAACCATCTATAGGAAGTACAGGAACAGTGGTAGCAGAGGGGGCTGGTAGTCATGGGAGGTGAAGGCAATGAGTAAAAGCATGTTATTAAGCCAACTACCACAATGGAAGACTGAAATTTAATCTCATGGAAGAACTCTGAAAAGTGACACAAAAATATGGCTCAGAATTATCCTGGCTCCAGGGAGCCAGGAGACTCTTGCCTGGACATCCATCAGCCAGTGGTTAAGGACGGACCCCAGGGGGACATTAGCTCATAGGCACTTCCAGCCAGCAGTGCACAGGGACAAAGGGGGTTCCAGTAGCCCAAGGGCAACCCTAACAAAGATGCAGGTACTGGCTCCTGGATGTCGGGCTGGCACAGGTGGAAATGGTGAAAACTTCTGAGGAGATATGAGCAGAGCACCCACTGCAGCTACCCTCATCCAACTTTTACGGGATCCCTCGATGGGATTACAATTCTGATGCCATTGTCATAAGGTGCAAGTGTTGTTCTTCACTCTCAGCCCCCACCCTGCCCTTCCACTTCCCTTGAGACCCATGTGATTGAATTCAGTCACTTTTCTCACGAGAGCACTTGCTCTGCCCCAGGAGAGCGCTCAGTGTGAAAGCAGCAGGGGTTTCCATCAGTACAGGTGGACTCTGTGTAGCACTGATACACTGATGCTGTGCCTTGCGCGTTCAATGTCATGTTCTTTACAGTGCCGGTTAGGGGAGGTGAGGAAAGGGGCTGAGCAGGAAGAGAGAGGAAGTCATATTTGCTGAGCACCTAATATGTGCCAGCGCTGTGCTGGGTCTCTACACCTGGCGCCATCCACAGCCAGCCCTGCAAGGAGAAGTAGCCAGCCCTGGGAGCCAGCCAACCCAGAGGGTGACAACTGATTCATCTCCATGCAGTTTTGACTTGACTTTGCCTGCTTACAAATGAGTTTGCACAGCCTTTCACGTTTATGGCTCCCCAGCCTTTTAGCCTGTACATCACTGCCTTTCTCAGCACGGAAATACCATTCCTTGCCTGGTTATAACGTCGTTCTCCTGGGAAAGCCGACTTCCGATCCAAGATGCAGTTTTGAGGAGCCAGCTGTGTTCCAAGCCCCTGGTGCTCACGAAAGAACCAGATTCAAAGGGCAGAAAAGAGGGGTCGAGGCAGCAGTTTCTCCAGTGCCCTTCGGATGGATCCCCTGCCACCGCTGGCTCTGACATTGAAGAAGACAGAAGCTGGAGGCAGGGCTGGCTGGGCTTATTCTCCACCTACAACCACCCTCCCTCCACCCTCCGCCCCGCCCTGTGCCCAGAGGCTGACCTCTAGAGACTGCGCAGCTGCTCCTTTGCTTTCTGGCTTCCAGAGAGTGGGGGTCTGTCCAGTGAGAGGCACCACCATGAGAGAAGAAGGCAGGAGAACAGAGCTGAAGGAATTTTTCCACCCCACCCTGTGTTGATTCCCTAGAGCTGCCACAACAAATTACCAGAGACTTGGATGGCTTAAAACAATGAAATGTATCTGTCACAGTTCTGGAGAATGGAAGTCTAAAATCTAGATGTCGGCAGGGTTGGCTCCCACTGGAGGCTCAAGGGAGAACGTGTTCCCTGTTTCCCTCCTAGATTCTGGTGGTTGTCAGCAATCCTTGGTGTCCCTTGGTTTGTAGACGCATCACTCCAATCTCTTCCTCCATCCTCACCTGGCATTATCTTCTCTTGGTCTGTGTCTCTGTCTCTGTCTTCTCTTCTTATAAGGACACCAGTCATATTGGATTAGGGCCCACCCTAATGACCTCATCTTAACTTGATTCCATCCGTAAAGACTCTATTTCCAATTAGGGTCACATTCATAGAATACTGGGGGTTAGTACCTCAACATATGTTTTTGAGGGGACACAATTCAACCCATAACACACCCCTACCTGGCTATGGTTGGTTCCTTGTAGCCACTGCATCTGTCCGGCAGCTTATCTTCCCCAAGTGCACCATTCACTCCCCTACCCTCTTCAGGGCACAATGCTGGTATCTGGGAGCCTCACCTTCTTTTGTTGTTACTTTGCCACACCCCTGTCCATAGTCCCTTCACTAAACCCTCCTAGGTTGCTCTCTGAGAGCCCACAGCCAAACTGTGAAGTCAAGAAGATCCAGAAAGAGCATCTCAAGAACTATCTGGGGAGTTTGCCCTGTGCTTTTAGAGTGTAACAGGTACAGAGACAAATGCAACACCTTGGTCTAGAGAAGTGTATGAGATTTGGCTTGAGGTGTCCCAGGAGCAAATTGCCTTCCACCGACAGCAGGGCAGAGACATGTGTTATATTTTAGCCCCCAGGCTTCATTATGGAAGCTGAGTGGGTCATATTGCAAAGACCAAGACTGTTCCTACCTTAGGACAAGGCAACCTCAGCCAGGTAAGAGCTTTCTTACCCCTTATCTTCCATCTAACTCAGGAGGAGCAACAGGCAATCGGGGGAAGAGGGTGCAGGTGGTTAGAACAGAAATTTGGGGCAAAAGAGATGCTGACTGCACCCCCCGAGTCCACAACTCCCCAACGAGGTTCCCATCCAGAAGTGAGCTCAAAGCTGGAGAAGTTTAACCTGGAAGAAAGTTCTGAATTTTGGTTACCGCTCTGGAGTGAACATTGTAACTAGTAAGATGAGACTTCTGGTGCTTGAAAGTGAACAAAAGACGTTTTTCCCTAAGAGTGTCAAGAAAAGTTATGGAACTTCACAGGGATTTTATCCAAGGTGCAAGAAAGCATGAGCCACAGAGCAGGTCTGATGGGACTGTAGTGGAAAAAATAAATACATATAAATATTTATCTTCTGCTAGCACCCTGTTGGGCTCTACTCATTCTGTGTGTTTGATAGAAGGGGTTAGAGCTGGAGATATGAATATAAATATACATCAAATAAAATCAGAAAAGAAGTGTAAATAAAATAGAAAGGTGACTCAAGGGACAGCATACATAAATATAGGTTCACAGGGTCATACACTGGTAAAAATTGGACTGCAAATATGGCTCTGAGTCTCCTGGCAGCCACAGCAAGACAATCAATTACGAAATTGAATCCATCCACGAAAAATAAAGCATCGTAGTTTTGCAGATGAAACAATGCCTTTCTTAGACTCAAGCTTTAAATTTTTCAGATGGCTCTTCAAACAAGGTCCACTGATTTAGTAGACAATATCCTCACCAACCAGCTACAATAAATACCATAGAGGGCTTCACCCATCAGTTTCTTACAACATCCATCAAAGGAAGTTAAGGGCAGGGCAGAGAAAAGCATGTTAGTGGGAAGTTAACACAATTGGATACAAATAGGTAGCTCCCCTGATTGGTTTTTACTGTTTTGGTTGGAGCAGCCATTAGAACAGTGCTCACCTGATGAATTTCACAAAGCAGGAGACGGGAGCAACAGGGCAGATGGAAGGGTCTGTGCAAGCGGCAGGGTCACCATTTTTCATCATCCACCTTCCTCGGTGCCCAGGAAGGAAAATCCATCCATCACTCGTAGCCAATACAGGCACAAATAGCCTAACCTGTTCAGCTGGTTGAAACAATCTCAGGCTTTCCAGAGTACCCAGAAGACTTCGTATATAAGAAGTCTGTTTTCTTTTTTGAGACAAATTTTTACGTTTTTTTCTGGGCTTTGATTCACAGAACACAATTAGGAGCTCCTTCATGTTAATTCCGGCTGCAAATGGACACTGAGGCTGAATGGTGTCAACAAACGGAATGATATTCCACCAAGATTAAATACGTGTGTCCTCAAAGACGATGTTTCAAAAGCATAGAGTCATTCTAACAAGGAATTGATTTGGATATACGAGTATACTATTATTCAAATAACTTTCAAACATAACAGAGCTTAAAGAAAAATGCCATTTTCTGCCTCAGCAGAGCATGTAATGGTTTGCCGTTGCAAGTAAAGTTTAATTTGGACAAAGGCTCAGTGTCTCTTCCAGCAGGCCTCCCTCTCTGAGACCCACACTGGGTTATCTGGACCTCCTTTCGCCCTCTGTCTGCCGTGAAGTTTTAGGAATGAATGACAGAATGGGAGAAAGTATATCACCAGCTAGGCTGCTCCCAACTCCACTTAGACTAAAAGAAAGATCAGAAGTGGTTTCTAGGAGGAAATTCCCAAACCCCACGGGCATTGCCATGGTTAGGAACCAAGGGGGAGTTAGCCAGACAGAGGGAGGGGCAGCGGGGGGCACATAAGGTCATCCAGACTGAGAGCAGCATGTGCCGAGGCCGAGAAACTGCAGAGCCCTGAGGGCAGGGTGCTTTGGGGACTCCGAGAGTCTCCATGGGAGTGGAGGGTCCCGGAACACCCAAGGGCCAGGAAACGAAGCTGGAGTGGTGGGGACCACTCAGATCTCAGAGGGCCCTCCTTATGTGCCCTGCAAAGAAGTTTGGGTTTTCTTTCTCCTGAAGGTGACAGGAGACAGACCAGTGAAGGGTTTTGAGCAGAGGAGTTACACTGACCATCAGAAAGCCTGGCCGGCATGTCCCCACACGGAAGCCAGATGTCTAGAATACCATCTGTATCTCACACTTCAGCACATCACCACGGTCCATTTGGTCAATTTGTTGACATTTATCTCAGGTGTGTGAGTTTCACCCCAGGTAAACTGTCAGATCCCAGAGGCAGAAGCCCGGTGTTCTTCTGAGTCCCCAGAGGTCCCCGGCCTCACGGCTCATGCTTCCTCGGTGTGGAGATCTCCTATCTCCTTGCGCAGAAGGCCTAGGGTCACCCTCGAGCCTTGTTGCAGCATTAGAATGGTCTGTTCCCTTCTCTGGCTCCACCAGTAAGCTGGACCTTTCTCAGGGAGCCAATGCCTTTGTTGTAATTATGAAAAGGCATCCCTCCCTCCAGGGCACCTTCCCGGGATGCACACAGCCAGGGCATGTGCTTGGGCGACAGGACCCAGGCACAGCCACATCCAGCAGCCTTGTTCCTCCAAGCCTGGCCAGCGTGCCTTGTCTGCCTGCCCTCAGTAACTAGCACGGTGTCATCCCAAGCCACAGCCACACACAAATATTTGGTGAAAGACTGTTCAAAATCCTTCAAGCCGGTACACATGGTCTTAAAAAAAAAAAAAAATCTTGTGCTTTATTTGTGGTTCGGATGTGTGTGTTTACGTATACTTTTTTAAAAATATTTTATTTCTTTTTTCTTTTTTAAGTTAACCATTTTATTTATTTATTTTTGCTGTGTTGGGTCTTCGTTGCTGCACGTGGGCTTTCTCTAGTTGCAGCGAGTGGGGGCTACTCTTCATTGCAGTGCGCAGGCTTCTCACTGCAGTGGCTTCTCTTGTTGCAGAGCACGGGCTCTAGGTGTGCGGGCTTCAGTAGTTGTGGCACGTGGGCTCAGTAGTTGTGGCTCACGGGCTCTAGAGCGCAGGCTCAGTAGTTGTGGCGCACGGGCTTAGTTGCTCTGCAGCATGTGGGATCTTCCCGGGCCAGGGACAGAACCCGTGTCCCCTGCATTGGCAGGTGGATTCTTAACCACTGCGCCACCAGGGAAGTTCCTATGTATACATTTTAAAAGGTCTAGGGCAATACAGAGCTACTATGAGAGGTTATCCTGGGAAAGTGAGACCGGAAGGAAGGGAGTTTTATTTTATCTTGTGGTTGTTTTTTAGAAGAAACCTATATAACCTTTATAATGCAATTTTTTAAATAAAAAAAAATCTTTCAAGGCTCAGATCAGGCCCCAACTCCCACTGGAAACCTCCCCGGACTCTCAGATCTGTGGTCTTGTCCTATTCCAAACATGCCTTGAGCACTGCAAAGACCTCCAGCCAAGTCCATTGTCATGTGTGGTCTGATGCTGCCCATTCACCTGCGCAAGAACAGAAGGATGAAAGATTTTCCTGCTTAGCTCAGACTCACAGCCCCACAGCTGAGGGTCTTTAGTGTTAAGTGCCCCTAATTATGGAGAAAGCCCCAAGGTGCTTACTAAGAAACAAGCTAGAGGTCCTGTAAGCCTGACCCCACCACTGCACCCTCCTGTATACGCAGCCTGGAAAGTCAGAGGAGGTCATTGATGGGGGAGGGAGTCCTTGGAGGCAATGGCCTTGAAGAGGGATGGGAGTGCTCCCGGCCAGCCGAGCCAGGTGAAGAGGGCTCTTGGGGCACCACTCGGAAAGGTGGAGGGTGCTTTTGAACGGGAGGCTGGCTGCCCTTCTCCAGCCAGATGCCGGCCCCAGGGCTGCCCCGGCGCAGACTGTGGGGAGCCTGCTCTCGGGAGGCTTGGCTGTGCGTTGCCTGGACTTTGGGAGGGAGGGGCCGCAGTCTCCTGAGAGCCACCTGGAGAACTCTGAAGGTGGGAGGCTGGAGAGCAGCCCATGACAGCCCCGTGAGGTGACAGAGCCACAGAGCTCGGAGGGACAAGGGTGCCCTTCCCATGGTCCTAGCCAGTGCCATGGGAGGAAGTGGGCTGGCACCACCCCGGGGATGGGCTGCCAGGGCAAGGGGCTCCCCCAGGAAGAGCCTGGGTTGGGGGGCAGACAGGAGTGTCCCAAGAGGTCAGGGACCTGGACAGTGAGGAGCCCCCTCCTGAGGGGCTGCAGAAAAGTCCACATATTTACCTGCAAGACAGCCAGCATGACCCGGAGACCATCCACGGCCAGCGCCCCGCGCGTGGAGAGGGGACCACAACTGCAGGGCCCGTTAAGCACAAAGGCTTTGCCCCTTGTCTTTAAGTCCCCCTCCTCCTGCCCACCCCAGAAGAGCTGAAGATGAAGAGAGACTAAAAGAAGACCTCAGTCACAGGCCACAGCTGAGCTGGGGGAGGAGAGGCTTTGGATGGGAGAGAAGCTGAAGTGGGGATTTAACCAGAAGGACTTGCTGCTATGTGAATGTGAGTCTTGATTTTCAGAATATTTCTATAGTTAAAGGAACCATAAAATCGCGGGGTCTGCAGGAACTCTTGTCAAGAGGTGGGGAAGGGAAATATAACAGAGCAGGTTTAAAGGCTGTGGTTAGAAAAAAATAAATTTTTGTTTCGTACCCCAGAGAGTTTGGCTGAGATTTCAGTTACAGGTACGTATGTGTATCCCCAACAAGACACGATCTCTTGGTAGGAAAGGATTTGTAGCCTGTGTCTCTGGCATCCCCTTGTCCAGGATGGGGAGACCATGAAACGCCTAAGAAAACTGTGTTCATCAGGGGCTGGTGATTGGATCCGGCAAAACTCACAGCCCAGATAACCTCCCCCTGTTTGGATACCCTGACCTCAGTGAAACAATATTTAACATTTTTAACTAGAAGAGCCTTTCCTATGGTGATGTGCATCCCAACTCTCCCAGTGGGGAATGAAATATGCAACTTTTTCAAACTTATCGACCCACAACATGACTTTAATAAGTTCTCATAAAACAGCTGAGGAAGTTTAGAATAAATACTACGCATCACTGACCCAGCATCTGCCAGAGATGGCATCTCCAAGCCCCCAGCCCCTACCTATGGGACCCTCCTTTCTCCTGTCATTCATTTATTCCAGAAACACTAGCGTGTGTAGTCTGTGGCAATGTACTAGGTACTGGATATATAGCAGAGGATAAGGCAGACGCTACTATTTTCCTTCTGGAGCTTATGCTCTCATGCGGGAGAGCGATCATGGGCATGAACAATGGGTGGGAATGGATACATAAGCAATGAGGAAGCGGGAAGCTATAGGAGCCCTTGACAGGATGACCTGATCCAGTCAGGGGTGTGGGGGAAGGTATCCCTGAAGAAAGGACATTCAAACTGAGAACCGGAGGATGAATATAAGTGAAGAAGAGAGAACTGGAGGGAATTCCAGGCTGGAGCAGCAGCGTGCACAGAAGCAAGAAAAAGCTTGGCTACTTTCTAAACCATCCTTAAATCCAGTGGAACCAGACACTCTGGACGAAAAAAAATACAAAAAAGGAAAACTGCACTTTAGATGTTTCTTGAAAGTTAAAATATACATCAGCAATCTATTTTGCAGGAATCACTAAGAGTTTTCCATATTCCCCTTCCATGCAGAGTCTATTGACTTTACTTCCCAGCTCCTTTGCTGCCAGTCCGGGCGTCTAATATCTCCTTGGGTGAGAAGGCACTGATGGATGTGCCACAGTTTTCCTTTATTGCGTGGTTCAATTTATCATAATGCATTTTATAAATTAGTATTCTTAAATTCCCATCATACATCTGTATCTTTTGATTTATATAATACAGATTTGATTTATGGATCACTGCAGTAATTTATAGCTCGGATAACTAATTTGTTGACCCAGCACCAAAATGTATAAGTCACCTAGCACTTTTCTCCATGACACAGATGGGTCCTAGATGATTTGTGTGATTTATATTGGCAGGGGACTAATTCAGGGCATGGAAAGCCCCAGCTTTCGATCACTCTGAGGATCACTCTTTTCCTCAAAGTCCTCAAAAGAGGATGGTCAAATGCCCTTGAACCCACATACCCCATACCCAGGAATTTACTCTAAGGAAAATAAGTAGCCTAGAAGAAAGGAATGGCTATGAGCCTGCCTCTTATAGTGAAATTTAAAATGGAAATTGTTGGAAATAATATGTCCAGTAATAGGAATTATTTTGGCAAAGTATGAGTCTTCAACTAAATGTATATAATGTTAGGCTGTGAACAAAAATGATTCCCAGATTCAGTGGTCCTCAACGATGGGTGATTTTACCTCCCAGAGAACTTTTGGCAAAGTCAGGAGACATTTTTGATTTTCACAACTAGGGGGTTGGGGTCTACTGGAATCTAGTAATTGTGGAGTTCAGGGGTGCTGCTAAGCCACCCACAATGCACAGGACAGCTCCCCACAAACAAATCTGGTGCAAAATTTCAATAGTGCCAAGGCTGAGAAAACTTGCCATGATACATGCAACATAAACAGGGTGTTTTACTGATATAAGAGAATGACCAGAACACAAAATTGTACCCATGTTATAATTTCAGCTATAAAAACTGTAAATGCATATGCACCAGGACCACAGAGGGACAAGATAAAAGGAAGGCAGATGTATTGGTACAACTATGGGCAATTATTTAAATTTTATTTTTGCTAATTAGCTTTTAAAGAAATAAAAATGGGAAAAGCACTTTATTAGAAATTAATAATATTAGAGAGGAAGGAGTTAGATAAGACGTGAGAGGAAGAGAAATAAAAAATGCAGAACTCAAACACAAAACAGCTGTTTTGGCAAATATTCTGATTGAAATTCAGAATCCTTATTAGAGATGTTTAAACCAAAACGCAGCCCCTCACTATGAAATGACCCACTTTATTTCTGGTAATGCTCCTTCTGGGATAGTAATATAGCCACACCAGCTTTCTTGTGCTTAGTATTTCCACGGCATATATTTTCCTTCCTTTTACTTTAACCTCCTTGTGTCTTTGTATTTCAAGTGTATATCTTTTATTTATTTTTTTTTTTTTTTTAAATAAATTTTATAGCTACTTTATTTATTTATTTATTTATTTTTGGCTGTGCTGGGTCTTCGGTTCGTGCAAGGGCTTTCTCTAGTTGCGGCAAGTGGGGACCACTGTTCATCGCGGTGCGGGGACCGCTCTTCATCGCGGTGCGCGGGCCTTTCACTATCGCGGCCCCTCCCGTTGCGGGGCACAGGCTCCAGATGCGCATGCTCAGTAGTTGTGGCTCACGGGCCCAGCTGCTCCGCGGCATGTGGGATCCTCCCAGACCAGGGCTCGAACCCGTGTCCCCTGCATTAGCAGGCAGACTCTCAACCACTGCGCCACCAGGGAAGCCCTCAAGTGTATATCTTTTAAACAGCATAGATTTAGGTCTTGCTTTCTTATCTGGTCTGAGAATCTCTTGCCTTTTAAGCAGCATGTTTAGTCCATTTACATTTAATGTAATTCTTATTTTTTTACTTATCTACTCTGTTCTCTCTTCCTCTTTTCCTTCTTTCATTTGGGGTTAATCAAGCATTTTTCAGTTCTACATTCCATTCATTGGCTATTTAGTTATAACTCTTTTTGTTTATGTTTTGTGGTTTCTCTCATAATTAAAAGATATATCCTTATCACATTCTGTCTGAAATTAATATTACTTCCTTTACAATGAATAAACTTACAATGCATAATTCTCTTTACACCCCCTCCTGCCTTTGTACTCTTGTTGTTGTATATTTCACTTCTACATATATTTTAAATGCCACAATACATTTGTCATCATTTGTGCTTTAAACAGTCAGTTGGCTTTAAGTAACATAGAAAATAGAGGAAAAACAATATGTGCTATTTCTGATTTCCAGGGTTCTTCTTTCCTCCTTACAGATTCACATTTTCACCTGGTATCATTTCCCTTCCACATGAAACTTTCTTAGCATTTATTGTAGTTCAGGTTTGCTGGCAACAAATTTCCTCAGGTTTTATCTGAAAATGGTTTGTTTCACCTTTTTTTTTTTTTTTTTACCAGTTTTTCATTATAAAAGCTTTCAAACATACAGGAAAGTTGAAAAAATGTATACCATGTATTCACTAACTAGATTCTACAATTGACATTTGATTATAATTGTTTTATTATATATCTACCATCTATCCATCTCTCTATCCATCATTTACCTTATTTTTTGTTTGTTTGTTTTTTTTGTTTTGTTTTGTTTTTTTCATTTACCTTATTTTTTATGCAAGTAAGTTGCAGAAATCAGTAAACTTCACCCTAAATATTTTAGCATGTGTACCATAATTAAAGTGAATATTAATTTACTTTTTCCTTTTTAGGTAAACTTACATACAATGAAACTCACAAATCTTAAGTGTACCATTTGATGAATCTGACATGCATACACACATTCAACCCAAATCTCTTTGAAGATACATAATATAACTATCACCCAAGAAAATCCCCTCATGCCCCTTCCAGTTAAATCCCTGCCCCCTTCCTACTAAGGCAATGGTTGCTGATTTTTTCCACCATAGATTCAGTTCAGTACTTTAGTACTTCATACAAGTGAATTTGATAGCTAGTTAGCTAGCTAGATGGATAAATAGATATAGATATAGAAAATAAAGATTCACAGTATGCATTCTTTTTTGATGCTTATTCTGGATGAATTTAAGGATTCATCCATATTGTTCCATGTATCAATGATATATTTATTTTATTTTTGAATAGTGATTAAGCATTTTTATGTGATTTCTATTTGTGTTCTCTGATTTTGTTCCTCTCCTCCTCCTTTCCTGCTTTCTTTTGGATTAATTTAATAATTTTTAGAATGCTTCTTTGGCTTTTCAACTATGTCTCTTTCAATTATATTTTTTAGGGGTTGTTGTAGGGATTATGATATACATCCTTAATTTTTCAATCTACTTAAAGTTAGAATTGTACTATTTCATGTAAAAATGTAGAAACCTTGCAACAATACAGGGTAGGCCCTGCCTCTCATTCCCTTTCCTATCTGATAAAACCACTGATACAGGAAACCCACAGTCAAATCTTGCCCTGAGCTATCATCATGACATGATTTTTCCTTCTAACTTGGAAATTGATGGAATTAATAAGCTGGCTACTTTTTATTACTCTTAAGCAAAACTCATCAAAGATCTGTGTGCTCATTCCCAGGAGACTAACAAGGCAAATGCAACACAAGAAAGGAGCATGTAATGTTAGTGAAGTTCATGCAAGCCATCCTGCTTTGACTGGTGTCAAAGGAAGTGACCCAGGAAAGCAGTAAGGAGAGTGCCAACCCCTCCCAGCTTTGAGAGGTTGCCCAGGAGTGCTGGCAGAGACTCAGAGTGGATAGCAGGCACCCACTCCCCTCCCCACCCTGAGGGCCAATTACAATGATAGCAAACCCTTACCAGCACTTACTGCATGCCAGGCACTGTCATAAATACTTTAGCTCATTGATCCCATCCACAACCCTATGAGGTTGGTATAAATGTAAGTATCTCTATTTTACAGATTTTAAAAATGTTTGTTCTCTACATCTTTGTCTCTATTTCTGCCCTGCAAACCGGTTCATCTGTACCATTTTTCTAGGTTCCACATATATGCGTTAATATACGATATTTGGGAGATTGGGATTGACATATATACACTAATATGTATAAAATGGATAACTAATAAGAACCTGCTATATAAAAAAATAAATAAAATAAAATTCAAAAAAAAAATGGAGACACAGAGATTAAGCGACTTGCCTAATGCCACCCACTAGGAAGTGGCAGAGCTGAGATTTGAGCCCAGAGTCTCTGTTCTGAGGCCCTGGACCAACCAAGTAAGTGATCACCTGACAGCATGAATGAGAGCCAGTTATGACTTGACTCACTTGTACGTGTCTGTCCCTCTGCCTCCTAAATGGTCACAATGTGTGATGTGGCCAGGAGAGGGGAGACCTCCTCTGAGAGCATGAAGACCCCCACTGAGAGGTGCATGATTGGCAAACACCAGGGTGGAGATTTTGCTCTTTAACAAGTGAGAGCAGGAAGCTAAAGGGATGAAAGGAATAGAGGGATTCCAGCTATGATCCAGAAGATTTGGAGTTGAGTTGGGGAGGGAAGGAAGGTCTTACCAGGTCTATTGAAATCACCCCAGCGGGCAGGCTGACAGCTGTGTTCACCATGGCTGTCTATATGGATTATTTGGTGTTCTATTTAACTGGATTCCACCACTCACATTTACTGAGCATCCACTATGTATCAGAAACTGTATTATGTGTTATGAATAACGCCTGGGACATAGTCTGTATGGAGCGCAGAACCCAGGGGAAAGCAGACATACAAAACAGTGACACTTGTTTGCAGTAGCAAAATTGGAAATAAACTAAATGTCCATGAATGGGGATTAGTAAGTATGGTACATCCATAGAGTAATACACAGCTGTAGAAAAGGATAAGGATGCTTTCCATGTACTGGTATGGAAAAGGCTCCATGATATATTAAATGAAAAGAACAAGGTATAAAATACAGTATGTTACCTTCTACATAAAAATGGAGGGAAATTAGAGTATATATTAATGTTTGCATATATAAGCACAAAGACACTCTGGAAGGACACCCAGAAATCTAATAACAGCAGTTCCTGTGGTTGAGGTTGGAGGGTCGGGGTGCTGGGCAGGGGCTGAAAGTGGAAAAAGAGAGTTTCACTTGTTTTTATTTCATTTTATTTTATTTTACTTTATTTTACTTTATTTTATTTTATTTTATTTTGAAATTGAATGTTAGAACTGTTGAAAAAATTAAATTAAAAATAGATGTCATTACAGCCCATGAAAACGGTCTTAGCACTCACTGCCTCCCCATATGAAGAACACTTTTTCTTTCTTCCTTTTCCATCAGCCCCAATGCTGGGTCCCTGGAAGATAACCAGTGGTGGGGAGACAAAGTAAATAACAGGGAGCCTGCTCTTCCTCCTGCCGGGAGGGGTCAGAGAACCATCAATCTGACACCCCCTAGTGATTGTCACTCCGAAATGGCATGCCAGCTCTCTCAAAACCACTGCCGCAGCTCTCTTCATTAACCTCCTGCCCCTGTCAACAGCGTAAGGGGATGATTTCAAAGCAAACCCTCAGAGCCTTCCAGGACTCTCAAAGGCAACAGAGGACCCTGAAGGCCATGCTCATCTAAATGTTTTTGCTTCTTGCCTCTTTCCTCTTTAATTACAGCATAATTTGCATTTATATGATTTCATCCAGCCATTTTGTGGGCAGCGTTGATGATGATCAACACTCCATAACTTCCCATCATAGTTGGAGAGTCAGGAGGGTGGCCGCCATCTCCGATAAAATCCTTTCCAATTAAACAGTTCATTGGACATGTCACAGTTTGGGGTTCTCGTTATCATCTGATGTGCACGTCTCATGGATATTTCTTTACACCCATCATCGTAATAAGGTCTTACTACAGAAGATGCTTGGAGAATTATGCTCCCCCACTGAGTGACTGTAATGACACTGACTTGAAAATGGGCCTCCTTAGACTTGCATAAGAAGCAGAACTACTCCCTTAACTGGATCATAATTCTGGGCTTTACTTTCCCAGGTCTTGGGTCCAAATGGGATCAGATGCTCCATGTGATGAAACACATCAATGATATTGACAAAATAATGTCAGACCACTAACAGGGTCCATCTACTCAGGGCAAATGTGTCTGGAGATTTCTCCAATCAACACTCAAGCTGGAGGTCTCTGCTCTGGCTGATGTGGTTCACACCTAGACAGCATGGCTCACCTGGTCAGCTCATCTGGTTGAAAACACAAGCTCAACAAGTTTCTTTTAACATCCAAAATACCAGGAAGGAAATTCACCAACATAACAATAATAGTTATCTCCGGGTGGTCTAATTCCTGGTGCATTTTTATTTTCTTCTTAATTCTCTTTTGTGCTTTCCAAGTTGTGCTTTTTTTAACCATTCAGCACATTTTTTTAATAATAAAATATTTTAAAGCAATACTTATAACTGTAAAATGGGAAAATGTACAAGTTGAAAATGTCATTTATTTACAACTGATTCTATAGCCACAACCATGACAGAGAGAAAGGGAAATAAACACTGAGAGTCCCCTTCAGTATTGTCTGACTGGATCTTACACCTTTAGGGTCACCAAGCCCATCTACACCAGTCCCCCACTCCTCCCAACCAACAAAGGTAAACTTCGCCTGCACCAGTGCCAGCTAGCAACCACTCCAGGACAACCCCACTTTGCTCCAGAACCACTTCCATTCCTTCCATGTCCAGCTTGACTCCTGATTGTCCATTCAGGTCCCCTTTCACGTCCCTCCCCGCCATGCCATGGTCTTGGTGTTGATTTTGGCTTTGACTCACGGTACTGGTCTTTGGTTCTTTCTACCCCAGACTACTACAAGAAGCCCCCTCCCAGTACTGTCCCCCTGGTTGGCACTCTGGCTTTTGTTTGGGGGCCTGGGGGTGGGGGCATTTTAATCTATAGTAAGATTGTGCCAAATGGCTTGAACCATGCTGTCTGGGGACCCTAATTAGTAAGCTTCTTAGTCAGAAAAAAGGCAGCTTTTCTTAACTTCCTCCTTCAAACACTCATTATGGCGCTTCTTTAAACTTGAGCCCTCAGTGAGGATTACCATAAGAAAGTGTTGCCTCAGGAGGGACCCCGGGGAAAGGATGAAAAGTTTGTGAGGCTTAGACATGTCTAATGCTTTAGGGTCCACCAACCCTGGGGCTGCCCCTCTCCCTGGAGTAAATGGCACTTCAATTATTTTTAATTAGGATAAAATTAAAGTTTTCAAATCCCTAGGTGACAGAGACTGGCCAAAGGTCTCACATGCCTTTTAAATCTGTCAAACACAAAATCCAAGAAATATCTTGTCCATCCTGCATTCTACCCAACCATTTCCCCAACTAGCAGAATATCCCCCTTATCTAAAAGTCCTTGACCCCAGCTCTGACACTTCTCCCTCATTGACTGAAGCCAGTTACAAAGGGGTTGCCTGCAGCTTACAGCTGAATCCCCACAGGCCCAAGCAAACTGTTCCAGGAAAAGGCAGACTTGAATGTTATGACCCTTTGTATTAATTTTGCTGGGCAAAAATTGTGGGTTCAAGGCAAACTCCAACTGCAACTTCCTTTTGCTTTATTTGGGAATCAAAGGAACACATTTATCTGTAGTATTTTTATTTACTTCTGCTGAGCAGTAAAAGCTAAATACAAATTCCTTTTGATTAAAACTACATATAGGGCTTCCCTGGTGGCGCAGTGGTTGAGAATCTGCCTGCCAATGCAGGGGACACGGGTTCGAGCCCTGGTCTGGGAGGATCCCGCATGCCGCGGAGCAACTAGGCCCGTGAGCCACAACTGCTGAGCCTGCGCGTCTGGAGCCTGTGCTCCGCAACGGGAGAGGCCGCAATGGTGAGAGGCCCGCGCACCACGATGAAGAGTGGCCCCCGCTTGCCGCAACTGGAGAAAGCCCTCGTACAGAAACGAAGACCCAACACAGACAAAAATTTTTTTAAATTAATTAATTAATTTTTAAAAAATTGGGTAGAGGCTTCTTCCTTCAACTCTACCATGAAAAAAAAAAAATGAAGTTCAATCTGAACCTCACATCTTAAAAAAAAAAAAAAACTACATATATATCAAAAGATTTAATAAATTGTATTGCTAAACAAAGGAGGTTTAAACAGGAGAACGAGAATAATGTTCTCTCTCCCCAGTATGGATATGCAGCAAACCTTCCAAGCTGGGGTGCAAAGGTTTTGGTCTCCCTTACTTAAGGAAAGACTCTAAAATTATTACTGCTATTTGTTCTTATAAGAAGAAAAAAATCAGGACTTCCTAGTGGTCCAGTGGTTAAGACTCCTTGCTCCCAATGCAGGGGGCCCGGGTTTGATCCCTGGTCAGGGAACTAGATCCCACATGCCGAAACTAAGACCAGATGCAGCCAAATCAATAAATCAATAAATATTTTTAAAAAGAAGAAGAAGATGAAAAAAATCATATATGGCCATACCAGGAGTTTCAGGACCCATTCAGGGACTCAGCTAAAGAGCCCGTGTAATACTAATGACATCCTTTGGTTACTGCAGGCACCAATTGCCATTTACACCTCAGCAGACATCATGGTTTAAGCAAAAATCTCATATTTCCAAAGAATCTGGTAGCAAATAACATGCATAGCATGTTCCAAAAACAAATAGAAATCTGCTTACAAATGATCAAGGAAGTCACTTCTATAAAACTATCACTGTTTGCAGATGACATGATACTATATATGGAAAATCCTATTGACTCCCCCCAAAACTGTTAGAACTAATATCAATAAGTGAAATCAGTAAAGTTGCAGGATACAAAATTAATATACAGAAATCTGTAACATTTCTATACACTAATAACAATCTATCAGAATGAGAAATTAAGAAAACAATCCCATTTACAATTTCATCAAAAAGAATAAAATACCTAGGAATAAATTTGACCAAGGAGGTAAAAGACCTGTACTGTGAAAACAATAAGACAATGATAAAAGAAACTGAAAACAACACAAATAAATGAAAAGATATACCGTGTTCATGGATAAGAAGAATTAATATTCCTAAAATATCCTACTACCCAAAGCAATTTACAGATTCAATGTAACCCCTATCAAAATACCAAAGGCATATTTCACAGAAGTAGAACAAATAATCCTAAAATTTGTATGGAACCACAAAAGATCCTGAATAGCCAAAGCAACCTTGAGAAAGAAGAACAAAGCTGGAAGTATCACACTCCCTGATTTCCAACTATACCACAAAGCTCTTGGTACTGGCACAAAAAGAGACACGTAGATCAATGGACTAGAAAGCCCAGAAATAAAACCACGCTTATATGATCAATGAATCTTCAACAAAGGAGGCAAGAATATACAATGGAGAAAAGACAGTCTCCTTAATGAATGGTGTTGGGAAAACTGGACAGCTACATGTGAAAGAATCAAACTGGACCATTTTCTTACACCATATACAAAAATAAACTCAAAATGGATTAAAGACTTAAATGTAAGACTTGAAACCATAAAACTCCTAGAAGAAAACAGAGACAGCACACTCTTTGACATCAGTCTTAGCAATATTTTGGGGTATCTGTCTCCTCAGGTGAGGGCAACAAAAGCAAAAATAAATAAATGGAACTATATCAAACTAAAAAGCCTTTTGCGTAGCAAAGGAAAGCATGAACAAAACAAAAGGCAACCTACTGAATGGGAGAAAATATTTGCAAATGATAAATTTGATAAGGGTTAATATGCAAATTATATAAAGAAATCACACAACTGAATATAAAAAAAATCCAATTAAAAAGTGATCAGGGGGACCTCCCTGGTGGCGCAGTGGTTAAGAATCCACCTGCCAATGCAGGGGACATGGGTTCGAGCCCTGGTCTGGGAAGATCCCACATGCCACGGAGCAACTAAGCCTGTGCATCACAACTACAGAGCCTACACTCTAGAGCCCGTGAGCCACAACTACTGAGCCCACGTGCCACAACTACTGAAGCCCGCGTGCCTAGAGCCCCTGCTCCGCAACAAGAGAAGCCACCACAATGAGAAGCCCACACACCGCAACGAAGACCCAACGCAGCCAAAAATTAATTAATTAATTAATTTTTTTAAAAAAAAGAAGAGGTACAAGCCTCCAGTTATAAAATAAATGTCATGAGGATGTAATATACAGCATAAGGAATATAGTCAATAATACTGTAATAATTTTGCATGGGGACAGATGGTTACTGCACCTGTCATAGTCATCATTTCATAGTATATTTGATTGTCAGATCACTATATTGTGCACCTGAAAGTAACATATATCAACTATACTTCAATAAAAATAAATAAAATAAAATAAAATACCTACCTGAGTAGAAAAAAAAAGGAAAGTCACTTCTAGCCTTTTTGTGGCAATCAGGCCCCTCTGTTTCTCTGTGGCACCCTCTACTCGAGGTCCCAATCACCAGCATGTTCTGTTCACTAGCTCCGAAGCAGGAATAATGCCACTCGACTCTCAGGCAGCATACTCCAATGTCCTAGCAATAGCTCTAAAAACACAGTTGTCTGGAAACTCCAGAGCCAGCCAAAATGAATTAAGTCCACCCCAACCTTCTCTCCCACTGGTTACAACTAAAAATTCAAAGTACAAAAAACAACTACTTGCAGACTCCGAAAAGTTAACAAATTAGGTAGATTAAGGAAGGGAACCAACACGTAAACAGTGATCCATATCAAGGGATGAGTTTCCCAGTTTTTCCCTCTTTTATCTTCTGACTTTGACCAAAGGGTGGTGCCACTGCAGAACTATACAGCAGACAGGGGCTCTAAAACACCAGAGAAAAACAGAGCAGAGGACCTGGAAAAAGGGCTCCGGAGAGCTAAGAGTGTGGAGGAAATCTTAGAGAGAAGAGGGCTGGAGAGGGAGATCCCTTTATTCTGTCACAAGCACCAGGATCACCTCTAAGCTGTACATGCACAGCATCAACCCAAAGCATCATAGCCAAGACTTCGAAATCTGAACTACAATATCATCCACTGCCCATGCCCTAGATAGGGACATGCATGGAATAGACCCAAAGCAGCATAACAAAGTCTTTGAAACCCAGATAAACATTGGAACCACTGCCACAGATGGCAAGAAAGAACTTGCAGTTTGAACCCAATCAGATTGATTGCCTGCTAAAACAATAAAATCAACATTCTGCAGAGAATTTAACAGGACCCAAAGATTCACCACACAGTGTTCCAGAGTACTCAGCACACAAAGAATCAGGGCAATGTTACCAACTCTCAAAAGAAAATACAATCAACAGATGTCAGTTCTCAGATGATCCAGATGTTGGAATCGTCAGACAAATACTTTAAAAGAACTATTATAAACATGTTCCATGAGGTAAAGGTAATACTCTCAAAATGAATGGAAAGGTAGACATTATCAGCAGAAAAATAAAATCTGTTTTTAAAATGAAAACTTGAGAACTAAAAAGGAGACTATGAATCTATGAAATTGAAAAGTCACTGAATGAGCTCAAAAACTGAATGGAGAGGACAGAGGAAAGAGTCAGCAAACTTAAAAACAGATCAGTAGAAATTATTTGATCTAAACAACAAAGAAAATAAAACATTTTAAAAATGAATACAGCATCAAGAACCTATGGGAAAATATCAGAAGGTCTAACATTTGTGACATTGGAGTGCCGGAATTAGAAAGAGATTGGCACAGAAAACAAATATTTAAAGAAATAGTGACCAAAAACTTACTAAATTTTGTGAAAGATATGGGAATGAGTCTTTCTCTATGAATGGGCACAGAATGGAAAGATATTTATGTTCCATGTGAATGCTCACCAAAGGACATCCACTGCAGAGGAGACTCTTCATAACACGGACAAGATGGAATGTTCTGTGGATATCAATCACCCCAATGTTTGCTCTATAGATGATGTATGAAGTGGGCATGTTGGCAGGGATGGCAGCTATACACAAGCTCAACAACATGAACTTCCCCTCACTAAGGCTGACTTAGTTACTGCTGTTACCAAGGGTCTAACTTACCAAAAGAAGAGCCCAGCCCCAAGCGCCTAGTGTGGCACAATTCCCTAAGGGAATTAGACAGCCACCTAGTGGCAAGTTGATTATACTGCACCCATTTCATCGTGGGGTGGGTGGCAACATATTCTCACTAGACTAGGTATATATTTTGGATATGAATTTGTCTTCTCTAACTGTAATGCTTCTGCCAGTTTAGCAGTTTCCTAAAAAATGAAACACACTCTTACCATATGGTTCAGCAATTCCACTCCCTGGTATTTACCCAGAGAAGCTGAAAACTTATGTCCACACAAAAACCTGCACATGGATGTTTATGACAGCTTTATTCATAATTGTCAAAACCTGGAAGCAACCAAGATGTCCTTCAGTTGGTGAATGGATAAATCAACTGTGGTACATAAAGACAATGGAATATTGTCTAAAAGAAATGAGCTATCAAGTCATGAAAAGACATGGAGGAAACTTAAATGCATATTATTAGATGCATATTAAATGCATATTATTAGTGAAGAAAAAAAAAAGCCAATCTGGAAAGGCTACATACTGTATGATTCCAATTACATGACATTCTGGAAAAGGCAAATCTATGGAGACAATAGAAAGATCCATGGTTGCCAAGGGTTGGGGGGGGGGGGGGGGGGTGGGGGGGGAAAGGAGAATAGGCAGAGGACAAAGGGTTTTTAGGAGAGTGACACTGCCCTGTGTGATACGATAATGGTGGACAGATGTCATTATACATTTGCCCAAACCCAGGGAATATACAACACCAAGAGGGAACCCCCTGTAAACTATGGACCTTGGCTGATTATGATGTGTCAACACAAGTTCATCAATTGTAACAAATGTATCACTTTGTGGGGGACGTTGATAATGGGGGGACTATCCTTGTGTGAGGGCAGGGGGCATGTGGGAAATCTCTGACTTTCCACTCGATTTTGCTGTGAACCTAAAACTAAACTCTAAAAAATAAATCCTTTTTTTTTTAAAGCACTCCCAAAAGGTTACATACTGTGATACAAACAATTCCATTAATATAACATTCTGAAAAGGACAATGTTATAGATACGGAGAACAGATTAGTGGTTGCTAGGGGTTAAAATTGGGGGAGGGGGGAGTGAAGAAAGGGGGTGTGGTTAGCAAGGGCAACCTGAGGGATTTCCAACCTGTGACGGACTGGCTATCAATGTCAGTATCCTGTTGGTGATGGTGTACTATATTTTTGCAAGGTGTTACCATTGGAGGAAACTGGGTAAAGGGTACACAGCACCTCTCTGTACTATTTCTTACAACTGCATGTGAATCTACAATTATCCCAAAATTTAAAGTGTAATTTTTTTTAAAAAAGGGAATGGACTGCTAATACACTCAACAACATGAATGAATCTCAAAACATTGTGCTGAGTGAAAGAATCCAAACACAAAAGAACATATACTACATGATTCCATTTTTGTAAAATACAAACTATTCTATAAGTGACAAAAAATAGATCAGTGGTTACATGGAGCCAGGGGCAAAGGGGGATGGAATGCAGGTGATGAAAATGCTTTTTGTCTTAATTGTGATAATGGTTTTATGAATGTAAATAACGGATAAAACTCATTGAATCACACACTTTAAAGATGTGGTTTATCTGAAATAAATTATTTCTCAATAAAGTTGAGAAGAAACAGAAATAAGTTAATGGTCCAGAAACCAAGGTCTACAGGTCATTATAGCTTTGAAAACCTCAGCCTGGCCAGGGAGGACTCACCAAGGTTTAGAGGAAGTCTTAAGAGCTAACCTAGCAATTAATCAACAAACACCTTTTTAGTCTCTTAACATATGAAAAACACACGTGGAGTTCTGCACAGAAAAGAACATAGCACAGTCCTGGAACCCACGGAGATGACCATCTGGCTGGAGAGACATGGCACACATGAGGAATGGAGATGGCCGTGCAGGGTACAACTGTGACCCTAAACAAGTCCAGGAAGAGGGGCAGCAGCCGCAGGGACAGGCCCAGAGAAGATGGGAGAAGTGAGCCAGAGATAGGAAAGGACACAGTAAACATTGCTTCTTTCATTAACCAGTGGCATCACCACATGTGCCCTCACTCGCCTCCACTTGAAGTATCAGTCATGTTTGCCCCCTCCTTCACCCCCTTACCCAGGGGTCCTGGTAGATCATCCATCCTGATGTCTCTGGCATCTCTCTCTTCCTCTCTCTTTTCATTGCCACTTTCCCTGGTCATGACCTTATCAGCTTCTGCCTGAACCACTGCAGAGCGTCCTGCCTCATCTCCCCAGCACTAGGTTTCCACTCTCCTGTGCACAATGACTGCACAGGTCAGGTTTCCCAGAGGCAAAGCCTAAGATGGGGATTCTCGTTCAAGTGACATATTGGGGGCGTGCTCGCAAAGAACGGAGCTGAGCAAAGCAGGATGAGGCAAAGGGAGGAACCAAGCAAGGATGTGCTCTAAGCTTGAGCCCTCAGGTAAGTTCAGAGGCACTAGTTGTACCAGAGCTGGTGCCACCCTGAGGCAAAGTGGATTGACTGCCTCCTCTGAGTGTCAGACATTGACTTGGGAGGCGGCGGGCAGGGCATGCTATTTTTCAGGCAGAGTGGCTCAATTTGGCCAAGGACAATGCTTTAGAAAAAGGGGACAGCTGTGAGCTATTAGCAGCAAACACTCAGAAGCTGGGAGATGGCACCAACATAAAAAAGAGATTTAGGCTGGGTAGCAACAGCATTCACTACAATGACCTTCGATGACCTTCCCAACAAACTCATCTGCTTTCATCATGTCTGTGATTTAAACTGTCAGATGATTCCAACTGCACTGGGTTGGTGTGGGTGCACATAACCCAAACTCTCCATCTTCATGGAAGACCACCATGACCTAGTCCAAATCAAACCAACCTTCCTACTTTGTCCTCTCTCCCGCTCTCTCTCTCTCTCTCCCCCCCTCCCCCTCCCTCTTCATCTCCCCCTCCCCCTCCTCTCTCTCTCATCCACGGAGGTGAAGTTGGCTAGTGAGCTGAAGCAATCATCCAGATAATTGCATTTCCTAATCCATTCGCTTTACAGCGATCCAAACTGCCTGTATGGGTTGATCAAACAAAGCTATGAGTGCATCCCCTCCTCTGTCACTTTGGCTCTCAGGATGTTTCACTGAGGCCCGGTTTTCTTGCCTCCAGCTTAGAAGGGCTCAGAGAAGGCAGCCTGACACATGAATGGACCGTCAGGCTGCCAGGTATGACATTCCAGCCCGATGCTCTCGATCCCACAGGTCTAATTGGGCTTCATAGGGATCACAGCCTTCTCGGGAGGACGCGAGCTGATTCAGTCTGATGGGAGTCAGGAGGCGCTGTCAGCTCCTGTCTCTGGGGCCGGGGCACCATGTCAACATGCTGATCCCAGGCCAAGGCCACAGCCCCACACAGGGACACCAGGCTGGAAGCAGGGACAGTGTCACCATTTAAAGATGGCAACAAAAGGCAGAAAAGTGCCAGTGCCCTGCATCGGGGGGATGGACCTGTCCCCTAGGGGCGGGCAGACCTGGCCACTCAGCCCAGCACCTCTGGGTCTGATGCCCGCCCAGCACTACCCAAACCGTAACCGTCGCAGCTTCCCTTCCAGAAAGTGTAGGATGTGAATCCTTCCGCCACGCTGTGCGGCCGGCACCGTCCTCCTCTTTCCACAGGGCGGGACCCTGAGGCTTCCGGAGATGCGACCACACGCCCAAGGCTACCTGCTACCCTCCTAGGACCTGAGATTCACGTTCAAACCTATTTTCCTCTCCTAACCATTCTACTCCAGAGAAAAGAAAACGACCAAACAGGAAACAAAGTCTCAGATGAGAAAGGCTAGGTTCACGTGATTCTTCTTAGCCCAGGTAAGAAGGAGGCGTTGAAACAGGGTTTTCATGGCCCCCATCACTGCCTTTTCCATGTCGTTCTTCATGAAGCGGAGAGGAGACAGGGTCTCTTTGTACAGCTTTGGGGTCCAGGGAAAGAAGCCTGGGAGGGGGTCCTCATACAGAACGAGAGCAAAGGCACAAAACGCAGGATGAACCCTTCAGGGTCTTCACGGGGTGGAAGGTGAGAGCTGAGCAGGCAGGAGGAATGGGGGGAGGGGGCACCAGACAGGAAGCGGCTCAGAGGGAAAAGCACAAGCCTGTGATGGGATCCGTCCGGCAGGGGCTTCGGAAGCGGAGCTACAGACCACTGCTCCTTACCCGGCACCTAGCGCAGCACCAAGCACGCAGAAGACTATAAATGAATAAATGAGTAAATCAAGGGAAAAATCTGGGATACAGATAAAGGTGTGACTGCTGAAAGCTGCCCTGCTGAGAGCCAACCCCATTTATCGCATCACTTAGCGGAGAAAACTCTTCTCCAGACAATGCAGAAGTGGGGCAGTGGCTCCCCTGAACCAGCAGGGTTGCCCCACCAGCCAGGGCCCAGGCCAGCCGCTTGCTCGTTAGTGCTGGGGGCTGCCTTGTGTCGCCCTTAATGAGATGTGACGGCTGAAGGGAAGCAGCTAATTGCATGATGTTTTATTAATCTTTTCTCCATGAAGTATTAATTGGGAGCTTGCACAGATACAAAGATCCGTCTGCTTCGTAACGGCTCAGGTTTGCGGTCTCTCTGGATGAACGTGTGAGAGTTTCCTGTTGAGAGATGATGGTGACAAGCACGAGTCCAGATCCTGTAGCAGGCGCACAGCTGACAGCCTCAGACGCCCGGAGCTGTCAAAAATGCCTTCATCGGTGAGCTGCTCTGCCAGCAGCCAGGGTTCTGTCCACAGGGAACAGGGGGAAACATTGCTACTTGGTGCTATGCGATGGCTTAGACTAAGGAGAGATTTATGTCCAAATATCCAGCCCACGGAGGGCCAAAAAGAGGAAGCCATCAGCACCGCCATGGCAAGGATTGTGTTGTGAGACTCACCTCTGCCTCCCCCTCTTTTCCCTGAGATCACTTCACCTGGGAGGAAAAGATCCCAAAGAGAAGCACGAGCCTCAAGTCAGGTGTGTTGACTGAATTCTGAGGGTGGCGGTTCCTGGAAGCAGGAGGGGAGAGAGTGGCTTCCGGGCATGGAGTGGGATAGGCGGAGACGGTTTGATGAGGAGCCTTGGCCCACTTCCCACCTAGTCCTGGAAGGCTGCTGTGGGATGCCCAACGGCCCGACATTGGAGCCAAGTATTGTATCCCCCCGAAGGGGTTTCTGCGTGAGTGGTAGAAGCAGGAATGGCCACTCCCCTCAGCCGGCCCCACAGCCAGGACCCAGCACCAGACACAGAGGCTGGTTCCACAGGAATAATTGGCCCCAGGGCCATGTGAGAGGATGCCCAGCCTGGTGAAAGGGCCACTGGGCTATACCTCCAGGAGCCAAAGGGAGGTAAACCTGCCCCTCTGGTAGGTTCCCAAGAGATGGAGGGGCCACGGTGAGCACTGCCCCCAAACCCCTCACAGCACGGTCATGGAGAAACCAGCAAAGGGCTCCAGTGATGGCTGGAGCTGCCTGAAGCGGAGTAGTGTCTGCAACACTTCCCACGGCCAGCGTGGAGGAGGCTAAGGAGAGAGCCTTCCCCTCCCCGCCTCCCTTCCCTGTCTGTCTCCAGGGAGACCCCTGATGAGATGCACTTGTGGGGAGAGGGGGCAACCTCAGGACCAGACCTCACACCCCCTTCCCAGTCTAAGAAGGCAGGACCACAACTCTAGCCTGCACTGGAGAAAGAGAAGAATTTGTCCAAAATGTTTGAGACTAATAAATTCTTAAAACCTTTAAGTTTTTAAAATAATGAATAGGAGGAATAAGCTTTGACTTCCAGAATGAGTAGAACCTGCAACTGTTGGAAAGTGTGAAAATAAAACAAGGATCATGTTTACAGAATCACAAAGGGGCAAGGGGCATTGCATAAGGTAGATTTCCTTGTTACTCCAAGTGCAGTCCACAGACTGGCAGCATTGGCTTGTTAGATAAGCAGAACGTCTGCCCTTTGCCCAAACCAGCTGAACCAGAATCTGCATTTAACCATGATCCCCAGGTGATTCATAAGCACATTAAGGTTTGAGAATCACTGGTGTAGTTGGATGAAATAAAACATTTCATGTTTATATCTCAGTGAATTGAGATTTCTCAATCAACTGGTTACATTAGACAGGATCTGCTTCTGTTGCTTGCGACTAAAACCTTA
Organism: Balaenoptera musculus; assembly: GCF_009873245.2. Lineage (NCBI taxonomy): Eukaryota > Metazoa > Chordata > Mammalia > Artiodactyla > Balaenopteridae > Balaenoptera > Balaenoptera musculus. The sequence goes on from NC_045788.1 coordinate 21,790,017, forward strand.
AACTAACAAAGAAATCATCACTATGAATAACATGCCTCCTAGGATCAGCCCTTATCAAAGCAATAAGGGGGAATAGTTGGTCTTAGGGAATACTGAACCTGTCTTTGAGCCTCTCTGATGTCCAGTGCTTTCACCCAATCTCTCGCCAGCACAGAGCCCATTCTGCACCACACCCACCCAGGGAAAGCACATGGCCACAAGGACAGATTCTGCACACTCTGGGTACCATGGTCTGAATCAACATGGCAGCCCTGCTCTTCACCCTCCTGGAAGCCTGCTCTTCCTAACACTGAACTTTGTAAAACACCAGAAGTAAAATTAGTATCAGAATTAGAGCACAAAATTGCATTTCTCAGCTCAGATTTTTCTCCCCGACAGAACGGTAGCCACTCCAACCTCCCTTCCCAGCACCCCCAAGGGTGTCTCACACGTGCATGTTAAGGGTCTCTCCCATCACCCTTTAGGGTCCACCGTATTGCTCCTCTCTCCTCCGGTTCCCTGCCGTGCTCCCTGCAGACTCGGGGCACAGCAGTCCTGCGTGCTGCATTGGAAGTTTTGACTGAGGGTACCTTCCCCCTAAAACCTGGGCACAAGCCTGCATGGGGCCAGAGGACAATCCCAACTATAGATCCTAGGGGCTCTCCAATCACTGTCACTTGAAACTTCTTCTCAAAGGATGTATTGTTTTCCATATATATATATATATATATATATATGGAAAACATTATATATATATATACATATATATATACACACATATATATATACATACATATATATATATGTATATATATATATAGTTAATATTTGTCTTCCCCACTGGACAGTAGTCTCTGTGGGGGGGGGGGTCTAGCTCTCCTTGGTTCACCATTGATATTCAGAACCAACCACATCACCAATGCTTACTGAATGAATAAACAGATAACTGAATTTGTTAAATAAGTAATAACTTCCCATTTTGGGCACATCTCAACCACTCTGAGCCTCAGTTTCTTTATCTGTATAAGGGAGATTAGAGTATCTACCTGAGATGGTTGTCAGGAAGCTAACCTCTGTCCATAAAAGGTGCCTAGTACAGGACTCTGTACCAAGCAGGATTTCAAAAATATGTGTTTCCTTATTATGTAATGTTGGTGAAGTGACATTCATTGCAAATCCGATACAGCACCCGTTAAATGCCTAAATAAGCACTTTTCTCTTACTTGGTCTGCACGGTCCAGCAAAATGGCACCTCATCTCTGATGCCTTCCCCAGCCAGCGCCCCATTCCTAGGTACCATTAGCTCTGCCTCTTCTGTGTTACTCTGGCACTTTATGTTACCCTGCCTCTGCTAGAACACTTACCATATTCGCTATAACCAGCTCTGTATGACTGTGACCTTCTTGAGGGCAGGGTCTTATCCTTCACACCTCTGCAGGCTCCACACGTCACTGAATGTCTGAATGAATGGAGTGAGTGAATGAATGAATTAATGGTCTCAAGCCTCTTCTCTTCTCTCCACGAGCTTTTTAGGTTGAGAAATATGCTTATTCATTTTGAACATGGGCTTTGAAATCTGACAATCCCAAACTTGAACCCAGGGTCAACTAATTACTACTTAGGTGACTTCAGGCAATTTCTTATCTGCTCCACACCTCCACTTCCTTGTATGTAATGTGGGGTTAATAATACCTAATTCTCAGAGAGGTTTGGGGAATTCAGTTAGATAATGTCATTTATTAAATGCTTCATCAGTTGGAACTTATTCTTAGCTGGTATACTAATGTATACTTAGATATGAATGGTAAGTGAGTTCTCAATTTGTTCTCATTCCTAGGGTATCTATAAAGTTCACCTTGGGTCTCCTAAATTAAATATATTTGCCTTAGTCTTTACAAATAAATCAGGAATAGTGAAATTATAGAGACTTAGGGTATTCTGGAACTCAGTGACCTCGGAGAAACATCACCCACGAATGTCATTAACATTTCTTTAGGCTGCCAATAGCGTTAATATACCCACCAACAAATATTTTCAGAGCCCCTACCATACCAATGTAGGGGGCGCTGAGAGGAGGGGAGGGATGGATACAAAGCTGCAGGCAGTGAATCGCACCTGCAAGGAGGTTTAAGGGAAAATAAAAGACCAACGCCAAAAGATTCATTTCACAATTCAGGAATACTCTGCCACTTCCCCCTTTGAGCTCCCATAGTGTTTGGACATACATCAAATACGGCGCAGGTTTTTAAATAATTTTTAAATTCTATTAATCCACATTTATCTAGTACTTTTACCATGCACTAAGCACTGTTCCGAGCACTTCACAAGTTTTAACCCTTTAATCTTCTCACCAACCCTCTGAGGTCGATATTAGGATTATATTTCATTGTACATATGGGGAAACTGTGGCACAGAGAGAGCAAGTCACCTGCCAAGATCTGACAGCTAGTAAATGGCACAGAAGGGGTGCAGCCCTGGGTCACCCTGCCTCTGCCTAGTAACCGCCACTTCTGATCAATGCCAAAGGCGGTGATGTTGAAGATGATAATAACAAATGACAAACTCCTCGTAGACAGACAAGTCTTAATGGAGACTTTTCGATGTTCAAAGCATTGAAAAGATACGGATGCCTCCATCCCCATATGTCATTAAAATTAAAAATTATAGTACTCTGGGGAATTCCCTGGAGACCCAGTGGTTAGGGAGTCCACGCTCTCACTGACAAGGGCCAGGGTTCAATCCCTAGTTGAGGAACTAAGATCCCACAAGCCGCGTGGCCAAGAAAAGAAAAAAAATTGTAATACTCTGAAAATAAGTTACAAAATTTTCATATATACTGAAATTAAAATAGCTTTTCTTTAGATATTATGATTGCAAAATTCTGGAGGAGTTATTCAAGCTGAACATTTTGCAGTGTTTTTTCTGAGACCCTACTTGGCTGGTGACCTAAATACATGTTTGGTGCCTCCCAGCCCAGAGGGCAGTGTCCAGTACAGGGTATGTCCTATCTCTACAAAGGTTTGTTGAATGAATGCTTAACTGTGTGTTTCCCAATCTTGTTGGGTTGCCAGATAAAATGCAAGATGCCTAGTTAAACTTGAATTTCAGATAAACGATAGCTTTTTAGTATAAGTATGTCCCATGTGATATTTAACTGACATCCTGTGTTTTTGTTAGCTAAATCTGGCAACCCTACCCTCTAGATTAGGAATTCACAGAAAGGAAAGTGAGTGTGGCTTGGAGCCAGAGAAGGGGCTGTCCTGGAAGAGATGGAGGTTGAGCTGACTCAGGAGAGAAACATAAAGGACAGTGTTAATGGCACCCCCTGGAGTTGTACAACCCCATGACCCTGAGAAATGGGAGGGGCGTTCCTGGCATGGAAACCAGCATGATTAAAGGCTAAAGTGAGGGGAGTTCCCTGGTGCCCTAGTGGTTAGGATTCCAGGCTTTCACTGCCATGGCCCAGGTTCAATCCCTGGTCCGGGGAAGTAAGATCCTGCAAGCCGCGCAGCGCAGCCGATAAATGAATGAATGAATGAATGGATGAATGAATAAATAAACAAAGGCTAAAGTGAGCATGTCAGGGTGGAAGACAGTGAGGAGGACAGCTGCCTGCAGCACCTACAATCCACATTTCCAAACGACTTTCAGGTCCTCAGTGCCCCTTTCCGTCCATGCTCCCCACCCACCAAGGCTTTCACCGCGTAGTCCCTCTGCCTGGAACTCCTTGTGCATTAAAGAGCTGTCTTGTATCGACTGACACACCTCTGCCCCAACTCCTTGTGTGTCAATCTTTACAAGCCTCCCAAAGCTTGCATGACTTCTCTATAATCTTCCAGCATGCCTCCAGCAACAGTTAAAGGAAGTCGAAGTGAATCACGCAGTGACCACGTGTGGCCAGCCTCTGGGGTCCTGCCTGCCCGTGGGAAGTCCCATGATCCTGTGCCTGGTTTGCAGAGCTGTGGCCAGAGGTCACCTGTTGAGTATATAGCCCTGCACTCCCAACATGAGGCTGATAGCAATGTTCAATACTATCTTGAGAATCCTTCTTCAAAAACGTCCGCTGCAAGGGTTTAACAAGCCCAAGATCTGATTTACCCGGTTAAACGCTGTCCTGACCCATTCCGCCTGGGCCATTTTTTAATTCATGAGCACTTGCCTAAAGGGGGCCCTTGTTGCTGTCCCTCAGGCACATCTCGGGCCCCAGTCCATGCTCTCCCACCCTCCTAGACAGCTGCCTCCCCTTCTCCTGTCCCTGCACACATCTCTGGCATCTCCTCCCCATCCTCACGCACAGCAGAGAACCCAGTTTCTCATTTCACCGAGAAAACAGAAGCCATCAGGAGAGAACTCATACGCCACTCACTCCCAGGCCCCCACCCACCTGCCTTCCTGTTGCAGGAATGAGCTGCCGCTGCTTCTGTCCACTGGTTGCTGGATCCCACGCCCTCTCACCTGCTGGACATTGCTCCTGCGGTTGCCACTCTCTCCTGCATCACCATGTTTCCTCTCTACTGGATCATTCCCACAGACACACAAACTTGCTGCTTTTCTCCCACTTGGAAATATCCTCTCTTGACCCCATTTCCCACATCAGCTACAGCCTCATTTCTCTGCCCTCCCCCCCCGTAGCCAAATTCCATGGAAGAGGTGACTCTAGGAGCTGCCTTCGCTTTCTTCCTCTCGTCCTCTTTTGAGCCCACCCTATCAGGCCTTGCCCCCATCACTCCATCACACCTGCTGTGGTCCCCAATGACCTCTAGACCTCATCTCCATTGACCTCTTAGCAGTGTCAGACAGAGGTGGTCATTCCATCCTCTTTGAAACACTTTTTCTTTACTTGGCTTCAAGGGCAGCATGCACTCCTTGACTTTTCTACCTCATCAGCTGCTTCCTCTCCATCTCTTGTGGGATCTTTCTTATCTTCCCAACCTCTAAACAATACAGCCCGCACCCCCCACCAAGGCTCAGCTCTCAGACCTCATTTCTTCTCTCTCTAGGCTCACCCACTTGATGATCTCACCCTATCTTATGGGTTGGGATCAAACAACTGATCTCAATGACAGTGTACCAAACTCTCCCTTGAAACTGTGAAACGATCTGCCTACATAAAATCTTCACTTGGATGATTGCCAGGCATAACAAACTTAATATATCTTTGCTTCCCAAAACCTGCTCTTCCCGTGGTCTTTCCCATCTCAGTCAATGGCAAATCCGGTCTACCAAAATCCTTTGAGTCATCACTGATCCCTTTCTTCTCTCATTCCCCCAACCAAATCATCAGCAAACCTGTCCATTCTACCTTTTAGGTATACTCAGAATCCAGCCACCTCTCCCTCTTCCACCCCAGCAAGGTACCAGCATCTCCTGCCTGGACCATTAAAATAGGCTCCTAATTGATCTCCTCGTTTCCACTCTTGCCCTCTACTGTCAGATCTCCATACCGAAGCCAAAGTGATCCTCTTAAATGTAAATCTTATGTGGGGCAAGACCCTACTTTATCAGGCTCACAGGGACCTCCACAACCTCATCCATCTCCACTCTCTTCCTAGAGCTCTAGCCACCTGGCCTTTCTACAGTTTCCTGGACAATCCTAGCACACATCTTCCAGAAAGCCTTTGCCCTGGTGGGTCCCTCGGCCTAGAATGCTGTCCCCTCCCGCTGCACTCCACTACCCAGATAGCTATGTGACTCACTCCTTCAATTCATCTGTTTTTGCTCCAATATCCCTTCACAGAGAAGCCCAGACCACCCTATTTAAAATAGTACATACTACAACACGCATACAAGAACATACACTCTATCACCTTACTCTGTTTCATTTTTTTCCATAACACCCAAAATATTATATATATTTATTTATTCATTCATTGTCTGCTCATCCTTACTAGAGTGTAAGCTCTATGAGATCAGGTGCTTTGCTCGTTTTGTTTACAGCTGTTTGGTTTACAGAGCCCAGGACACTGTTTAGACCACAGAACGTTCAAGAGCTAGGTATTGATTGAATAAATAAATTCATTTCCTGTGTGTGATGGTGGCAGCAGCCAAAGGCAACCAAGAACCTTAAGTGCCTGGCAGCTCCCCAGATCAGACAGGGGTATCCGCAACAGCTTTAGGGAGAGTTTCGAACATCTCCACTCACACTTTTAGTTCTCAATTTCTATGTCACTTCCATTCCGACACCCTCCTCCCCTTAATAAAATCGAGTTCTCTTGCTATCTGCTCCCATAGCATCCTGTGTTTCTCATGTCAAGGTATTCGTCACAACACACTGTAATTGTGTCTTAATTGTCTTCCTTGTAAGATTGTCTATTTCCTGAAGATGCACACGGAATTCTCAATAAGGGCTTGTTGAGGGAAAAAATGAATGAAGTAGAATGAACAGTGTGTGGCCATGACATAGTAGCTAAGGGAACTGAGCTGGGAATCAAAGAGGATGATTAAAGGAGCAGAGACAGAGCCATAAGCTTGAAATGTTCATAATAAGAAAGGAGGATGGAAAGGAGGGAGAGGAGAGGGAGGAAGGGAGGAAAACGTATTTAATATCCCTGCCGAATGTCAGCAAACTAACTTTGGTCCCACCAGTGTCTACACACACAACCTAGCTGGCATAATCTGGTCAAATGATCTTTGTGTAGCCTACCTGCCTATCTAGCTGTAGCGCATTCACTTCTCCATCTGCCATTTTGAAGAGGTGCACAGCAAGAGACTCTTGCACATTCTGTGGTCCTGCTGGCCACCTGCAAGCCTCCTCCTGTACTCCCCACTGCCTACCTAACCTTACTTATCTCTTGCAATCTGTACCCTCACACTGAGAAATGTAGCCTGTCTCCTCTCACTAAAGCCTTCCTGTGGACAAGACCCAGCACAGGCCTGCCTCCTCTAGGGACCTTCACAATTAATCCAGCCAATACGTATCTCTCCTTTTTCTGAACTTGTCAGCATTTATTTTGAAATACATTCTATGAATCATTTCTTAGTATATTTGATTGGTATGCATATAGTAAGTGCTAAATAAACAGTAGCAATTAGCATTAATATCACATAATCAGAATTAATATGGCTTTTCTCCCCAACTAAACGGTAGGCTCATCTAGGGTAGAGATCATGTTATATCTTTATTTTGAAACCCCAGAGAACTTACCCAAGGGCTGAACAAAACTAAGTACCCAGAAAATACTTCTTTAAATCTGTCTCCTTTAAAGTTATTGTAGAATAAAACCAAGGAGCCATAGAAATGGCTTCCCTGTTGTAAAAGAAGGAAGTGATCTCAAAGCTGTCTTTAAAATGCTGTCTGTTGCCCTGGCCCTATCTGAGGAGCATATGGTTCATTCCAGGAGAGATGCCGTAATGGATGAAAGGTACATTTCTGCTGAGTTAGGGGTTATCACATTCCCGCATCCAGGTGCCAGATTGATGGAATATGCCTCTATGATTTATAATACACTAATCTCACTGGAGAGTGAAGCACAATTAATCTTAGAATCTTGCAGCTTACACTTAACAACCTTAGAACCTTCCCTGTGCACTTGGCCTGCATAACAAACATCTGCCCCTCCCCCAGTGCTGGGACAACAGGGCACTAAGAACACAGACACCCTTCTCTGCAAGGCAATAGAATGCAGTGGCAAATGTTTTCCTTAGACTTTCCATGATGTTTCCAGAGAAAAGAGACTAAAGAGCGGTGGCATTTTAACTTAGAGTTACAATGTTCAGTTACAATAATCTCATGAAGCATGCATAAAACCAAAACCACAGAAACATGTGATGTGTCAGAAATATAACTATTCAGCTTACTTTCCCTTTTGTTTTATTCTCTGCCAAACGTCAGCAAACTAACTTTGGTTCTAGCGGTGGCTACACACGCAACCTACCTAGTATAATCTAGTCAAATGACCTTCTCCTTGCAGCCTACAGTGCCTGCCTATCTCACTGAAGTGCATTCTTCACTTTCCTACCTGCCATTTTGATGAGTTACTGCCATGGGAAATCTCTTCTTTTATGCAGGGTTAGGGGCAGCTGAGATCCAAGAAACAACAGATTCCCAAGCAACTAAAGCAGATATTACCAGGTCTGTGCACTTTCCTCATGGGAGAGTCCCTCATGTCATGCCCAAAGTGTATTTACTTTTACTATATATATAATTCCATCAATCCTTGTTGTCTGAATGCTGAGCCTTCATCAAATTCAAAGGAGGACCATAACAGGCAAACACAAAGCTACAAGAAAGGCACCTATAGAAAATATACTTACCAGAAAAAAAGGGGGAAAAGCTATGTATGACAAGAAACTTCAAACATACATTTTGGAGCCTCTTCTTACAGAAGCCAACGCCCTCTATTCCTTCAGTGAAATAACTGTGTTTTAGTACAATACAGTCATAATAACCTCTAGTATCCAATCACCTATGTAGAGTAGATTCTTTAAGCTCCAAGAAAGCAAGAAATATGTTAGTATTTAGAACGATTTCCTTCCAAAATGGTTCAAGTGGAAAATTCTAGTGCTTCAAGTTTTAACTCAGATTTAGCTGAAAGACATATTCCTTAAATTTCTGGATAGCCAAGAATATGAGGTTTTAAAAAAATCTGTAATCTCCTTTATTATTAAGTCAGGGGCAGAGACAGGGACTCTTCCAAGGACTCAGAGACCTCAGTTCTCCAGTGTTTCAAAACAAGAAAAACCCATGATGGAAGATAACCTTAAAGTCATTGTAAATAGATAAACAACAAGGACCTACTGCATAGCACAAGGAACTATACTCAATGTTTTATAATAACCTATGTGGGAAAAGAATCTGAAAAAGAATATATTTATATAGTCTTTATATATATATATATATATATATATATACATATATATGTATATATATAACTGAATTACTATATATAACTGAATCACTTTGCTGTATACCTGAAACTAACACAACATTGTACATCACCTATACTTCAATAATAAAAATTAACAAATAAATAACGTCATTGTAGGGGTTTCTGGTATGAACATGGCTGCCCATTTCAGATTATTGTCCATCCTCTCCATAAAATCATGGGAAAGGAGCAAGGAGAATTGAAGGAAATATGTCCACAGATTCCATTTGCAGTGAAACTAGAAACCAAATATAATCTGCAGACTCCAAAATATGCTTAAGGGTTGACAAAAGCAACTGAATCAGACAGAAACCACATGGGAAGAAAGGGAAAAAAAGAAAAGTTGAGTTGTGAGAGAACTTAATGATGGCAGATCTTAAAAGTGCCAGTAGAAATAAAACTCTTGAAGGCAGGCAACTCACCATGAAGTGTGTAAGCTACCACCCTATTTGCAGCAAGGTGCAGGGACCGAGGGAAGCAGAAAGCACAGGAAGAGTCCCCCTGGGGTTCAGAGAAACAGAGGAAGTAAGGCCACACCGAGGATGACACAGTTAAACCATATTTCCAGCAATCAGTCCTTTTTGGGAAAAGCAAAGAAAGCTTTGATTTATGAAGCATTACATCAGACACTGTATGTAAAGAGCTGGAACTAAAACATTCAACACATTTAATGATAAGTGATTTTTTAAGGTGAACAGGCATCATCACATCTATACAAAGTTACTGTAAGGTAAAAACTTGAAGAGCAGCAAAATTTACCAACAGGTGAACAATATTCATTCAAAAAAATGTTGCTATAAAGCAAAAAAAGTACATAAATATTTCACCATGATACTTAAAAATTAATAAAGCAACCATCCCTCTAAAAGAATATCACAAAATAGAAATGCCAGAATTCAGGGAAGTTGTAGCAAGAAAACAGGAGGAAATGAACTGTGAGCAAGCAGAACTCTGTAAAGGGATTGACAGAAAGTTTAAAAAGCCATCAGTGGGACTTCCCTAGTGGCGCAGTGTTTAAAAATCCGCCTACCGGGCTTTCCTGGTGGCACAGTGGTTAAGAACCTGCCTGCCAACGCAGGGGACACAGGTTCGAGCCCTGGTCCGCGAAGATCCCACATGCTGTGGAGCAACTAAGCCCGTGCACCACAACTACTGAGCCTGTGCTCTAGAGCCTGCGAGACACAACTACTGAGCCCACGCACCATAACTACCGAAGCCCACACGCCTAGAGTCCATGCTCTGCAACAAGAGAAGCCACCGCAATGAGAAGCCCACGTACCGCAACGAAGAGTAGCCCCTGCGCGCCGCAACTAGAGAAAGCCCGCACACAGCAACGAAGGCCCAACGCAGGCGAAAGTTCTTAAAAAAAAATTTTTTTTTATAAAGCCATCAGAAAAATTAAAACAAAATTGGAAAGTTTACAAGGGAGACTATACATTGTAGAAAAGACATTAAAGGATATAAAGGACAGATACAAGAAATGTAACCAAGATTAAATGAAATAAAGATGGAATTAAAGGGGATTAGAAAGAAAATGATACCTACAACAAGCAAAGGAGATCCAACATACACAAAATCAGAGTCCATAAGGAAGAAAACAGAAACGATGAAACCGAATAAATAAAAGAAGACTCGACTCTGCGTATTAGAAGGGTACACCGTGGACCAGGGAAAACTGAATGAGAACAATCAGCCATGAGACATACCCCACAGGGTTGGAGGGTGAAAGAGAAAGAGGGAGCGGGAGAGACAGGAGGGCAGAAGGGGAAAGTGAGGGAGCAGGAGATGAAGGAAGGGAAAGAGGGAAGGAATCTTCTGGGCGTCCAGGCAAAGAGATCAGCCATTAAATAGGGGGAAATTCAGGCATGTCTCAGATTTATCCAAAGCAACATTCAAAACAAGAAGATAATGTAGTTAACACATCTACAAGAAAGAGAAAGAGACTTGTGTGCCAAGGATTTTACACCCAGCAAAGAATGTCCTTCCAAAAGCAAACAAAACTAACAGTTTTGAAATTTTCAAACTTATGTGATATTGTCCCATGAATCTTTCTTGAGGAATCTACAAGAGATCAACCATCAGCCAGCCAGGAGATAATGGAGGAAACAAACTACAGCAAAAAGGCAAGTGAAGGGTACTCTGTACCACAATCACAAAATTAAGATTAAACATCGAATGTTAACTAGACTGAGTGTGGTGATCATTTTGCAATATATACAAATAATGAATCATTATGTTGTACACCTGAAACTAATACAGTGCTATATGTCAATTATACCTCAATAAAAATTAAAAAATAATTAATTAATTAAACAAAGCTGGAGGTTGAGGTGACAGGATTTAAATGTTATATGCCTTAACAATGTATAAATGATACAAGTAATAAAAAATAGAAAGGGGAAGGGGTAGGGAAGATGAAAAGTAGGGTAAGTTTGCAACTTGTTGCATTTGTAATAGGGGAGCCAAAGAATATGATACAAAGCTGACAAAGCAAATAAGGAGTATGTGTAAACAACTTTACAAGACAATGGTAAACACTAAGCTAACTAAATGTGGGTGATGGAAGAGAGGGTACGGAGCATGAAACATATTAATTTTATAATTATTCATGCAAAAGAACTAATCAATTCTGTCTAGAGAAATAGAGCACTCACAATATTATACAAAGCTACAATTATAAAGGTAACCATGAGAACAAAAATACAAACCCTGCTGAATATCAGAACTGCAAATGATCTTTTCAAACAAAGAAAATTCATTTTGTAACAACTTGCTGATAAACCACATAAGAGAAACATAAAATAATATGCCACACCAAGGTCAAATATTAATATTTGTCACATTAACAAATGTAAATGGACTTATCTGTTTATAAATATATTTCAGATAAGATCACAAAGCAAAGCTAAACCCTAAGTTATATACAAGGGATACACAAAAAACAAAATGATTCAGAAAAGTTGAAAATAAAAGAATGGGCCAAGGTATAACAGGTAAAAGCAAACAACAAGAAAAAAAGCAGAGGGCATAAACTAAATTTTGGACAAGGTTAAGTTCAGAGCATGAGGCATTAAACAACACAAAGAAAGGCACTGTTTATAAGGCTAAAGCACGCAATTCACAGTGAATATATAGCAGTTATGAATATCAATGCAACAAGACACATAGACGCAGCGGTCAAAAAACAGTAATTATAGCACCTGCAAGGAGAAACAGGTTAAAAAAATGGTAAGGAAATTTTAGTTCCTCTCTCAGTCTACAACAGATCAAGTAGATAAAAATATTAAATCAGTATATAACTGACCTAAAAAACATAAATGTGCAGTAGACCTGATTCATATATATTTAGTACTATACCCTGAAATGCCCTTGGAATGCACATGAAATCCAACCATAATTCAAATCATAAAAATAATGATTTTTTTTAAACAATCTTATGTTCTCAATTACATGACTCAGACTAATACTGAGAATAATTTTGCTACCATGTCACAGCAGGTGGCCCAATGAGTGAGCTTTATTTAACACTGGCTAGAGATAATCCTCAAGGGGAAGAGAAAATGGGATTGAGAGTTCACAGAACAAAGCTAAAATCATTTGAGGGTAAAAATGGTGGAGTTTAATGACAAGGCATGAGGAATGGGTGAACCCACACCATAGATTCTTCTCAACAAATGACTTCCTTCCATAGAAAAGGTCCGTAAATGAGAGAGGAGAGAAGGGGGGAACATGTGGAGGAAACCATCTGACCCATAAATGTGGGTGAAGAAGCACCTGCTCTCCCAGCAAGGCAGGCAGCCAGTGGTGTCTTCCTGTCTCCAGCCTCCCCTCTCTGCCCTACCCCCAGCCCCAGCCCCTCTTCAATGCTCCCTTCCACCTACTGCTTCTGGGTACTCACCTACTGGTCATAACATTGATGGCTGGGAAAAAACTAAAATGCCCCCTCCCCACAGTATTCGCATTTTCCCTGTTATCTTTGAAAGAGAGAGAAATTAATTCCCAGTGTGCATCTCAGAGCCCTTGGCCAGCACGGAGGAGGAGAGGGTTTCTGAGTCTAGTTTTCTTGCCCCTCAGATCTCATTCGCAGGCATCATGCCTTCTTCCTTGTCCCCCAGCTGGGCTCGGGAAACTCACAAATTGCCCAAGTTAGATGATGCTATTTCCATGGCTCTCACCTGTTCACCTGGAAGCTCCCTGCGGAGAGGGAGTATGTCTTTCATCTCCATATTTCTAGTGCTGAGCACACAGTGGGTCTTAATAATCACCTTATAAATGCATGTATTATGGAATAAGTGTTTGTGTTCCTCAAAATTCATATGTTGAAATCTAATCCCCAGTGTGATGGTATTTGGAGGTGTGGTCTTTGGAAGGTAATTAAGTTTAAATGAGGTCATAAGGGTGGAGCCCCCATGATGGGATTAGTGTCTTTATAAGAAGAAGAGAGACCAGAACTCTCCACCATGTGAGGACACAGCTGCCTGCAAGCCAGGAACCAAATCTGCCGGCACCTTGATCTTGGATGTCCTAGATTCTAGAGCTGTGAGAAATAAGTGTCTGTTGGTTAAGCCACACAGTCTATGGTACTTTGTTACAGCAGACCAAACTGACTAAGACAGCATGTATTAATTAGTGCATGCAGACTTTGGATCATTTGGGAGTTTTTGTGTTTCAAGCTCAAGAGGCATCTTATCCAAACTCAGTGAAGTGGTAGCAAAACTACAGGGCTGGTATCAGACAGTGTGCCCCAGGCCACCCAGCCTGGTGAGATGGAGACAGGTCTGGAGCCCAGTTCTCTTGATGTCTGGAGCCTTTCCCGTGTCACTGTGATGCTCGCCCTAGTGACAAGAGTCAAATGAAATGCAGGAACAGGACTCCTTACGGCAGGGCAGATGGGGCCCAGATATCCTTCCATGAGCCAAATGCCTATGTAGGGAGCCAGTGAGCACCCACCTGGGCCCCGGCCCCAGCCCCTCTGCTAGCAGCTCTCCATTATATAAGTCCCATCCCCTCCCGGAACCTCTGTTTCCCCATCTATGCAACATGGATACAGAACCCGAGGATCTCAGAGATCTCTGCCTGCTCTCAATGTTTCCAATTCAAAGGCTGACTAAAGAAGAGTAATCAGCTTTACCAGCTCTCCACTCGCCCCTTAGATAAGCCAAAGTGTTTGGAGTGAGTGGTTGGGTGGATGAGAGATTGCATAGGAGCCTCCTTAACGAAAAGAACAGAGAAGCACATCACTGAGGTTGCACTGCCCCATGCCACTCCATTTTTGTCTCAGATGCAAAAAATCAAAAATTAAAAAAAAGTTACACTCAGTTAACTATGAAGCTGTTTGCCCCAGACTACCATTTATCTATTCCTGGGAGGTGTGCCACAAAGGAGCTCACATCTACAGATGGAACAAGGGCCTCTGACACAATACAAATGCGAAGATTAGTTCCGAAGAGGTGGTTCCTTGAATACACGTATCTGTCAAAGCTGAGAAGCTGCCCTGTGATCAGAGAACGGGGGAAAGGCCCTGAAAGGCTCCCTGAGCAACTCCTTGGGCTACCGTGATCCACCAGAATCAGGAATCCCTCCATGGGTTTCTAGAGGAAATTAGCCACCAGACACTGAGCCATGCTCCCTTCCCACCAGTCCCAAGGGATCAATAAAGGGTGCTCCAAGCACAGGAAGCTCAAAATCCCCAAATTCCCCGGGCCTATGGGGACAGATGGAGCCACATGAACAGAAATGCCTCAAACATCACTGGCTCCTGTCACCCACAGCCTGCTCACACGGGAACTCCAGTTCCCTGCAGTTACCCTTGACCAGGGCCGGTCCTTCCAGGGGCTATATCATGTATGCTCCCCAATGCCAGCTGACTGCTGGCAGAAACCACTGCTGCCCCACACACATCCCCCAGGCACCTGCCAGCCATCCTTTGTTGGAAATCTGCCAACCAACTCTAAACAAGCAGGCTTGCCGGGCATGTCATCTCCCCTGGTATGAGTGAGAAAGACCTCGATGCACAGAAATTACTATTCCAGAAACTGAGGGTCCAGCTCATCATGCCTGGCTCCTTCTTCCCTTAGATGAATTTGTTCAACAATCTCCAAAGGCATCATGCAAATGGGCCTTTGGCAGGCCTATTCGATCCATGTTGCAGTCATGTTTGATTTCTTGTTTAGACCCTGGCTATCAATCTCCCTATCTGACTCCCTGCTCAGACCTCTCCAACTTCTCCTTGTGTCTTCCGGTTAAATTTCAACTCCCTGATGTGGGTACACAGAGCCCCACGAAGTACACGGAAGTATCCTTGACACTAGAGGTTCACAGAAAGTGGGAAGTGTCCTCTGGGAGGCAGTGCAGTGTGGTGGTTAGAACCAGCATAGGCACTGAGGTTGTAATACCAGTTGCACCTCCTAACAGCTGGTTGGCCCCAGCAAGTCCTTTGCATGTCAGGAGGTTCTCCCAAGCTGCATGGTCCTGCTTCCCCTTGACTCCTGCAGCCACTCTTGACCAGCTCAGCTGCTTACCCACCAACTTCTGAAACAAGGAGCAGCCTGCAAAACTCAAGAAATCAGCCACCAGAGACCTCCAACTTGCGTTAAGACCAAAGCTTACTTTTTCTGTTCACCATGGTGGCCACTCATGGTGGGGGGCTAACCAAGAGGTACCCACAATGATGAACCTCAACTAGAGCTCTTCTTGAGCTCAGCTAACATGTGATTCTGTGTAAATAATTGCAGTCAGTCCTCCAGCACCAGGTCTGTCCAGTCAGGGCTTTCATAATTTTACTGTCCCTCTTCCCTATCTTGTCCACTGGGGAATGGCAGACAGGAAGCAACAGGACAATGGCATGCAGGCTTCGTGGATGTGATGCTACACAGGGCTCTCCTGAGGCTTGTGGGATGTCAGGTGTGTGTGCCTGATGCTGACCTTCACATCCATCTATCTAGTCCCCCATTCCTTTCTGAACCTCAGTCCCTTCATCAGTAAAACGGTGTGAAAACACAAACCACCTCTGCCTATTGTGAGGATAACAGGAGATAATATGTTAAGTCATTAGGAGTCAGATTATGGGAAACTTCATATTCTAGACCTGGGCTGACAATAGAAATACAATCCAAGCCACATAATTATTTTAGATTTTCTAATAGCCCCATTAAAATTTTTAAGTAAAATTTATTAATTTAAAAACTCTATGTATCCAAAATATTATAATTTCAACATGTAATTAATTAAAAACCTAATGAGGCATGTCATAGTCTTATTTTTTTCTTCTGCACTAAGTCTTTGAAATTCTGTACGGATTGTACACTTACTGCACATCTCAATTCAGAGTGGACACATTTCAGGTGCACAAGCTACATGTGGGTGCCATACTGCCAGCTCTAAAGTTGGACTTCATTCTATGCACAACGGAGAGCCATGATGGATTTTTGCCAGAGGAGTGAAACGCACAAAAATGCAGTTTAGGGAGCTTTAATCTGTCCTTGGGCTAGGGGCACAGCTGTTCTGCTTCAGTGGTCTAAGCAACAGACCGAGAGATGGCAGCTCTATTTTCTATCTCCCCGGCACCTACACAAGACCTGACAGAGAGTCCTGGGTAATTGGGTTGGATGAAACCATCAATCAACAAATCACCAGGACCGGTGGCTGCCTGGATCTGCAGAGCAAGTTAAAGAGAAGGGTCAAGATGAGTCTGAAGGTCAGAGCCTGGGATCAGGGCAGAAGGATGGGGTGCTGCAAGAAATGAAGAGGCTGGACGAGGAACTGAGGAAGTGGAAGAATGACTCTCCCTTTAGACCTGGTAGTGCTCCATGGGACATAAGCCTGCTGAGATTGAATGACCGGTGAGAGAGGATGAGGAACTGGAGCTTGGAAGATGTAAGTCACGGGAGTGGCCATCACCAGGGGGCTGGGAGGCACTGGCACTCCTGAGCCAGCGCCAGGGGATGGACACAGTGAAGTGAGATGCCAGTGAAGGATTAAACACATGTAGCAACCAGGGAAAAAATTCAAGTTCATGTGGACATTCTCAGATGCTTGGAACAGCTGGGGATGGGAAAGACGGTTTGGAGAAGTCTTAAGCAGGATTTAGAGAGCCAATGTTTGCTGAGGCAGGCAGGGCCTCCTCCACCCCAGAGCCCTGGTCCAACCATTTGCATTTCATTATCCAATTATGTTCTCCGGGGACCTGGGGTGAGATTGCTCAGCAAAAGCAGCTGTTTCACTTTAAACAGTTTTACATCAAAGCCTGCAGCATACAAGCTCTCTGTGTGACACGGGTAATGAAGAAGGAAGTCTCCCAGCAGCTCAAAGGAAAAAAAAAATGATAATAATGGAAATAGAAGGTATTAACACTCATCCAGAAGAAGCTTGCTTCTCAATATTCATGATTCCCGTGAGCCTGTGTGTCAAGGACGGGAAATGAGCTAACAGATGTGGTCATTCCAGGACTGAACCATGCTCAGTGAGCTGCCCGTGATGGGGACACCATCAGGACACCCCCACTCTCTGCCTCTTGTCTCCCCCTCTCTGGCTTTGTTCTCTCCGGCCCGCTGCCTCAGCAGCTCCAAGCAAATATCCTTATAGCCTCACAGCTAATGAGGAAAGAGTCTTTCCTGCCAGCCTCAGCAGAACCTTGCAGAAGCACTCTGGTTGACCAGGCTTGGGTTGCATGCCCATTCCTAAGCTGCAACTATGGCCATGTCATAGAGAACCATTGGTGGCCCAGCTGGGTCAACATGCTGCACCCACTCCCACCTGGGTGTGTTTCTAGTCGAAATAAGAGGATCGGGTGCTGGGCAACCAAAACAGTAGCCTCTACAGTCACCGATAGGAAGGCTACAACAAACTGAGGAGGCCAGAAGGCCAACCATCTGGCTTGGACCTCATTCATTATTACTGATTCAATGAGTATATATTGCATCAGATACAGTACAGTAACCAAAACAGACCTCGTGGGCATACAACCTAGTGAGAGAAGCAGACAATAAACAGGTAAACAGACAAATAGCTGCTAATTGTGACAAGTGCCATGAAGGAAACCAACAGGGTGAAGTGATAAAGAAAATTAGGCAGCTATTTGGGTAGAATGCTTAGAGAGAACTCAGAGGAGAGGCCATTAAGCTGTGATCAAGACTAAAAAAGAGCTACAGGGAGAGTGAAGGGAAGACGGTTCCAGGCTCACGGAGGAGCTCTGCGTGCAGAGGTCTGGAAACGGGAAAGACCCTGCCCCACATGGGAGACTAAAAGAAGTCCCATGTGGCTGCAGCCCAGTGGGCAAGGTGAGAGTGGAAAGATCTGCCCCTGGAGAGTTGGCAGAGTCCAAGCACACAGGGCCTGCTAGGCCCTGGAAAGGAGTTCAGATTTTACTCTGAGGCACTGCAAGGCCATGAAAGGATCTTTAAGCCTCAGAGTACTATGAAATGATTTGTATTTTAAAAGAGTGGAAATAGAGAGATTGGATAAGAGGCTGTGATTGCAATAATCCAGCAAAAGTTGATGTGGCTGAAACTACGGTAGTGGCAGTGGAAAAAACTGGAAAGATGAGAAATACATTTGGGAGGAGGAAAGAGGCAGGGATTGTAGGGTTGGCTGTGTGGTTTGAAGGAGAGAGAAGAGTCACAGGGGATTCCCTGGACTGCACATGTGGCTGAATGGTGGGGTCATTTATGCAGAGAGGGCAAATTGGAGTTAAGACATTTGATTATGGTGGAGATGGAGAACTCGGCTTTGAGTAACTAATTTTGAGTTGACTATGAGGTATCAAAATGTTAAGCAGGCATTTGAATGTTTAAGTCTGGGATTCATTAGAAATTTGGGCTGGCGATGGAAATCTAGAATACATCAAAATATAGAAGATATTTAAAAGTGATGGCATCAATGAGATTACTTAGGGAATGGCTATGGGGATAAGTGAGAAGAAGGTCTAAGACTGACTCATAGGAAATTCAAAACATAGAGGTGGGAACTTCCCTGGTGGTGCAGTGGATAAGAATCCACCTGCCAATGCGGGGTCACGGGTTCAATCCGTGGTCCGGGAAAATCCCACATTCCTAGGAGCAGCTAAGCCCGTGTGCCACAACTACTGAGCTTGCACTCCAGGGCCCACGAGCCACAACTACTGAAGCCCAAGCCTAGAGCCCATGCTCTGCAACAAGAGAAGCCACCACAATGAGAAGCCCGCACACCGCAATGAAGAGTAGCCCCCGCTCACCACAACTAAAGAAAGCCCATGCACAGCAAGGAAGACCCAATGCAGCCAAAAACAAACAAACAAACAAACAAAATGTAGAGGTGGAAGGGGAGAGCTAACAAAAGAGATGGAAGAAGATGATCAGACAAATAGGAGGGAAACCAGGAGAGAACGATTCCATAGACACCAAAGGGGAGAATGTTTCAAGGAAGAGGAAGCAGCATGTCAGAGCTGCTGAGAGGTCAAGTACAAGGTGAACAGAAGAGTGCCATTGAATCTGGCGAGACAGAGGCACTGGAGAACTTTGCCAAGAGCAGTTTTGATGGAGGATAAGGGTGACACCTGGACAGGGGTGGTTGGAGAGCGAATGGGAGCGTAGAGCATGGAGAGAGCATGTGTACACCCCCTTTCAAGTTTTGTGAGGGAAGTGGAGAAGTGAAATGGCAACTGGACAGAGATTCAAAAGCAAAGAACATCTTTAAGGAATTGGAGAGAGATACAAAGAAGTGCTTCTTTTATCTGCTTTATAAATTGGCTGTCTGTAGTAAGTTCTTACTTGAACACTGCGTTCTCAGGCTTTAAGAAGTATATTCCATGGGACTAGATGTTCCCCAAGGTCTGTTCTATATCTGTCATTCTAAAGTTCTACAACTATTCCTTTTTCAAAGGTCATAAAGAAAACATTCTTGGTATCTTGGTGTCTTAGTCCATTTGGGCTGCTACAACAAACTACCATAGACTAAGTGGCTTAAACAAAAAACATCTATTTCTCACAGTTTTGGAGGCTGGGAAGTCCCAAATCAAGATGCAAGCAGATTTGCCATCTGGTGAAGGCCCTCTTCCTGGTTCAGAGACAGCCTTTTCTCTCTGTGTCCTCACAGGGTAGAAAGATCAGGAGAGATCTCTGGGGTTTCTCTTATAAGGGCACTAATCCCATTCATGAAGGCTCCATCCTCCTGACCTAATTACCTCCCAAAAACTGCATCTCCTAAGCCATCACATTGGGGATTAGGTTGCAACATATGAATTTTGAGGGGACACACACATTCAGTCTATAGCAACTGGTATCCAAGCGACAACTCCTCCTCATCTCAATTCACTGGGTCTTTAGTTTATTCATTCATTTCCCTGTATGGTGAGCACCATGAGGGAAAGGATTTTTGTCGTTGTTCACAGATAGGCACATAGCAGGTGCTCAATAAATATTTGCTGAATGAATAAACAAATGGATGGATTTTATAAGTCGTCAGAATGCCTACACATGCAGAACTCATTCAACATTTACTCAACAAACATTAAGCATCTGACGTGCGCCAGGCTCTACGCTAAGTACACCTCAGTCAGCTCCTCCTTAAAGTGGGAGAAAAGACTCTGGCCTTTCCTGGCCTTCTCTGCATCCTCTCTCTTCTTATTCTTTGAAGAGAAAAAGCTAATAAGTTACACTACAGGCTACTATCTACTAAACAAAATGATTGTTCTTAGTCCTGCACACCATAACCCCAGCGTGCATCCTGGTTTCAACACTGGCGATCCATGCAACCCTTGGAAAGTCACTTAAGAAAACAATGAAAAATCAAAAAGTGTGAGTATGGGTGTGTGCTTGCACAAAGGAAAAGGACCAGGATGAAATGCATCAAAATGTTGGAGGGGGCTGTATTTCAAGTAATTTCTTCCTTACACTTTTCTATATTTTCCACTGTTTGTACAATGAACCTGGATTATGTTCGTAATTAGAAAATCCCTCACTGACTATCTCTGGGCTTCAGTCGCCAAGGGTATCAAGTGTGGATCGCACCTGCCTTGCTTCTGTCATAGTCCTATTTGGGGAATGATGAGATAATGCCTAAATCCACACAATCCACATCACCAGCTGAGGCTACAAACATGAGCGTATTTCTTTCATTTTTCCAATTCATCACTCGAGCAGTTGCAAGCCCTAAGCAATACAGTGTCTGCCCTCTTGGGTCTCTCCCTAGTAACACTTAAACATGGGTTCCACTGTAAACACTGGAAATTCAACTAACTGTGGCATACACAAATGGGGTGTATTTCCCTCCCATAATAAGAAATGCAGAGTTAGGCAGCCCAGGGCTGGACCACTGCTCAAGGATGTCCTCAAGGATCCAGGCTCCTGGCTCAGCATCCTTAGTTTATGACTCATTCTTGTGGTCACAGGAAAGCTGCTGTGCCTCCAGGAAAGAAGGAGGAAGAGCAAAGGGAAAAGAGATGTTTTTCTTTTCACTTGAAATGGGAATTCTGCCTACATCCTATTGGCTAGAACTAGATCACATGACCACCCCTAGCTGCAAGGGAAGTTGAGTAAGTTCACTTTTCATGCTCTATAGTTTATTCAACCTAAGGGGTTCAGTTCCACTTCTGAAGGCCAGGTGGAGTGAGAACTGGAAAGTCTGACCTGTCCACAAGGAAGCCCAAGTTGTCATCAGTCACTGAGTGTGTTTCTGCCTTGCAGTATTGCTGTTAACAACTGGTCCACTGCAGAGGTGATGCTGTCATTGTTCCAGTTCATTGGACAGGCCATGGGGGTCTCATGCTTGGTTCTCATGTTGCAGTCATTCAGGTTACACTCACATGCACAGCCAGTATGCCTCAGTTATAAGTCTAGTGGAAAGGGGGCTGGGTCATCAAGGGCTTCTTGCCTCAGCTGCAACCTGTGTCAGATATGGCCTCTCCATGATTCTTGAGACCCCAGTTTTCAGCCTGGGTCACCTGTCCAGACTCTCCAGAGGATGTCATTTTCTAACTGGAAGACCTCAGACTAGATCATCCCCAATCCATCAGAGAAGGTCTGGTACAGCTGAACATTTCAATGGAGGCAATCAGAATCTCCATGCCTTCCCCACAGGAGACTCCTTGACCCCTCTGCAAATTTGCACATCTTTCTCCCCAAATCAGCTCTGAATACAAGAATCATTGATAGGGTTCATCTCCATTAGGCCACATCAGGCCCTCTTCTGTCCTTTTACCAAGTCCTGGGGGACTTACACTTACATAATTAAAAGGGCCCACACCAGGGGCTCTTCCTGAACACAAATCTGCCTCAAAGTGATTTGTCATGAACACCTAGGTAGAGAAACAACTATGCTAAAAATATGTCATATTACACTGGATGCACCCGCTACATGCATGCAAAAGTGATTTAAGACAGAAGGAGGCCTAAGACTTCTCGATCTGCAATATGATGGACTCTTGTGAGCCATCCTCAAAGAAACAGCAGGGATTCTGGGAAACATATCACAAATATTCTTTTACCTTCTCAGCTGAACTCACAAAAAAAGAAAGGTTAATCTCCCCGGCCCAGAAATACAAAGGAACTCCAGAGGCAAGCAGAGAGGCAAACACGTTAGCTACCTTATGACTGCTCTGTCGGATCTTAGCTTTTGTTTGTTTACTTTTTTATTAAGGTATAATCAGCATATAGTAAAATGTGCAATTCTTAAGTGCAGAGCTTAATGAATTTTTACATATGTGTACCACCATGTAACCACCACCCAGATCAGGATCTAGAATATTTCCACAAAAGGCTCCCTCATACCCCCTCATCAATATCTCCCCTCAAGTGTAACCACTATTCTGACTCATCACCAAAGATTAGCTTTGCCTGTTCTGGATTTTTGTAAGAATGGAATTGTACATTGGCTATTCGTTTTTTGTCTAGTTTTTTAAATTCAATAGTATGTCTATTTCATTCATCCATGTTATCACATGTATCAGCAATTTACTCTTTTCATTACTGTGTAGTATTCCATGGTAAAAAAAATCCACTATTTATTTATCAATTCTACTGTTGATGGGCATTTGGGTTGTTCCCAGTTTGGAACTTGATGAATGAAGCTGCTATGAACACTCCTGTATATGTCTCCTGGTGGAAATATGCAGGGCTTGGGTTTTAATGCTCATTTGGGGACACTGTGAGATGAGACCATCAACCTAATCAAAATAAGGAAATGATGCTTAGAAGCCCACATGAAGCCAGGACCATCAAAGGACTATACTCTTGGTGACAGTGTAGACTAGGAAAAAATCTACCCACAAATACAGGGAGAAAAAAAGGACACCAGTCTGCAAGCTGTGTGGGGGAAAAAAAAGAAATCCTCGCCTGGGAACCTATGATCACAGCCCCATACCTCACATAGCTTTAAAGTTAAAATTTACACTATCAGCATACCCCAGAAAACCCCAAGCTGATGAATTAGCATATAAATCTATTACAAGCTGGTAATATCCCTAGAGCCCCTGACAGAAGTGAATGAAAAATCATTGCAGAAGGACACAATTTTATCCCACACTGTGGATGATTCCAATAGATAAATGTCCACTGAACATAAGTTTAAAATTAAAAAGCAAATGAGGAACAAACCTACCTTGAGAGAGTCAGCATATAGAATACTCATAAAAGCTTCAGATAATAGGACAATATAATAGAGACCATAAATAAATGTGTTTAAAATAATAACCCAAAATAAATGAAGTATAATCATAAGAAACAAGGCATTATATTTTTTTAAAGCAGGCAAATTTTTTAAATAAACAAATGGAATTCTTGGACATTAAAAATTCAGCCATTTATAACAAAAACCACTGAATTGTATCATTTAATTGGGTGAATAGTATGGTATGTGAACTATATCTCAATGAAGATTTTTTTAAAGTTCAACCATTTAAATAATGTTTAAAAAACTTAAGACTTAAGGTTTAGCAAAATAGTGCTAGACAAAGCTGTACAGAGAAATAATGAACTAGAAGATGAACTTGAAGAAATTCCACAGACAAGGCACAAATAGATAAAAAGGTGTAAAAATATGAAAGAGCACTTAAAAGAGCTGAGGATAGAACAATAATGTTCACCTATATCTAATAAAATTTCCAGAAGAAGATAGAGTAAATGAGACAGGTAATATTTGAAAAAATTATAAGAAATAATGGCTGAGAATTCCAAAATTGATGAAGGCATAGCTTCTCAGATTTAGGAACCATAATGAGTATGAGGAAAATAAGTAAATCTAAACCTAGACACATCATAGCAAAACTATAGAACACCCAAGAAAATCTTACAAGCAGCTAGAGATAAAGGGCAAACTTTCAACAAAATAATAACAATTAGACTGGTATAGACTTCACAATAACAGATTTCCTACAAAATATTAATTAAACTGGTACACCTCAACAACAGCATCAGTGAAGGGCAGAAGACCATAGGAAAATATCTTTTATGTACTGAGAGAATACACTCATCAACCTATACTAATACTAATTTCAGCTAGGCTAGTATATCCCAGTGAAGTTATTTCAAACAAATAAGGACTGAGTTTACCACTTTAGACCCAAATTGAAAAAAAACTGAAAAAACTACTAAAGATGAAGGAAATTAAACAGATACAAAAGATTCAAAAAGCAATTATGCTTATTATTTTTTTCATATATTTATAATGTATTATATTTAAAATTAAATGTGTGCGTGTGTGTATAAAGAGGGAGCACAAGAATGCTCCATACATGAAATATGTGATGATTATTAACATTGTCCATTTGGCGAACCTGTCCCCTTCCAGGCCAGACACTGATAATTAAACATATCACGGTAAAGGGGTGTGGCTTCAGAGACAATAAGCAGACACGTGAGTGGGGTAGGGGCAACTCAGGATCAAGCCAAGTCATTTCAAGGAGAAGAGAAACAAAACCAAGTAAGAATAGGCAAGTAAGAGCCAGGGGGACTTCGCTGGTGGCGCAGTGGTTAAGAAACTGCCTGCCAATGCAGGGGACACTGGTTCGAGCCTTGGTCTGGGAAGATCCCACATGCCGCAGAGCAACCAAGCCTGTGCGCCACAACTACTGAGCCTGTGCTCTAGAACCCATGAGCCACAACTACTGAAGCCTGTGCACCTAGAGCCCGTGCTCCGCCACAAGAGAAGCCACCGCAATGAGAAGCCCATGCAATGCAACGAAGAGTAGCCCCCACTTGCCGCAACTGGAGAAAGCCCTCGCACAGAAACGAAGACCCAACACAGCCAAAAATAAATAAATAAATAAATTTAAATAAATAAATAAATAAATAAAAATTTAAAAAAATAAAAAATAAAAAAGAGCCAGGCATTGCTAAGAAGGAGCTGGTAAGATGAGGTATGGAGTGTGGGGGGAGACAGACCCCAGGCAACAGACTGGGACATGATTCCTAATTCCCTGCCCTCTGGTAGAACGAAGATGACAAAGAAGCCTGCTACCCCAAGCAATGCAGGCAGGTGGGCATCTGGATATACCACAGAGGACTGGGGATTCAGGAGGCACTGTTCGTCTTATCACTGAGGCATCTGAGACTCTAGTGCTTAGTTGAAAAGCAACCAAAATCCTTGACAGCCTGACCTGATGACCTCTCCCAGATTCTGGAACAGAGTCAGGCCGCCTGCTGGTTGTTGAGAGCTTGCTATGGCCTGCTGAGATGAAACTAGGCCAAGGCAGATGCAATAAATGAGAACTTCTCTCTCCCTGATTTTTTAGTAAGAAAACCAGTTTTTTTTTTTTAACATCTTTATTGGAGTATAATTGCTTTACAATGGTGTGTTAGTTTCTGCTGCATAACAAAGTGAATCAGCTATATGTATACACATATCCCCATATCCCCTCTCTCTTGCATCTCCCTCCCACCATCCCGATCCCACCCCTCTAGGTGGACACAAAGCACCGAGCTGATCTCCCTGTGCTATGTGGCTGCTTCCCACTAGCTATCTATTTTACATTTGGTAGTGTATATATGTCCATGTCACTCTCTCACTTCGGCCCAGCTTACCCTTCCCCCTCCCCGTGTCCTCAAGTCCATTCTCTACGTTTGCGTCTTTATTCCTGTCCTGCCCCTAGGTTCTTCAGAACCTTTTTTTTTTTTTTTAGACTCCATATATATGTGTTAGCATACGGTATTTGTTTTTCTCTTTCTGACTTCACTCTGTATGACAGTCTCTAGGTCCAACCACCTCACTACAAATAACTCAATTTCATTCCTTTTTATGGTTAATATCCCATTGTATATATGTGCCACATCTTCTTTATCCATTCATCTGTCGATGGACACTTACGTTGCTTCCATGTCCTGGCTATTGTAAATAGAGCTGCAATGAACATTTTGGTACATGACTCTTTTGAATTATGATTTTCTCAGGGTATATGCCCAGTGGGATTGCTGGGTCATATGGTAGTTCTATTTTTAGTTTTTTAAGGAACCTCCATACTGTTCTCCATAGTGGCTGTATCAATTTACATTCCCACCAACAGTGCAAGAGGGTTCCCTTTTCTCCACACCCTCTCCAGCATTTATTGTTTATAGATTTTTTGATGATGGCCATTCTGACTGGTGTGAGATGATACCTCGTAGTTTTGATTTGCATTTCTCTAATGATTAGTGATTAGTTGAGCATCCTTTCATGTGTTTGTTGGCAATCTGTATACCTTCTTTGGAGAAATGTCTATTTAGGTCTTCTGCCCATTTTTGGATTAGGTTGTTTTTTTGGTATTGAGATGCATGAGATGCTTGTAAATTCTGGAGATTAATCCTTTGTCAGTTGCTTCATTTGCAAATAAGAAAATCAGTTCTTACTAAAAGAAAACGATGGAACCATTACCTAGGACCCAGAAGTACTTTTAATATTAAGATGCTGTCTGTAAAATGATAAGAAAACTGAATATTCAAGGTCTGAACTAAGTAAAGAGCTTTTCGTTAGTTGGTTGATTAACAGAGGTGAAAGTGCCAAGTAAGACAAGCCATAACCACCTCTGCTCTGTATTTAGGTGCCAGAGTCCCTTTCGTGTGTTATTTTCATGTTACAGAGCTAATCGTCACTCATCTAAATGATAGTCCGCTATTTGTAGAGATGTCTAAGTGTGAAACTTGTTTAAGAAAATTGTGGAATGTCATAAAGCGGTACGAGTAGGAGGTACTCAGTTAATTATATTTATGACATAAATTTGAGATGTAACTCAAAATGAACATTTTAAAATTCTTTTCCTGCCTCTTTGGGTTTTTCAAAACATAAAATCCCAGCAGTCTTCATTTTTGCAATGGGCAATTATAATTTGACTTCCCTTCTGAAGAAGTTTATAGTACATTTAAACAAAATTAAAAGTGCTTCCACTATTATCTAGGTCTAACACAATACAGAGCTTTTTAAAATATTTCCTTCTTGTTACTGTTAAATCACCGGAATCAGGCCAGATTTGAATTTTGTAATATAGCTCTAGACCAGGCATCTCAAGCACCAGATCTCCTTTTGCATCCCTCTTCCATCTTGTGTCCATGTGATCGGGCAGAGGTCATGGGTGGAGGGCCCACTTTGTGCGTTGAAGGGAGAGGTAGACAGGTTGCCAGGGTGAGGAGCTTCTGAGGGTAACTGACACACCTCTCCAAGTGGACACTTTCCTCCACTGGTGACCAGTTTCCTCTACACCAATAAATAAGTTTTCATTCTGCAATTAGAGAAGGCAGTGATTTAAATTCACATGTTAAATTATTCATTGAGAGCAAACTGTTTTTCAGTTGGGGGAGGAGGAATGGAGTCCTTAATTTGTACAGACTCCACATAAGACACATTGCTACTGAATATTTGCTTCCTCCCAAATTCAAATGTTAAATCCCAACCCCCAGTGTGACAGTATTAGGAGGGTGAGTCTTTGGGAGGTGATTAGGTCATGATGGTGGAGCGCTCATGAATGGGATTAGTGTCCTTAAAAGAGACCCCAGAGAACTCCCTCACCCCTCCCACCATGTGAGGACAGCAAGAAATGGCCACCTGTGAACCAGTAAGAGAGCCCTCAGCAAACACCTTATCTGCCAACACTTTGATCTTGGACTTCAAGACTCCAGAACTGTGAGAAATACATTTCTGTTGTTTATAAGCCACCCAGTCTACGGTATTCTATTATAACAGCCTAACAGACTAAGACACACACGCATTGTCTTTTTTCAGTCCCCCCAAGCCTATGAGGCAGACAGTATTAACATTCCCATTTTACAGATGAGGACCCCAAAGCTTAGAAATGTTCAGCGACTCTCTCCAGGTCCACAGCTAGTAAAGTAAGAGTAGCGATTTGAAGCCAGGCAGTGTGAATCCAGTCGCAGGGCTCTCAGCCACTGTGTTGGGTCCCTGAGAAATGGCATAGGAAACAGCAAATGTAAACCGATCCCATCCAGGCTGGGTGTGCAAGTGTTGAGAAAGTGCAGGATAAGTGTGCTGGGGCTGATCTGGAGGGCTTTCTCAATCCCCTGTGCCCACGTTTTGGGTCTGCTTCCACACTCCTGACCTGCAGCTCGGAAATGCTGTCCATGCATTTTCATTTGAATGTCATTCGAATTTACAACCATGGAGGTCGTGGACTGTGTGCCTTGCCTGAGTTTCCTGAGAAGCAGCTCTTCCTCACCCCAGCCAGGTGCATTAGAAGTCCTCCTCATCCCTGCCCCACAGAACAGGAAGTAAGAGGTACCGTGGGACTCTACCCTTTTTCTTGGTATCACTGTTGAAATCCAAAGCTGTGGGGAAAAGGTGATCAATTCCCCCAGGTTCTCAGTTCAGAAAGTCCCCTGTGGTGGAGGAGAAATGAATGAGAAGTGTGGGGTCCTCAGCCTTTGGAGGGCATAGAGTGACCACAGAGAGAGGCTATTCCTGCCCCAGCCCTTGTCTCCCCTGTGAGACCAAGGAGGAGACTACATTAGGAGTGGAGATCCACGCTGGAGACCTGAACAGGAGGGGCTGTGAGGTGGGCGGCCTGGGCAGGGTCTCAGGGTTGATGGGGGAAAACATCAGACACAGCCAGGTCTCCAATATCAGAGAGCTGTGCATTGAGGAGGGCCCACAGCCCCGCCAAAAGAACTCAGTGATGCAACCCCCCAAGACAGCCTGCACCTGGGTGTTCTCTACACAGAGGGCATTAAGAACCAGATGCGTGAGGGGGGACCTTCAAGATGGCAGAGGAGTAAGACGTGGAGATCACCTTCCTCCCCACAAATACATCTACATGTGGAACAACTCCTACAGAACACCTACTGAATGCTGGCAGAAGACCTCAGACTTCCCAAAAGGCAAGAAACTCCCCTCGTACCTGGGTAGGGCAAAAGAAAAAAGAAAAAACAGAGACAAAAGAATAGGGACAGGATCTGCACCTCTGGGAAGGAGCTGTGAGGGAGGAAAAGTTTCCACACACTAGGAAGCCCCTTCACTGGTGGAGATGGGGTGGGGGGGGGAAGCTTCGGAGCCATGGAGGAGAGCGCAGCAACAGGGGTGCAGAGGGCAAAGCGGAGAGATTCCTGCACAGAGTATCGGTGCCGACCAGCACTCACCAGCCCAAGAGGCTTGTCTGCTCACCCGCCGGGGAGGGCGGGGGCTGGGAGCTAAGGCTCGGGCTTCAGAGGTCAGATCCCAGGGAGAGGACTGGGGTTGGCTGCATGAACACAGCCTGAAGGGGGCTAGTGCACCACAGCTAGCCAGAAGGGAGTCTGGCAAAAAGTCTGGACCTGCCTAAGAGGTAAGAGACCACTGTTTCAGAGTGCGCGAGGAGAGGGGATTCAGACTACCACCTAAATGAGCTCCAGAGACGGGCGTGAGCCGCGGCTATCAGCGTGGACCCCAGAGATGGGCATGAAACACTAAGGCTGCTGCTGCAGCCACCAAGAAGCCGTATGCAAGCACAGGTCACTATCCACATCTCCCCTCCAGGGAGCCTGTGCAGCCTGCCACTGTCAGGGTCCCAGGATCCAGAGACAACTTCCCAGGGAGAACACACAGTGCGCCTCAGGCTGGTACAACGTCATGTCGGCCTCTGCCGCTGCAAGCTCACCCCGCATTCCGTTCCCCTCCCTCCCCCCAGACTAAACTAGAGCCCCCTAATGCAACCTACAGGCAGAGGTGGGGGCACATCCAAAGCTGAACCCCAGGAGCTGTGCGAACAAAGATGAGAAAGGGAAATCTCTCCCAACAGCCTCAGAAGCAGCAGATTAAATCTCCACAATCAACTTGATGTACCCTGCCTCTGTGGAATACCTGAGTAGAAAACAAATCATCCCAAAATTGAGGCAGTGGACTTTGGCAGCAACTGTAGACTTGGGGTTTGCTTTCTGTACCAAATTTGTTTCTGGTTTTATGTTTATCTTAGTTTAGTATTTAGAGCTTATTATCATTGATAGATTTCTTTATTGATTTGGTTGCTCTCTTCCCTTTTCTTTTTTATATATATATACATATTTTTTCTCCTTTTTCTCTTTTTGTGAGTGTGTATATGTATGCTTCTTTGAGTGATTTTGTCTGTATAGCTTTGCTTTTACCATTTGTCCTAAGGTTCTGTCTGCCCATTGTTTTTTTTTGTTTTTGTTTTTATTTTTGTTTGGTATAGTTTTTGGCACTTCTTATCCTTGGTGGATTTGTTTTTTTGTTTGGTTCCTCTCTTCTTTCTTTCTTTCTTTTCTTTTTCATTACTTTTTTATTTTTAATTTTTTTTATTTTAATAACTTTATTTTCTTTCTTTTTTTTTTCTCCCTTTTCTTCTGAGCCATGTGGCTGACAGAGTCTTGGTGCTCCGGCCGGGTGTCAGACCTGAGCCTCTGAGGCGGGAGAGCCGAGTTCAGGACATTTGTCCACCAGAGACCTCCTGGCCCCACACAATATCAAATAGCAAAAGCTCTCACACAGATCTCCATCTCAACGCTAAGACCCAGTTCCTCTCAATGACCAGCAAGCTACAGTGCTGGACACCCTATGCCAAACAACTAGCAAGACAAGAACACAACCCCACCCATTAGCAGAGAGGTTGCCTAAAATCGTAATAAGTTCATAGACACCCCAAAACACACCACCGGACGTGGCTCTGCCCACCAGAAAGACAAGACCCAGCCTCATCCACCAGAACACTGGCACCAGTCCCCTCCACCAGGAAGCCTACACAACCCACTGAACCAACCTTACCCACTGGGGGCAGACACCAAAAACAACATGAACTATGAACCTGCAGCCTGCAGAAAGGAGACCCCAAACACAGTAAGTTAAGCAAAATGAGAAGACAGAGAAATACAGAGCAGATGAAGGAGCAAGGTAAAAACCCACCAGACCAAACAAATGAAGAGGAAATAGGCAGCCTACCAGAAAAAGAATTCAGAGTAATGATAGTAAAGATGATCCAAAATCTTGGAAATAGAATGGAGAAAACACAAGAAATGTTTAACAAGGACCTAGAAAAACTAAAGAGCAAACAAACAATGAAGAACAACACAATAAATGAAATTAAAAATTCTCTAAAAGGAATCAATAGCAGAATAACTGAGGCAGAAGAACGGAGAAGTGACCTGCAAGATAATACAGTGGAAATAACTACTGCAGAGCAGAATAAAGAAAAGAGAATGAAAAGAATTCAGGACAGTCTCAGAAACCTCTGGGACAACATTAAACGCACCAACATACAAATTCTAGGGGTCTCAGAAGAAGAAGAGAAAAAAAAAGTGACTGAGAAAATAGTTGAAGAGGTTATAGGCAAAAACTTCCCTAATATGGGAAAGGAAATAGTCAATCAAGTCCAGGAAGCGCAGAGAGTCCCATACAGAATAAATCCAAGGAGACACAAGCCAAGACACATATTAATCAAGCTATCAAAAATTAAATACAAAGAAAAAATATTAAAAGCAGCAAGGGAAAAGCAACAAACAACATACAAGGGAATCTCCATAACATTAACAGCTGATCTTTCAGCAGAAACTCTGCAAGCCAGAAGGGAGTGGTAGGACATATTTAAAGTGATGAAGGGGAAAAACCTACAACCAAGATTACTATATCCAGCAAGGATCTCATTCAGATTAGACGGAGAAATTAAAACCTTTACAGACAAGCAAAAGCTGAGAGAATTCAGCACCACCAAACCAGCTTTACAACAAATGCTGAAGGAACTTCTCTAGGCAGGAAACACAAGAGAAGGGAAAGACCTACAATAACAAACCCAAAACAATTAAGAAAATGGTAATAGGAACATACATATTGATAACTACCTTAAATGTAAATGGATTAAATGTCCCAACCAAAAGACACAGACTGGCTTAATGGATACAAAAACAAGACCCAAATATATGCTGTCTACAAGAGACCCACTTCAGACCTAGGGATACATACAGACTGAAAGTGAGGGGATGGAAAAAGATTTTCCATGCAAATGGAAATCAAAAGAAAGCTGGAGTAGCAATTCTCATATCAGACAAAATAGACTTTAAAATAAAGACTATTACAAGAGACAAAGAAGGACACTACATAATAATCAAGGGATCAATCCAAGAAGAAAATATAACAATTGTAAATATTTATGCACGCAACATAGGAGCACCTCAATACATAAGGCAAATGCTAACAGCCATAAAAAGGGGAAATTGGGGCTTCCCTGGTGGCGCAGTGGTTGGGAGTCTGCCTGCCAGTGCAGGGGACACGGGTTTGAGCCCTGGTCTGGGAGGATCCCACATGCCGTGGAGCGACTGGGCCCATGAGCCACAGCTGCTGAGCCTGCGCATCTGGAGCCTGTGCTCCACAACAAGAGAGGCCGTGATGGTGAGAGGCCCACGCACCACGATGAGGAGTGGCCCCCACTTGCCGTGGCTAGGGAGGGCCCTAGCACAGAGGCGAAGACCCAACACAGCCATAAATTAATTAATTAGTTAATTAATTTAAAAAGAAAAGCTAACTCTTTAAAAAAAAAAAAGGGGGAAATCGACAGTAACACAATCATAGTAGGGGACTTTAACACCCCACTTTCACCAGTGGACGGATCATCCAAAATGAAAATAAATAAGGAAACACAAGCTTTAAATGATACAATAAACAAGATGGACTTAATTGATATTTATAGGACATTCCATCCAAAAACAACAGAATACATTTTCTTCTCAAGCACTCATGGACCATTCTCCAGGATAGATCATATCTTGGGTCACAAATCAAGCCTCAGAAAATTTAAGAAAATTGAAATCGTATCAAGTATCTTTTCTGACCACAACGCTATGAGACTAGATATCAATTACAGGAAAAAATCTGTAAAAAATACAAACACATGGAGGCTAAACAATACACAACTTAATAATCAAGAGATCACTGAAGAAATCAAAGAGGAAATCAAAAAATACCTAGAAACAAAGGACAATGAAAACATGATGACCCAAAACCTATGGGATGCAGCAAAAGCAGCTCTAAGAGGGAAGTTTATAGCAATACAATCCTACCTCAAGAAACAAGAAACATCTCAAGTAAACAACCTAACCTTACATCTAAAGCAATGAGAGAAAGAAGAACAAAACCTCCAAAGTGAGCAGAAGGAAAGAAATCATAAAGACCAGATAAGAAATAAATGAAAAAGAAATGAAGGAAACAATAGCAAAAATCAATAAAACTAAAAGCTGGTTCTTTGAGAAGATAAACAAAATTGATAAACCATTAGCCAGAGTCATCAAAAAAAAAAAGGGAGAAGACTCAAATCAATAGGATCAGAAATGAAAAAGGAGAAGTAACAACTGACACTGCAGAAATACAAAGGATCATGAGAGATTACTACAAGCAACTATATGCCAATAAAATGGACAACCTGGAAGAAATGGACACATTCTCAGAAAAGCACAACCTTCTGAGACTGAACCAGGAAGAAACAGAAAATATAAACAGACAAATCACAAGCACTGAAACTGAAACTGTGATTAAAAATCTTCCAACAAACAAAAGTCCAGGACCAGATGGCTTCACAGGTGAATTCTATCAAACATTTAGAGAAGAGCAAACAACTATCCTTCTCAAACTCTTCCAAAATATAGCAGAGGGATGAACACTCCCAAACTCATTCTACGAGGCCACCATCACCCTGATACCAAAAGCAGACAAAGATGTCACAAAGAAAGAAAACTACAAGCCAATATCACTGATGAACATAGATGCAAAAATCCTCAACAAAATACTAGGAAACAGAATCTAACAGCACATTAAAAGGATCATACACCATGATCAAGTGGGGTTTATCCCAGGAATGCAAGGATTCTTCAATATATGCAAATCAATCAATGTGATACACCATATTAACAAATTAAAGGAGAAAAACCATATGATCATCTCAATAGATGCAGAGAAAGCTTTCAACAAGATTAAACACCCATTTATGATAAAAACCCTTCAGAAAGTAGGTATAGAGGGAACTTACCTCAACATAATAAAGACCATATATGACAAATCCACAGCCAACATCATTCTCAATGGTGAAAAACTGAAACCATTTCCACTACCATCAGGAAAAAGACAAGGTTGCCCACTCTCACCACTATTATTCAACATAGTTTTGGAAGTTTTAGCCACAGCAATCAGAGAAGAAAAAGAAATAAAAGGAATCCAAATCAGAAAAGAAGTAAAGCTGTCACTGTTTGCAGATGACATGATACTATACATAGAGAATCCTAAAGATGCTACCAGAAAACTACTAGAGCTAATCAATGAATTAGGTAAAGTAGCAGGATACAAAATTAATGCACAGAAATCTCTTGCATTCCTATACACTAATGATGAAAAATCTGAAAGAGAAATTAAGGAAACACTCCCATTTACCACTGCAACAAAAAGAATAAAATACATAGGAACAAACCTACCTAAGGAGACAAAAGACCTGTATGCAGAAAACTACAAGACACTGATGAAAGAAGTGAAAGATGATACAAACAGCTGGAAAGATATACCATGTTCTTGGATTGGAAGAATCAAAACTGTGAAAATGACTATACTACCCAAAGCAATCTACTGATTCAATGCAATCCCTATCAAACTACCAACGGCATTTTTCACAGAACTAGAACAAAAAATTTTGCAATTTGTATGGAGACACAAAAGACCCCGAAGAGCCAAAGCAATCTTGAGAAAGAAAAACCGAGCTGGAGGAATCAGGTTCCCTGACTTCAGACTATACTACACAGCTACAGTAATCAAGACAGTATGGTACTGGCACAAAAACAGAAATATAGATCAATGGAACAGGATAGAAAGCCCAGAGATAAGCCCATGCAATATGGTCACCTTATCTTTGATAAAGGAGGCAAGAATATACAATGGAGAAAAGACAGCCTCTTCAATAAGAGGTGCTGGGAAAACTGGACAGCTACATGTAAAAGAATGAAATTAGAACACTCCCTAACACCATACACAAAAATTAACTCAAAATGGATTCAAGACCTAAATGTAAGGCCAGACACTTTAAAACTCTTAGAGGAAAACATAGAACACTCTATGACATAAATCACAGCAAGATCCTTTTTGACCCAACTGCTAGAGAAATGGAAATAAAAACAAAAATAAACAAAATGGGACCTAATGAAACTTAAAAGCTTTTGCACAGCAAAGGAAACCATAAACAAGACGAAAAGACAACCCTCAGAATGGGAGAAAATATTTGCAAATGAAGCAACTGACAAAGGATTAATCTCCAAAATATACAAGCAGCAGATGCAGCTTAATATCAAAAAACAAACAACCCAATCCAAAAATGGGCAGAAGACCTAAATAGACATTCCTCCAAGGAAGATATAAAGATTGCCAGCAAACACATGAAAGGATGCTCAACATCACTAATCATTAGAGAAATGCAAATCAAAACTACAATGAGGTATCACCTCACACCAGTCAGAATGGCCATCATCAAAAAATCTACAAACAATAAATGCTGGAGAGGGTGTGGACAAAAGGGAACCCTCTTGCACTGTTGGTGGGAATGTAAATTGATACAGCCACTACGGAGAACAGTATGGAGGTTCCTTAAAAAACTAAAAATAGAACTACCATATGACCCAGCAATCCCACTACTGGGCATATACCCTGAGAAAACCATAATTCAAAAAGAGTCATGTACCACAATGTTCATCGCAGCTCTATTTACAATAGCCAGGACATGGAAGCAACCTAAGTGTCCATCGACAGATGAATGGATAAAGTAGATGTGGTACATACGTACAATGGAATATTACTCAGCCATAAAAAGGAACAAAATGGAGTTATTTGTAGTGAGGTGGATGGACCTAGAGTCTGTCATAGAGAGTGAAGTAAGTCAGAAAGAGAAAAACAAATACCATATGCTAACACTTCTATACGGAATCTAAAAAAAAAAAATAGTTCTGAAGAACCTAGGGGCAGGACAGGAATAAAGATGCAGATGGAGAAAATGGACTTGAGGACACGGGGAGGGGGAAGGGTAAGCTGGGACGAAGTGAGAGTGTGGCATGGACATATACACACTTCCAAATGTAAAATAGCTAGCTAGTGGGAAGCAGCCGCATAGCACAGGGAGATTATCTTGGTGCTTTGTGTCCACCTAGAGGGGTGGGATAGGGAGGGTGGGAGGGAGATGAAAGAGGGAGGAGATATGGGGATATGTATATGTATAGCTGATTCCCTTTGTTATACAGCAGAAACTAACACACCATTGTAAAGCAATTATACTCCAATAAAGATGTTAAAAAAAAAAAGAACCAGGTGCATTGACTGGAGTAGCAGCACTGACCACCAGAGACCTGCAGTCTCCGTGCCAGATGAGGAGACAGGTACCCTCTCATTTTCCCACCAGAGAAGCCAGAACATAGAACAGAAAGGAAGAGAAGAGTAAGATGACTGAAGACACAGCCATGTCACACCCCCAAAATAACATTTAGAGACACAACTTTGGGAGGGAAAGAGAGTTTTAAATCAGACATGAGCTTGCATTTTTTGAGCGAATAGGATTGAGTCTTTAATACTGGAATGAGACTCTTCTAATAACTAGAAGTAGCTGAAGAGCTGTATCTCTCGTCCAGAGGTTGATGAGGTGACAGCTACTGCCATCTGGAAAGTAGGGGAGGTCAACATAGCACAGCTGAAGGGCAGGTACTAGAAAAAGTTATTTTGACACCCCAATAGTTGAGATGCTGTGACATCCACTTCACACCACTAGGATGATTAGAATCCAAAAGTCAGATCATAGCAAGTGTTGGCAAGAATTTAGAAAAATGAGAACCTTCGTTCATTTCTGGGGGGGATGTAAAATTGTGGAGCCGTTTTGGAAAGCAGTGTGGCAGTTTGTCAAAAAATTAAACATAGCGTTATCACTTGACCTGGAAATTCCACTCCTAGGTATATTATACCCAAGAGAATGAAAACATGTCCACATAAAAACTTGAATGCAAATGTTTATAGCAGCATTATTCATAACAACTAAAAAGGGGAAAAACCCCAACTGATATTTAACTGATATTTGTGATACATCCATACAATGGAATATTATTCAGCCATAAAAAGGAGTGAAATACTGATGCTACAACGTGGGTGAATCTTGAAAACATTATGCTAGGTGAAAGAAGCCAGTCACAAAAAACCACATACAATTCCACTTATATGAAATGTCCAGAATAGGTAAATCCATAGAGATAGAAAGCAGAATAGTAGTTCCTTAGGGCTGGGAGGGTTGGAAGGTAATAATTACAAGGTGTACGGTTTCTTTACAGGGTGATGAAAATGTTCTAAAATCAATTGTTGTAATGGTTGCACAGCTTTGTGAATATACTACTTCCCTGGTGGCACAGTGGATAAGACTCCATGCTCCCAATGCAGGAGGCCTGGGTTCGATCCCTGGTCAGGAAACTAGATCCCACATGCATTTCACAACTAACAGTTCACATGTCACAACTAAGGAGCTGGCGAGCCGCAACTAAGGAGCCTGTGAGCTGCAACTAAGAGCCAGTGCAACCAAATAAATAAATAAATATTTTAAAAAATAAAATAAAAACCATTGACCTGTACTCTTCAAATGGGTAAATTATATGGTACGTAAACTACATCTCAATAAAGCGGTTACCAAAAAACAAACAAAAAATGGTGACATAATGGAAGACAAGCACCAGACAAAAACAGAGAAGGAGGTTGGGCAGATGGACGGACCTGGCCTGGAGCAGCGGTGCTCACGCTGAGAGGGCCCTGGAGTCCACTCCAGGGAGGGTAGGCCTGACCTGGGCACCCTGAGCTGGCCCCAGCTGGCCCCCATGCAGAGTGTCCTGACCACCGTGAGAGCACAGTCCCAGAGGTCTGCCCACAGGGTTAGGGGACCTGACTTGAGGACCAAGAGGCTGGAGAATGTGAGAGGAGGCCGCTGAGCTCTAGACAGCGGGGTGTCCTTACCTCAGCTCTGTTCTGTACATCCCTCCACTCAGGGTGCACTGCGGACCCTCACGATCCAGCTTGTTAGACATGCAGAATCTCAGGGGGCGCCCCAAAACTACCGACCCAGGATCTGCATTTTATTACACCGTGGAAATCACAATGCCTCCTTCAGAAGGATTTTGTGAGGATCCTTATTAACAGTGATTGCAGCCATTACCTGATACTGTCTATGTACCAGATACTAGGATAATTAATATAGAGAGAGGCCTCATTTAGTGCCTGCACATTGCAGGCGCTCCACATAAGGTAGCTATCCTTTAAAAGAGCCTGACTTGGGGGAGGGAAGAGCCTGGACGCTGGCATCACACAGGCCGGCTCCTCATCCTGACTCTGCCCCTCTCTGACACTGAGATCTGGGCAAGGTACTTAACCCATCTGCGCCTCAACTCGCTTATATGGAAACTAGGCTCACCCCAGGAAGTGTGCGCAGTAGCGCTCCGCACCGAGCGGCACGCAGGAGTCCAGCAGATGTGGGACGTTGCCTCCGTGCCGTACAACCAGATCTCACGGGACTTCATCAGGAAGCGATCCAACCACCCTGAGTCCCCCTGACTCTTGCGTCCAGCCCCACCTCCATTGTTCATTCGTGAACCCACTAAGCAGATTCTTCCTGAGCACCTACTGTGTGCCAGACACGGTGCTGGGAGTGCAGACACTGCAGCAGGGGTCCCTGAGTCCTGAGTCGAGATCTGGCCTTGTAGAGGGAATGAAACAGGCCTGTTTACCCATCTGCTTCGAGAGCTATGAAAACAAAGCCCATCGTCTCTCAGCAACCATCTGAAACAATGTTTCAACTCTCGGCCCTAATGCGCTTCCACACTGTGAAAAAGCACTTTTTCGAGGGAGGCAGGAGACATAAATTAGTATAATAATACAATTAAAATGCATTTTCCTTCCACTTATTTAAATTACTCTTCTTTGCGTCTTGAGAAGATGCAACCTTCCTTGGAGGTATTTAAGGAGAATCAAAGAGGCTGTAGAGATGAAGCAAGAAATGCCCCACACGGAAAATACAAATACCCTACCTTGCAGGCCAGGGAGAGCCGCCCTCCCGGTGATGGCTGTCCGTGACTACAAGAGACTCGGCCCTTTGGGGCTCCACAAAAGCCCTCGGACAGAATGTCCCCGGACAGGTCACTGGCCCTCTCCATAAACATCCATTTGTTCATTCATTCAGCAATAATTTTTTTCTGCATCTCCTCCATGCCTGGCACTAGGAATAACCTGAGATGGATAGGACACAGTGCCTACCCTGAAGGGCACTGTCTAGGAGGAAGGAGCCAAGCAGAAAAGAGTAGGACCTGGGGCCACCAGTGCTGTAACAGGCAGATGTACGGTGAAGGAGCCCCACCCGTCCTGGGTGGGTTGGGGAGGGGCGGGCAGTGTGGGTCTCCTGTGGGAGAGCCTTGTGCTGAGTCCCCAAGGATGAGAAGGAATTAACCAGATGGGGGAGGACAGAAGGGGTCTTCCAGGCAGAGTGACCAGCAGAAACAAAGGCCTGGAATGTGGAAAGCAAGGTGCGTGAGGCGCATCAAGCCAGAAGGCAGGGAGCAGAGGAGGGCAAAAGAAGGAGGAACTCACTCACCAGACCAGAAGGGTCTGAGCAGGGCTAAGGCGTGGGGACTTTGTCCTGAGGGCCTTAGGAAACCAAGGTGAGCCCCGAGGTAGCAGAGTTGGAGAATCCAGTAGCCCAGAAGTCACAAGATGAAGCCAGACACCCATCCTGCAAAGGACACAGCAACAAGTACCATTCCGTCCTCTGGAAAGCACTGATTTGGA
Organism: Balaenoptera musculus; assembly: GCF_009873245.2. NCBI lineage: Eukaryota > Metazoa > Chordata > Mammalia > Artiodactyla > Balaenopteridae > Balaenoptera > Balaenoptera musculus. The sequence goes on from NC_045788.1 coordinate 21,830,057, forward strand.
TCCTGAGTTATTGGTTTTGTGTCGCCACCTGCTGGCAAGATTTCTTCCATGCAGCTAATTCACCCAAACGTTCCAACAGATATTTGAAAAACGTATTAACAGGCACAGGGAAATCCCCTGAAGTTAGGAAAGATCAAATTAAAGTAGCACTTATTATAGAAAGAATATTGTTAGAATTTCATTCAAAAGCCAGAGAGGAGAGCATCATGTGAGAGTCATGAGTTCAAATCCCAGGTCCCCCCATTTATGATGTGCAAAAATCACTTCACTTCTCTGACCTTTGTTTTTAATATCCATAAAATGGAAATAATATCTTACTCCCAGTTGTGAGGGGAATAAAAGATATGAATTGTGTAAAGAGAAATATAACGGCAGTTTGAGTTAGGGTCGAGGAAAACCAGCATGTAACCTATAGCTACCACCTCCACTGCCTCTGCTGGAAAGACTGGCTTCCTCCTTTAGGTCCAAGACACGAGGGAACACCCACAGTCCCACAACCGCACCCCAGGCAGGACCACTCCCTGCTCTCTTTTCCTCTTTCCTACAGACTCCAGGAGGTCGCTGCCCCCTCTGCCCTGTGGCCTCCATCCTCAGCCTTGCTACCTCCTGGAAAAGGATCTCCCTCTTGCCATGCTTCCTGTGAACCATGCTGACATCTGACTAACCCCAGGAAAATAGCAAAACAACCAACAGAGGAACGACCAAACTGAAGAAATCGTCAATGTCTTACCCTCTGAGGGGGTAACAAGAGAGTCTCTGCATCTCACTGAACTCCAGTGTCATCCTCTGGGAAAATGGGACAATATGTGGCCATGTGACAGACAACTCACATAAAGTGGCTGGCACAGTCCTAGCAAACAGAAAACCTTCCAGTATGGACGTTACTATTAGAATTATGGTGGATAATCTTATAGTAGAATGGCTTCAAACATCAGATTTAGGGGAGAGGGGGCGATACATGACCATTTTGGTCTTTTTCAACCTAAAACTTGACTCCATTATCTTAAGTCATCTTGCAGATGTGGGAGTGTAACCCAAGACAGGGAAGTTTGATACTGACAGGACAAGAGTCCAATGATTGGGACCTTGCCAGGGAGACCATATAGAGATCTATAGCACTGGGGCCTCTGGAGAAAAAGGGCACCAGAGTTTCTGGGAGAAGGGGAGAGAGTCCTGAAAGGAAATGTGCAGTGAGAGATGTTTCTGTCAATCAACACCACTTCCCCCAGCCCCCAAACTAGAATCTTAATATCAGTACAACTACCATCTGTTGTGCTCTACTTATGACTCTCCCTGTGCTAAGCCTTTCTACTTAATCCATTCACCCTAATTTAATACTCTCAACCACCTTGTGAGGTAGATACTATTACTCCCATTTTACAGATGAGAAACTGGGCTTGGAGATGTTAAGAGCCAGGATTTCAACCCTGCCAAGCTCCAGAGCCTGTGGGCTATCTGCCTTCCTCACCCTGCCACAAAGTCCTGTCCATTCATCATCCAAAATGTCCCACGGACTTGTCCTTCCTCTCCATTTTCTGAAGTTCAGGAGCTTGTCATGTCCCATTTGTATTTCAGCCTCCTAGGTTATGGTTCTGCCCACACTCTATCACATTGCTTTCTGCCACCATGGACTCTAGGCCAGTTCTATCCAACAGAACTTCATGCAATGATGTAACAGAACTTCATGCAATGATGTAACAGAACTTCATGCAATGATGGAATGTTCTAGATAAGCACTGTTTGAAATGCCAGCCACCAGTTACCTGTGGCTACTGAGCATTTGAAGTATGGCAATTGTGACTGAGTAACTGAATTTTTATTTTAATTGATTTAAATTTAAGTAGGTATATGTGACCGGAGGCTACCATATTGGGATAGTGCAGTGCTTGGCAATCCAGATGCACCCTATGTAGAGTGGGACTCCATAGTAAATGTGTACTGTGTGACAGTTTAAGCCTGGTAATCCATCAGAACCCAAAATGATGGTTTATACTCTTTCTCATCCTGGAAAATGTAGAAAGCCACGAGCACCTTGGCCTAGGCAATCATTTTTTGATAAGAATATCTGCCTTTGGTTGAGTACCTCCGGTGCCCTGGCTCCTGTGTTAGGCACTTGACATGTATTTTTTCTAAACCTCACAACCCCTGCAAAGTAGGTACTATTACCTTATTCATTCATATAGTCAACTAGCACTTACTGAGCACCTACTATGTGTCAGACACAATGCCAGGCACTGAGGACATTGGGATTAATAAGACAGATCCCTTGTAGTTTCGATTTTATAAACTAGGGGGCGGAGGCTCAGTAAAGTTAAGTAACTCACTCTCTATCGCATTGCTGAAATTGGAGCCTAGGCTGCCCGACTCCACTGCCTCCTGACTCCTCCTCCCAAAAAAACAAAATATCTCCCTCTTCTCTGGGTTAGTCAGACCACATTTGGAGCCTGCAGCCATGTCTTAAGATGGGCGTTGACCAGGACTTCCCTGGTGGTCCAGTGGTTAGGACTCCGCGCTTTCACTGCTGTGGGCCCAGGTTCGATCCCTGGTCGGGGGAACTAAGATCCTGAAAGCCGTGCAGCAAGGCCAAAAAAAAAACCGAAGACGGGCATTGACCAACTTGAGTAAAATAGCAACTCAAGAGAAACAGTTGAATGTTCAGGGGACAAAGAATAAAAGAATAGAAAGAGAGAATGAACCACTGCTACACACGACATGGGTGGTTCTCAGACATAATGTTTAAAGAAGGAGACCAGAAACAAAACATTCCCTAATGTATGATCCCATTTATATAAAATTTAAGAACAGATGGTGATAGAAGTGAGAAAGGTGGTTACCTTTGGGATGGGTAACAGAGGAAGAGTACGGGAGAGAGTGGGGAGCTGGATGGGGGTCTTCCCTTGGAAACAATTCATCGAGCTGCATACTTAATATTGTGCACTTCACTGTCTGTATGTTATCATTCAATATAAAAGCTCATGAAAAGAAAAAAAGGCAGTGAAGGTGTTGTCAGACAAATAAAAACGGTGATAATTCATTCCCAATAGATCTTCACAAAAATATTTCCAAACAACGCACTTTAAGAAGAAGGAAAGTTAAATAAATAATAAAATAAATAAATAAATAAATATCAAAAGAAAAGGAAAGTGATCCCAGAAGGAAGGTCTGATATGCTGGAAGAAATGGTGAGCAAAGAAATTTAAAAATATATGAGTAAATCTAAACAAGTATCAATTATATAAAAGAATAATAAATAATGTATAATTTGTGGGGTTAACATAATAATACAAAATAGATTTCAAATACCAAACAAAATTAGATGGAAGTGGAATGAAAGTGATTAATGTTAAAGTAAGTTTAGGAGGAGAGATAAGTAATTAATTTTTGGCTTTGTTATAGTAAGTAACAAAGTAAGAAAACCACTAATAACAAGGATCTGTGACTCACTCACACAGTCAACCCTCCCTTTCCACGGATGCAAAATCTACAGATATGAAAGGCCGACTGTAAAGGACTTGGGTATCCATGGATTTTGTTATCCACATGGGTCCTGGAACCAATCCTTTGCAGGTACCAACGGATGACTGTATAACCAAAACTGAGCAAGAGCCAGTTAACAGAAGGCAGATGCTGCTCAAGCCCAGAGCCTGTCTACAAAAGGGGAGACCAGATCCCATGCAAGTCTGCACAACAGGTTGTTAAAAAACAAAATTTAACTGAGTAAATTTGAAGATCTAATTGGCTTTATTAAATGACTCATGAATCAGGCAATGTCTCATCTGGCAAACAGAGGTGCTCCAAGGAGTTACACATAACAGGCTTTCGGGACAAGGAAAAGAAGTCATCAGTAAGGGGGAGAAAAATGAAAGTTCATTGGAGGAAAGTAAAAGTTCAGGTGAGTACGGCTTCTCATTGGCTGAACTGCAGCGTTTTCCATTGGGGCTTGTTGCTGGGCAAGAAAGAAGTCTCCCTTTCTCTTACTGTGGGAGTAAAGTAGTTGCACTACCTGCTTGGTAGTGCAAGGTACCACTCTTCCTGTTGGGGTCAGTAACTGAAGTCTTCCTGTTTGGGGTAACTGACGATGGGCATGATAGGGCATGAGAGCTCCCTCTCCAGGCCTTCCCAACTCCACCTTTAGCTGAGGTTTCCTTTTATTAATTTTCACAAAGTATAGTAGCATTTCTCCCAATTCTTCCCCCAAAGGGACCTCCAGCCATTTATCAGAGTAGCTGTACACCGGAGCGAGCAAAATACTCAGACCTTTATTTACAGTGTTATTATATACAAGTTGTGAGGTGACACTGAGACCAGGGTCCCAAAATGCCAGGCAGAATGACAGAGATTAGTGCCATTCTCAAAGACTTAAAGATACATACACCCCTTTTAATTAACTGTAATCCCTGCAAAACCAGATGGATAATAGAAGGTGATGGTAGACTACTATAAACTGAACTCCAGGTAGCCACATTTGCAGCTTCTATGCCAGATACAGTATCTTTATTATTGACAGAACAGATGAACACAGCCTCTGGTACTTGGAATGCGTCTACTGATCTGGCCCCATCAGGAAGGATGATCAAATCACTTCCCATTCACCTGGAATGGACAGCAGTACACATTTACAGTCTTGCTCTTGGGCTGTATTAACTCTCCTGCTCTGTCACAATGCAACTTGAAGGAATCTTGATCATCCTGACATTCCAAGATTGGTCCACTATATTGATGATTCCACATTATTTGGACATGGAGACTAGGAAGTGACAAGTACTCTGAACATCCTGGAAATAAGCATTTATGCCAGGGAGTGGCAGATAAACCCTAACAAAGGTTGGGAGGCCTAACTACTTAGTGAAGTTTTTTGGAGTCCATGGTCTAGAATATGCCAAACATGCTCTCCAAAATAAAGGACAAGTTACTGCACTTGGTGCCACCTGCCTCTAAGAAAGAAACACAACACTTGTTTTGGGTTTTGGAAATAGCATATAGAGTGCACTTGGGAATACTGCCTGAACACCTTGCAGGTAACGCGGAAGGCTGCCAGTTTTGAGCGGGGCCAGAGCAAGAGGGAGATTTGCGGTGGATTCAGACTGTAGTACAAGCAGCCCTAATGCTCGGGCATATGGTCTGGCAGGTCCAGTGATGCTAGAAGCATCTGTGGTAGTTAAGGACACTCTATGGAGTCTCTGGCAAGACCCTGGATGAGAGTTGCAGCCCGGACCCCTAAGGTTCTGGAGCAGGGCCATTCAAAAGACAGCTTCTGGCTCAGTACTGGACCCTGGGGGAAACTGAAGGTCTGACCATAGAACATCATAAACTGGGGCAGTTGTCAGACCCACTGAATCATAAGCTGAGACAGGCAAAATTGCAATCTGTCACACAATGAAAATAATACATTTGGGATGAGGCTCAAGCAGGTATGGAGCAAATAAGAAAACTGTATGAATAGGTGGTCCAGGTCCAACATACCCTGCCTCTCTTGCCCTGATGCCTTACCATCAACCCACATCAGTGGCCCCTGGAGATCTCTCTACAACCAGCTGACAGAGGAAGAAAAAAATAAAAGGTCTGATAGTAGTTAGGTCAGCAAAATATGTTGGTGTAAACTAAAAATGGGCTGCTGCTACAGAGAATGGCCCTGAAAAGGAGTGGTGAGGAAAAAGCCTCCCAGTGGGCAGCGTTTAAAGTAAATCGGTCATCCACTTTGTGTGGGGGAAGTGATGGCCTGAAGTAATGATACACACAGACTTCCAGGTAATGGCAAATGGTTCGTCTGCTTGGTCAAGGGCTTGGAAGGATCAAGATTGGAAGACTGGAAACAAGGATGTCTGAGGATGGACGAGGCATGTGGATGGAGTATGGAATGGGCACACAGTGTGTGGATCTTTCTGCCCCACATCAATGCCCTCTAGAAAGCGTGAGTGGCAGCAGAAGAAGCACTGAATAAGCAGATGGATAGGATGACTCATCCAGTGAATGCAAGTGAGCCTGAGCCACCTCAATCTTGCAAAAAGTTTCATGAATGAATGGATGTCATGATAGCCTGACATGATGGGCTGCCTCTCACCAAGGCTGATCTAGCTACCACTGCTGCTGAATGCCTGACCATCAGCAGTACAGAGCAATGCTGCACCCCCAATACGGTACACTCTCTCAAGGACATCAGCAGCCATTTGGTGTCAAGTTCATTATCTTACATCTCTTCTACCCTGGAGGAGGCAATAATTCATCTTTACTAGAAAAGATACATATTCCAATTATGGGTTGGCCTTAAGTTGGCCAGCACCATTATCTGAAAGCCACAGATTGTCTGCTTCTGGGGCGACCAAACCTAAGGCAGTCAACAAATCAAAAAGTTGGTTCCTTGAAAAGTCTAATAAAATATACAAAATTCTGGCAATATTGGACCAGTAAAGGAGAAAGAACAAATAAACAATATTGCAAATTAAAAAGAAGACAAAACTATGGATGCTGATGAGATTTGAAAGGACTAAGATAAATAACTGGAGGAGAAGAAAGAACTCTTCCTTAAAGAGAATGCCAACCAATAAATAAAGAAGGAATGAAGGTGCTAGAAAAATTACTGTTTTGCAACCATCATCATAATGATTGATGCAGGCAAGAATCAATAATGGATGCTAAAACTCATGTGTGAAAGTTTGATGAGGAATAGAATAGTTCCATCATTTCAAAGTACCTCTCACAAATTACTTATTTAATACAGAAAGTAACATAGTAACTTTACAGTGGAGAAAACTGTTGGACATCACCTTAACCAAGTGATCAAAGTTGACATAACAAATCTTCATCAACTGACTTGTGATGATGACTTATGCACTGAGAAGCAAACAATATTTTGTAGTGCTCCTACAAAGACATGCATAACTCAAATCTAACCATGAGGAACATGAGACAAGTTCAACATGAGAGACTTCTACAGAACAACTATTCTGTCCTCTCCAAAATGTAAATGTCACAAAGGACCAAGGAGGGACTTCCCTGGTGGTCCAGTGGTTAAGGCTCCGTGCTCCCAATGCAGCGGGCCCGGGTTCCATCCCGGGTCAGGGAACTAGATCCCGCGTACGCAACTAAAAGCCTGCCCGCCACAACTAAGACCTGACGCAGCCAAGTAAATAAATAAATATTTAAAATTAAAAAAAAAAAAAGGACCAAGGAATCTCTGAGGAACTATTAGAGATTGAAGGAAATCCAAGAGCAATGACAAATACATGTAACCTTGAATTGGGTCATGAACCAGAAAAATATAACGCTAGGGAGGAAAAAATATTTTCCTCTCTACCCTCCTAGGTTCTTGGCTAAGACCCTCTGTAGTAAGAGACAGATTAACAGGCAAAAACAGAAGTTTAATAACATGTGTACCTCCTGTATACATGGGAGACATCCAGGAAAACTGAGTAACTCCCCAGAGAAATGGCCCAAGCCACCACCTTAAATCTCTGGCTACAGACAAAAGAAGATATTGGGGCAGGGGAGGGGAGAGGCTAGATATGGGGGGTGACCAGGAAAAGCACAGTAAACAAGAATAAAGTTGTTATACAGATTTACATCATTGCTTTCTCCATTGATAAGTTTCCTGAGATTTAGAGTCACCCTTCTCTTCGTGGTAAAGACAGGGAGATACCCTTACAAATGGAGATTTCCCTTATCACTGTAAATGTCTCTTACAAAAGGGTAACTTCTACTCAGTTTTCAGAGCTTTCCTATGTCTGCTGTTTCTTAAAAATAATCAGCTTAAAATGATCTTTATGCCAAAAATGTGTATTTGGGGGTGACAGACTCTGTACCCTTTCACTATAGAAGACATTATTGGGACAACTAGCAAAATTGGAATATGAACTGTATATTAGATAATGCCAGATTGTCTAACAGTTCCCTAAATATTAAATTTCCTGAATTCATTAAGTTTACTGTAGTTATGTAACAGAGTACCCTTATTCTTAGAAAATAAATACTGAAGTACTGAGGTACGAAGAGGCATGATTATCTGCAACTTAGTCTCAAATGATTCAGGAGAAAAAAAGAAAAAATAGAGAGTGTGTTAAAGAGAAAACCACAGGACTAAAATGGCATCACTTGTGCTAAAGCTCATGATACCAAATCTAGATTTAATACCTGACCTAACTGCGGTTTTGACCTTCCCCAAGGATGTTGTCTTAATCCGCCAGTCTGGGATTTTTTTTCGTCAGCACCAATGAGGTAATCTGTCCAGTGTTACCCCTCTAGCCCTCCAAAGGAAGTAGAGGTAAACTGTATGATAGACCCTCACCCTTCCTCACAAAGAAGGTGACCCGGCCTGAAACAATCCTCTGTTTTCTTTTGTTAATAGCCTCGTTGCCCCTCCCTCCTTCTACTTGTAAAAACCTTCTATTTTGTACAGCCCCTCAGAATGCCCTTCTATTTACTAGATGGGTTGTTGCCCAATTCACGAACCATTGAATAAAGTCAATTAGATCTTCAAAATTACTCAGTTGAATTTTGTTTTTTAACACAGGGACGGGGGGAATGATATAGCAAATATGGCAAAATATTAACAGTGGGAAAACCTAAGTAAAGAATTTAGTTCTGGGCTTCCCTGGTGGCGCAGTGGTTGAGAGTCTGCCTGCCAACGCAGGGGACACGGGTTCGAGCCCTGGTCTGGGAGGATCCCACATGCCGCGGAGCGACTGGGCCCGTGAGCCACGAACTACTGAGCCTGCGCGTCTGGAGCCTGTGCTCCACAGCGACAGAGGCCACGATAGTGGGAGGCCCGCGCACCGTGATGAGGAGTGGCCCCCGCTTGCCACAACTAGAGAAAGCCCTCGCACAGAAAACGAAGACCCAACACAGCCAAAAATAAAAAAAAATTTTTTTAAAAATATAGTTCTTTAGTATATTTCTTTAAATGTTTCTGTAAGTTTGAACTTATTTCAAAATAAAAATTTTAACTTTAAGAATAAAGGAGGGGCTTCCCTGGTGGCGCAGTGGTTGAGAATCTGCCTGCTAATGCAGGGGACACGGGTTCGAGCCCTGGTCTGGGAAGATCCCACATGCTGCGGAGCAACTAGGCCCGTGAGCCACAACTACTGAGCCTGCGCGTCTGGAGCCTGTGCCCCGCAACGGGACCGCGATAGTGAAAGGCCCGCGCACCGCGATGAAGAGCGGTCCCCGCACCGCGATGAAGAGTGGCCCCCACTTGCCGTAACTAGAGAAAGCCCTCGCACGAACCAAAGACCCAACACAGCCAAAAATAAAATAAATAAATAAATAAAGTAGCTATAAATTAAAAAAAAAAAAAAAAAGAATAAAGGAATAAGAAAGTATTGTGAACAATATTATACCAGTAAAATTTTAAATATAAATAAATGAATAAATTTCCAGAAAAATCTAACCTGATAAAACTGACTCAGCTGAAAATTTAAATAGATTTATAATCATTAAAGAAACTCAGGCAGTAGTTTAAAATTTTCTCCACAGTTAAACACCAGACAGACTAGATGGATTTACAGGTGAGTTCCACCAAACTTTCAAGGAACAAATATTTCAAACTCCCATTTTTATTCTTTGAAGCTATTGTAACCTTGACATCAAAAGCACACATTGATGAAACACAAAAGACCATGAATAGCCAAAGCAATCCTGAGAAAGAAAAACGGAGCTGGAGAAATCAGACTCCCTGGCTTCAGACTATACTAGAAAGCTACAGTCATCAAAACAATATGGTACCGGCACAAAAACAGAAATCTAGATCAATGGAGCAGGATAAAAAGTCCAGAGATAAACCCATGCACTTATGGTCACCTAATCTATGACAAAGGAGGCAAGAATATACAATGGAGAAAAGACAGCCTTTTCAATAAGTGGGCTGGGAAAACTGGACAGCTACACGTAAAAGAATGAAATTAGAACACACCCTAACACCACACACAAAAATTAACTCAAAACAGATTAAAGACCTAAATGTAAGGCTCGATACTATAAAACTTTTAGAGGAAAACATAGGAAGAACACTCTGACATAAATCACAGCAAGATCTTTTTCTATCCACCTCCTACAATAATGAAAATAAAAGCAAGTATAAACAAATAGGACCTAATTAAACTTAAAAGCTTTTGCACAGCAAAGGAAACATAAACAAAATGAAAAGAAAACCCTCAGAATGGGAGAAAATATTTGCAAATGAAGCAACTGACAAGGGATTAATCTCCAAAATATACAAATAGCTCATGCAGCTCAATATGAAAATAACAAACAACCCAATCAAAAAATGGATAGAAGAGCCAGAAGTGGCGGGGCCGCCGACCGAGGCCCCAGGAGGGCTGGGGACGCTGGTGGCGGAGGCCCAGAGTGTGGGGCGCGGAAATGAGGCTTTGGCCCCAGGCCTGGCTCCAGGCTGTGAGCTGGCACAGCTGCCCTGCTCGCTGGCCGAGGCCACCAGGACCCAGGCCACCAGGAGCTCACTGTCCTCCGTTTTGGAAAGTCCTGGACCAGATGACCTAATGACAGGTTCTGCAGAAGTCAAACCATCTTCCTGTACGAGGCAACAAGGGCCCCGGAGACGGAGGCTGCACAGGAGCCCTCGGCGTCCCGTGCACCGTCTGAGTGACGCTGGAACAGCCTCTGCTCCTCTCTGAGCCCCACACACCCAGCTCCACTACAGGGTGAGCTGGGCGTGAGGACCACATTTCTCAAGTTTTCCCCCAGGAGGGCTGTCCCCCAGGAACGGGGTCTCAGAGCTCGTGCAGGTGCAGCCGCCCTGGAGGGTCCACGTCCCGAGGGAAAGTCTGCTGAGGCATTTTTATGCCTTCCTCCATCCTTTTCCTCCTAAGGGGCCCAGCCAGCAGAGATGTTCTGAACTGGGAGGATGTTACTGGAACCCCTGGGCTATGACACACGCTTCTTTAAAAGGATTTCCCCAAAAGCTGCCTTTCAGGTGATCCCCCATCACGCCTGCAGTCTCTCTACCCACCTTGAGGACCAGGCTGATGCGAGGCCCTGGGAGAGGCCCCCGGGAGAGACACGGTGGGTCTTCTGGTCCTGGAAAATGAGGCCTGTTTTTGTTTCCCCTGAGGTCAGTGGTGTCCTCCATCCTTAAGCTCCTGTCACAGTGTTGGAAAGAAAAACTGATCCAACAAACAACATTTACTACTAGGAAACCACACAGAGACTCAGGCCTCTGCTTTCACTGTGCTCACAGCCCAGTGTCTGGGTTTTCCTAAAAACCTCCCCCTACCTAGTTTCTCTGTGCATATATCACCACATTTTGGACACTTGGCTGTTAAAGTTGTCTCCAAGCCTCTTTGGCATTGGATAAAAATATCTGCATAATTAAAAATAAGCCACCAAAAAAAAAAAATGGGCAGAAGATCTAAATAGACATTTCTCCAAGGAAGACATACAGATGGTTAAAAAGCACATGAAAAGATGCTCAACATCCCTAATTATTAAAACTACAATGAGGGACTTCCCTGGTGGCACAGTGGTTGAGAATCTGCCTGCCAATGCAGGGGACACGGGTTCGAGCCCTGGTCCGGGAAGATCCCACATGCCGAGGAGCAACTAAACCCATGTGCCACAACTACTGAGCCTGTGCTCTAGAGCCCGTGAGCCACAACTACTGAGCCTGAGTGCCACAACTACTGAAGCCCGCGTGCCTAGAGCCCGAGCTCTGCAACAAGAGAAGCCACCGCAATGAGAAGCCCACGCACCACAACGAAGAGTAGACACCGCTCGCCACAACTAGAGAAAGCCTGCATGCAGCAATGAAGACCTAACAACGAAGACCCAATGCAGCCAAAAATAAATAAATTAATTAATTAATAAAACAAAAAAACTACAATGAGGTATCACCTCACACTGGTCAGAATGGCCATCATCAAAAAGTCTACAAACAATAAATGCTGGAGAGGGTGTGGAGGAAAGGGAACCCTGCTACACTATTGGTGGGAATGCAAACTGGTACAGCCACTATGGAGAACAGTATGGAGGTTCCTTAAAAAACTAAAAATAGAGCTACCATATGATCCAGCAATCCCACTCCTGGGCATATATCTGGAGGAAACCATAAGTCGAAAAGATACATGCACCCCAATGTTCATTGAAGCACTATTCACAATAGCCAGGACATGGAAGCAACCTAAATGTCCATCAACAGAGGAATGGATAAAGAAGATGTGGTACATGCATACAGTGGAATATTACTCAGCCATTAAAAAGAACAAAATAATGCCATTTGCAGCAACATGGATGGACCTAGAGATTCTCATATAAATGAAGTAAGTCAGACAAAGACAAATATCATATGATATCGCTTATATGTGGATTCTAAAAAAAGGTTACAAATGAACTTATCTACAAAACCAAAATAGAGTTACAGATGTAGAAAATAAACTTATGGTTACTGGGGAGTAAGGGGGATGTAGGGATAAATTGGAAGATTGGGATTGACATATACACACTACTATATATAAAATAGATAACTAATAAGGACCTACTGTGTAGCACAGGGAACTCTACTCAATACTCTGTAATGGCCTATACGGGAAAAGAATCTAAAAAAGAGTGGATATATGTATTTGTATAACAGATTCACTTTGCTGTATACCTGAAACTAACCAACATTGTAAATCAATTATACCCCAATACAAATTTATTTTTAAAAAGCATACATTGATAAAATAATCAAGGTTAACATAGATAAAAAATCATAAACAAAATGTGGGCGAACTGAATCCAGCAACCCATGAAAATATATTCATTACCAAGTTGAGTTTATCCTAGGAATTCAAAGTATGCTTAATGTTAGAAAAAGCATTAATGTACTCAATTAAATTAACACATTAAAGAAAAAATACAATTTACATATTCAAAACTGAATAAGCAATTCCTATGTAATCAAGGATCTGGCTGGCCATTGTCTCCCATTCCTGGGAGTCAGCCTCTAAACCCTGAGAATTTCCTGAGTGCTAGGAATGTCTTTGTTATTCATGATGGCTCTTCAGACCACCCCAGAGCTTATGCTAACATGACTCATGGTGGCATAGGGGAGCAAACTTTTTTGCCCCAAAATGTGTCTCTTGGGTATGAGGATTAATTTGGCTGATTGTTTTTAAAAAACAGAAGACTCAGGAAATTTGTCTCCTTACCACCCTTTTAACTGCCTAAAGGAATTTAGGTAAAGGGCCTGTTCCCGGAATAGAGCTATCGCCAGAAATATTTACAAAGAATATGGGCTAGCTGTGATGGGGGAGACCCAGCAAGACCCAGAGATCAGGGTCCACTCTGTGTCCCATTGTCTCTGCATGGCCCAGCAAACATTTGTTTACCAAACATTTGCTTTTCCATATCCATGTGAATTCCCTTTGTCCCCTTTGAGGTCCCAAACTACCACCCCTAACATCCTCTTTTGTCTTTAGCTGAAGATGGTATTTAAGGTGAGGGCTTTGATGAGTTACTCTGTTTTCTTGGGTCTCTCTCACGTATACCTGTTATTAAACTTTTGTTTGATTTTCTCCTGTTAATCCACCTCATTGTCAATTTAATTCTTACACAAGTCAGAAGAACCTAGAAGGGTAGAGGAAAATGTTTTCCTCCCTGACAGTGGGCCACTAGGTAGTTTATCTAAGGAAATGACTCAGTAGGGGGGCTGGCTACCCAGAAAGAACAACCATGTGATTAGAGGGTTGAGGCTTTGTACCAGCTGACAGCAACCAGATCTCCAGGGCCGGGGGACTAGAGATTGAAATCAATCATATGGCTAATGATTCAATTAATCATGCCTACATAATGAAATCCCAATAAAAAACCAATAAAATGTATTGATACCTCGAGTGAGCTTCCCTGGTTGACAACACTCTATGCATATCAGTACACATCAGCGTGCTGGGAGGGTGACTTGTTCTGATGCCACAGGGAGAGGACACAGCAAGCTTCCCACTGGGGACCCTCCGAGACCTCACCCAATGCATCTCTTCTTTTGACGGGTTCTGACTTGTAACCCTTTTGCGATAATAAAACTGTAATTGTAACTATAGGACTTTCCTGAGCTTTGTGAATCACTGGCAAATTATCAAACCTGTTTGGGTCGTGAGAACCCCCAAATCTATAGCCAGTTACTCAGAAGTGAGGGATCCCTGGAGGCCCCTAGCTTTGGCTGGTGTCTGAAGTGAGGCTAGTCTGTGGACCACTGTGCTCTTAGCCCATGAAGTCTGGCCTAACTCTTGGTGGTTAGTGTCAGAAGTCATTGCGGCAAAGAACAGATAAACCAAAACCTAATAATAAATGGTCATATAAAAGGGGAGGAAGAGAACAGATGGGCTGGGATAAGGTAGCAGCTAGAGTTCTCTGAATGTACTTTGTATTATGGTATTAAAAGGAAGAAAACAGGACTAAAATAGGGTTGCTTATGCTAATCTCCATGTCACCAAACCAAGACTTAATTACGAGTTTGATTCTACCAGAAATAGCATCTTAAACCAGTCAATCAGAAATTGCCTATTCAGCACTAGTTAGGTAATCTGCCTGACAGACCCCTGTCATCCCCTAAAGGAAAGTAACCTTGCAATAACCAACCCGCTTTTTTGACTAGTATAACTTCCTTGTTCCTGCTCCCCTCTGCCTATAAAAGTCTTTCATTTTGTACAGCTTCTTGGAGCTCCTTTCTATCTGCTAGATGGGATGCTGCATGATTCATGAATCGCTGAATAAAGCCTATAAGATCTTCAAAATTTACTCAGTTGGATTTTCTTTTTTAACAATGGTTTGACTTTGGAATCATATAAATATTTTGCATAAAAAAAACACAAAATTGAATCAAAAAATAAAAAGCAACCTCTAAAAATTAAAACTAAAACAAAAGAATCTAACTCCTTGTCAGTCTGGTAGCATAACTACACAGAATTATTTCAAGTGACTTTATTTTATTTATTTATTTATTTTTATTGAAGTATAGTTGATTTACAATATCGTGTAAGTTTCAGGTGTGATCCTTTCTTTTCTTTCTTTTTTTTTAATATTTATTTGTTTGTCTGCACCGGGTCTTAGTTGCTGCACTTGGGATCTTCGTTGCGGCAGGCGGGCTCTTAGTTGTGACGTGTATGTGGGATCTAGTTCCCAGACCAGCGATGGAACCTGGGCCCCCTGCCTTGGGAGTGCAGAGTCTTAACAACTGGACCACCAGTGAAGTCCCTCAAGTGACTTTATTTATTTATTTATTTTTTAACCTCTTTATTGGAGTATAATTGCTTTACAATGGTGTGTTAGTTTCTGCTTTATAACAAAGTGAATCAGTTATACATATGTTCCCATATCTCTTCCTTCTTGCATCTCCCTCCCTCCCACCCTCCCTATCCCACCCCTCTAGGTGGTCACAAAGCACCGAGCTGATCTCCCTGTGCTATGCGGTTGCTTCCCACTAGCTATCTACTTTACATTTGGTAGTGTATATATGTCCATGCCACTCCCTCAAGTGACTTTAAATACAGTATTTTGACTGTACACCCTAGTAGGATAGATCACAGGGTTAAAAAAAAAATCAAAGGAATCAAAGCTGCATTCAGGGATCTTATTGTCTTGTAATATTGGTATGGTTATTCTGAAAAGAGTAGAATCAATAAATACACCCCTAACCCCAAGATTATGGTGTATAAATATTATTACCCTTTAAAAGGAACCAGGGCTCTTTGGACAAATTTTGCCATATCTGGGGAAGGAAATATACAAAAAGATCCTGGTACATCTTGTCGTAACAGAAATCAAGGAACATGTCAAAGGCTACTGGGGGCATCTCAGTAGTACACTGGAACAGCTTGAAGAAGCTCCTGCTGGCCAAAGATGGGAAAATTTAAGCATCAAAAATAATAATGGGGCTTCCCTGGTGGCGCAGTGGTTGAGAATCTGCCTGCTAATGCAGGGGACACGGGTTCGAGCCCTGGTCTGGGAAGATCCCACATGCCGCGGAGCGGCTGGGCCCGTGAGCCACAACTACTGAGCCTGCGCGTCTGGAGCCTGTGCCCCGCAACGGGAGGGGCCGCGATAGTGAAAGGCCCGCGCACCGCGATGAAGAGCGGTCCCCGCACCGCGATGAAGAGTGGCCCCCACTTGCCGCAACTAGAGAAAGCCCTCGCACGAACCGAAGACCCAGCACAACCAAAAATAAATAAATAAATAAAAATAAAAAAAGTAGCTAAAAGGAGGAGGAAATTATTTAAAAAAAAAATAATAATAATAATAATAATGAAGAATGAAATATTGCCACTTGCAGCAACATGGATGGACCTAGAGAACAGTATACTTAGCGAAGTAAGTCAGACAGAGAAAGACAAATATGATATCACTAATACGTGGAATCTAAAAACTAATACAAATGAATCTATCAATACATACAAAACAGAAACAGACTCACAGACACAGAAAACAAACTTATGGTTACCAAGGGGGAAAGTGATGAGGAGAGGGATAAATCAGGAGTTTGGGATTAACATATACACACCACTATACGTAAAACAGATAAGCAACAAGGATTTACTGTATGTATAGCACAGGGAATTATATTCAATATCTTATAATATTACCTACAATGGAAAATAATCTGAAAAAAAAATGCATATGCATATGTATAACTGAATCACTTTGCTGTGTACCTAAAACTAACACAATATTGTAATTCAACTATACTTCAATTAAAAAATAACAATAATTATTATTTCAATAGATTGAAACACCAAATATGTAAAAGTGTACTTTAAAAAACACAACAAATATATAAAAATCATTGATTTGTAATGATAATTTTATAAAGCCATCATTGGATGTCTTTGGAGGTTGCTAGGATGTCAACTCATTCTGAAATTGACACTTAAAAGGAATCCAGCATTTATCTTGCCTTTCCCATTCAGACTCTTTCATGGTAAACAAATAGTTGATTAAATTCTTCTTTGCAGAAAAATCACAAATGATAAATGTAGGAAGAGTTAATGACTTAGAAAATGACTATTTTGCAATCTCTAGTGAAATCATAGCGATAACGATCAACAATGGCTGCCAAAAGCATGGCGTGAAAGGTGAATGGGAGACTGTAATAGATGGGTTAGGCTGATGCCATCTGAACCAGCTGATAAGTATTAAGATAACTAAAAGCAAGACAGTCGGATATTATGTATCTCCTGATGTGAGGAAATAGGAAGTACACAGCACCACCTACAGAGAAATTTTGTTAAATAAATATTTTAAAATTTTAAACATTTTTTAAAAAGAAAAGGAAGATCCTAACTCTAATCAAGTCTCTGCTTCTAATTATTAGTTTTCAGAAACACAAGGGATGGAATAACACGTAAATAACAGTTCAAAATTAAATCAGATAAATACAGAAGGCAAGACACCCTCTAGTACAAATGATTTAGTTTCTTCACAAAATAAACAGCATTTTTAAAAAGAAGAGAAAAAATTTACAGCCTAAAAGAGATTTAAGAAACACACTAACGAAATGAAATGTGTGCACCTTTTTGCATCCTGGTTCAAATAAACCAACAAAAAAAATACAATAATTTGGAAAATCAGGAAAAACTGAACTCACACTGGATATTAGATGATATTAAAGAATTATTATTATAGGGGTGGGGGAGTAATCATGGGTATTGTGGCTATGCTTCTTAAAAGTCCTTATCTGTTAGAGGTACACATTACTGTACTTACAGATTAAATTACATGATGCCTGGGAATTACTTTCAAATACTCAAAAAAAATTTTAAAAGTGGGGGAGGAGATGGTACAAGAATGGCAGGAAATTGATCACTGTTGAATTTGGATGATGGGTCATGAGGATTCATTATAACATTCTCTCTAATTTTGTGTACGTTACATAATAAAAAGTTAAAGATAAACATATTATCACCTTAATAGTTGCAGAAAAAGTTCATTTGATCATGGTCAACACCCATTCATAACTGCTATTCTTAGCAAATTAGGAATAGAAGGGAATTTACTTAATGAAGCGTGCCTATCAAAACCTACAGCAAACATTATAGTTAACAATGAAACAAACATTTTAAAAAATCAGGAATAAAACAAGGATGCCCCGGCTATTACCACTTCTCAGCAGTGCTGAATCAGAGAACCTAATCAGTGCAAAAATTCAAGAAAAAGAAATGAGATACAAGGATTGGAAAAGAACAAATAACAGTTAATTTTCTCAAATGAAATGATTCTCTACCTAGAAAAACCCAAAGTGACAATAAACAAATTATTAGAATAATTCTCAGAATAACTAAGTTTTAGCAAGGGAATGGTAAAGAAAACAAATGGTATTTACCCTCAGTGGGGAGAGAGAGGATTCAACAGGGATAGAACACAGGTTGCTTTCAAAAGCATTGGTAATGTTCTATTTCTTTTTTTTTTTATTTTTAATTATTTATTTTATTTATTTATTTTTGGCTGCGTTGGGTCTTCGTTGCTGCACGCAGGCTTTCTCTAGTTGCAGCGAGCGGAGCTACTCTTTGTTGCGGTGCACGGGCTTCTCATTGTGGTGGCTTCTCTTGTTGTGGAGCACGGGTTCTAGGCGCGCAGGCTTCAGTAGTTGTGGCACGCGGGCTCAGTAGTTGTGGCACGCGGGCTCCAGCGCGCAGGCTCAGTAGTTGTGGCGCACAGGCTTAGTTGCTCTGTGGCATGTGGGATCTTCCCGGACCAGGGCTCAAACCCGTGTCCCCTGCATTGGCAGGCGGATTCTTAACCACTGAGCCACCAGGGAAGCCCTGTTCTATTTCTTAAGATAGATGGTGGAGAGGAGGCTGTTTATTTTATTATACTACATACCTTATAGTGTGTGTGTGTGTGTGTGTGTGTGTGCACGCACATGGTTTTGCTTGTATGAAATGTCTTATAATAAAAAATTAAAAGCAAATGAAAAATAATGGATCCCCTATTTCTGGAATTCCTAAAGCATAAAACATATGGCCACGTCTGTCAGGGATGTTGTAGAGAGAATTCTTGCTTTGGGAAAATTACAGTAACTTGCTCTTGAATGTCAGTTGCCATTTTCAAAATTTCTCTAATAGTCTTTATATCACCCAATTATTGCCACGTGGCAGTGTGAACTTGGGGTTGCCCATGCTAAAGGTTCAGAAATAGCCAAAACAAAACCTATGAATCACAGAAGTAGTAATTAGCAAAAAAAAAAAAAAAAAATTATTGTGCACAACATCAAAAAGACAGTTTGCAAACTGGGAGCCCTCAAGCCAAACCTGGAATGAGGCTCGGGGGTACAACGTTACAAAACAGCTCATATACTGAGAAGGCAGTGTCTTCGTAGTAACTGGTAATTAAGCTAAATTAATGACTAAGCTGGTTTCGTCTGCTCAGGGAAACTTCAAGACTGGTCCCCATTTGCTTTTGATTTTAACCCCAAATATACAGATATTTACCAAAATTCTGGAAATAAAAAAATTTTAATGTACGCAACTATTTTGAAACACTGCATGGATCGGCACGGTGAAGGCCAAACAGAAGACATCTATCTGTAGGCTCCTAGGCTATGACCTCTGTCCAGACTCATAATCTTAGGAGTAGCCTTCCACCCTGAGTGAGTAGGGTCATTCCCTTTTAGACGGGCCCTGAGTTCTCCAGTACACCCCACAACTCCCCATTCTTCTCACACCCTGCCATCTTCATTCTTCTACACTGGCCCAGCAGGTAGCTGAGTTTGCAAACCTGTCTTCCAGAATCTATGGCGTTCATGGGAATTACCTGTATTTCTCTCAATTCACCATCAGAGGGCAGGCGTGGAAAACAAGAGGAGAAACCCATAGCTTTTGCTACTACTAGTACTTTGAGGGAAAGGAATCTAGGGATTACCCATGTGCATCTGAATTTTCACCATGAAAACGTTACATGTTTATCTGAATTGAGAGGTATTCTGCAAACATAAGGTATGAGGCTGGAAATGTTCATGCCTTGCTAGAGCTGATCAAAATCAGCAGCCACAGTCTAAAGTGGGGCCTCTCTATACAAATGCTGCTCTAAGGATCAGAGCTTGGCGTTATGCAAGCATGTGGCTCGGGACAACCAGAAACTTGGTTTATTTCAGAAATTCTTATAAATGAGTGAATGATTCAGTAAGCTTCAATCACACTTTTCTGCTGAACGTGTCTCTTGAAAATCTCTCCGGGTCTTCTCTCTTCATATAGTAAATAAGGACTCTCTACGGGGCAAGGACTCTCTACAAGCTAGCCTCTGTCACAAACAATGGCCAGTTACACAGCGTGTGGTGTGCTGGTAAATGCTTAGCAACCAGTTCTCAAAATAAACAAAAAAGCCAAAAACTCTGATTCATGGCATTGCCATTTCCATGGCGTAAATACTCCTATCTTGACCAACTTCAAGCTACCAACATGGCGTCACTGAACATGGAGTTGGGAATAGAGGCACACAATGGGCTCTCAGCTGCCAGAACAAGTCAGCTTTACCACACCACTGACTCCCACCCACCCTCCACCTCCATTTCAAAGTTAACTCAACTGTGGAAGCAGGCCTACCCTAACATTTGCAGAGTTTAGGGTGAGGATATAAATGGAGGTCCAAAGACTCTACGTCTAAATATTTAAGTTATAAGTCAAACTAACAAACTGTTCATTAAAATATCGCTTATCCTGCTGCCATGACAAATATACCATCATAATTACCTAGTCAGGTTTACATTTATAATTCTATGCCTAACACAGCCAGACAGAAGAAGCCATCCCTGGCCCTCTATCCCAGGCCCAGCCCCTGCCCCTGCTCACCGCAGCACACACAGCCCTAGTCCGTGCTTCCAAGCTCCACTGCACCCTGTGCAAACAGCAGCCGCTTGGCCATCCCTTGGCCCAAGTGTGAGCACATTGGCAGTGTGGTCTCTGCACAGGAGAATAGGCCCAGGGTAGAGGCCACACCAGCATAAAAGTGGACTTGAGGTCATCTGGGCAGGGAGTTATGGGGTCCCAAGTACCCGAAGCATGGAGGAAGGGGTGAGTCTCCAAGCGGGCATGTCTCCATTGCCCTGTAGATTCTTCATCCCATGGGGAGGGTAAAGCCGGACCAGGGCCAAAGCAGGCCCTTTAGACTGACCAGGACTCAGAGCAGGGAACTGTCACTGAGAGTGATTATTGCACAGAAGTCCTCCAGTCATCCAGGTCCTCTGATGATCTACAGTGTTTAATCCCCCTACCTTGATAGGGCTCCTGAAATTTCAATCACTCAGGTAGAGTACTGAGTACTTAAAATTGGCTGAGACTGAGCTGTATGGTGAAGGAATGAAAAGATCCTTCTGGTCCAATATTCCCAAAAGGATAGTTCATTACACTGAGTCTTCACTTATACTTTAGGGCGGGGTCAGCAAACCAGGACCCGAGGGCCAATCCTGCCAGGCTGTTTTGTTATGGCCCTTGAGTCTAGAATGGATTTTACATTTTGAAAGAGTTAGGAAAAAATCAAGAGAAGACTATATCATGACATGGGAAAATTATATGAAATTCTAATTTCAGTATCCATAAATCGAATTTTATTGGACCACAGCCCAGCGCATTTGTTTACACATTGTCTGTGGCTATTTTCACTCTACGACTGAAGAATTGAAGGGCTGCCTCAGAGACCATGGCCACAAGGCCTAAATTATTTACTCTGACCCTTTACAAAGAAAGGTTGCCTGCTTTAGAGTTAAATTTCTATCCTGTGTTTCTCCAGAGAAGATGGGTGATATGGAGGGTAAAGGGATGTGAATCCCTGAGAAGGAAGGGCAGAAAGGGGACCAGGAAAAGGGAGACCGGAAGTTCTGACTGGGCGAACTGCAGAACCTTGCCCCTTTCCTTAGAAAAGAAACGCTACACAAAGGCAGCGAGGGCCTGCAGGGAGGGCATTTAAGGACAAAGAGGAAGGAGAAGTTGGCATGTTACCCTCTAACTTCATCAACACCCAGGCCAAGGTTTGCCTTTATTTTTCCCATTAATCTCATTTATAGCCTCCACTTAATTGGAACATTAAATCTCAACAGTGGAAGTCGCTACAGTTCCTTGTCCGTGTAATGATTTTTATGGTTGGAAACAGCATTGAGGGCTCATCGTTAAAACATCTAGAGCAGCTCTGTCTCCTAGAAATACAATGTAAGCCAGGTAATAACCTATAAGGGAAAAGAATCTGAAAAAAAATAGATATATATGTATGTATAACTGAATCATTTTGCTGTACACCTGAAACTAACACAAAACTGTAAATCTACTATATTTCAATTAAAAAAAAAAACAACTAAGGGTAGACAAACTTTAAAAAAACAAAGAGGGAATTCCCTGGTGGTCCAGTGGTTAGGACTTGGCACGCTTTCACTGCCAGGACCTGGGTTCAATCCCTGGTCAAGGAACTGAGATCCTGCAAGCTTTGCAGTGCAGCCAAGAAAAAAATAAAATAAAAATAAAAAATAATAATGTAAGCCAGAATATAATTTTTAATTTTCTAGTAGCCTCATTTTAAAAAGTAAAAAGAACCGGTAATATTAATAAAGTCGCTTACTTGATCCAATATATCTACAGTATTATCAATTCAACATGTAATCAATATAAAATTATTAATGAGCTATCAAATTATTCTCAACACACCTAAATATTTTCTAATAACTGAGTCAAGTTTCAGGTTTTAAATGTAAATTGAAATTAAATAAAATTAAAATTCAGTTCCTCAGTTGCACTAGTCACATTTTAAGTGCTTAATAGTCACATATAGCTAGTGACACGGTATTGAACAGTGCAGCTCTACACAAATCCACAGTACAAAACTGCCATGCATTGTTCTCTGTGATTAGCTTCTATCAATACAGGGCATCATTAAATATTTACAGAGCACTTATTCTCTCCCTTTAAGCTTTCCAGACAACAGGAAAATGACATGGGTAATGTCTCCATGTTGACTGCCTTCTTTGCTTTCTGGCACTGCAAAATATTCCAGGCTCACCTCGAACCCTCCCAGCAGCTTCATCTTTTTAACAGATAATTTCGGCCAGGTCATCCCCTCCTTCACACCCCTCAGTGACTTTCAGAGAATAAAATCCTTACTGCAGTTTCAAGGTCCTTTTTCACTTTTCAAACCTCAATCCCTGATGCTCTCCGCCCTTGCTCACCTGAACTCCAGTTACATGGGGGTTCTGACAGTTCCTAAGACATGCCCAGCTATTTCGACCTCAGGGCCTTTGCACGGCTGGCTCTGTCATGCTTCACTTTTCACCTCATATCCCCTCCGCAGAAACGATTCCTCGACCTCTGTACCTAAAAGAGCTCCCGTCCTCAAGTTGCTTATCATCTCACCACCCGCCCACCTCACCTCAGCACTGGGTATAATCTCTGTTATGGCCGCTTTAAAGCATATATATTGTCAACCCTTTTTTCTTTATTTTTGGCATTTAAAAATAAGGTTTAAATCAATACAAATGCAACAGCTATAAATGCAGGCTGATAAAGGAAAGTTGAATTGGGCATCAAATTTGACAGTGTTGCCATTGGTGACATGATTTCCAACTCCTTGAACAACCCTTGGCAAAATTCCAAACAAAATAAAGTACATTGTTCTTTGATTTACACAGTAGCTGCACCCCTGGAAAATTCAGTGTTTATTAAAATTGAGCAGAAAATACTTTTGTGTTTACATGTAAAACGGGATTAGGTTTTAGGCTCAGAGCATTATAAACAAGTTTTCCACCTACTTGAGTGTCAGGCAGGGCACTTGAGAGTCATGTACAATCTGCAACCGTTTTTCACTGAGCCAGACTGTCCTGGGCTTGGCAGGATGTTTAGTATCCCTGACCTCACCCTGACCTTGCCAGCAGGTCCCCCAATCACTGTGCCACTCAAATGGGTCCCCATTTGACTGAGATTTCTAAAACATTTTGATTTCTAAAACCCATCTGTTTTAGATTTCTAGAACATCTCTTGGGCTGGCTAGGGCCATTGTTTTTAAAGAAGTCGTGACACAAGACTGACACCCATAGATTAGGTAAGCAAAGAGACCAGGGGAGAGGTGTGTCTGTGATCACCCCACCTCACCACAGCAGCTATCGCGATATTAGAAACAGGTTCTAACTGCTGGGAAGATATTCTGTTATCGGGAAGGTAACAGAGCACCTGTGCGTGAGGTCTTCCCTCAGCCCAACAGGCAGTCAACCCTTCTTCCTCTAATCCCCGTCGCTTGGCACCTCTCTTGGGCCACTGAGGGCTTCTGCTGTGTATCAGTATTACCTAGGGTACAGTCGTCCTCCCTATTAACCTGCAGGCTCCAGGAGAGCTGCATCCAATCCACTCCTGCGTCTCCAGCATCCAGAATGGAACCCAGCATATACTCCACCAACGTTCGTGGAAGAAATACATGTGTATGTGCTTTAACCAGGAAAGAATGGGAGATGGATCAGGCCTGAGGCAAGCCCTCTCCCAGGCTGCTCCTAAATGCACCGCTGGTCATCTGGGAGCCCTGAGCCCCACCGTGGACCAGGTCCTGGGCTAGACCCGGGATGCAAGTGAGCAAGACAAACGCCTGTGCCTGGAGAGGAAACAGACCCCACACCCTTGGCAACTGTGGCCATTGAGGAATGCATGGGACTGGGTGTTGTGGAACACGGGCAGCTAACTCTGCCTAGAATGGCTGGAGCCAGGGAACAGGTCCGAAGGATGGTGTCTGAGCAGAGAGTAGGGGTTAGCAGGAGCTGGCCTGGGTGAGGATAGAGATAGTTCCAAGCAGAGGGAGCCAAGCTTGCAACGTCACATTAAGGGAACTCTTCCTCCAGATACCCCTTAGGCACTGCCCTCCTCTGGTCACCACCATGTCAAGGAGACAGGAAGAGCACAGGAGACAGACTGCGGGCAAGTTCCAGACCATAACTTACTTTAAAAGACAAACAAACTGCATATCCAATGGTCAGCCCCGCCTCTCTCTCACCAAGCCTCAATTGCTGACCAAGTTCTTCAGAGCTTAGACAAGTCCTCTTGGCTTCCTGAGGATTCCACCTGTTGGAAGTGCCTTTCCTTGGGGATATGATGTTTCCAGACCAACATCTATTTAAAAAGTGTGACCTGACCTTCCTACACTGTTGGTGGGAATATAAACTGGCACAAGCACTATGGAGAACAGTATGGAGGTTCCTGAAAAACTAAAAATAGAGTTACCATATGATCCAGCAATCCCACTCTTGGGCATGTATCTGGAGAAAACTCTAATTCAAAAAGATACATGCACCCAATGTTCATAGCAGCACTATTTACAATAGCCAAGACATGGAAGCGACCTAAACGTCCATAAACAGAGGAATGGATAAAGAACCTGTGGTACATATATATAACGGAATATTACTCAGCCATAGAAAAGAACAAAATAATGCCATGTGCAGCAACATGGATGGACCTAGAAATGATCACACTAAGTGAAGTAAGTCAGACAGAGAAAGACAAATATCAGATGATATCACTCATATATGGAATCTAATTTTTTTTAAATAATATAAATGAACTTATTCACAAAACAGAAACAGACTCGACTCACAGACTTCGAAAACAAACTTATGGTTACCAAAGGGTAAACGTGGTGGAGAGGGATAAATTAGGTGCTTGGGATTAACATACACACACTACTATATATAAAATAGATAATCAACAAGGACCTACTGTATAGCACAGGGTTCTCTATTCAATATTCTATAATAACCTATATGGGAAAAGAATCTGAAAAAGAATGAATATATGTATATGTATAACTGAATCACTATGCTATACACCTGAAACTAACACAACATTGTAAATCAACTATACTCCAAAAAAATATTTTTTAAAAAGCGAGACCTGATTCACTTAGCCAGTCAGGTTCTCTCCCTAACACACCTTTGTGGGGAAGGCAGAGGCACTCGGGTTTACAGAGCTCCTACTCTGTTCCAGATGTGGTTCCAGGTGCTCTATGTATGTCACCTGGTGCAATCCTCTCAACACACCACAGAGCAGGCATTAAAATCCGTGTTTACAGTTGAGGAACCTGAGGCTCAGAGAGGCCATGCAACGTGCCCAATATCACACAGCTCTTAAGGGGCCCACCAGTCTCCCCCCAGCCCCTAACAACAACTTCATGATGGCTTGAGGGGTGAAGGTGTGACCTGTGTGAGGACTCCAGGGGCAGGATTCTCAGGAAGAGTCTCCTTGGCCAGGAAGAAGAATCAGCCAGTCTATGACAGAGGTGCAGTCTGGGGTCTGGCTCAGGTGATCATCAGTGAAACATAGAAGATACCTTCCTCTAGGAGGTTTGTGAGCCTTAAACGAGTGAATGCCTGGTACATAGTGGAGGCTCACTCCCATGCGTTCCCTGCCCTGCTATCCTGATATGCCTGTGCTCTGTTATCCATGGACAGTTAGCTTTCCAGCCTTTGCCCACAGTTGGTGCCTCTGCAAATCACTCAGGCAAATAGCAGGAGACAGGCAGTGCACTCAAACCTTTTAACTAAAGAGACTTTGCAAAGGCACAATAGGCAGGGATAAGGCAAACCATCAAGAGGTTATGAGCTACTGAAGTACCAGCCGTGCCGAGAAACCCTTTCTACCCCCAGACTTGAAGGACAAAAGAAGGGGACAGAATTACTGGAGTCTAGTAAAAGCTGGGACTGCAGAGAAAGGTCTGCCCACCAGAAGCTGTGGCTGTACCTCACTGGTTCTCAAATTTTACAGAGCATCAAAATCACCTTGGAGGGCTTGTTCAAATACAGATTGCTGTTTTGCTATTATAAATATTCTTAAACGCTAAAAAAAAATACAGATTGCTGGGCCCCCCAGAAGGTTTGGTGTTGGGCCAAGAACTTGCATTTCTATGAAGCTCCTAGGTGATGAAGATGCTGATCACTTTTTGAGACCCAGTGCCTCGGAGAAGCAGAACCACAGTGAAGAGGTGTAAATACCGTGACCTCTCTCTCCTTCCATCTTCCAATCCTCTGCTGGCGTTTTCCATTGGCTGGACCCGACCTGATTGCTAGAGGGTAGAGGCTGGAGAGAACCTACTGCTGGGACACAGAGCAGGGAAGGAAATGGATCTGAGAGGCGCAGAACAAGGAATAATCAGCAACCCTCCTCCCCTCCCCCTCCCCTCCACTTCCACCACCCCATTCTCATTCAAATAGTCTTCTGTCCTATGGCTTCCCTGAACATTATTCTTGAGAGCTAGAATACATTATATTTTGCTCAGAGGCATAAAGAAAACTATGATTCTCTCAACTCAGTTAAATAAATAAGCTATCATGTCTTATTTCCCTGCAGTAATTGTATGCATTTCCTGTGTTGAGAAGTATTGAGATTCATATCCGGAATAAAGCTGTCATTCTTCACACCTTTTAATTCAGCTTTCCCACAGCTGTTTCCAGGAGGTCAGTTTTCTGATTAACTTTTTTTTCTTAGAATGTAAGGGTTTTTTTAAACCTAAGGAAATGATAATAAAACAGTATTTCTTGAACTTTCTCACAATGTCTCTTCTTATATCCTTTGCTCCCAACTTTGAGGAGTAAAAACATTTTTTTCTTAGCAGTGAGCCTAAATCTCTGAAGATTTGTATGAAGGGTTCAGGAGGAAGAAAATCTGTTTAATTAAATTCCACTTTATATTTGTGAATGAAAACATTAACCAGTGTTAGTAGTTCTTCAAAAATCCCAGGTCTCCAGAGCGATCCTTGAGACTGAGATAATTTATACACAGCAACTCCCAGAACTGAGGCAGGATTGATAAGAAGAGAAATCAAGGTGCTCTGGGCCAGGAGCCTGGGAGGGATGAACCTTGCTGAAGTGTGACTTAAAGGCAGCTTCTGAGTCACTGAAGAAGTTCTCCCCCACTGAATGCCCTCACGGTGCCCCTCAGCCACCTGTCAGAGTTCCCGGCTGCTCTGCCTTCCTCACTGAGTAACCATGCTCTTTGCCTACAAAGGGGCTAGGGTTTACCTTTTGCACCAACTCTCATCCATTGATAGTGGCAGCCTGTAGTGCTGTGTGGAGAAGAATCGTGGTGCTTACCTTCCAGTAAAACGAGTCAACAAATAAAGGAACGAGACAATTTTAAATCGTGGTAAGGAAAGACATCTTAACATGGGAGTGTCTGGCAGAGGCAACTTTAAATAGAGGAGTGGTCATGGGAGACTGCTCCATGGTGTTTGAATTTAATCTGAAGAATGGTATTTTAATACACACTGAAAGATGAAAATGAACCTGGCATACAATCGCCAAAGGAAGCAAAGGCCTGGAGGAAGAAAAGAGTTTGGAATATTCCAGGAACAGGATGAGGCCAGTGGAGCTACAGTAGAACAATCAAGGGAGGGAACAGTATGAGATAAGTTTAGAGAAGCTGGCCAAAGGCATGGAGCCTTGTAGATGAAGTGTAACAGGTATTCAGAGCTGAGTAACAAACCAACCCAAAACTTAGTGGCTTAAAACAACAGCCATTTATTTGCTCACAATTCTGGAAGGCAGCCATTTGGGCTGGGATTAGCAGAAGAACCACCAGTCTCACCTGGTGTCACTTAGGTGGCTGCCATCATTTGGTGGCTCGTCTGGGACTAGATGATCTATGATGGTTTCCCACACACGTCTGGTGGTCAGTGCTGGCTATTGGCCGGTGAGTCTAGAGGGCCTCAGATGGAAGAGCTCTTCTCTGTCAACATGACTGCTCATCCTCCAGGAGGCTAGACTAGCCTTCTTCACATGTTGGTCTCAGGGGAACATTCCAAGAGGATAAAAGTAGAAGCTGCAAGGCCTTTTGAGGCTTAGGCTTAAAAGTCAAATAATGTCACTTGTACTGCGTTCTACTGGTCAACACAAATCACAAAGCCAGGCTAGATCCAAGGGGTAGGAAAATGGACTACTCCTCTCTATGGGAGGAGTGGCAAAGTCACATAGCAAAGGGGCATGTGGAGAGGGATGGGAAAAATTTGTGACCAATTCTGCAATATACTCCACCAAGGTAAGAGGTTTACATTTCAATCTAAGAGCAACGGGAAGTCACTGATGAGTTTCAAATATGGGAATCAGGTAAATCTGGTTTATGCTTTAAAAGGGTCACTCTGACAAACAAACAAACTCATAGAAAAAGAGATCAGATTTGTGGTTACCAGAGGTTGGGGAGCGGGGAGGGGGAATTGGATGAAGGCAGTCAAAAGGTACAAAGTTCCAGTTATATGATAAATCAGTACTAGGGATGTAATGTACAACATGATAAATATAATGAACACTGCTGTATGTTACAGATGGAAGTTGTTAAGAGAGGAAATCCGAAAAGTTCTCATCACAGGGAAGAATATTCTTTTCTCTTTCTTTAATTTTGTATCTGGATGAGATGACGGATGGTCACTAAACTTATTATGACAATCCTTTCATGATGTACGTAAGTCAAATCACTATGCTGTGCACCTTAAAGAATCACTCTGGTAAATGGGTGGCGTAAGGCAAGAATGTAAACCATGAGAGTGAGGCAGGAATGTAAGCAGAGAGACAGGTTAAATGGCGCTGGCTGTCGTCCAGGCTGGAGATGGAGGCTAGCCAGGGTGGGGACAGGCTCTTCCTGACAGCCTGACCTACAGATTTGAGGCTTACCTAGCAAGCCTTTAAAATCACATAAGAAATTCCTTGCAATAAATCTCTTGATACATTGTATATTCCTACTGGTTCTGGTTCTCTGGTTGAACCCTGGCTAATACAGGCGTCATCCACAAACATAGAATATAGATGATATCTTACACCACAGGACTGTGTGAGATCTCCCAGTGAAAGAAAAGAGAGGAGGGCTAAGGAGACACCAGCCCAGGGCACACCAACACTTAGAGGTCAGTTAAAAGAGGAAAAGAGAGAAAAAGAGACTGAGAAGGAACAAGAAGAGGAGTAGGAGTAAACCCTTGTGAGTGGGTTGTCACTAAAGCCAAAAGAAAAAAGTGTTTCAAGAAGGAGGGAGCAGGGGCTTCCCTGGTGGTGCAGTGGTTGAGGGTCTGCCTGCCAGTGCAGGGGACACCGGTTCGAGCCCTGGTCTGGGAAGATCCCACATGCTGCGGAGCAGCTGGGCCCGTGAGCCACAACTACTGAGCCTGCGCGTCTGGAGCCTGTGCTCTGCAACAAGAGAGGCCGCGATAGTGAGAGGCCCGCGCACCGCGATGAAGAGTGGCCCCTGCTCGCCGCAACTAGAGAAAGCCCTCGCACAGAAACGAAGACCCAAAACAGCCAAAAGTAAATTAATTAATTTTAAAAAAAAAAGAAGGAGGGAGCAGCCTGGAATCGGTGCCCTGGGGACGCCTCTCGCACCTTGACTCAGGCTGGCTACTCGAGCTGTCTGTGCTGGGTGTCCTGTGTACACACTTCGGAAGTGACAGCGCCATGAATGCAACCTCCAGCTTAGAGCTGAATGGACTGCAGCCGTCACCATTACTGCTGGGACAGCTGCAGTTGGTTATCTAGCTTACAAAAGATTTTATGTTAGAGATCATTGCAGCAAATCTATGGTAAATCTTCACAGCCAGAAAGAACACTCCAAGATCGTGAATGATTTTGACATGGAGGATTTGGGAGATAAAGTTGTGTACTGCTATCGTTAGAGGCCAAAAAGTTCCCATTCTGTGATGGATCACACACAGAACACAACAAAGAGGCTGGAGCCAACATGGGACCTCTGATCATTAAGAAAAAAGAAACTTCAATGGACAGTTTTGATGCTAAAAACCAACTTGTCACGATGTCACCTGATTGTTTAATTAGAACGACTACAACTTCTGTCTAATTCACCTCCCCTGGGTTCTAGATATGGTATATTGCAAACTGCAGCTTTTATATTCATGGAATTTGCCTTACTTGTTGAACCATTGTGACGCATATTTGTTTAAACAAACAAAAAAAAAAAGTAAAAATGAAAAAACCAAGCTCATGACCTGTGAGTTAAAAAAAAAAAGGAATGAGGAAATGGTCAACTGGGTTTAATGCTATTGAGAGGTCAGGGAAAATGAAAACAGAAAAGTTTTTATTAGGTTTGACCATATGGAGGTCACTGATAAATTTAGCAAGAGTGACCATTTCTGTAGAATAACAAGACCAGAAGCCCCATACCAATGTGTCGTCATCCCCAATCCTCACAATAGCCCTTAAAGCTAAGGTTTGTTAACCTTCCATATTACTCAACATTGAGCGTGGTGTTGAAGTCTGAAGCTCTGCAGCCCAAGAGCCTGGGTTCAAACCCTGGCTCCTCCACTTACTGACTGTACGTTATTTAACCAGTCTGTACCTCAGTTTCCTCATCTGTAAAATGAGAATAGTGATAATACCTCCTTCACAGGGTTGTTTGAGAATGGTATGATTTAATATATGTGAAGCCATTTGAAGGCTTGTTAAATATTTACTATCTACCTTATCACCGTTCCCCTGTGCAGATAAAGAAACAAGAGGCTCTCAGAGCTTTCTGTAGATCCCAAGACTAATAGTGAAGGAGAAAGGATGTCAGCCCTGTTCTCCTGGACTCCACACCCTGAGTTAAGAATTTGAAGAATGGCTCCCACTCAGGCACCTGCACCTCAGATCCAGGTTCCTTTCGGAACAAGAGGCGTCTTCTGGAGGTGAGCCAAGCGCTCAGCAGGACCCAGTACACGAGCCATACCCTTCTGGTGATACCCTCACATGCCCAGAGACTGAGCTGGTCGGTTATGGATAAATTACACACTCCTTAACCGGATGATGTGAGCATCCCATCTAGTAGACAAGAACTAATACATACCCACATCCAGTAACTGGGGTTACTCAGTCACATGTTTCCAAACAGGATTATCATCTAATCCCAACCTATTCACTCCTTTTCAGCCTGGAGATTACTTATCTACATCATTATTTATCAATGTTCAATTACTTCAAGGAGACCAGAAAATAAATTACAGCCATACCAACATAATTACTATCGCAGAACTCTTTAGAAAAACAACATGATGTTCTGTATCCAGAATCAAAATAATGTTAACACCCTTTGACATATCAAATTCCTTTCTGGGAATTTATCCCGAGGAAATAATCCAAGAGAAGGAAATAGTGGGCCTGAAGATGCTGGATTATTCAGT
Organism: Balaenoptera musculus; assembly: GCF_009873245.2. Lineage (NCBI taxonomy): Eukaryota > Metazoa > Chordata > Mammalia > Artiodactyla > Balaenopteridae > Balaenoptera > Balaenoptera musculus. The sequence goes on from NC_045788.1 coordinate 21,862,136, forward strand.
GGAATATTACATAGTCAGGTCTTCATATCTCCACAGCAATATGAAAATTACTCATGCTTTAAGGCAATTTTAAAAAAATACAAAATTATGTCTGCACTCTTATCATACAACAGGAACTGCACAAAAATCATGTATGCAGACCTGAAGAAAATAATAAAGAACATGATTTTGGTCCATCTCTCAACATCAGGTTTATGACCTTGGGCAATAACTTTAGCTCTCTAAGACTCAGTTTCCTCATCTGTAAAATGGATATAATAGTAATATATATCTTTTAAGCATTTACTATGTGCCAAGCACTGTGTGTGCTAAGTGCTTTACAGGCCTTACCCCTCAGTGACCCTGTGAAATCCGAATGAATCTCATCATTTTCCAAATATAGAAACTGAAGTCCAGGGACTTCCCTGCTGGCACAGTGGTTAAGAATCTGCCTGCCAATGCAGGGGACACGGGTTCAAACCCTGGTCCGGGAAGATCCCACATGCCGCCGAGCAACTAAGCCCGTGTGCCACAACTGCTGAGCCTGCACTCTAGAGCCCGTGAACCACAACTGCTAAGCCCGCGTGCTACAACTACTGAAGCCCGCGCACCTAGAACCCATGCTCTGCAGCAAGAGAAGCCACCACAATGAGAAGCCCGTGCACCGCAATGAAGAGTAGCCCCCGCTTGCCACAACTAGAGAAAAGCCCGCACACAGCAACGAAGACCCAACGCAGCCAAAAAAAAAAAAAAAAAAGAAACTGAAGCCCAGAGATGTGAAGTGACTTGCCCCAGGTCACACAGGAAGAGGAGATTTGGGATCTGAACCCAGATTCCTTCCCAGCTGATCACTGAGCCAGAGCTCAGGATCACTAGACTATAGTTGAAGGTAATGGTAAAAATTAAAGTTAGTATGTAAAAAGCTTTTAGCGTATAGTATCTGCTACATAGATCTATTTGCCTGGTGGATCACTGGGTAATGAAAAACACCAGCAGTGGGGGGAGAGGACACAAGATGGAGCCCAGCTGTGGAGGCAGCCCAGAAGGTTGGCATCCAGAGAATAAATGCTGATAGTTAATTTATATGAATTTGTACCTAGCACTGTGCTAATTGTTAACTCACTTAATCCTTGTAACAACCCTATGAAGTAGGCAGTATTATTACTCCCATTTCTTAAGTAGGAAAACCAAGACACAAGAGGTTAAGAAACTTGCCTGAGGTCACATAGCTAGTAAGTGGAGGAACCAGAGATCAAACCCCAGGCAATGGCGGCTCTCGAGTCCACCTGCTGTGCCACCTTGCTATAGCTGACTCTGTAAGATTGTACCAGTTGTTTGCCCCACAGTGTGGTCATCTCACATCTGGGGATTACTGGTGAATATTTTCCCCATTTCATTCACTTACTATTGCTATAGTGTGTATATGGTTTTTTTTAAAAATAAAAATGTCTAAAAGTGGGCCAAGGACTTGACAGACATTCTCCAAAGAAAACTTACAAATGGCCAGTAAGCACATGAAAAGATGTTCAACATCAGTAATCGTTAGGGAAATGCAAATCAAAACCACAATGAGCTACTACTTCACATCCATAAGAATGGCTATTATAAAAATAAACTAATAACAGAAAATAACAAGTGTTGGCAAGGATGTAGAAAAGTTGGAATCCTGTGCGTTGCTGGTGGGAATGTATAATGGTACAGATGCTGGGAAAAAATGATTTGGCAGTTCCTCAAAAAACTAAACATAGAGTTACGATATGCTCTAGCAATTCCATTTCTGGGTATATACTCAAAAGAACTGAAAGCAGAGACTCGAATAAATATCTGTACATGTTCATAGTGGCATTATTCAGAATAGCCAAAGGGTGGAATCAACCTGTTATGGGGTTAATTCTGCCCCCCAAACTCATTTATGGAAGTCCTAAACCCCAGGACCTCAGAATGTGATTATATTTGGAGATAGGGCCTTTAAAAAGGTAATTAAGGTTAAACGAGGTCATTAGTGTGGGCCTTAATCCAACATGACTGGTGTCCTTACACAAAAAGGAAATTAAACATACACACACAGGGGAAAGACCATGTGAAGATACAAAAAGAAGACAGCCATCTACAAGCCAAGGAGAGGGGCCTCAGAAGAAATCAGCCCTGTTGAGACCTTGATCTTGGACTTCTAGCCTCCAGAACTGTGAGAAAATAAATTTCTCTTATTTAAACCATCCAGTCTGTGGTACTTAGTTATGGCAGCCTTAGCAAGCTGATATACAACCAAGTATCCATCAACAGATGAATGGATAATCAAAATGGGTTATGTACATATAACGCAATATTACTGAGCCTTAAGAAGGAAGGATATTCTGACATAGGCTACAACATAGATGACCTTGAAGATATTATGCTAAGACAGTCCCAAAATATTGTATGATCCCACTTATATGAAGTACCTAGAGGAGTCAAACTCACAGAGACAGGAAGTGAAATGGTGGTGCTAGAGGCTGGGTGAAGGGGGAAATGTGGAGGTTCAGTTTGGGATGATGGCAAAGCTGCGGAGATGGATGGTGGTAATGGCTGCACAACAATATCAATGTATTTAATGTCACTAAACCGTACACTTTAAAAAAACGTAATGATATAGGAGTTCCTTGGTGGCCCAGTGGTTAGGATTTGGCGCTTTCACTGCCAAGGCCGCGGTTCAATCCCTAGTCAGGGAATTTAGATCCCAGGCAAGCCACTTGGCGAGGCCAAAATTAAAAAAAAAAAAAAAAAATGATAGATTTTCTGTTGTGTATTTTGCCACAATTTTTAATTTTTTTAAATGAAAAAAATAAGAATTTCTAATAACAAAATTAAATGAAGACTATATTAGTACAATTAGAAAAACAGAAACCACTCCACATATTTTAAACAAAAAGGCGTTAATACTGTACCAGGAATTGGTTACAAGATATTGAAAGGAGCAAAAGAGGGAAAATCACCAAAGGATTAGCAACTGCAGGGCCACTACATACTAACCCTGGAGCTGAAGACGTAAAGGAGAAAATGGTGTTGTCACCCAGAGCCCTGTTGTCACCCACTGCATACTTCTGAGGCTGCCATACCCAGAAGCCTGTGCTTGCTGGCCACAGCTCTGGTCCCCACTGTGCCCAGAGGCCCTACCAGAAACTGGGGGGGTCTTTCTCTCACCTTCCAGTCTCTGGCCAATGTCTCCTATTGGAAGATCCTACCAGAAGCAAGCTGAAAGAGATTCTGGGGAATGTAGTTTTCAGGCTTCCAGCCTAGGGGAGTTTAGAGGGGGAAGCTGATTGATGACAGACTCTATCCAACTCGTAAGTTTTTAAACAAAGTGATCCTTAGCAGCAATGGGAAAGAAAATGAGGTTTTGAAATTCACAGGATTCCTGTGGACAGTCGTTACCTGCTATCACCCCTGTCTCCCCGTTTTGTGGAACTACCCTTTACTAACCCGTGGGATTACATGGGGCTGTCAGTCAGGGAGGGTATTCCCTCCCACTCCACAGGGGTGGGCAAGGGACCCAAACAAGTCAGTCTCTCCCTCCTATCCCCTTGGGCAGTGATTAGTTCAGGGATAGGTACATCATCCAAGCAGGCATATTCACAGCCATTTTAGGGAATTGCTAGGCAAAAAAAGGATCTCTCACTTTAAGAGATCATGAGCTACAAGGACCCTATAAGCCTGAAGTGCTGAACCCATCTTCCTACTAATGAGAGAAGGCCTGCTTGGGAATATAACGTCAGCTTTTTTTTTTTTTTTTTTTTAGCCACTGTGTCAACTACTTGTTTGTGTTGGGAGTGGCATAAATTCAAAACCCAAAGACAGCTTCTTCTGCCTCTTTGAAATATTCAAAGCTTTCTCATGTGAAATGCTCTTGATTCAGGTCTCCTTGCTTTAAGCTTATGCAGTGGAATATTTATTTATTTTATTTTTATTTTATTTTATTGATTGATTTTTCTTTTTTTTTTAATCCTAAATGCAGTTTCAGCCAGTTCAGTGAATTTTCTTGTCTAACACTCTTGGTTACACACAGGAGCTGCCCTCATGGTGCAGGGCCCTGCAATGTGGCCCTATAATTATATGCTTTGGGAACTTCTGTAAATAATTGCCTTGGATGGCATCCAAGCAGCTTTCTACTGAGTTCTGGTGTGTATATAAAGGTGTCTCTGTGACCTGCCAACTGTGTTTGTTTGCTTGGTGATGACAGAGGTCACCAAAGCCAGGAAAAACCTAGAAACCATAGCCTCTACCTCAGTTACTAGGTGACAATCAGAACACCTTGTGTACAACCAAATGCTTTTGGAGTTTCCCGTGTCTATAGTTACTAATATGATATTTATATAACTGGAATTCCTTCTATTGCAGGTGACAAAAACCCAAATCAAACTAGGCACATAGGAAATTTGTTGGATTCCAACAAATTCCAGATGCAGGAATCTCTTTCATCTCTAGAAGCTCTTGTCTTCCTTTTTCCAGATATCACCATGTTGTAATTCTGTTCAAGCATCTCAGGCAAATACCAGCCGAGTTCTTGGTCAGAGCATACCTGGAGAGTGGTGTGCCATTTGGGAAGTCATTCTCCAATCAAGGAATGAACAAATGCAAGGGGACACAGGTGGTGACATACCGAGGATGGGGTGTGGGAGCCATCTGCCCCAGCAGAAAGAAGAATTTTATCATTGATGTTGTTTAGAATCACTTGCACTCATGACAATAAAAAGCTGACTATTAATCAGTTTTTATTACTGTTTTTAAATTATCTACAGACAGTGCGCCCCTTAATTCTGTACCCAGGCCAAAGGCTCCCACCAGCCCACTAGATGTAGGCACCCCTCCTGCCACTCAGCACACCTGCCCAAACAGCTTATCGGCTCCCACAGCTTCACCTGCCACCTCCTGACTGGTGGCTTCCAGATCTCTCTCCCCCAGCGGCATCAAGAGCTGCCCGCAGAGCATTTCCACCTCAACATCCCACTCTGTCTGATACTGAACTCCACCTTGCTTCTCCCCCTGTGCTTCTGATCTCAGAAAATGCATCTCTATGACAAGTGCTTAAGAGAGCTATCAGAAATGCATGAGATGCATTCCTAATATGGCAGGTGAGTCAGCAATGGCCCCCCTCACACTGCTCCTTCTTGGGCGGCCTCTCAGCGACAAGGCTCTGTGCTGGACATCTGAAAGGGCTGACCTAATGTGGCCTGACATTGACACAAGTTGTTTATTCACAAATCTCCTTCACAAACATCTAAGACACATAGAGCCTCTGCTTTCCCCAGCAACTTCCCAGACAGGAAAGGGAGCAAAGCTCAAGTCACGTTCTACTTCTTACCCTTTGTTCCCACGGGGACTCTTGCTTGTGTGGCGCCCAGGCCTGGGGGACTCATCAAGGAGGCCTGAAGAGGTTCTCGGAGGGGCCTCCAGTGTTGGCTGGGACCCACTGGGGGCAGCGGGGGTAGGGGAGCCCCACAGAATTCAATCACTTCTGAAATTTATCTCCAAACCTGACCCCTAGATACCAGAATTTCAATGGGATTATTTGGACTCATTTCTACAACATCCCAAACTTTACCCGCCCCGCCCCCCAACAAGGCTAGTCCATGCATGATATTCATTAAAATATTTGCCAAATGCCCAATAGTTTCTTTTATATTTACACACTCGTCTATTCTTCCCTTCCACCCTGTGAGCCTGGAAGAGTTATTTCCTCACTTCAGAGAAGAGGGAATTAAAGCTCAAGGAAATTAACATGACTTGGCTGAGATCCCAGAGCTGGTGACTGGAGGAGCCAGGACCCAAACCTGGACCTGTGCTCCAAGGTCTCAAGGGATGCTCATTGCCAGAGAAGGCTGTCAGCACCCTGGGTAGGGCTACTCCACTCACAAATGCCTCTCCCACCGGCCTGTCCCGGTAATCCTATTAGCACCCCTACAGAGTAATTCCCTTTGAGCAACAGAGCTGAGGTATTACACACTGGCTGGTGTGAATTCATTTACCCGGTTGCCTTCTGAGATCACGGCACCAAGGACGTGGGCATCTTGCCAGGAAGAAAAGGAAGGTGCAGACAGGCCCCAAGTGCTATATGGAAAGGGGAGACTTGCAAGGTGGGCCCTCCCGGGAGACTGAGCTCCTTAGGGCACGGGGGTTCCTAGAGGAGAACCAGGACCCACAAAGGGACAGTGTGTGTGCCTTCTGGCTGAGTCTGGATTCTCTCCTCTCCAAACAGGGTCAGAGATCAGATGCAAACATGACCCCTCTGACTGTTTACCAACCTGCAATCCCAAGCAAACATGAGAAAGGACAAAAGAGATTATATATGAGGTCATCACCGACACTGCTATTCTTCCCTAAAGTCACTGACCTGACTCTGTCGTGATCTTAAATAGACATCAGCACTCACCATGTTTCCAGCCATCCATCCATTCATTCATTCATTCACTCATTCAAACACCCTGAGCACTCCATGCTGGCTTCTAGGCAGCCAGTGAGACACGGCCATACTCTCCGGGCCATCGCTGACTTCCCAGCCTCCTCCTAAAACCCCAAACTCCCTGGTCAACTTGACCCAGAGTTTCTTAACCTAGGATCCATTGACTCTTAGAAGCAATCAATGGAACCCTTGCAAATTTTTTTATTTATGACTATGAATTTTTCTGGGGAACAGTCCCTTCCCTGGCTTCATCAGATACCCACAGAATGACCTGCAGCTTAGGTCATTACCAGAGCAGTGCTGCAATATTATTCTTCTGCGGAAACTTCCAACAATGTACAGTGTGCTGGAGATCCTCCCCATTTGCAACAGCAGGTTCTACAAAAGGAATGTGTGCACTAATGAACAAATCCTGTAATTCGACTTTCTCTGTATAATAAGTTCCTTCTTTAAATGAGGACTAATTTGATTCACATTTGGTAACAGGAAGCTAGAGCTGTCAACACAGACATTTATACATGTCACGAAGGCCCTAAAATAGCACTTGAAGCCAGCTACTAGATTCCATAAAGCTGATGCCTTAATGGAACCATTCTTCCCTTATGGCAAAACAGCCTCCACATTGATAAATATGTTGCTAGCTGTGGCAAAGAAATGTAGGTTTGGTTTTTTTTTTTAAATAGTAGCACTTCCGTGTCGCAGGGAGAACTGTTTACATGATATTTTCAGATTAATATTAGATTGGTTTATTTTAAGCAGAGTTTCAAAGGGTGAGAGCCTGTTTTCCTCTGCAGAAGTCAGATTAATTCACACTGTCTTAAAGAAATGAATCCAATCTGGTTTGATAGCTTCCCTGCTGGTTGCTAGCTGTACTGAGGGTTTTAGCAGTTAATTTGGAAACCCAACAAAATCATAGCAGATGAAATAAAATACAACACTTTACGTGCAGAGATTCCTGATAATATCTGTACTTAGCTACTTTGCTCCTTCCTCCTTCCCTTTTCTTCCCCACCTGAAAGTCTTCTGAGCTCAAAGCAGGGAATTCACTCTGTAGCCAACTTCCCAAGAACACCCAATATCTTGAACAAATGTCAAGCAATTAGAAAAAGACAGAATCTAACTGTGAAGACAGGACTGACACAAAATAAATAGAAAGTAATGTAAGATGATAGGTAATTAAGCATTAAATTATGAAGTGCTGACTCAGATGCTATTTGAGTTTAGAACACGGAGATGGCAATGTTGATTTGATTACTGTGGTAGATTTGAAGTAGCTGTAAAAATTGAGTTGGATCTTGAGAGAAGATGGTAGTGATAAAACTAAAACCAGTATCATTAATAGAGAAAATAAAGTAAATAAATAAAATACCAATTTTTACAAGCTACTGCCAGCAAATGCTATGCATGAATTATCTCATTTGATCTTCAGAGCAACCCATTTCACAGATGAGAAAACAGGCCCAGAGAGGTTAAGGACTTTGGCCAATGACAGAATCAGGTTTGTCTGCAACCTAAGCCCCTGTTCTTTCCACCACACCACATATACCACCTCTCCAAGCTGTAGGCAACAGCACCCTTCCTCTTCTCTTGAAGAACGTGCCTTTTAATATTTTGGAATTGTAAAACCAAAGTAACATGATTCAAGAAAAGCTACCCCCTGGCTGTACCTAGACTCTCAAAAGGTAGACATGGTTTGTTAGTTGAGTCAGAGAAGATCTGGTTATTCATCTGGCTCAGAGTGTGTCCTATTGATTAATCCCCCAAGGAGTGGAGTGAGAAGCAGCGACTTCCACAAACTAGAAACAAAAGATGGGAGGCCAAAAGGAAAGCCCTCACCCCCCAAGCAGGAAGAGGCAAGGAAATGTCTAACTTTCTAAGAGATTCCAAGTAAAGATGAGGGGCCCCAATGAAGCCACATGGATGACTGGGAAACTAAGTTTACATGTTACTATGCCTAAGATCACAGGTGATGCAATCCAGTTTAGCCATAGGATATGTGGTACCCAGCCTCCAAGATGGCCCCATTGATCCCATCTCCTGGATTCACACTCCTGTGTAGTCCCCTCCCATATTGCACCAAGGTTGTCCTGTGTGATCAGAAGAGTGTGATAAAAGTGATGGGATGGGGCTTCCCTGGTGGCACAGTGGTTAAGAATCCGCCTGCCAATGCAGGGGACATGGGTTCGAGCCCTGGTCTGGGAAGATCCCACATGCCACGGAGCAACTGAGCCCGTGCGCCACAACTACTGAGCCTGCGCTCTAGAGCCCACGAGCCACAACTACTGAAGTCTACGAGCCACAACTACTGAAGCCTGCAAGCCACAACTACTGAAGCCCGCGTCCCACAACTACTGAAGCCCACGTGCCACAACTACTGAAGCCCGTGCACCTAGAGCCTGGGCTCTGCAACAAGAGAAGCCACCGCAATGAGAAGCCCGTGCACCAAAACAAAGAGTAACCCCTGCTCGCCGCAACTAGAGAAAGCCCATGTGCAGCAATGAAGATCCAATGCAGCCAAAAATAAATTTAAAAAAAAATGTCCTAAAGAATAAGAGACTTCCATTTCAAAGGCAAATACAAATGGGGAGATATATTCATTTAAAAAAAAAAAGTGATAGGATGTGACTTCTGAGATTAGATTACAAGAGACTGTGGCTTCTTTCTCTACCACTCTCTCACTGAAGTCCACTACCGTGTTATACCTTGTTATAAGCATCCCTATGGAGAGACCACATGGTGAGAAACCAAAGCTTACAACAGCCTTGTGAGTGAGCTTGGAAGCAGATTCTCCAACCTGAGTCAAACCTTCAGATGACTCTGGCCTGGGAGACAGCATCACTGGGACTGCGTGAGAGATCCTGAGTCAGAACCACCCAGCTAAGCTGCTACCAATTTCTGACCGCAGAAACTGTATGCGATAATAAACATTTGCTGTTTTAAGTTGCTAAATTTTATATTAGATCTTAGATAGCTAATCCAGGGTAAGATGGGCCTTACAAAAGGAACAGAAGCTCCTGACAAATATAGCCCAACAGAGGAAAATGAGCTCCTTCCTCTGAAACCGAGCAGGACCCTGTGGGGCTCCTGGGCACGGAAGCCTTTCTGGGTTCCCTGTTCCTTGTTTGTAGGGAACAGCCTCCAGCCTCCAGGACCTTCCCTGAGTCCCAAAGGGCAGATTCAAACAGTTGCTAATCAGGGAAGGGAGGGAATGCAGAGACAAGGGAAGAGCAGCCAAGAAACAATAGTGCAGCCTTGGGGCAGGGTCCTGGTTCTGCCTCATGGGATACACATAACAGTATCTTTAAGCTCTTTATAGAATTAAAACTCCCAAGTGGAAGATGTCAGCATTCTTCATTCCAAAGAAGACCACCTTTGGCCAGATTAAAGTAACCAGAGAAGCTCATCAAAAGATTCCCTGAGGGGAATTCCCTGGTGGTTCAGTGGTTAGGACTCACTGCCAAGGGCCTGGGTTCAGTCCCTGGTTGGGGAACTGGGATCCCGCAAGCCACGTGGCATGCAGGGAAAAAAGAAAAAAGAAAAGAAAAAAGATTACCTGACACCAGATTAAAGGAGTGCAGACCCTGCACACACCCTAATCTTATCAGCAACCCCACCCTTGAACTATTGGTATAAAACTCCTCACCAAATCCTGCTGGGTGTGGACACACAGTTTTCAAGGGCAGGAGCCTGCTGTGTCCCGCTTTGCCTGGCAAAACAATAAAGCTATTCTTTTCTGCTTCACCCAAAACTCTGTCTCCAAGATTTGATTCAGCTCCGGTGCACAGAGGCTGAGTTTTCAGCATCACCTCCATGTTCCAAAGCTCACTCTCCTGTTTCATGCTTCTACAGAAGCATGAAATAGCAGAATAGCAGAGAGGCTATTCTTTCTGCCTGGGGCATCTTCCTGACATGTCTGCCTTTCAGATCTGAGCTCAAGCATCACCTCCTGTAGGAATCTCCTCTGATCTCCCTAGCTGGGTGACTCTCTCTGCCTTCTAGGTTCCCACTGTTCCTCCCCACCCTGTGCTTCCCTTTATCACAGCCATGATTTGTTACGGCCTGTTTACTTGTCTGACCACCTCCACTAAACTGTGAGATTTAGCAACTTGAAGGCAGGGCTGATCCCGGCATCCAGCTAAGTACTTGGCACATAGCAGGTAACCAGGAAGGTTTAGAAGGATATCTGGGAGCTCAGATCCATAGAAAGCTCCTGAAGAAGAAAAACAAGCAACTTCAAAGCAAATGGGGAGTGGCTTGAAGAGCAAGGAGGGGATCTAAGGGACACACAAGAAAGGTACTTCCTCTTCAAGGAGCCAGGGGCCAGTGCTGGGATCAAGGCAACCCGGAAGCATGGCTTAGAGTGGAAATACCATTCAGAGTGGGCTGAGGGGGGTGACTTGGGGCCCAAGGCCTGAGACCAGGAAGCCAGCTCTGGGCAGGACGCAGCATCTAACCAGGCCTGGACTTCATGCCAACCAGTTGACCTTGGCCTAGAAGCCAGGTTGTCTTTATTTAGGATTCAGACAGAGCTGCCACAGGGAAAAGGAGCCTGGGGCCAAGTGTGAGATCAGCAGGGTCAGCCAGTCTAATCTGGAACTAGACTTTGGTTAATCAGAAACCAGGTTCCTAGACAATGCTTAGATGCGAGGCAGTGGAGGAGGGGAGCAGTGCCCAGGAGAAGTTTTCCATTTGTTTCCTTTTTAAGATTTCATTTGGGAAAACAGTTCAAGCTCATAAGAAAGGGATATTTCCTACATCGTGATCAAGACACAGGGGTAGGTGGGCTTCCCTGGTGGCACAGTGGTTGAGAATCTGCCTGCCAATGCAGGGGACACGGGTTCGAGCTCTGGTCTGGGAGGATCCCACATGGCGCGGAGCAACTAGGCCCGTGAGCCACAACTACTGAGCCTGCGTGTCTGGAGCCTGTGCTCCGCAACGAGAGAGGCCGCGACAGTGAGAGGCCCGCGCACCGCGATGAAGAGTGGCCCCTGCTCGCCGCAACTAGAGAAAGCCCTCGCACAGAAACGAAGATCCAACACAGCCAAAAATAAATAAATAAATAATTTAAAAAAAAAAAAGACACAGGGGTAGGGAATGAGGCTATCCTGGGAATAAAAATCTTCCTAGATCCCAGTGCCCCCTTATCCAACCCTGATGTGCACAGATACACTAAACTGAAGCACAAGAGGTCATTATCACCAGCAGCAGCAATGGCAACATCAGTGGCCCACTAGTAGTCTGAGACCAAAGTTGGATGGTGAGTTTATGGTTGTATCTCTCAGTTTCAGGTGGGGATGGGATAAGCCCTGTTAATACAAATCATTTCCCACGGGGAACTCTACTCAATACTCTGTAATGGCCTATATGGGAAAAGAATCAAAAAAAAAAGAGTGTATATAGGTATATGTATAACTGATTCCCTTTGCTGTACATCTGAAACTAACACAACATTGTAAATCAACTCTATTCCAATAAAAATAAAAATACGTATATATATATAAAAATCATTTCCTCTAGCAAGCCAAGTCCTCCACGATTAACCCAGCACAACTCCAATCACCACCCACAGTCCTCAAAACATACATGCCCTTATATCCCTCACCCAGGCTCAGTTTTGAGACAACACAGGTTTATATATACACACTGTTTCAGTTCAAGTTCTTTAAGAACAAGAGAAACCAAGTTGTAAATATTTCCCCCAATTTGTCACTTGTTTTCTTTTGTACATGGTATTTTATTGCTCTACAGAAAATTTTCATCTCTATAATCAAATTTGTCTGTCTTTTCTTTTATGCCATCTAGGTTTTATGCCTTATTTAGACAAGACAAAATTATATACTTTTTGAAGCCTCTCATATTTTCTTTTCTTTTTTAAAATTTTTTTAATTGAAGTAGAGTTGATTTACAACACTGTGCTAATTTCTGCTGTACAGTAAAGTGACTCAGTTATACACATATATACATTCTTTTTTTATATTCTTTTCCATTATGGTTTATCCCAGGAGATTGGATACAGTTCCCTGTGCTACACAGCAGGACATTGTTGTTTATCCATCTAAATGTAATCGTTTGCATCTACCAACCCCAAACTCCCAGTCCATCCCTCTCCTTCCCCCTGCCCCCTTTTCATCTGTTCTCTATGTCTGTAAGTCTGTTCATTTGTGCCACAGATAGGTTCATCTGTGCCATATTTTAGATTCCACATATAACTGAAATCATATGGTATTTGTCTTTCACTTTCTGGAAGTCTCTCATATTTTCTTCTAACATTTTTATGGTTTCATTTTCAAATCACTTTTATTGAGGAATAATTTACGCACAATAAATGCACCCATTTCAAGTATGCAGTTCAATGAGTTCTGACAAATATATACAGCCAAGTAATCAGCAGTACAGTTAAGAGCATTTCCATCACCTCACTGACTGAGTTCCAGCCACTGAATTCCCTCCATTGTGTCTCCATCCCCTTTACAGTCAATCCCCACCTCCAGCCCCACCCCAGGCAATCATGTGTCTGCTTTCTCTCCCTCTAGATTAGTCTTGCCTATTCTAGAATGTCACATTGGAATTGTATCTGGCTTCTTTCACTAACATCTGTGAGATTTACCCATGTTATTGTGCATATTTTCTTTCTTTTGTATTGTTGAGTAGTCTTTCATTATATGGATAAACCATAATTCGTTTATCCTTTCATCTGCTGCATCTTTTCCAGTTTTGGGTTATTATGAATAATACTGCTTGGCTCTGCTTTTTTGTTTTGTTTCTGATGGTTTAATTTTTTTTAATACCCTTTATTTTGTAGAGTGGTTTTAGGTTCACAGCAAAATTGAGTGGAAAGTAGAGAATTTCCATACACTCCCTGACTCCACACATGTACAACCTGCCCACTGTCAACATCCCCAACCAGAGTGATACATTTGTTATCACTGATGAACATACACTGACACATCTTTGTCACTTACAGTCCATAGTTTACCTTAGGTTTTACCATAGGTTGTACATTCTATGGGTCTTGGCAAATGTGTTAATTTTGACAAATGACCTGTATCTACCATTATAGTATCATAGAGAATAGTTCCACTGTCCTAAAAATCCTCTGTGCTTTGCCTATTCATCTCTCTCTCCTTCAGTCCCTGGCAACCCCTGATCTTTTTACTGTCTCCATAGTTTTGCCTGTTCCAGAATGTCATGTAGTTGGAATCATACAGTACGTACTCTTTTTAGATTGGCTTTTTTCCCTTAGGAATATGCATTTAAGGTTCTTCCTCCATGTCTTTTCATGGCTTGATGGCTCATTTCTTTTTAGTGCTGAATAATATTCCACTGTATGGATGTACCACAGTCTATTTATCCATTCACCTACAAAGAACTTCTTGGTTGCTTCCAAATGTTGGCAATTATGAATAAAGCTGCTATAAACATCTGTGTGCCAATTTTTCTGTGGGCACATAACTTCTCAGCTCTTATGGGTAAATACCAAGGAACACAATTGCTGGATTGTAGGGAAAGAATATGTTTAGTTTTGTAAGAAACTGCCAAACTGTCTTCCAAAGTAGACGCCAAAGTGGCTGTGAAACCGTCCACCTCAGACTGGGACTTGAACCCACGTGTCAGGACTCAAACCTGTCCAAAACCCTGATTGGGACTTGAACCCATGTGGCCAGGAGTTGAACATGGACAAAACCCACAGTCTTCCAAATGAGATCACACACCTGGTTTCAGGACTTAATGAAGCTCAGGTTCTTTTTTTTTTTTTTTTTTTAATAAATTTATTTATTTTATTTATTTATTTTTGGCTGCTTTTGGTCTTCGTTGCTGAGCGTGGGCTTTCTCTAGTTGCGGCGAGCAGGGACTACTTTGTTGCAGTGCGCGTGCGCCTCATTGGAGTGGCTTCTCTTGTTGCAGAGCATGGGCTCTAGGCGCACAGGCTTCAGTAGTTGTGGCACATGGGCTCAGTAGTTGTGGCTCGCAGGCTCTAGAGCACAGGCTCAGTAGTTGTGGCGCACAGGCTTAGTTGTTCCTCGGCATGTGGGATCTTCCCAGACCAGGGATCGAACCTGTGTCCCCTGACTTGGCAGGCAGATTCTTAACCACTGCGCCACCAGGAAAGTCCCAAAGCTCAGGTTCTTGTTGTCTGATCACAGAAAGAATTCAGTGAGAGACAAAGTGATAGGTAGGAAGTGGATTTATTTAGAGAGAAACACACTCCACAGACGGAGTGTGGGCCATCTCAGAAGGTGAGGAAGGCACCAGGGTATGGGGTTGTCAGTTTTTATACGGGTGGGTAATTTCCTAGGCTAATGAGTGGAAAGAGTATTCCAGCTATTTCAGGAAGGGGCGGGGATTTCCAGGAATTGGGCCACCGCCCACTTTTTGATCCTTATGGTCATCCTTGGAACTGTCATGGCACCTGTGGGTGTGTCATTTAGCTTGCTGATGTGTTACAGTGAGCGTATACTGAGGCTCAAGTTCTAGTGGAAGTCGACTTGTCCACCATCTTGGACCCATTTGGTTCTAATCAGTTTATGTCATGTTCCCGGGCTAGTCATTCTTTCAAAGGTTGTGCCCTGCCCCCTTCCCTCCTATTTCAGCTGTACTGTTTTGCATTTTCATCAGGAATGAATGAGAGTTCCTGTTGATCCACATCCTCATCAACATTTGGTATTGCCAGTGTTTTGGATTTTGACCATTCTAATAGGTGTGTAGTGGTATCTCATTGTTTAATTTGCATTTCCCTGATGACATATGTTGTCGAACATGCTTATTTGCTATCTGTATATCTTCTTCGGTGAACTGTCTGTTCAGATTTCTTGCCCATGTTTTAATTGGATTGTTCATTTTCTTATTTTTGAGTTTTAAGAGTTCTTTGTGTATTTTGGATAACAGTCCTTCATAAGATATATGTTTTGCAAATATTTTCTCCCGAACTGTGGTTTGTCTTCTCACTCTCTTGACTTGGCTTACCTTTTTGTATTTAAATCTATCTGGAATTTATTTTTATCTAAGGAGTGAGATTGGAAGCCCAAGTTTTGTTTGTTTGTTGCAAATGGGATAATCTAGTAATCCCAACATGTTTTATCGAATAATTCATTTTTCCCCACTAATGCAATGCCACTTTTATACCAAATTCTCATATGTATTTGGATCTAAAAAACAGAATGGTTTTTAAAGTCTGTGTCTAATGGCTACTTAAAACAAGTAGCCTATATATTACCTAAAACTTCTTCAAATGTAACAAAGTACCTAAGTCATTTTCATGCATGTGTTCACCATTTCCTGTTCTTTATTGGAAACGGTGGTTGTGTAAACTACATTGGGCTGGAATTTGCCCAAGGACAAATTAGGGGCTCCCTGAGAACAGAGACCATGAGCCTGGGAGCTCCCTGACCTGTCTGCTTTCTCAGACTGGTCACTCCCTAAGGGCAGCAATCAAGTTACCTCCTTTATCAGCAGGTCAAACACATGTTTCCTCCTACTTGGGGGAAAAGACCCTTTTCCTACTACTATTAAGATGAGGATGCCCCAGGGCAGAGCTGTACCATCTCTGAAAATCACTGGATACCCACCCCACATACTGGCCACTCCCTTCTTCTTGTTGACTGTTTATTAGACCTGTTCCTAGCCCTGGGGGCCCCCAAAGAGAAGGTGGCAGTGTGTGCTGTGGGTTGAGTAAAAATAAAGACCACCTCTGTTGGGTGTTCATTGCTGACATTCCTCCCAGCAAGCAGAAAACCACTTGGGGGGTGGAAGGTGACCTAAGCTCAGGTCCACGTCCCCCTCTCAGTGGTCCACGCTGGAAGAGGAGGTCTTCAGCTTGACCCTGTAATGTCCCATACCCCACCTCCTCCTGGACTGCTGCTCTCCCAGCATTGCCAGCTGCCGCCCTTCCAGCCCTGGGCTTCTCCGAGCTCAGCTCGGAAAACAGAACTCGGAGGGTGGGGATGAGGGGAGGGTTCAGGACTTCTTTTTTTTTTTTGGTGCGGGATAGTTCCCCCGACCAGGGACTGAACCTGCGCCCCCTGCAGTGGAAGCACAGTCTTAAATACTGGACTGCCAGGGAAGTCCCAGGTTCAGCACTTTGAAGATTGCCTTAAGTCAAAGTTACTCACTGCTTCCCAAACTTTGTGTTAGCGGGAGCTCATGATTAATATTTCACAGAAAACAAATGAATAAAACATGCCGCTAAATGTTCCTTTTTAGCAGCTCTACCTCATTAAAGGCCTGCGCTGCAGGTCTGTGAGGCTCCCTCTGCTGGCAGATCTGAGACGGGCTCAGCGGCTCAGAGAAGGTAAAGGAGCCCGCAGCCCTCCTCCGAGCCCCACAGTGAGCAGTGAGCAAAGCATCTTGGGAGCGCCCAGAGCAGGGGGAAAAACAGGGTACTGGGGGTTCGAGGGTGCATTTCCAGCTCTGATGCTCACCCGTGGTTTCACTAGAGCTTGTGTTTCCTCATCTCTACAAGGATGGTGGTAATTCCCTCAAGGGGTTTGTCACGAAGATGAGATGAAACTACACGTAAAGCAAGTATCTATCACATAGTCAAGGCTCAATGAATGGCACCAATCAAATTATCCAAGACTCGTTGGAATGACTTTGCTCTATTCGTGGAAAGTGTTCTGAAATTAGCACCTTCTACTCACCATGATGATGAATCTTGGTTGAAAACTACATTTTAATGAAAGGTATCATGGACCTTCTTCATCCTCCCCATTCACCTACTCTCCCCCGCACGCCAGCCTACTCATCATTCCTCTGAGAACGCTCAGTCCAAGCCACCAACCGCAACAGCCCCCTAAGGCATTTCCTGTTTCCTTTCTTGCCCTCCTTCCCCCAGCCTTCACACATTACCAGAGTGATGTTTTGAAATTGAAAACTGGGTCCCTTAACAGATACTACTATGTATAAAACAGATAAACAACAAGGACCTACTGTATAGCACAGGGAACTATATTCAATATCTTGTAATAACCTATAATGGAAAAGAATCTGAAAAAGAATACATAAATAAATAAATTATATATATATATATATGTAACTGAATCACTTTGCTGTACACCTGAAATGAACACATTGTACATTAACTATACTTCAATTAAAAAATGGTTAAGAGAAAAAAGAAATAAAATACAATCGATATTTTAAAATAATCTATATAGCTTTCAGTAAGAAAATTATTCCATGTATATTGATTGTGTGCTTACTTTATGGCAATTACTTTAGGAGGCATAATTGAAATTATCATGATGTAAGGTGAGTACTGATATTTCAATTCTACGTTTGAAAGAGCTGAATGTCACAGACTGTTAATTAACTTGCTTGATATCACAAAGTGGCAGAAGTATAATTCAAACCCAGATCTTTCTAATTCCAAAGTCTGTATCTTTATTATTTCCCTAACCAAGTGGCTCTATTTGTAAGTTTGCAGGGTGGGGCAGTGGGGCAGGGGAAAGTTACATAAAAGATAGGAAACTGACTATTCGAATAAAACGCAGTATTTGATTCTGAGCCAAAAGAAAGGAAGGAAAAGAAAACTGGGTCCTTGCACTATGGTGCTTAAAAGCCTCCAGTGGGTTTTCCTCTCACTTAGAATATGCAGACAAAAAATGTCGCCTGCCATATCAGTAAACAAAGGATGTTGCAGCCGTCAAGCCAGCAGCCACTACCCCCACTTGTGTACCCTGAGGGGATTCAGGATGGAAGAAAACAGGATACTGGCCCTAGAGAGTTAAGGTGCCTATCAAAGGAACAATTTCAATGAGCCCAGACTCTTGCATCTTCCCATACACAGAAAAGTGCTAAATTCATTAAGATGTCTGGTTTTCTTTAATGAGCAATAATCTTTTGATGTTCGACTACCTGTTTTTTGTTTGTTTGAACTCCTGCATATCCTGGCCCCGCCCTTACCTTTTCGGAGCAGTTCCTCAGAACTATCTGAGAGGCTGAATCCCGAGGCTTAAGTCCTCAGTAAGGCTGCTGAATAAAACATAATTCTCAACTTTTAGGTTGTGCTTTTTTTTTTTTTTTTTTTTCCGGTCGACAGACCTACAAGTGCCTACATGAGCTGGCTCCTGTCCGCCTATCCAACTCCATCTCCAAGCTGTCTTCCCTTGCTCACTCTGCTGTGCCCCACTGCCTTCCTTTCTCCTTAAACTCACTCAGAGTCTTTTCACGTGCTATGCCTAGAAATGCACTTCACCCCTGTTACAGGCTGAATTGTGTCCTCCCCAAATGCTTATGTTGAAGTCCGAACCTCCAGTACCTCAGAATGTGACTGGATTTGGAGACAGGGCCTTTGAAGAGGAAATTAGGGTCAAATGAGGTCATGTGGGTGGCCCCTAATCCAATAGGACTGGTATCCTTATAAGAGGAGATTAGAACAGGGACACACACACGGACTGAGAGACCTTCATACGAGGACACGGTGAGAAGGTGGCCATCTGCAAGCCAAGGAGACGCCTCAGAAGAAACCAAACCTGCCAACACCTTGATCGTGGACTTCGAGCCTCCAGAACTGTGAGAAAATAAATTTCTGTTGTTTAAGCCAGCCAGTCTGTGGTATTTCCTTATGGCAGCCCTAGGGAACTAATACAACCCCCGTCTTCACACAGCTGGTTCTTTTTTATCCTTCTCAGCAGTCAATATAAATGCCATGTCCCCAGAGAGTATGTCCATCACCACTCAGTCTAAACTACATCTTGCAAGAGGGAAGAGATATGGGAACATATGTGTATGTATAACTGATTCACTTTGTTATAAAGCAGAAACTAACACACCATTGTAAAGCAATTATACTTCAATAAAGATGTTTAAAAAAAAACTACATCTTCCCATCACTTAATTTTCTTCATGGTAAAATAGTTCCACAGCATGAAATTATTTGATTTGTTGACCAGCGTATTGTCTGTTGTAAAGTAGAATATAAACTCTGTGAGAGCTGCCACCTTGTCTGTCTCGTTGCTCTGCTAGGACAGTACCTGGCACAGGGTAGGCACGTGGAAAATATTTATTTAATGTCCACGATGCCAAGTGCCCAAGAGGCTACATAGACAAATATGAAATGGTTCCCAACCTGGGGAAGCGTGGGGCCCGTGGTTGGCCAGGAATCCTGGCTCTCAGGGAGTGCACGAGCCTGCAGGGTAGACAGAGCATGGTCTGGAGAGGCCAGCACAGAGCTGTGCAAGCACACAGCAGGGGAGGGAGGTGTTGGGACATTTCTGAAAGCCCAGAGGAGTGAAGCAACTGTGTGAATGTGGGCAACGCCAGCAGTTCAGTTGGCTTAGAGGGACCTGCGCCTATAGGAAGGGGTAGGAGAGTAGGGGGGCGGTTGACAGGGACTTCACCATTAAGTGCCAAGCTAGGGGAGCTGAACTTTCTTCTCTCTCCTTTCGCCTCTGTCCCTCTCTCTTCCTCCTTCTCTGTCTCTCTATCTCTCTGTCTCTCTCTCTTTGCGTCTCTCTGTCTCTGTCTCTCTCGTTTTTCTGCCTCTTCCTCTTCATCTTCATCTCCTCTCTCTCTCTCTCCCCCCTCCCTCCCCCTTTTCTTTTTTCTTTTTTTTAAATAAATTTATTTATTTTTATTTATTTATTTTTGGCTGCATCGGGCCTTCATTGCTGCGCGCGGGCTTCTCATTGCAGTGGCTTCTCTTGTTGCGGAGCACGGGCTCTAGGCGCGCGGGCTTCAGTAGTTGTGGCATGCAGGCTCAATAGTTGTGGCTCACAGGCTCTAGAGCTCAGGCTCAGTAGTTGTGGCGCACAGGCTTAGTTGCTCTGCGGCATGTGGGATCTTCCCGGACCAGGGATCAAACCCGTGTCCCCTGCATTGGCAGGCGGATTCTTAACCACTGCACCACCAGGGAAGTCCCCTCATTTCTTATAAGTAGAAAAAAATAAAGAAATCCAACCTTATAGGTGTGCTGTGAGAACAGAATGATATAATACATGTGAAAGCATCCACCAACGTGTCAGATCCCTAACTGATAAAAATTTGTTGAATAAAAGTTAGTTGCATAACTGTAATAAATAACTGCATAAACTGTAATAACTATCTAGGGGCCCGTACATCCAAAAGCGCAGAATGCTTCCAGCTTTTTCCATCCTGAATTCCCCTCAGGGCACACTGGCACTGCGGGTTGTGACTTAATTCTCTGTATAAGGGGATGATGAGCAATGCTCTTTGTTCTTTTTGTTTACAGTTTTATATATTTTGCCTGGATTTTCATATTTCTGATCCCTGTTACTCCATTTTGTTTGAAAGTGAAAGTCTTACAGAGCCAAAATTATGGAAAAGCTGGGAAAACAACTTTAAGTATTTCCCAATCAATGAAAAGAGGAAAAACAGTTTCGCTGTGGCCAAGAAACTGGATGGCGATGGTTTCACGGACATCCTCAAAGAAGACATTAAGGGATTAATTGAGGAGCAGAGAGAAACATGAAGTAAAAGAAGTTCTTAGTACCTCATACTTCTGGGAGATTTAAAGGCTTTTCCAAGGTAATTCTGACTACAGGCTGTGGGGCTTTCCCCGACACTGATCTTTGACCTTAACTCCAAGGTCAGTGAGACTTCCCAGTCCTGTTTTCTGTTTCTCTTCTGTTCACCCAACTACTAAGCAGGGTAAGAGGGCATGGCCTGAGGTCAAGGATGGAGAAGGTGGAAAGCTGCTGAAGCAGTTCTGGGGTGGGGCGTGAGGGGGGACCCAGACTTAAGGGAATCGGCCACCTATGAAATAAAACTGTTATCACTCTCTTCGCCACCAAATATTTGCCAAGTGCTGCTTTGCACAGCATTGCTGCCAAACCAGAAGTCTATCCTTTCAACTTTCGGCCATTGACTCTGGGTATTGACCCAGTGCCAACTTCTTGCCAGGTACTGTTCAGGGGAGAAAAAATCAACTATACTTTTTGGCTTTGGGGGCTCAAAGACCCAAACTAGCACATGTGAAACCGTTAAAGAACACTCCAAGGGTGAATTCTAGTTTTTCATTTCCAGACTTAAAAGGCCCATAGGGTACCCAGCACAATGAATGAAGAGACTCCACCACCATCATGGTACTTTGTGGTGAAATTTCCCAAAACCAGGGATAAAAGAAAGATCCTAAAAGGTTAAAATAGCAAAAAAAAACATGTTCTATATAAAGACCAGAGCTACAAATGGAGTCAAACTTCTCAATATTAGCTCTGGATGCTAGAAACCAGTGGGGCAGTGACTTCAAAAGTCAGGGTGGGGGAACTTCCCTGGTGGCGCAATGGTTAAGAATCTGCCTGCCAATGCAGGGGACACTGGTTCGAGCCCTGGGCCAGGAAGATCCCACATGCCGCAGAGCACCTAAGCCCGTGTGCCACAACTACTGAGCCTGCGCTCTAGAGCCCACGAGTCACAACTACTGAGCCCGCGTGCCACAACTACTGAATCTCGCGTGCCTAGAGCCCGTGCTCCGCAACAAGGGAAGCCACCGCAAATGAGAAGCCCGCGCACCGCAACGAAGAGCAGCCCCCACTCGCCGCAACTAGAGAAAGCCCACACGCAGCAACGAGGACCCAACACAGCCAAAAATTAATTAATTAATTAATTTTTTAAAAGTCGATTAAAAAAAAAGTCAAAGGGAAAATGATTTTCAATCTGGAATCCCATACTTAGCCAAATTATCAAATATGAAGATAAAATAAAAGCATGCAAAATCTAATAATAATACCTCCTATGCAACTCTTCTTTGGCAGATGCTGAAGAATGTACTTCAGCAGAATGAAGCAGCAAGTAAAGAAGAAGAACAAAAACCAAAAACCAAAAAACATGAGATCCAGAAAACAGGTAAGGGGATGTAAATCCCAGGACGACAATTGTGCAGCCAAGAGAGTAACTATAACTAGTTCAGGTTGGAGCAGGAAGATGGAAGAATCCAGGAGGGAGGTCTCCAGAGGGAGGGGGAAGAAAATGGGATTGACAGACTGATCTTAAAACATTTAGAAAATAATACTTCTAGCCATTGATGGACAGATATGATGTAGTATGTGGAAAAAATTAGTACAGGTAGAGAAAATTAAGCAAACGGAAAAAAAAGGACAATTGTTAACCAAGAAAAGTAAGAAGTTGTGCAAGAACAGCATGTACACCATTTGGCTTTGCAGTGGACAAAATTTACATAGCCATAAGATGATAAATAATTGTCAATTTAACTAAAAAATCATGATACAACTATTAGGAAGATGAAGCAGGAAAAATGGGGAGTTTAGGAGTGGAGTAAGAAAGATAAATCTGCATCTCTGATAACCTGAAGTGTAATGGATAACATCTGAAATTAATAAATCAAGAAAAACAGCATGAATTGCTATAATTGAGAAATCTGGAACTAAAGAAAAAGTAAAAAGTTGAAAGTGGCTACCTCTAGGAGCAAAAATGAGGAGACTGAGGAATCGGTAGGAAGTCTGAAGTTATTATAACTTTTCTAATACTATATATATTTCCTTTTTTACAACCATATGCATTGCTTGAAGTATTTTTTTTATTCTGGTAAAATTTCCATAACATAAAATTTACCATTTTAACCATTTCAGAGTGTATAATTCCGTGGCATTAAGTACATTCACATTATTGTTCAACCATCATACTATCCCACTCCAGAACTTTTCCACCATCACAGACTGAAACTTCATACCCACTAAACACTAACTCCCCACTCCTCCCTTCCCCCAACCCCTGGGAACCACCAGTTTACTTTCCTTCTCTATGAATTTGACTATTCTAGATATCTCACATACATGAAATCCTATCAATACAATTTGTTGTTTATCAGCTTATTTCACTTTAGCATAATGTCTTCAAGATTCATCCATGTTGCAGCCTGTGTCAGAATTTCCCTCCTTTTTTAAGGCTGAATAAATATTCCATTGTATATACCATATTTTGTTTATCCATTCATCTGATGATGGACACTTGGGTTGCTTCCACCTTTTGGCTATTTCGAATAGTGCTGTTATGAATATTAATGTGAGTGTATCTGTTTGAGTCTCCGCTTTCAGTTTTTCTGGGTACATATTTAGAGGTGGAATCACTAAATCTTATGATAATTCTATGTTTAAGCTTTTAAGAAACTGCCATAGAGTTTTTCACATGAGCTGCACCATTTTACATTCCTACCAGCAATGCACAAGGTTTCCAATTTCTCCACTTCCTGGCCAACACTTGGTATTTTCTGATCTTGTTTGTCTGTTTTGTTTTGTTTTTATAGTAGCCATCCTAATCGGTGTGAATTAGGATCTCACTGTGATTCTGATTTGCATTTCCCTAATGATTAGTGATGTTGGGCATCTTTTCATTCCCTCTGAAGAAATGTCTATTCAAGTTCTTTGCCCATTTTTTTGAATTGGGTTGTTTGTTTGCCTTTATTACTTTGAGATAAAAACAAAGCATTAATGTTAAAAGCAAGATTCAAATGTCAACAGGCAAGTTGAGTTTCAAAGCACGGACCGTGGGGCTTCCCTGGTGGCACAGTGGTTGAGAGTCCGCCTGCCAATGCAGGGGACACGGGTTCAAGCCCTGGTCCGGGAGGATCTCACATGCCATGGAGCAACTAAGCCCGTGTGCCACAACTACTGAGCCTGCGCTCTAGAGCCCGCAAGCCAAAACTACTGAGGCCTGCGTGCCGAGAGCCCGCGCTCTGCAACAAGAGAAGCCACCACAATGAGAAGCCACTGCAATGAGAAGCCCACGCACCACAACGAAGAGCAGCCCCCGCTCGTCCCAACTAGAGAAAGCCTGCGCGCAGCAACGAAAACCCAATGCAGCCTAAAATAAATAAATTTATTTAAAAAATAATAATGTATATATGTGTATAACTAAATCACTTTGCTGTACAGCAGAAATTAGCACAACATTGTAAATCAACTATACTTCAATTAAAAAAAACAGAGAAAAAAAAAAAGCAGGGACCCTTGGTAAGGCCCTCAGATGGTTTCTTTTTTTTTTTTTTTTTTTAATTAATTAATTAACTTATTTATTTTGGCTGTGTTGGGTCTTCGTTTCTGTGCGAGGGCTTTCTCCAGCTGTGGCGAGCGGGGGCCACTCTTCATCGCGGTGCGCGGGCCTCTCACTGTCACGGCCTCTCCCGTTGTGGAGCACAGGCTCCAGACGCGCAGGCTCAGTAGTTGTGGCTCACGGGCTTAGTTGCTCCGCGGCATGTGGGATCTTCCCAGACCAGGGCTCGAACCCGTGTCCCCTGCATTGGCAGGCGGACTCTCAACCACTGCGCCACCAGGTAAGCTCCCTTAGATGGTTTCTTAAACGAGAGGCCGGGCACAACTTCTGCATTACCACACACGGTTGAGGTCCCAGGCATTGTCCACACAAAAGTGTGTTAACACCCTATCTCAACAAAATCTATGCATTTCTTTGCAAGGTCTCACTACCCTTCTAATATTCCTGTCCTGGAGGGTAGGAAAAGTCGTATTTTGTTTTTTGGGGGTTTTCTCCAAGCCACCTGGGACACATTCCTAAATTGCTCCCTGGGGGACAGTGTTTCCAACAAGCTAACTGAATCCTTCTAGGGGAAATCCATTTTCTACCAGCTCCTTATATATTTCCACTGCGAGCTCTGCTTATCACCTGTGTGTCTAAGGAGAGCCTTTAACCACGATTGAGTTGAAATGTGACACAGAGTAACTGATGCTGCTGACGGGAGAGGTGGCCCAATGGGACATGAAACCTGCATTTGGGAGCCACTGCCCTCACGACTCCATCTGGGGCTCAGATATAAGTATACATTTTGTCCTCTGGGCACCACAGCTCCTTAAGTTCTCTCAAAAGCCCCCTCTCCCCCACCCCACCCCACCCTTTTTGTTTTGAAACTATAGCTAATATTCTCATTCAACCAATGAACAATTGAGATGGTGTAGAACAAAGGATGAGAGTACAGATTCTGGAGCCCGACTCCCTAGGTTTCCATCCCAACTCAGCTATGTGCTAGTTGAGTCACCTTGACAAATCCTCTAACCCCTCTGTATCTCAGTCTCCTCGTCTATAAAGTGTCCTTCATTGGATTCTACAGTTAAAATACATGAAAAGTGCTTCCAACAAGGCCTGGCACATGGTGAGTACTGTACATGTCTGAAGCTCTTTGAGATGATTCCCATCAAGGCATCAAGTACCCAGGAGGACGCTTACCCAACTCTTACCAATGATGTCCTCTGAGGAGTAGGATTTAGGAAGGGAGGTTGAAGTGAGGATTTTAATTTCTAACTCATGCACTTCTGTATTGTTTGAATTTATTACTTTTTATTAAAAGCAAAATAAGGGAAAAAATTTAATGGCAATCTGGCTGAGAATATAAAACAATCTCTCCAAACCTCCCACTAAAAGCTAAAAAGACACAAAAATTTTTTTTTAAATCCTACCCGAATATTTAAAACTAATGTTGCCAATCTAGAACCCATATGAATTTTCTGTACCTACAAGACCAACAAAGGCTGAGTGGGGGAAAAATGGCATCGGTGGTCCATCTGTGCTCCACTTCCCAACGAGTAGCTATTAAGAACTTTTCTTCAGCCCATAGCAATTAAAAAAAAATTTTTTTTAGTAGAATTTTACTTTAATATAAAATGAAAAAACCCCACAAAAACCCAAAGCCCTAATAGGTTAAAACAAGTCAAACAACCATTCCACACAGATAAAACCTTCACAAAAGTCAACTGAAGTAATCCAGAGCTAAAAGTGAATTGTGCATATTTTCAAGGAAGTCACCAGTCATGTAACACAAACAAATTATTTACACACTTGCAAGCCCTCTAAGAAATGTGCCCCAAGAAGCATTAACTTTGTTTTTTCATGTGCCATCCTGAAGACTTGCACATTTTATTTTTCAGATAATTTAACATTTTTAATAGAGTGTGTTGTCTACCAAGTGGTAATGCTTTGGTACTATTCGTATAGGATTGCTTATCCTAAAGACTTGACATTTCCCCAAGAGGAGCTTCTGCTTTAGAAGTTTCATACAGGGCTTCCCTGGTGGCGCAGTGGTTGCGAATCTGCCTGCTAATGCAGGGGACACGGGTTCGAGCCCTGGTCTGGGAAGATCCCACATGCCACGGAGCAACTAGGCCCGTGAGCCACAACTACTGAGCCTGCGCGTCTGGAGCCTGTGCTCTGCAACAAGAGAGGCCACGATAGTGAGAGGCCTGCGCACCGCGATGAAGAGTGGCCCCCGCTTGCCGCAACCAGAG
Source organism: Balaenoptera musculus (assembly GCF_009873245.2). Taxonomy (NCBI): domain Eukaryota; kingdom Metazoa; phylum Chordata; class Mammalia; order Artiodactyla; family Balaenopteridae; genus Balaenoptera; species Balaenoptera musculus. The sequence goes on from NC_045788.1 coordinate 21,888,755, forward strand.
AAAGCCCTAGCACAGAAATGAAGACCCAACATAACAATCAATCAATCAATCAATAAATCTTTAAAAACAAAAAAAGAAGTTTCAAATAAATTAAAATCTTTATCAAACATCAACATGGAGGGAGTTGACACAGGATGCAACATATACAGTCAAGTTACCTCTGTATATTTAGAAATTACTCTTTCAAGATATTCGCACCAGAGAGCTTAGTCTGTCCTGCTTAATATTCGGTAGTACAGGTTTGAATCATCAGAACCTTGGCAAGACCTTAATATTTCAAAGTTATTAACAACTACCTCTAGGGGCAAGTCCATGTTTACTGAGTTATGACAAATTTATTATAACGAAGGAAAACAAGTATAGCCAGCCATCTTAAAAAAATGCTCTAACCACTGCTTCTGAATATAGAAAGACTAAAACTACATACATTTATCATACAACAAATCCCATCTCTGTCACCTGAAATTCCCCTAATTTAATTCATTAGAAGGGGATTTTTTTTAAATAAATGGATACTAGGAAAGCCCAAGGGGATTTTTTAACAAGACTTAAAAGCACTTTACAGTCACATTCAGCTTTCCTATGAAATACTCAGCATCTTAAATATTGGGTTGGCCAAAAGGTTCGTTTGGGTTTTTCCATGACATCGTACAGAAAAAACCCGAACGAACGTTTTGGCCAACCTGATATTATGCAGACTTCTTTTTTTTTTCCTTTTAGTAAGCTAGACACTGGCTTCAGAGTTTGTAGAACTGAAGGAAAAATAACCTACTCAAAACTATCCTAAGGGCTTCCCTGGTGGCGCAGTGGTTAATAAGAATCCACCTGCCAACGCAGGGGACACAGGTTCGAGCCCTGGTCCAGGAAGATTCCCCATGCCCTGGAGCAACTAAGTCCGTGCGAGCCTGTGCTCCGCAAGAAGAGAAGCCACTGCAATGAGAAGCCTGCACACCGCAATGAAGAGTAGACCCCACTCGCCACAACTAGAGAAAGCCCACGCACAGCAATGAAGACCCAACGCAGCCAAAAATAGATAAATAAAATAAATAAATTTTTTAAAAACTCTATTAAAAAAACCACAACTATTCTAGAAATCGTCTTTTGGCAGAACAGCAGGTATCCAAGTTAAAAATAGGAGGGTCATTTTGTTGCTTTGTTTTCCAAAATTTAAATTGTTTTTTGTTTCCTTTCTACATAAACCTCAGTCACCACTCCTGAGTGGGGATGGGCAGAGGCTCTAGGCCCTGCTCCTCCAGCTTCTCAGCAGCTGCTTTCTTATTGCTGCAGCAAGACTTGAATAGATGTGTGTCAGATGAGGACTTCCCCAAGACAGCCTTTATAGATAATGCCACAGCATATTTTCTGTCTTATCCAGTATGTGAGATCCAAAATGGAAAACACTGGCATTCTGTTAGAGCCAGAAGCCATCTCTGTATCTGAGCCATCATCTGACTGTTACTATAACGAGGAGATTGAGCTGGAAAGGCACTTGAGGTGGTACTGTGAGCATCAGAATTACGACGTTTAAATTCCTTCGGCAGTTTATTGATCTGGTTGCTTTTTATCCTGTTTCCAAATAGGGTTTTCACTTTCTTTGGTTTCAGTGTAGTCTTTAGACTGGGTCCCGCCCTTGCATCTACCACGTGATTCTGGTTTTGTTTTTTTTTTTTGATCCTGCTGGTAATTTCTTCCATCTTTTCACAGCAGGACACAGGCATTACAGATGTCTCCTGATCAAGTCTCATGTAACCAAAAGCAGCTCTGGAAGTCCTTTTCATAGAGTTTACTGTCAGTGAATCGAGAACTGGAGGATTTAGCTCTGCAAATACAGTAGCCCTCTATATTTTGGTATATCTTTGGCTTGTGAAAACCAAACACTTCTTCTGGGCAATAGTCTTCCAAAAGCAGCCAATCCACATGCAATAACGTTCCTGAGGTGTGGAATGCATGCCAAACCAACCCCCCCTCCAATCGCTCCCTCCTCCTCAACTGCCATGTCTAGAACGATTGTCTCCTGCAGTTCAGCAGCAATTAAAATTTGAGGTTAGTACCAATCAGGAAATAGAGTAGCAGTCCCCTCTACTTCACAATGAGCTTATTTGTTTGTTTTGAGCCAAGCAACCAGTTGTGGCCACCCCCAGTTTCCCCATCAGCTTCTCTTTCTATTTTCAGTTAAAAACTACAGCTCCCAGAAGACCCCTCGGTAGGAATGGGGGTCTGGAAGAGGTACAGGTGTGCCTGACACTAAAGCAAGGTCAGTTAGCCCCACCCACCCTGCCTTAATATCATTCTGGAAAAGCACCTAGAAGCTTGCTTGTTTAAGGGGCAAGGGCTCAAGAAACCTCGTCTTTGTGCTGGTCTTGAAGGAATCACTTAAAGACATTAGCCAACAGGAATGAGGAAGGAAAATTATAAAAAAGCTGGCAGATGACACAGTACAGTGGAACCTCAACAAACATGACAGCCAACTAACCCTGGAATCCGCACAAGAATGAAGGCCTCAGCAACCACACCCCAGTGGGGGGCCCCAGGGGCTACCAGACGGAATGTGCAGGGGGCAGAGTCCCCTTCCACGATGCCATCTGAATGAGGTTCCAAAGTAAACGGTCACATTATGAATTGCTATTGCTCTTACAGGAATAACTTTCTCCACATAAGAACTTGGGCTCCCTCCTTACCAGTTTCAGAAGCTTCATTGAATGTAATTACCACAGCATTCACTATGCCAAAAACATGGAGCTACAGCCATTGTCTTAAAAGAAATACATCTAAAATGGTGCAGGCACTTTGGAAAACAGTCTGGCAGTTACTCCAAAGGTTAAACATTGAATTATCATATGACCCAGCAATGACACTCCCAAGTATATTCCCAAGAGAAGTGAAAACGTACCTGCATGCTAAAACTTGCACACAAATATTCATGGCAGGATTATCTATGACAGCCAAAAAGTGGAAACAATCCAAATGGCCATCAATTGAGAATGGATAAACAAAATGTGATATAGTCATATGACGGACTATTATTCAGTCATAAAAGGGAATGAAGTACTGATGTGTGCTGCAACATGAATGAACCTTGAAAACATTATGCTTAGTGAAAGAAACCAGACACAAAAGACCACATATTATATAATTCTATTTATATGAAAAGTCCAGATTAGGCAAATCCATAGAAAGTAGATTAGTGGTTGGCAGAGGATAGGGAGAGAGGAGAATGGGAATGACTGATAACAAGTGTGGGGTTTCTTTTTGGGTGAGGAAAGTGTTCTGGAATTAGGTAGTGGTGATGGCTCTACGACCATCAGAATATACTAAAAACCACTAAACTGTACACTATACATAGGTGAATTTTATGGCATGTGAAAGATCCCTCAATAAAACTGCGGTAAACAAAGATAGAACTAACCCCCCCACCAAAAGTTAATACAAGGGTTTGGGGGAAGTATGGCCAGGGTGTCAATTTTTATTTCTACTTTTTGGAGTTTCATTTCTTTGTTTTTTCCAAAATTTCCCTCTCTAATGTGCAGCTATTACTTCACTAACTGAAGCTCTGGGATCAGAGAGATTCTGCTGGATTCAAATCCAATCTCTTTCTGGATGAACTGGATAATCTTGGGCAAGTCAATTATTCTAAATCTCAGTCTCCTCATGAAAAATTGGGGGAATAATATCTATGGCCTCATAGGGCAGTTGTGAGAGTTTAATACGAGAATGCTGTAGATCAGAGCCTGGCATATTAGTAAGTGCTCAAGCAATATTAGCTGCTGCCAGTTTTGCTATTAAGAATACAATGCAGGGCTTCCCTGGTGGCGCAGTGGTTGAGAGTCTGCCTGCCAATGCAGGGGACACGGGTTCAAGCCCTGGTCTGGGAAGATCCCACATGCCCCGTAGCAACTAGGCCCGTGAGTCACAATTACTGAGCCTGCGCGTCTGGAGCCTGTGCTCCCCAGCAAGAGAGGCCGCGATAGTGAGAGGCCCGCGCACCGCGATGAAGAGTGGCCCCCGCTTGCCGCAACTGGAGAAAGCCCTCGCACAGAAACGAAGACCCAACACAGCCATAAATAAATAAATAAATAAATAAAAATTTAAAAAAACAAAAAAAGAAATCTGTTTATGCAAAAAAAAAAAAAAAAGAATACAATGCAGTAAAATAATATTACTAATTATCATAGGTAGCACTTACATAGCACTGCTGTGGTGCTTTACATAATTTTAAGGTGTTTAGTCCCCACAACTGCCTTGTGAGGTAGGTATTCTTATGCCCATTTTACAGATGAGCATTTACTGTGGAGTAGATGCACACTTGCCATTGACATGCAGTCTGTACATTCTGTGGGAATTTAGGAGCAGGTAATGAGCATAGAGAGCTAAGGCAATCAGGGAGGACTTCGTGAAGGAAATGGCCCTGGAAGGAAAGGAAGGTGAGCCCTGGATAATCCCACATGGGTGGGAAAGTGTGGTGAGGACCTTGCAGGTGAAATGGAAGTTACCAAACAAAAAGGTGGGAAATATCAACACTTGTTCATTGTGGGTGATGAATACAGATTATGTGTTATATTATTTCCTGCACTTCTGCACCTTAGAAATAATTACTAATTAACAAAAATTTTAAATATTTAATCATGTTGTAGAGGGATAAAACATTTTCTTTCCCTCAGTCTTTGACCTTCTTGTATATATATTCAAGAAAAAACTAGCTGGTTAGAAAAATGAGTAAATGCCAGTTTTCTTTATTTTTTCTAAAATAAAGAATATTTATTCTACACTAATAGAATACTACACTAAGCATTGTCTGTAAACACCATTTGTGATCCTGTACGAGTGTCTGTACAAGCCTTTCCATGCACTGAGTGCTACTCTGAGGTAGACACCAGGAAGCATAAATGTTGGGTTATAGATCCAATTATTAAAACGTGAATCAAGCAGGGGCCAATGGGAAATTTCTGTACCTCCCTTTCAATTTTGTTGTGAACGTCAAACAGCTCTAAAAAAAAATAGTCTAAAAAAAGTAAATCAGAGACTGGGCAGGCTCGCGTCCCAACTCCGCTTGCGTACCGGGCATCCAGGTCGTTTCTCACGTGGTCGGGGCCGGTAGCGTGAAGTTCGAATCCGCTTGTCTGCGCGGGTCCAGGCGGCACCCGGCGCAGCCCTCCGGGCGGGCGGACTAGGTGCGAGGACCTGGTGACCCACTACCCTCCGGGCACGCTCTCTAGCCCCGCCTCCCGGCCCCTTCCATTGAGAAACCCCTTAGCGATCACGTGAAAGAGGCATGCCGGCTGCTTGACGTCACGCAGTGCGGACCAATGGTAGCTTCTGTTTATATCGAGGGGGGGGGAGGGTCAGAATATTCACGCCCCCGCTGCCGCCGCGTCGTCCTCCAGCGCGGGTGGTGAAAACCTAGCCAGGGTGGGAGGCGGCGTGGCTGCAGCGCGGCGGGGAGGGCCCCGCCGGTCGCCTTCTGCAGCCGCGTATCCGTCAGTTCCCGTCGCCGTCACTGGGGCGCCGTGCGGCTCCAGTCTGGGGCGGAAGCTGCGGCCGTCGCGGCGGCCGGATCCGCGTCCCGCCTCAACGCCCGGAGGACATGAGGGAGAGAGAATGAGCCAGAGGGACACGCTGGTGCATCTGTTTGCCGGAGGGTACGTCCCAGGAGGGGCTTGCAGATTGGGGCTGAGTGCGCTGGGCTGAGGCCGAGGGCCGTGGCCTGAGACGCGGGCGAGAAGGGAGAAGGGGCTTCAGCGCCGGGGACCGAGAGAGTGAGGCCCGGGCGGGGAGGGGTGCGGGGACTGGAGCCGGGGGAGCTGAGGGAGCCCACGGGACTGAGGCTGAGGCGGGGAGGGGTGGGAGGGCGAAGTCGGCAGGATGTCAGGCTTTGGGCCCGCGGAACCGGAGCGAGGCCTAGGGAGTGGCCGGCGGGGCTGGCGTCCACGCAGGCCCAGTCCACGCGCCGCGGCCTAGCGGACGTCGGGGATGCGGGGCCGCGGAAGGCCAGTAACTGCAGGCCTCACGTAGGTTGCTCGGCCGGGGCGGCGTGGGGGGGTGGAGCGGGAAGTGCGGAGGCCGAGGACAAAATGGGCGCCGGGCCTCCTCCTCCTTCCGTCCCTGGCGCGCGGGCTGCGGGGCTGCCTCACGTCGCTCACGCCCCGCCTCGGATCTCCGGCAGCTGATTTCCGGGCCCTCCTTGGCCCCGGTGGGTCGTCTGGGGGCTTCCGGCGCCAACGGGAAGGCTTTGGGGTTCTGTCGCCCGTAATAGCTGTAGGTTTCTAGATCTTGGAAAATTTCCTTTCTCCAGGTTGCGAGATGCGCTACAAAGCGGCAGTGCTTCTGGGGTCGGATTCTATTCCTGAAAACCAGGCGTCTTGCACACCCGCTGCTTTTCGTCTGCTTAAAAGGAGAAAGTGAGGGATAGGGCAGAGGTCAGAAGCTTTGGCAGCAGTTACCATGGGTACAACATTAAGACTAAACTTAAAGTCTCAGTTCCCTGATTGCCAGCTTGAGTGCTGCAGATCTTTTGTTCAGCCAGTTTAGTCTCCTTTTTAGGTTGTTCTTTCCAAATTATTTGGAGAGTCGTAGCAATTTTAAATTTAGGAGTTACTTCTTATCTGTAGGATCATAGTCTTATCAAAAATGGCTACGGTGAATTATGCTGAGGCTCTTCTCTGCGATTATGACCATATAAAGTCGCATCTCTTTAAAGCATACGGTTTTTTTTTAAATCGACTACTTTAATAATATTAAAGTAATACACGGCGGTTCTATTCACAGTGGCTTGATTGGAGTTAAACGTGTGGACTCTATTGCCGGTGATGACAGTACTTTCCTTGAGTTGGCACGTTCATTGAAGAAACATTTATTGTACACCGATTATGGGCCAGGCAGTGTTCTGGCATTAAAATACTTTTCATTTAATACTGTTCATTTAATTCGTGAGACAGGGTTTAGGCAGGGTTTGCTTTCTATAATTCTGATACGTAAGAATAATCTTGGCAAATTAGATCATTTTTTAAAAACCATTAGCCATGTAGATGTTCTTGTAAAGATGTCTTGTGCAAATAATTGGGTTCCCTCCTGTAACTAGATCATAAGGTAATTTTTGAATGTTAGGAGACCACACATCTACTTTTTTGGCCACTATTTTGAGCGAAAAGTGGACACGCTCTTTGATTTTAATTCATCTTCATCTGTAAAATGAGGAAGTTGTACTAAATGATTTCTAAGGCCCTGTTCTAGGTCCTAACATTTTTATTGCTCTGCATTCAAGATTCAGGTGTCAAGTTTTGTTAAAAATAGGGCACATTTATTTGAAATGTTAGCTTGATGCACTAACTTCCCAGTTTGGATTAAGATCGCCAGCCACGTTGTTGTTACTAATGCATGTAAAGGCCCTTATGGTTAGCGTTTTCTTTAAAAACAGAAATGGGGCATTTTTGCAGCATCTAAACCCAAATAGATTTAGGAGCCCCTCTACCCCCCAAAAAACAACCTAACATATGCAGGTTTTTTAGAGTATTAAATGAAGTACTTGTTTATAGGGCCTGACACAAGATAGGTACTCAGCCTTATAAATTTTCTTCTTTTGCATCCCATCTCAATTTTATGTTTATATGTGGTCTCATAAGTCATTTCAGTAAAACTTGGCTTACCTTTTTTAGAGAAACAGTAGAACTAGGAAGGATGGTAAAGATCATCTGGTTTAGCCCCTTCAAAATATGGGAAAATACCGGGCTTCCGTGGTGGCGCAGTGGTTGAGAGTCTGCCTGCCAATGCAGGGGACACGGGTTCGAGCCCTGGTCCGGGAAGATCCCACATGCCGCGGAGCAACTAGGCCCATGCACCACAATTACTGAGCCTGCGCGTCTGGAGCTTGTTCTCCGCAACAAGAGAGGCCGCGAGAGTGAGAGGCCCGCGCACCGCGATGGAGAGTGGCCCCCGCTCGCCGCAACTAGAGAAAGCCCTCGCACAGAAACGAAGACCCAACACAGCCAAAAATAAATAAATAAATAATTAAAAACAAAATATGGGAAAATACCAAGGTATAAAAAATTTACTTACCCAACATTAAACAGCTTTTCATACATGTAAAATGAGAGTTAAAATAATCTCTGAAGAACCTCCCAGCTCTATAGTAAATAAAATCATTTAGAATAGATTTCTGTATGAAATTTCTATTTCTGTATGAAATTTCTATAGAATATTCTGGAAGTCTGTATGCTAAGCATTATGGAAATGCAAACTGAGTTGTGGGTAACATTGTTCTTAATTGAAGATGTCTAGTATATCTCAAAGTTGCATATTTAGGCAATTATTTTTTGGACGTTCTTAGAAAACTAGATTTCATTTTTTTATCATGATAGAATTATGTAAATTAGGAGTTAGGAAACTTATTTTTTACTTTAATAATAACAAGATAGAGAAAAGGAGAGAGATCTTTGTATTAGCCGTTGTGCAAGAACCAGTAACCTTTCACAGTGGCATTTAATCTTTAGACAAAAATTGTCTTAAGAAGGAGCCTTTGGATTGTTTTCCTGATGGTTATAATTGTATTTATTCAAATATGTGTTTATCAGGATCTCAGATTTTTAGTAGCCTTATAGATGTATTATTAAATCAGGAAAACTTGAAACAGACTAGCACTGGACGTTGGGTCTGGGTGACCGACTCACATGCATAACTCGTGCTTTCTTTAACACACCCTTTGGTCCCATTATGTTTTTGTCAGGGTTAATATTCAGAGTTTGTAAGGTCATCGGTTAGGTTGATTGAGTTACGGAGGCTACTCACAACTGCCCGGAAAGGGTGTAAATATGATTTAATTTTAGCTATGCTTTTAATAACACTATATGTTTGTGTGTGAAGACATAAGCGGTATGTTTTTAAATTCTTTGATAGATCTACATTGTTTAGTTGTGTGTCAGCTGCATATGTCCACCAAGAGGCAGTTTGGGTTTTTTTCCATTTGAGAGAGAGATTGCCTCAAATGGGAGGAATAAACCTTCAACATTTAAGTGGATGAATTTCCTTCCTTTGTAGCTCCTGTGACAGTGAGAGCTTAATACATATAGTTAGTAATTTCAGATTATCTAAGAAATGGTTTATTTTTATATCCTGGAATTAATCAATCCATTTATCAAACCATTCATTTTTCATTTATTCAGTAAGAAACTCCATTTGGGTGTCAGATAACGTCGATTCTGTAGAAATTTTGTCATAATATTTGTTAAATTACTTCACCTGTTTCCTTGTAAAATCAGTGCAGAAGTAGACTACTTAAAAGTATAATGTGGTTTATTTACACTTTGTCTACATTTTTTTATTAGCCTTATTTCCATAATTTTTATAACCTTTTTTTTCTTTTTAAAAATACATTTTAATTCTTACTAATAGATTGCAAGACTAAGGTAATTTGCTTATCCTGATGTATTCTCAAACTTATTTTCCTGTAAGGGGATTAGTGTAGTATATAGCATTGTGGGTCAGGGACCCCTGGGAGTTTCCAAGACCTTTTTGGTGGTCTGAGACGTTAAAGCTCTTCTCATAAAAATACTAACACATTATTTGCCTTTTCACTTTGTTGACATTTGGACTGATGGTGCCAAAGCGATGACTGGTGAAGCGCTGTTACCTTAGCATGCGTCAAGGCAGCATCACCAGACTGTGCTAGTAGTCACTAGCACTTGCAATTTAAAAACACAGGGTCTCTTAAGAATGTTCTTGAAGCAGTAAAAATTAATGTTTTAAATCTTGACTCTTGGGATTTCCCTGGTGGTCCCGTGGTTAAGACTCCACGCTTCCACTGCAGGGAGCGTGGGTTCAATCCCTGGTCAAGGAGCTAAGATCCCACATGCCACGTGGCACGGCCCAAAAAAAAAAAATCTTGACTCTTGAGTATACATCTTCATTTCATATTCTGTTTGGCAAATGGGAAACATGAGTAAAGCATTTCTACAACTGTTTCTGCCTCAAGCTGAACTAGCGTCTTTTTTCATGAGAACCACTCTTGAAAGAACAATTGATAGACTATGACAATTCAGGCTTGAATGTTTGGCAGACATTTTCTCAAAAAATGAAGGAAGTGGGCCTGTTGGTTCAAGGAAAACCACAACAAATGATAACATTTGTTGCCATGTGATAAAATTTGAGTTTTCAAGCAAAAATTAGAATTTTTGAAATCTTTTTTTTTTTTTAATCATTTATTTATTTATGGCTGCATTGGGTCTTCGTTGCTGGGCACGGGCTTTCTCTAGTTTCAGTGAGCGAGGGCTACTCTTTGTTGTGGTGCGCAGGCTTCTCATTGCTGTGGCTTCTCCCGTTGCTGAGCGTGGGCTCTAGGCACATGGGCTTCCGTAGTTGTGGCTCGCGGGCTCAGTAGTTGTGGCTCGCGGGCTCTAGAGCGCAGGCTCAGTAGTTGTGGCACATGGCTTAGTTGCTCCGCAGCATGTGGGATCTTCCGGGACCAGGGCTCGAACCCATGTCCCCTGCATTGGCAGGTGGATTCTTAACCACTGCGCCACCAGGGAAGTCCCTTGAAATCTTGAATAGATAGAAAATGTAATTTTTAAAATATTGTATCACAAAACGTATCTACACTTGGAAGACCTGTATAATCCAGTGAACCAATATTTTTCAAATAACCAATGCATGATGTTATAGAGTAGTGCATAGATAAAGATTCAGAATGTAAAATAAAGCAATGGATTTTAATGTAACAATATGAAAAGTTTATTGGTATAGTTCAGATTCCATATTGCAGCTAATTTCAAGAGCCTACCACATGCCCAGTTTTAATGTAATATTGAAAAATATCCACAGTTATCTGAAAGGAGGTGTTGAATTGTTACACTAAGTAAATTATATCATTAATTAAAAGGTTTCAGTGCCATGGTTGGGGAAAAGGTGGAGTAGGATAAAGGGGAATAATGGGGGTGCACTGTAGTTTCAAGTAGGAGGATAGTGGAGTCTTTTTGAGAAGGTGACTTTTGAACAAAGACCTGGAGAGGAGAGAGTTAACTATTCAGAGGGAACAGGCAGTGAAAAGACCCTGAGTAGGGTAGGAGCACTGAAATGAGGCAAGTATAGCCAGAGTAGTAGGCCATTGTTAGGCCATTGAAGATCTTTGGCTCTTTTTCTGAAATGGGAAGAGTCATTGCAGGAGTTTTAAAGCCAAATTCTGGTCGCACCATGCTTAGAATAGACTGTACGTAGGGCAGGGCCAGAAGTAGGGAAATGATTTGGCTACTGGAGTAATCAAAATGAGAGGTAACGGTTCTTCAGAGAAGGCTGTAATGTACTATATGTGGTGTGTGAAGAAAAGTCAAGAATAACTCCATGGTTTTTACTTTAGGCACCTAGAGGGAGGGAATTGCTGTTAACTGAGATGGGAAGGTTGTGGATGGAATAAGGTTGGGGTGGGGGAAGATCAGTATGTAGTTCCATTTAAGACGAAAATTTGAGAAGTAGAGAAGTCAAAAAGCCAGTTGTTTAGGTGGATGAATATATTAGGTAACTCCAGGAAGGAGCTCTGGACTAGAGAGAACACATTTAATAGTTAGTGGAACATAGATGATGACATGAGCCTAGACGAGGTCACTAAGGGAGTGAATATAGAGCAGAAGAGAGGAAATTTCAGCAAAAGAGATCAGAAGAAGAGCAGGAACCAGCAAAGTAGACTTAAAAAGTGACCAAGAAAATGTGTTCTGAAAGTCAAATGAAGAAACAAATATACAGTATTTAGGAAGGACATATGTTATTGTCCATTAAGATGAGGTCTGAGAGCTATTAATTATTGAATTTAACAATTGTGGAGACCTTTGGTTACCTTGATCAGCAGTTTCCAAGGCAGAGCAGGGGGAGGGAAATCTGATGGGAGTGGGAGAGAAATTAGAGACAGTAAATAGGATTTTGAGATTTGTTGCAAAGGGGGATCAAAGAAACAATGCAGTAATTTGGGTCGGGGGGGGGGTTACTTGCACTAAAACTACCACATACCCTCAGCATATTTCGCTTCTATAGTGAATTTTAGTCCTGATATCATTGTTTTTCCTTACATTAAAGACTATACATCTACATCTTACGCTGTATGATAATGGCTTTCCTCTGTGTTTCCATGTTTATGAAAGTTGTTGGTTAACATTTTCTTTTTTTTCAGTTTATCAGTGTTTTGATTTTGCTTTAGCATTTCGAATAAGCCTAGCTTGTTAATTTTTTTCCTGCATGAGAAACACTACATGTACCCCCCCAGCCAAATACCATTATTTTCAACCACTCTTATATCCGACTTTTCATAAGTTAGTCTGTCGAGTATGTAGACTATGTCCTTCATTCTTCAAGAACTTGTTTCTTGCCTGAACATTAAAGCTTCAGAAGAAATAACCTCTACAAATATACTATCAGAGAAACAATCTTTAGTAAGACTTCCTAAATGATTTTTATGGAATTTCAGAGACAGGCTACATGTTTTGAGATTGCAAAACTCTGTAGCTAACATTTCTTTTTTTTTTTTTAATTTTTTAAAATATTTATTTATCTAATTTTGGCTGTGTCGGGTCTTAGTTGCAGCAGGAGGGCTCTTCGTTGCTGCACACGGGCTTCTCTCTAATTGTGGCGCCCTGTCTCCAGAGCATGTGGGCTCAGTAGTTGCAGCACGCAGCTTAGTTGCCCCGTGGCATGTGGGATCTTAGTTCCCTGACCAGGGATTGAACCCTTGTCCCCTGCATTGGAAGGCGGATTCTTAACCACTGGACCACCAGGGAAGTCCCTATAGCTAACATTTTAATGAATCTCTTTCTTAGTGGTATTTCTTAATTTGACTAATGCCCTAATTAGGAAATTACAGGGGAGTGTTACCTGCAGCAGAAAAATGACAAAATATTTTAACCTATTCACTTTGCTTCACAAAGCTAGACACTGCAGTTGTCTGACAAAATAGTTTTGTTTAATGTTAACAGAAATATATTTCTAAAGTACCTACATATACATATACATGTGTGTATATATGTACACACACATACACACAAATATTGTGGACCCAGTCAGAATAGATTTGTCCATTTATACATTAATCTTGCCTATTCAAAACAAGTGTCCTGATCCATACATGCTCAAAAGATCAGAATCAAAGGTATATGTGTAACAGCCACAGTCTTGGAATCCCGTTTCTTTTCCTTGACCCATCCTTTCCTTAGCAGAAACCTGGGGCACCTTAAATTCCTCCATAGGTGTGGCTAGTAAAGTTCTCTAAAGCCAGGGGAACTGAATCTAGTGGTTCAGGCCCTTGGGGCTATCCTGCTGATCAGGTTTTGCATCGGCACTGACCTAGGGATTTATGACTCTTGGCATCATGGCTGAACTGATCTGCTTGTTACTCATATTTACTTAGTGAAAAATTTCTTTTTCCCCTTCCCTATCTTCCCCCAACCTCCCACATTTCTGATTTTTGTGTTGCTGTAACTTGGGTGAGGGAGAGTATTTTAGTGCCCTCAGAATCCTTTCTCTTTCTTAAAGATCTATTTTCCCAGATTTTTTTGTTTTGTTTTTTTAACCAGTTTCTTGGTTACATTGTGCCTAGCTTAAAAAAAAAAAAAAAATTTCCATTCTAAGCAGCTTTTAGCCGTTGCTTTACTCAAGGAATCCATAGCCCTTGAGTAGTTAGAACCCCTGGCATGTCAAAAAATTTTATCTTCATTATATACAGTAAACAAGTAGAAGCAACACTTGAAAGTTCTGAGACATTTACACTCCCAAATTACCATAGGCTAAAAATGTGTCTACATTCCAGTAAATTCCTGGGGTGACTTGATTTACTTATTGTATAATTTCTCAAACATCATGAAAATAGAATAGTTTTAAATGTCTTGTAAAGGTGTTTCATGATAACCATGTTAAACAATTCTTAAATATTCTCTAAAATCAATGCATAGTTATATGATAACCTCTCACCAAGCAACCTTGGCCTCATATCTTTAAAAGGTATGACATTTGCCTGTGAAACTTTAAAATTAGCATTGATCCAAATAGTTTTATGAAGAATACATAGTTGAGGTTTTCTAACGTGGATATACCAAGGGTATAGGGGCATTTAACAGTTTTATTTGATTCATAACCTTAGAAACCCCCTTTCTAGATTTTTTTTTTAATTATTTATTTATTTATTTTTGGCTGCACTGGGTCTTCATTGCTGCGCGCGGGTTTTCTCTAGTTGTGGCGAGCGGGGGCTACTCTTAGTTGCAGTGCACGGGCTTCTCATTGTGGTGGCTTCTCTTGTTGTGGAGCACGGGCTCTAGGCGCATGGGCTTCAGTAGTTGTCGCACGTGGGTTCAGTAGTTGTGGCTCACGGGCTCTAGAGCGCGGGCTCAGTAGTTGTAGCGCACGGCTTAGTTGCTCCGCAGCATGTGGGATCTTCCGGGACCAGGGCTCGAACCCATGTCCCCTGCATTGGCAGGCGGATTCTTAACCACTGCGCCACCAGAGAAGTTCCCTTTCTAGATTTTTGATGTTACAGAATAACACATTTATATGCTCTTCTGCTATCAAACTTGGCTATTCTCTCCTTGGAATTCTTTGCTAATCAAAGCATTTAAAGCAAATGAGTGAGAGACTTTGAGTTGTAACTTTTTCTTTTAACAGTAAAGCATCCAACGTAGTACTTTCGTTAGTAGCAAATTACATTGGTGACACCTTGCAATTGATCTTGACACATTGGCCACATCACTGGATCAGAAGGGACTCAGGACCAGCTAGAAGGCTAGAAATAAAATGAGGCCCTGCTTTAAGGCACTTGCAGTGAGGATGGTGAGGGGAAATATAAGAGGAAGTTTAGAATGTAGAACCAGTGAGACTTGAGGATAGTCGGATATCAGAAAGCCTCTTTATCCTTTGATCTCCCTTCGAACTGATGATTGTTAGCCTCCAATACCACAGGAGCATGCTTGGTGTGTTAAACTCTAATAATTAGAATTAGAGCAGAGGCCAGTATGGTTGGAACAGAGTGAGTGAGAAGGTGGATAGTAGATGAGATCAGGAGGAATCAGGGAAGATCAGATTGTGTTAGATCTTGTAGGCCATTGTGAGGACTTTGGCTTTTATTCTGAATGACATAGGAAGTCTTTGGAAAGTTTTGAGCAGAGGAGTGACTTGATCTGACAAGATTTTAGTACAGTCACTCTTATGTGTTGAAGATACATCGGAGGGAGTGGGGTAAGGGTAGAAAAAGAGAGACACTAATTAGGAGGTTACTCCAGTAACCTCGACAAAGTATCGTGGCTTAGACCAGGGTGGAAATGGTGAGAGGTGGTCAAGATTCTGGATTTATTTTGGAGTTCTGAGTCAAAGACACTGGCACAAATACATCATTTTTTCATGGAGTCCATTGGGTCCCAGAAACATCAACCACATTCTGCAGTTAAAAACCCATGCTGTTTTTAAAGGATACTTACTGCTAAAATTATGATTAAACATTTATTTTAAAATAAATGTATACATATAGTTTTAAAGAAAGCTGCTGAAAGACAATAAAAACCAACGTTTCCCTGCTCCCTTCCCCCATGTCTCCTTACCAGCGGGAACTTCTTATTGTATCTGCTTAATAGTTAAGTTTGGCATAGAATTCTAGAATAAGTAACCTTCTGCAGTTGTTGAGTAATGTGATGCTATTATGACTTTTCCTGTGTATGCGACCTTTTGTTCTTTCTAGAAATTCACGAGATCTTTGTCTCCAGTATTATGAAAGATTGCAGTGCTGTAACTTGATGTGGGTTTTTTGCATCCATTGTACCCGTTAAACCTGACCTCACAGTTTGAGTTCATGTTCTTCAGAAAATTAGGCTTCTGCCTTGGAATACAGTTTTACCCATGGCGGGGAGGAAGAGAATACCACCTGGGTATCCTAGCTTTGCTACATTACCTGTCAGCCAGTCCTTCTGTTTTAAATTCTTAGCCTTACCTCCATCTTGAGTACTTGGTGCCCTTAGTCATTAGGCCTGTTGTAAGGGGTTCAGCAGGGCAGAACTGTTTGCTTCTCTTTGGTGTTTCCTTCTTCAAGCCTTTCTTTCTCTTTGCCAAGGCAGTTAATCCTTCCCATTTGCTTCATTGCTTGAAATCGTGTTAATTTCTCCTCTCTTTGTCCTTGTGGCATTTTCCTTTAGACAGTGAGATTTTTGACATGGTGAAGAGATAAATCTAATGTAGTTAATCCTGCTTTCATACATAGAGATTTTTAAATGTTTATTGACAGCAGTAGTTTTGTTCTCTACATCAATTATGATGATTTCAGTGTACAAAATAATTACTTTAAAATGACTAAGATAAAAGCAGCATGAGGCTTCCCTGGTGGCGCAGTGGTTGAGAATCTGCCTGCCAATGCAGGGGACACGGGTTCGAGCCCTGGTCTGGGAAGATCCCACATGCCACGGAGCAACTGGGCCCGTGAGCCACAATTACTGAGCCTGCGCGTCTGGAGCCTGTGCTCCGCAACAAGAGAGGCCGCGATGGTGAGAGGCCCGCGCACCGCGATGAAGAGTGGTCCCCACTTGCCGCAACTAGAGAAAGCCCTCGCACAGAAACAAAGACTCAACACAGTCATAAATAAATAAATAAATAAAAGAACGTGAATTTCTAAAAAAAAGCAGCATGAGAAACACTGGAGTGTCACTCCTGTACTACATACCTATTGCATTTTATAATGTAAAACTGCTTCAGGACAGTGTAAGTGCTTGTGTGTACACCCATTTACACCGCCCTCCCCCCGCAGCTCTGTACAGTTTAGATCATGTATTTTATTTATTGAAGTGGTTTTTTTAGGAATCATAGTATATATGTCTGTGGTCTGCCATAAAGTATTTGTAATAGTTCTGTTAAAAAATTTAGTTGCTATAATCAGTAATAGATGCTGACAACTTCAGTAGCTAATGCTTATTGAGTACTTTCTATGTGTCACGTCATGGGTTATATCATGTATCGTATATTATCCTTACAACAAGCCCGTGAGGCATAGATACTGTTCTTCCCTGGTAGGTTGGTTGGTTGTTTTCTTTGTGTAATGTGTTTATTCTCTCAGAACCAGGAATGACTGAGTATGATATAGGTAGTCATTCTTGTGAATGTGCTAACTTTGCTTTTTGCTTGTTTTTATTTATTTTAATTATGGAAGTAATTCATGTTCATTGTGAAAACCAAGGACATATTCTTTAGGTTTTACAGAATATAAATTTTGCATGTTTATTACAAATTTGGGGTCTTATTGGGTTTTATGTTCAATAAGCTTACAAAGTAAATATATTAAACAGCTTTCAAAAAGCTAGGCAAATTTGAATTAAAAACAAATATGAGTTACTATAAATAAATCACTACTATAGTGTGAATACAGTGTGGTCTACCATGTAGGCTCTCTTGAGTTCTGCAGTATATACTAAAATGTATACTGTGATGATTCATATCTCTTACTACTTAGCCTGAACAATTAACATAAATAAACTATGGCTTCTGTTTTTAAGATTCTCCTTGGGCCTTATATATAATTAGGTTTTTAAGCCTATTTCATAGCTGTTTAAAAATATCAGTTTCTTATCCATTGAGTGTAGAAGTCTCCCTTGGCTTACTTAATTTTGTTTCAAATCTTTTATGGCCCTAGTGTTTGTCTAATTGATGCTTGATTTCTGAAAATATAATCATGGTTTTGATCTTTTCTTTTGGGGGATTAAATTTTTTAATTTCCTATTTAAAGTCATAAGTGGAATTTTTGAGAAATACTGATTTTTTGGTTTCCCAGTACATATAAAGCTTTGCTTATACTATACTGTAGTCTATTAAGTGTTCAATAGCATTATGTCTAAAAAAAAACATATACCTTAATTTAAAAATACAGAAGACCCGGGGACTTCCCTGGTGGCGCAGTGGTTAAGAATCCGCCTGCCAATGCAGGGGAGACAGTTTCGATCCCTGGTCCGGGAAGATCCCATGTGCCGCAAAGCAACTAAGCCCATGCACCACAACTACTGAGCCTGCGCTTTAGAGCCCACGAGCCACAACTACTGAGCCCGAGCACCACAACTTCTGAAGCCCGCGTGCCTAGAGCCCGTGCTCCACAATAAGAGAAGCCACTGCAATAAGAGAAGCCACCACAATGAGAAGCCCGCACACCACAACGAAGAGTAGCCCCCGCTCGCCGCAACTAGAGGAAGCCCGCACGCAGCAACAAAGATGCGATGCAGCCAAAAATAAAATAAATAAGTAAATAAATAAATTTATATAAAAATACAGATGACCCTTGAACAACATGGGTTTGAACTGCACAGGTTCACTTATAGGCAGATTTTTTTCAGTAAATGCACACTGTAGGACTACACAACCCATGGTTGGTTGAATCCACAAATGTGGAACCACGGATACAGGAGCGCTGACTATATAGTTATACGTGGATTTTTGACTGTGCAGAGGATCGGTACCCCTAACCCCCAAGTTATTCAAGGATCAAATGTACTTGATTGCTGGGAATTCCCTGGCTGTCCAGTGGTTAGAACTCTGCGCTTCCACTGCAGGGGGCATGGGTTTGATCCCTGGTTGGGGAACTAAGATCCCGCAAGCCGTGAGGTGCTGTCAATAAAAAAAAAACAAAAAAACCCCAAATGTATTGATACTTGGTTGCTAAAAAATGCTAACCATCATCTAACAACACAGCGTTGCCACAGACCTTCAATTTATTAAAAAACGCATTACTTGTGAGGCACAATAAAATGATGTATGCCTATACTATAATCAAAACAGAGGACATTTCTGTTATCCCAGGAATTTCTCCATGCCCTTTGCAGTCAGTTATTCCCACCTCAGCTGCCTCTTGGTGACCACTGATCTTACTTCTGTTCTAGTTTTGCCTTTTACAGAATGTCATAAAAATGAAAATGTTATAAAATGAAAGCCTTTTGTGCCGTTTTTTTTCAGTTAGCATAATGTTTTTGAGATTCATCCAGGTTGCTGCTTTTTTATTACAGAGCAGTAATCCATTGTATGAATAGACCACAGTCTGTTTATCCTTCATCAGTTCATGGACATTTTGGTTGTTTCCAGTTTTTGGCTATTAGGAGTAAAGCTGCTGTAAACGTTCATGGACAGGTCTTTGTGTGGACATATACAGGTATAGCACGTTTTATTGCACTTTGCTTTATTGTATTTTGAAGATAATGCCTTTTTTTTTTTTTTAACAAATTAAAGGTTTGTGGCAACCCTGTGCTGAGCAAGTCTATCAGAGCCATTTTCCCAACAGCATTTTTATTTCTTTCCTCATACCCTTTTTCTGTCCTATCACATTTTCCCATGATTTTCCATTCTTCATCAAACCTAGCATAAAAATGCTCAGTTTTAGCCGCTTCTTAGGGTCTTCGTTTTCTTATAAAGTTTTCCACTTAAAACTTACATTAAATAAATTGTATGCTTTTCTCTCTTGTTTTTTAAATTGAAGTATAGTTGATTTACATTGTTGTGTTAGTTTCTGGTGTTCGGCAAAGTGATTCAGTTATTTTTATATATATACTTTTCAGATTCTTTCCCATTATAGTTTATTACAAGATATTGAATATAGTTCCCTGTGCTGTACAGTAGGACCTTGTTGTTTATTATATATATACTGGTTTGTATCTGCTAATCCCAAACTCTAATTTATCCCTCACTCTCCCTTTCCCCTTTGGTAACCATAAGTTTGTTTGTAAGTTCATTTGTAGCATTTTTTTTTAGATTCCACATAGAAGTGATATCATATATTTGTCTTTCTGTCTCTCTTCCTTCACTTAGTGTGATAATCTCTAGGTCCATCCAGTGTTGCTGCAAATGGCATTATTTCATTTCTTTTCATGGCTGAGTAACATTCCATTGTGTATATAATACCACATCTTCTTTATCCTTTCATCTGTTTATGGACGTTTAGGTTGCTTCCATGTCTTAGCTATTGTAAATAGTGCTGCTATGAACATTGGGTGCATGTATCTTTTTGAATTAGAGTTTTCTCCAGATACATGCCCAAGAGTGGGATTGCTAGATCATATGGTAACTCTATTTTTAGTTTTTTGAGGAATCTCCATACTGTTCTCCATAGTGACTGCACCAATTTACATTCCCACCAACAATGTAGGAGGGTTCCCTTTTCTCCACATCCTCTTCAGCATGTATTATTTGTAGACTTTTTGATGATAGACATTCTGACTGGTGTAAGGTGATACCTCATGGTAATTTTGATTTGCATTTCTCTAATAAGTAGTGATGTTGAGCTTCTTTTCATGTGCCTGTTGGCCCTCTGTATGTCTTCTTTGGAGAAATGTCTATTTAGGTCTTCTGCCCATTTTTTGATTAGGTTGTTGTTTTTGATATTGAGTTGTATGAGCTATTTGTACATTTTGGATATTAATACCTTGTCAGTTGCATCATGTGCAAATATTTTCTCCCACATCTGTAGGTTGTCTTTTCGTTTTGTTTATGGTTTCCTTTGCTGTGCAAAAGCTTATAAATTTGCTATTATATATAGAACGGATAAACAACCAGGTCCTACTCTTACAGTACAGGGAACTGTATTCAATATCCTGTGATAAACCATAATGGAAAAGAATATGAAAAAGAATGTAAATATATATGTATGACTGAATCACTTTGCTGTACAGTAAAAATTAACATTGTAAATCAACTATATGTCAATAAAAATTTAAAAAAGAAACTCATCTGCTTTTTCAAAGCAAAAACTTATAAGTTTGATCAGCATTTTAAAAAATTAAGACATACTTTTTTTAGACATAATGCTATTATTACACACTTAATATACCACAGTATAGTGTAAACATAACTTCCATATGCACTAAAAAACCAAAAAATTCATGTGACTCAGTTTATTGTGGTAGTCACTGTATTGGGATGGTCTGGAACTGAATCTACAGTATCTCTAAAGTATGCCTGTATGTGTTGGTTTTTCCCAGGTCAACACCTTAGGAGTGGGATTGCAGGGTTGTACGGCAGTAATATGTTTAACTTTGTAAGAAACCACCAGTCTTTTTTTCAAACTGTACCTTTTTTTTTTTCTCCAAAATCTACCATTTTGTGGGAATTCCCTGGTGTTCCAGTGGTTAGGACTCTGCACTTTTACTGCTGGGCCGGGGTTCAGTCCCTGGTTGGGGAACTAAGATCCTGCAAGCCACACAGTGTGGCCCCCCCCAAAAAAAAAAAACCTACCATTTTGCATTCCCACCAGCAGTGTTTGAGGTTTCTAGTTGCTCTGTATCAACACTTCTTATTGTCAATCTTTTTAATTTTATCCATTAGTAGATGTGCAGTGTACCTCATTGAGGTTTTAATTTGCATTTTCCTGATGAAAAATGATTTTGAAAAATCTTTCTGTGTTTATTTGTATCCATATATCTTTGGTGAAGTATCTGTTCATCTTTTTTTAGTTCTTTTTATTTTTGAGTTTTGTTTCTGAATATAAGCATTTACAAGATAAGTGTTTTGCAAATAGTTCTCTCAGACTGTGGTTTGTTTTTTCATTTTCTTAACAGTTTCTTCCAGAGTGTGGAATTTTTAAACTTTGGTGAAGTCCAGTTTATCAGTTTTTTCCTTTTATGATTCATGCGTTTGCTTCTTGTTGTTCAATCTAAGAAATGTGTGCCTAACCCAAAGTCAAAAAGATTTTTCTCCAAATGTTTCCTTCTAGAAGTTTTGTATAGTCCATTTTGAGTTACTTTTTAAAATATGATATGAGGTAAGAATCAAGTTTTATTTTACATGTGGATGTTCTCTGTTTTTCATTTCTTGTGTTAATTTTTCACTTTTATTGCATAAAGTTTGTTTCAATTTTATTTTCTTGATGGCATGTACTGTTAAATTAGTATGAAATACTCTTGTTAATGATTTCTTGTCTTAACTTTTTTTGGAATGGTACTGTTTTCATGCCTGCTTTCCTTTTATTATATCTTTTGTATATACACATTTTTAAAATTCTAGACGTAGAATTGTTTAGTATCTTTCTGTGGTGGGCTGTTTTTCTTCTTGCTCTAATGCCTGTTTTGGAGGTCCAGGTTACTTCTGACTCAGTCTGCTTTTCTCTTTCAATGCAGTAAGAGGTCTCTTGAGTGATTTTCCTCTGGTTAGAAAACAGTTCTCAGAGCTCCACTGAGTAGCTATTAATGCTTTAAGAGAAAATTATTTTCCAGTCTTGCATTTAAAAAGAATAATTAGTCAGCCTGTCTCTTATATACCTTTAAAAAGTTTAAATAATATCATTTAAGAGCTTTTATTTTGTTGTTGTTTTGGTGATCAGTCCTTATATTTAAATTGGATTCTTCTAGCTAAGCCTACCTACTTTGCACAGATTCCCACATGGTGGGCCTAACATACAGATTTTGAGACTCAAATTCCATATTTATTTGTAGGTGAAATGTCTCTGAGTATTTGGATATTTAAAATAAGGGGACATGTATGATTATCCATCAGTGGTTTATTTCATATTGCTCTCAAGACCATTTCTTGAATTTTGAAAGATAAGATAGGAGTTTGAGAAATAGGATATAATTCAAATAATGGTCTAGGTTTCAACACAAGTAATATCTGGGCAAGGAGTACCAAATAAAACCCTAGAACAGTGTTTAAAGCTATGATGTGACGTAACAGTAAATTTCAGTAGTAACACCCACTGTTTGGAATCTTCAGCTAATTATTCTTGCTAGGTAGATATTAAGCTCAGTTACTTTTTTTTTTTTTTAAAAATTTATTGATTGATTGATTGATTGATTGCTATGTTGGGTCTTTGTTTCTGTGCTAGGGCTTTCTCTAGTTGCAGCAAGCGGGGGCCACTCTTCATCGCGGTGCGCGGGCCTCTCACTATCGTGGCCTCTTTTGTTGCGGAGCACAGGCTCCAGATGCGCAGGCTCAGTAGTTGTGGCTCACGGGCCTAGTTGCTCTGCGGCACGTGGGATCCTCCCAGACCAGGGCTTGAACCCGTGTCCCCTGCATTAGCAGGCAGACTCTCAACCACTGCGCCACCAGGGAAGCCCTAAGCTCAGTTACTTTTAACAACTAAAGGTGTTTGTATACAGTCAAATAAGTGAAACATTTAAAAAATTATTTAGTCTTCTAAAACCAAAAATCGTAAATTTTAGTACCTTCACAAAGCCCCAGTTGTTCATTTGTTTCACAGCTCTGCGCATGTGTACTAATTTGTGAATTAAGTAGATAAGTTTTGTTCTTTGCATTTTTTTGTAGATGTGGTGGTACGGTGGGAGCTATTCTGACATGTCCACTGGAAGTTGTAAAAACACGGCTGCAGTCATCTTCTGTGACACTTTATATCTCTGAAGTTCAGCTGAACACCATGACTGGAGCCAGTGTCAATCGAGTAGTGTCTCCTGGACCTCTCCATTGTCTAAAGTGAGAGCACAGTATTCATGAATTTTTTGGTCGGCTTTACCTTAATGATGCCCATGTTTGTTTATTTATATTCTGCCAT
This sequence comes from Balaenoptera musculus, assembly GCF_009873245.2. Taxonomy (NCBI): domain Eukaryota; kingdom Metazoa; phylum Chordata; class Mammalia; order Artiodactyla; family Balaenopteridae; genus Balaenoptera; species Balaenoptera musculus. The sequence continues at coordinate 21,912,219 of NC_045788.1, forward strand.
ATTTAAAAAGGTTTTTACAAATTTAATGACAGAATTACTCCCATAAATTCAGTAGAAACAATAATCCCTAATGGAGAGGAACAGTAAGTTGGATAATATAAAATGTAATATTATTTCCAAATCATGTGTATTTGGAGTATTTTTCTACATTTATCCAGTGGATTTATTTTCTCAAGACATTATAGGTATTTTGTTTTGTTTAAATAAATTCATTTATTTTTGAAATGTGATCATGTTAAATGCTAACTCTGTATGTGTATTTTTAATTTTCCAAGTGCTCACACAAGTAAGTACATCCAATTAATGTCAGTCTGATTTTTATATAACCTAAATATAACTAAGATTTAAAGCAGAGTTCTACTGATTTTAAAATGTACTTCAGTGTTCGGCATTTCTTAATGGTTTGAAAAAGATGTGTTTTTACATTTTACCATACTTCATTATGTTACAAATTAGATTTGAAATTTCAAAACTATTGAAATTGAGTTTTATATGTTTAAACTTAGATATGTAACTGAATGCCTTGTGTGTCTGTCTTATCAGCTCAGTTGGGACATAATCTATTTGAGCTTAGTTCAGCAGTGTTTATTTTGTAGTAGCAAGTAAACTCATACTGTGTGTTTTTCACTACCAAAAGATTTCATCACTCTTTTTTCAAATTTACTTAAGTACATGAGTAGGTAGAATAAAATTGTTAACAATTTGGGGTTAAAATGCATTGTTGTAGATATATACTTCTATCTGCTTAATAATAGAGTATTTTAATATCATGATTTTGACAGTTATTACCGAATGTAACGCTCCTCTTCTTAAAATTCTTCCTTTGACCTTTGTGACAATACTATATTTTTTTATTCTATTTTTCAGTGGTTTTGCCTTCTCTCACTTTCCTCAGAGGAACTGTAGGAATCCCTCTGGGCTCTGTTTTGATTTCTCATTTAAGAGAGTTTAATGTTTCACCTGTCATCGGTATCCAGATGGCTTCCGACTCTGCATTCTCTTGCCTTAAAGTCTCTTGACTATTTTTTTTTTATTTTTTATTTTTTTATTATTTTTGCTGTGTTGGGTCTTCGTTTCTGTGCGAGGGCTTTCTCTAGTTGTGGCAAGCGGGGGCCTCTCACTATCGCGGCCTCTCTTGCTGTGGAGCACAGGCTCCAGACGCGCAGGCTCAGTAGTTGTGGCTCACGGGCCCAGTTGCTCCGTGGCATGTGGGATCTTCCCAGACCAGGGCTCGAACCCGTGTCCCCTGCATTGGCAGGCAGATTCTCAACCGCTGCGCCACCAGGGAAGCCCCCCCCCTTTTTTTTTTTTTTTTTTTTTAAACTTAAGGGCTATAAATTTTGTTTTTTTAATTTTATTTATTTATTTATTTATGGCTGTGTTGGGTCTTCGTTTCTGTGCGAGGGCTTTCTCCAGTTGCGGCAAGTGGGGGCCACTCTTCATCGCGGTGCGCAGGCCTCTCACTGTCACGGCCTCTCTTGTTGCGGAGCACAGGCTCCAGACGCGCAGGCTCAGCAATTGTGGCTCACGGGCCTAGTCACTCCGCGGCATGTGGGATCTTCCCAGACCAGGGTTCGAACCCGTGTCCCCTGCATTGGCAGGCAGATTCTCAACCACTGCGCCACCAGGGAAGCCCAGTCTCTTGACTCTTATTCCCATTTTTTCCCTACTCAGGGGCTCTGTCCTAATCAGTCTGTTTCATGGTTTCTTCCTTTGGTTTTTAATTTCCCAACATCTCTATTGAGAGATAATTTACATACCATAAAATTCACCCATTTAAAGTGTACAATTCAGTTGTTTTTAGTATATTCACAGAGTTGTTCAAACCATCGCCACACTCTAAATTTAGAACCTATTCATCACCACCACAAAAAGAAGCCCTTTCCTGTTAGCAGTCACTCCTGTTTTCTCCTCTTCCTCTCCCCCTAGCCCTAGGCAACAACTACTAATCTATTTTCTTTCATTATAGATTTGCATATTCAGGACATTTTACATAAATGAAATTATATAGTATGTGGTCTTTTACTGGTTTCTTTCAATTTAGTATGTTTTCAAGGTTCATCTATGTTGTAACAAATATCTTTTTATTGCCAAATATTCCATTGTATAGGTGCATACCACATTTTATTTATCCACCCATTGGTTGATGAACATTTGCATTGTCTCCCCTTTTGGGGTGTTATGAGTAATGCCGTTATAGGAACACATGTTTTATTTTTCTGGGGGATATACTAGGAGTGGAATTGCTGGGTTGTATGGTAACTTTATATTTAACCCTTAGGGAACTGCCAAACTGTTTTCCAAAGCGGATACATCATTTTACATTCCCACCACCAATGAATGAGATTTCCAGTTCCTTGCCAAAAAATAAAGTATAAAATAAAATTCCTCACCAACCTTTGTTTTACTCCATCTTTCTTTCTGATTATAGCCATCCTAGTGGCTATGAAGTGTTTCATGGCTTCTTAACCAGGAACTTTGGGAATTCCCCCCAGGCTCTGTCAATTTCTTAGGGGCTCTTGGATGAGCTTCAAGAGGTCTGTAAATTAGGTGAAATTGTATGCAAAATTGTGAGTGTTTGCAAATGTGTGTGTTTTTTTTAAAGGACACTTACCTTCCTTTACTTCTCAAAGGGATTATTAACAGAAAGGGCTAGCAAACACGGAAATTTTCAAACTGTGCTCTGCAATTTGTCATTCTTAATTCTGCTTCTGTCTAATCTAGTTTTATCAAAAGTGCTTCTGGGGACTTCCCTGGTGGTCCTCTGCGCTCCCAATGCAGGGGGCCTGGGTTCGATCCCTGGTCAGGGAACTAGATCCCACATGCATGCCACAATGAAGATCCTGTGTGCCACAACTAACACCTGGCACAGCCAAATAAAAAAATAAAATTTCTTTCTTTTTTTTTTTTTTAAGTGCTTCTGTATCACCTGTGTCAGTCATCTGGTGGCGTGGTAAAAATGTAGATTGCTGGGCACTGTCCTGTACCTATTGAATCAAGAATACTTTGAGGGTGGGATCTAAGAAATTTGCATTTTGAACAAATGCTCCAGTAATAATGATAAGAGTTACCAAGTGCTTACTGTGAGCCAGGTACTCTTCTAAGCTCTTTTTTTTTTTTTTAATTTATTTATTTTTGGCTGCGTTGGGTCTTTGTTGCTGCGCGTGGGCTTTCTCTAGTTGGGAAGAGCGGGGGCTACTCTTCGTTGCGGTGTGCAGGCTTCTCATTGCGATGGCTTGTTGCGGAGCATGGGCTCTAGGCACATGGGCTTCAGTAGTTGCAGCACTTGGGCTCAGTAGTTGTGGCTTGTGGGCTCTAGAGCGCAGGCTCAGTAGTTGTGGCCCACAGGCTTAGTTGCTCCGCAGCATGTGGGATCTTCCCAGACCAGGGCTCAAACCCACGTCGCCTGCATTGGCAGGCGGAGTCTTAACCACTGCGCCACCAGGGAAGTCTTAAGCTGTTTTTTTAAATTAACTTATTTATTCCTTATAGTAAGCACCACCCTACCTGCCCCCTTCCCCCAAAAGTACTGTTTTTCTCTATTTACTGCTGATGAAAATAAGGATAAGAGGAAAGTCATTACTTACCAAAATTGAGCTCTTTATTTTGGGAAGTCAGGCCCCACAGTTCAGGCCCTTAATTAACCATTCTGCTCAGCTGCCTTTCAAGAGATCATTCTTAAGTATATAGGTGCTTCAGAACCACTGGCCCAGTCTGTTAAGTCTGAATTAAAATACCTACTCTTCCTCAATCTTTGTTTCTTACTCCAAAACTTCATTTAATAACTCACCTTCAGAAAGCCTTCCATGACTTGGACATGTCTCTGTTCCTTTTCCTACTGGGCATATATATCTAGCTTGTATAGTATTTGCTTATTGATATGGTCTGTTAAATTATTTATTTCAATATAATTCTTTTTTCCACGACTGGATAGCAAACTTCTCAGTGGCAGGGGCCTTACCCTCTTTTCTGTTTCCTTATTCTGCTTAGTCTTTATGCAGTACCTATTCAATATAGTAAATGTTAACTAAGTAGAGGAAGAAATAGTAGCAGACTAACCATTTTAGTACCCTAAAGGATGTTAGGGTGATAAATTTTGCCATGGCATTTCCCTGGAATGGTTGGATAAGATAATGCTGCAGTATGAGGGAGTTGTCCAATATCAAGGAAGGGACCTCAAATACTAGGAGGGAACTACATTTCTAATTGGGAATTGAATTTGCTGGTAAAGGTAGTAAAATAGAGGAGATTGAAGATAAGAGTAGCATGATCATATGAAAATAAATGTAGAAATCTATATTGATAATTATGTCTTGAAAACTTTCAGGAAAGAATCTGAAAGGAGTGCTTTTTATTATTGCTGCTAAATCTGTTATCAATCTTTATTAATTTATACTTTGTCAAGAAAAACAGATTTTCATAAGTGAGCAACACTGACAAAAGAGTATTTATAACATATAGTGCAAACATGGGGAATTTAGACTCTACATTTGCTGTATAAAGTACCACACTTTGAAGGACATTTCTTTCTAAATAATATTTTTCTCTTTCAGGGTGATCTTGGAAAAAGAAGGGCCTCGTTCCCTGTTTAGAGGATTAGGCCCCAATTTAGTGGGGGTGGCCCCTTCCAGGTAAAAAAAATACATTTAAGTTAATCAAATTGTGGCAGTCTTTCTTGTTTCAAGCTTCATGAGGGGGGATCCTGAAGAGAAATCAAGATAAAGCACTGTGGTGTAACAAATGGGTACCAGTAGCCATCTAAAAGGATCGGCAGATTTCACCGTGTGCAGGTGCAGAGGACCTCTTAGTGAGATCATTGTGAAGCAGTTTTTGCACCAAGTTCAAGAAACCAAGAAGGCCTTAAGACATTAATTTTGTCATTTTTTTATGATTTCTTTTTATCTTAGATTGACTTCTTCCATGATAGAACACTGCAGAGTTCACATTCAGAGTGAAAATGTGTACCCAGCTCTCTGTATTCAAACAGTGTAGTAGATCCATATCTTATTTATTGGGTTTCAACTTTTTATGCGCTCTTTCTTTTTTTAAAATGATCCAAAATTTCATTCTTATTGTAAAGACTAAAAAAAGTGTAGTGTAAAGCTTGACATATTACCTTAAACCCATCACCTCTCACCGTGTGCACCTTTCCACACAGTTACTCCTCTTCCCTCCCCATACATAACCACCATTGATAAGCAGTTGGTTTATAGTCTTCCATTAATTTTTCTGGCTTATGTACATAAAAAGCATAATATGTAGACTTATTATTATTTACATAAATTGAATCATATTAAAAATATTTCACCAAATTTTTTTTGAAGCTTTTTCTATGAAAATAAGTGAAGCTTTTAAAAATTGTATAGTATGACTGATCCCTTATTGATAAACCTTTAGATTTATTTCCAGATTTTTGCTGTTAAAAACAATGGTTTTGTGAACATAGCTGTACCTTTATTCTTGAGTATTTAAGCAAATATTTTTCTTTAGGATAGTTACCGAAAAGTAGAATTTCTGGATAAAAGGACGTATGAACATTTAAACTTAGTGAACATTGCTCAATTGCCTTCTGAAAAGGCATGCCATCTTTTTATTCTCAGATAGTGAATTAGTTGCTCTTTATCCACATATTAACCAATGTTGGCTACTATCCATGTCTTTTAATACTTGCCAAATAGACTAACCATGATTTTTTGCTGTTTTTTTTGCTTTTAAATATACATTTGTTTTATTTTGGTGCTTTCACGTCCTCCTTCTTGTAATTATTTGTCATTTGTATCTCTCTTCTGTGAATTACCTATGTATATTCCTTGCCCATTTTCTCATTAGGATGCTTTTTTTTCTTATTCATTTCTAGTAATGCATTATTTATTCCCCTTGCTAATTTGGTATCATTCAATGTATCCTTTTTTTTTCTTTTTCATGAAGTAGAATGTTTCATTTTCAGTCATATTAACTTCCTTTTTTTCTTAAACACATTAAAAAAGCACAGCAGTGATACTCTCCACATTTTTACTTGTTTACTCTTTCCCTTATTGGACAGATAATCAGGATTGTTGGGCAATAGTAGGATATTTGATACAGCAAGCAAGTAACTCAATGCCTGGAAAGCTAAACAGTGAGGAGGTAGTTGAGATGCATGAAGTCACAGTCAATAAGTTAACAGGGAAAATATTTACAAATTTAATGCAATGTGTACAAATGTTAGAAAACAAGATCTGACCTGATGGGACTGATTTCTTTTGCAATTGTTCTTTTAAAGGGTGCTGTGAACTACTCTTTGTGTAGTATAGATTGGTATATAGCACAGTATCTCAAAATTGTTTAACATATACTTTGATCACTTGAGTCAGTTCTACCTTCCTCTCTTCAAAAAAACATAAAGTACTCATATCACATTTACTTAAGTGTATTTAACTTAGCCTTATTAGCATTATATAGGCCTGCCAAAGTCTTATACTTTTTCAGTTAGTTGCTGTCAAATTATTGGGGTAGGACTATCTGAGGATACTTTATCTTTAATGAGTTGATACAAAAAGTACTTCATGGTCTTCATGAAAAGATAATGTATGTGATGTTACATGAGAATGTAAATAAAAACTAAGACATTATGTTTTTAGATTTCTGGACTCTGGAATAATAAAGATCAATTTATGTGTCTTTTAAATCTTATGAATTAAGCAACATGCTTATTGACAAAATTTAAATCTTTATTTTAGAGCAATATACTTTGCTGCTTATTCAAACTGCAAGGAAAAGTTGAATGGTTTATTTGATCCTGATTCTACCCAGGTACACATGATTTCAGCTGCAATGGCAGGTATGAATATATGATACTAAAAAACAAAAAATTTTCTGACACCTAGAGACTTAATATTGAATTTTGATGAATTTAACCTTGTAAAGTTAAGGCAGTTAATGTGCTTTTCATTGATTAGCATCTGTAAACATGATTTTTACATTTATTAGTATACAATAAATTTGATTAGGTGGTATATGTAAAATCTGTTGTCAATTGGCATTTTTGTATTTAGGAGTTTGTGATAGCATGCAGGTAATATAATATTTACATTGTCTTGTGTAGTCCACTGAATATTTAGTGATCACTTTTAACAGTTTTAACAATCCAACCATAATTACACTTACAAGTTACAGAGCTGTAATTTACTCTTTTCTCCTCAATTTCTGTTAGTGCCTTTTCCCTTTTTGCTGCATGTTTTGGCTTCTGTCTGAAATGTGCCGGCAGTTCTTGGTAAAGTATTCATTTTGTCCTGTGCTCAAATGCTGAAATTTTTGTGAGTGATATATTATTGATAATTCAGAGTTTTTGTAACGTATGTATTGAAAAATATGTTTATCATTCCACATAAATCGCACTAAGATAACACTCAAAATGTAGGTACCAGATATGTGTACATGCTTGCTCTAGAAATGTTTCCAGGAACTCTTCTATCATCATTGATGAGACTATATGATTCTGAATTAAAACAACTAGTCCTGGGCCTCTGCACTGCCTTAAAGATAAACTGGGAGATTGGTTTGACTAGTGTGGTTCTGGAATCATTTGCTGCCCTGCATGTTAGACAAAGCCATGACCTTTGGTTCTCATTAGAAAAATTCTCTATAGTTTTCTGAGATTTGTTGTATATTTAACCATGTCTCACATTTCCAAAATATGCTGTGACTTTATAAAGCAAATTATAACTACTTTTGTCAACTGTTGATCAGTATATTGAGTTTCAATTAGATGCTTAATAATGAGTGCCTTAAACTGTTAACCATTTTCTGTTTAGAAATAAATTGGATCAATTTCAACCACATATTTAATGAACTAAGAGTAAGTTTGAAATACTAATTTCTGAAAGGTCAATAGCCATATAATAAATCTAGCATGTACCTTAGAAATTATTTTCATGGCTTTTTATATTTAGTAATTGTTGACTGACTCATTGAAGTTTTAAAGCTGGAAGGTAAAGCTTTAAAGATCAAGGTGGTGAAATACTCTTTACCAATGAAGAGAGATCTTGGCCAAGTTAGGTAATTTATGTGAATCTCCATTACCTTATTCTTGTAATGAGTGGGTTGCTCTACATAGGTTTATGTTTTGAGAATTAGTTCTTTAATACCACAGAGATCATCTAGTTACAACTAGAATTTTTTTAATATACTTTTACAGATGTTGAATACAACTAGATATGATTTTTCCTTCTACAAATTTGAGTGTAAAGTTAGTGGCTAATTTCAAACTACATAACCACTGTATTAGGGTTTTTAAGAATATATTTCTGGATTACCAGTGTTCATGTTTTTGTTTCTTAACCCCAGAAAATTGTAAAGAAATGTTAATCTTTCTTTTTTAAAAGAATTGATGCCAAGAAAGTAGGTAAGCAATTATTTTAAGTTGAGGATAGTTATATATTCAGTATTACAAATTTAGAGTTTCAGTATATCTTAATTCCCACTGGAACATCTTTTTTCATTGGAATATCTAATCAGAATTTATTACTATGTTTGTACCACATTGCAGAGAATTTCAGTGGAATTGTCATTTTGTACTTTTTTTCTCAAATGTGTACAAATGTTAACTCATAGTTTTCAGTTTTTATTTATACATTGATACTATTTCCCAACTTGAATTTCTTGAATTTTGGTAAATTGATAGTCTTATACTTGTTCAGAGAGTCTTGCACTATTCACTTATTGTGTAATTTGAAAATACTTCTTCCATTTGTTTGCAGTTAGATTTTTCTGAGAACTATGCCTTCAGAGCTTCCTTGCACTATTCATGAGCAATAACATTTAGCTTTGCAGTTTTTATACATAGCTACATGGTTGGTGAAACTGAATGGTCCCATGCAGACTTGTTACGGTAGCCTTTTGCTCCCTTCATTCTTGTAAAAATCTAGACCAGACTGCATTGGTTTTTCTTCAGGATAATTTGTAGAGCTCTTCAAAATATGAATTGGGGGTGCAAAGTGCTTAGAGGCAGTCATGTGAAAACTTGTTTTTTAACTGGCTATTCAAAAAAAAATGCTAACCTTGTCACTTTAATATCAAAAATGCACTAAAATACACCATTAATGATAGTGTCTGCAAGATTTTGCTACATCAAATAGCACATGCATTAAGCTTCAGTAACATACCTTGTATATAGTTTTTATTCCAAGTAACCTCTCAATTCAGTTGCATTTTGTATTTTATTAATATGAACTTGAGTGTTTTAGATACTAAACCTTTTTAATTAAAAGGACAGTTTGTTTAAAGGCCATCTTATTTTCTTTTGTTTTAGTATTTCAAGGGAATAGTATAAGAATTTGTAAACCTCTCAATTTGAGCTATGAATTTTCATACATTGAAAAATTTTTTTCCAGTTGTGAGGCTGCTATTTAATCAAATTAAGTAATGGTGACTCTGTTTTACCTGCCTTCCCCCCACCCCCTCCCCATATGACCTTTGCCAGACTAAATGTATCTTAGCTATTGAGAGTATTTATTTTCTTGAGAGTTTCTGTGTGTTTTTGTTAAAATGAATTTGCATATCCCTCTGTATACACCTGGACACAGGCGTGTATACAAAAAAAAAATAGTATTACATTTCTTCTTTATAGTAACTCCCAATTTTCAAAAGTTTTTATCTGGGTTGTATATACTTTTCTATACAACAGTACAGATTTAAAAGAAATGAATTCTGATTTTTATTGGATTATATATTCACACAGTGATTGCTTAATTTTTTCAATACCAACAATGTAATTGTTTAACATTTACTACATACCTAGTGGGTTTTATTTGCTTATAGCATTCACTGTTATTTTTCAGGATACATTTTCTATTTGACTTATTAAAGGTTAAATTTTTACTCATTAAGTAGAAATTTTGTCTTGCATTATAAAATATTCTTTTAAATAATTTGTCCATGGCAGTTTATTTAGCCAAATGGATGGCTAGACGTTTTGTGTGTTTGTATGTAAACATTCTTCCTGTTTTTTATTTTGTAGAGCACAAGAAACTGAATACAAAATAATCCAAAATATTTCATAAAAATGGATGTGCAATATTACTGATCATAGTGCAAAAGGTGAAAGGTACTATTGTAGCCACCTATACTTTATTTTTTTTAAAAAATTATAGTTACAAAATGAAGTTACTTGAATTTTCTATTTTTGTTTTATTTATTTGTTTATTTATTTATTTAAATTCTAATTCTTTTGGCCGTGCTGCACAGCTTGCAGGATCTTAGTTCCCCCACCAAGGATTTAACCCGGGCCCACAGCAGTGAATATGTCGAGTCCTAACCACTGGACCACCAGGGAACGCCCCTGTTTTTGTTTTTTTAGATTTACTAAGTAGGCTGATTGTTAAGGAATAGAAAATTGTGATTTCAGCTCTGAGCATGGTAGATAATGGTAGGAAAATGGGATATGATAATCCCCTCTAAATATTTTCTTAGATTCCCCTTTGACAAGGTTAGCATTTTTTCTTTAAGGCAAAATTGATCTTCTTTTAGGTAAGTATTTGGACTCTGAAACTGCTACAGATGGCAGAATTTTCAGTACTCGGTACTTTTAAAAAAAAATTATGGCCCATTCTTATATTCCTTTCTTTTTCTTTTTTAACTTAAAATTTTCAAAAAGTTAGATCTCACAGTAAATATTTCTCAAATCCTTCCAATGGGATTCATTTTGTACACATGTTTCTGATGAGGTCACTGCTTGTTGTTATGATACAGAAAAGCCTGTGTCTATTTTAGGCATTTACTGTACATTTCTCCCGAGAAAAGAGTGAGATCGTGTCATCTCATGCTCCCCATCCGCAGGTCACTTCCTGTAGAAATATGGACTAACTTAAACCTCGTGAGTACTGATCTGAGCATCTCTTGCAGCCTCTAGTTATAAGAAACACACCCTGGGAATTTATAATAGCTGTGGAATTAATAGAAGGCGGGAAATGAATTTTTATTTCCTGAATTTGTGTGTGCATTATCTGAGTATTTTATAAAACTTTAATTCTGATTCCTTTATAATATTCCTTCTAGAAGGAAGAATTGGGTAACTTTTCAGTCATCGTGTACTAAAAGCTTGGGGTCGTTAGCTTGGCCATAGTAGCCTTGACCTCCAAAGAATTCCTTAACAGTATTTAAGATTTACATAGCTATAAATGGTATCATGCCGTCCGACAGCTTTTAGAAAAAAACAGTAGTTCTCTTCGCTTAGCATAACGTATTTTAAAAGTCTAATACAGTGCTTTCTATTCTCTTATCTGTTGATACTTGGCTTTCTACCTTCTTGCAAAAACATTGATCTTAATACCTACCATTACTTTCCAAATATGGGACAAGAATATATGGGATCTTGTTTGTTTTAGTTTTAATTAGGTTTTTTGGGGTTTTTTTTAGTAGTTTTAATATATTTTTCTTAGAAGGTTAGGTGAGCTTTGTTCTTACAGAAGTTAATTGAAATAAAAAGTACTGAAAATGCAATACTACAGGTATCACTCACTTAATGAAATAGACATTTTCAGCAAGTTTACTATAACCAGGATTTCTGTTAATCTGGTTTTTAATTGGTTTACATTATCAATGGAATACTAGATGAAACAAAACTTTAAAAATTGCATTTTAAAAGTTTTTTTTAAACTTTCTAATAAACTATTAACTATACTACTAATAGTATGGCCAGTATACTGCCATTTTGCTTTAACTGACTGTGGAGCAGCACCATTAATTCTTCTTAACCTACAAATAGATTCTTCATATACTTCTAAATCAGTTTTAATGTTTAATAGGGTGCTCAGAATATTAATATGAAATAGCATATTATCAAAATGTCACAAAATTTAAATGTCAAAATAAAAAGTAATAGGAAATTTCTAAATTTCAGGGGCACCATCCCCACTATCTTTGTCTTAAAAGGAGTAGGAAGATATGTTTAACTTTGACTGTTTGTCAACTTCAAACTGCCTTACCATATATAATTCTAAGCTAGTAATAAATTTTTATTTCTTCCTGCTTGTTTCATGTTTTGAATTAATAGGTTATATTTTTCTAGATTTAATTAGCCTAATACTGTCTCCATAAGTTTATAATTAGAGTGTCTTTGGTTAAGAGGATGTAACAGCATAAAACCCAAGGACCAGAACTGGTAAATGACCAATAGCTAAAAACCTGTGGATTATGCCTTGATTCTTTTGTCTAACTTAATGGTTTGCTAGCAGTTAGGCTAGTGTCTTTATTAACTAGCTTGTTACTGGAAGAGTTGAGCCCCAACTGTAGTAAGCACAAGCTGTATAGATATAAGATGATGACATTCTCTCACTTACCTAAATTTTAATGTGTCATGTTCCATAGGTCAATCTGTGTCTGGAAATGAATTTTAGTTAAGTGAGAAATACCTGTTGTTTGCTTCCTGTTTAGTTTATTAACATGTACAGAGCATTATGGGTATTTAAAATTTTATTCCTAGTAATATTTATAAATATGTATTATAATATTTTAAAGTTTACACATATGGGGTTTTTTTCAGCCTCTAATTGAGGAATTTGAGACTTGGAAGAGTGTTAATAAGCTTGGGTCCTAAGCTTATATTTTTAGACATAGAACTTTTATTTTTTTTTAAAAAAAAAGCTTTGATGCTCATCTTCTTTTCAAGTAAAGTATAATAAATTGAATGAGATTTTTACCTAGACAGACTGCTTTTTTTTAAAGTTGGATATAAGCATTCCCAGTTTTATGCTTTCAAAATTTAATAAAAAGCAAATGTTTTTTTCCTAAAATTTCCACATAATAATTAATAAAAACCATTGTGACTAATGCAGTGTTTCGTTGGTTTGTGCTGCTAAGCAGCTTTTTACTAATAAACTCCTAATATTACTGTATAGACATTTAGCTAATACACATATTTAAGTTTAAAATAAAGAATCATCAAATTAGGCTTATGACCAGAACTCTGATGTCAGGTGCACATTTGCTTTAGAGTATAATTTGAATATCTTTAGTTTGACATTTTCACTGAGAAGAATGGGGTTCAAGAGAAAAAAAAATTGAACTCCATAACTTTATTCTCAGTTAAGCCAACATGCAAGAAAAATCTTTTCCAAACAAAATATTTAAACTGATCTGGTTTCATATTTTTCTTCTCTTTCCTTTTATCAAGAATATATGCATGAAAAGAACTTTTTATTTGAAACATCTTCCTGACACCCTGTCCAACACATTAAATTTTTATTATTTTAGTACTGGCTGATGCTTACAAAATTGTCGGTCCCTTTCTAGTTTTGTATTATGTATGTATGTAGTATTAAAAGCACTTGAGAAATGGAGACTATATAATCATTACAAAATTATTGAAGGAGTTATTAAATCAAACTTATTTCAGTTATTTTGCTTGATAATAGAGTCAGTTTGAGCATCTCTTTGTGAAACATCTGGCTGTTTCCGCAGTATTAATATAGTGGATTAAGGGAGTAAAATTTGAGTTAGCTAATTATCTGACATTATAGAAGGGAAAAGAACCTGTGAGACTAAATTCTACTTTGTAAACAATTTAGTAAAATTATTTTGCCTTTGTAGATATACCCATACTAACTCTGAAAGCAAAAAAAGTTTTATGATTAGTTCTCCACTATATGTTAACTAAAAAGACAAATTACTCCTAAGTGTACCACAGCATTTTTGTTCCTGAAAGTACTTTACTAATATTAAATATGCTGGTTATATTTCAAAACCTTTCTAAAAATAATGTGCTTGACCTGCTAGTATTTGATAGCAAGTATTAAAAATTAAGATCCTTAGACATTTCTGCATGTAAGTTTTCACTGAATTTAAAGGCCAAATGAATAAATGTAGGTTGATGTAAGTTCTATCAAGTTTGTGTAGTGATCTTAAGTGTTCACAAGTATTATATGAAAATCCTGTTTTGTATAGATGAAGCAATCTTCATAAATTTCCATCATCAAGATTGCATTTCATGTGCTGCTATTTTCCCATAACACTAGGAAGATAGCAAGTAAAACATATGCACTAGCCTAGAAACATACTGTTCCAGAGATCTTACTTTACTACCTGGAATGAGCCATCTTAGGGGACCACCCTTCTGCATTGATAGTTAATACATAGTACTTTAGTTTTAAAGTAAAATAGAACTACCTTCTACCTTAAGTTTCTCTCTTCAGTGTCTATAAAAGTAAGAGGGAAGTTCTGATTTGTAACTTTTTGAACTTTTAAGTTTTTGTATGTTTTTAAGTGGATGAAAGATAGATCTGTCCTATTAACCCTAACAGAAACCTTATCTCTGTGATACCATTATTTTAACAGTATTAGTAATTGTGTGCTTATAAAAAGTATTCACAAGGCCAAACAACAATTCTTTCTGTTGTACAGTCAACTTAAGATCAGATATTGGTAAATGCTGACGTTTATGTAGACTCCATTTTGAACATAGTGATTTGTGATTTAGTTGGACCCCAAGTAGCTATTATAGAGTTTGCATGCTAAAAAGCCCTAGAATACACAAAATTTCTATGTTTCTTTGTAGAAATGGGTTTCTGAATTTAGCGTAGAGAGTAGAGAGTGCCACCCATAGCATATTCTGAATATGTTGGAAGAGAAGTTTATATATAATCAGATTTTGCTCTTAAAAGAATCTTTTAGTTATTATGGTCAGAATTTGAGACTGATTTGGAAGTAAAAAGTACAGATGTTCATGGTTGAATGGATTTGTAAAATAAAAGTGTAAAGCATACATCAGTTGATAGTTTAAATATTTATATATTTTCTTTAATATAGATTTATATAGTTTTAAAAATCTTGAAGTTAATAGTGTGTTCTTCATTTTTACCAGAGTTCATTTTAAACATGTTTGTTTAGGTTTTACCGCAATCACAGCGACCAACCCCATTTGGCTTATAAAGACTCGGTTACAGCTTGATGCAAGGTATGTTAATTCATTAAAACAAAATTTGTTAAAGTTGGCTTCAACTGAATTTCTTCTATAAATTTGTATCAGTGAGATCTCAGTGCCAGGTATCTAAACATTTTTTCCCCTCATTTGCTGCTGATTTTGTTTGTTTGGTTGGTTTTTTTTGTTTGGTTTTGAAACTTGGATGTACCATCAGAGGCAAAAGTGACAGTAATAGTTGACAGTATGACAGTTTCTAGGAAAGAAAGTATACTATGCATTGTGTTTTTCAGTAAAGGAAGAAGAAAGGAAAAGGACATATTAATCTAGCCCGAGCTGTGATACTTTCATTCACTCCATGTGTGATTATAATCGGCCTCCTAACACCTAAATAAACAACATGATCAATGAGTCTAGACTGAGTCTTTAAGGATCATTGCTCAAACTCATGAACCTTGTACCCAGAGCGTTCTGGCGTGGAATTTAGCTCTCGTGTATTCATGGACTTCATCTGTTACTGCCAGCCACTTTATAGCAGCAAGATCATTCAATACATCTATAATGAGCAGGTACTGGTAGGTTCTAGAGATATCCCAGGAAACAGTTGGGACCAACTTTAAATGGAATAGTCAAGGGATGGTTTTTTGAGCCCATTTTTAACCAGAGGCAATAGTGCAAATCTCACATATCCTAAGTTTAGGGCCTTTGACGTGTTCTGGGAGCTGAGAGGAGGCTAGAAGCAGTGTGGCTTAGAGTCCTGCCATCTCAACTCCTGTTGGCCTTCAGAATGGAGGACAGGGAAAAAGTAACACTTTTAAGTAGAGAGATGACCTTATCTGATGTATTATAATAATAATAATCACGTTGATAGTTTTGAAACTGTTTAGCCTTTCAGTCTGCAGTAGACTCTGTATAACAATTTTCACTGTTTTTTATGTTTTAGGGTTTGGGAAGTCTAGTGTAGATATCATAGATTATAAATAAAACTGATCTAAGAAATCATTAACAATTATGCCTGCTTAAAGCTCTGTTTTCCACATCCTGTCATGTAGAATTGTATGCTATTTGGAGACTTGAAAAGCAATGTCTAATTCTTGTTTCATCTAGAATAATTTTTAATGAAATCTTAAGTTGAGTGTTGCAGCAAGACTCAGAGTTTATCTCCTGAAGTCAGAGATCTGAAAGGTAATGGTAGGTAAGCCAACCCAGAGGTTAAAAAGTGTGAGATGCCAGTCCCTACTGTACTGTGATAAAACTACCAGGGGCATGCTTCAGTATGCTATAGGGTGGATTGTAGGGGATCCCGGAAAAGCATGGATTAAAACTCTTTAATGGGGCTTCCCTGGTGGCGCAGTGGTTGAGAATCTGCCTGCCAATGCAGGGGACACGGGTTCGAGCCCTGGTCTGGGAAGATCCCACATGCCGCGGAGCAACTGGGCCCGTGAGCCACAATTACTGAGCCTGCGCGTCTGGAGCCTGTGCTCCGCAACAAGAGAGGCCGCGATAGTGAGAGGCCCGCGCACCGCGATGAAGAGTGGCCCCCGCTTGCCACAACTAGGAGAAAGCCCTCGCACAGAAACGAAGACCCAACACAGCCATAAATTAATTAATTAAAAAAAAAACAACTCCTTAATGTTGTAAGTGAAAAAAGTAATAATCAAGCCAGCACAATTTCCTAGGCTTAGGGGTGGGGAAATGGGATGGGGCTGGGGTAGTAGTGAAAGGTTGATTTGAGGACGCTCCCTTACAGCACAGATCAAGAACAGGGCTGATGTGTTTGCATATTAACCTTGAGGACTCACAGCCCTTGACTCCCTTGTAAGAAAGGATTTATAGCAGAAACTAATTACAGTTGGTTGCATGGATCATTCAACTAAGAAATATTTATTCAGTACCATTAGTTGAGGATAGTCATTGATTCAAGACAATTAGTTTATAAGATTGGAAGAATCTGTAGGTTATCAGGTAGGTGTCTTAGTTGTGGTTTTATTTTGTTATGTTATCCAGTTGTATATAATTTATAAATAGTTAAGTTTTCTATTTCTTTTCCCGTGGGTGGCATTTAAACCCATTTCTTACAGATAAAGTTCTATTGGGGGAATCATAATGAAGGTAATAAATATTTTTACAAACTCAAAATTATAGACTTGTAAAAGAGTAGATGCTGCACCCTTAAGTAGCACTAAGAAAGTTTTCTTGGGCACAATGCTTCATAAATACTTGATAACTGTAGAAGTCCTCATTCACTATTTACTGAGGTGAAAGATATGGCCATTACCTTCAAAGGATCATAGGAAATTTGATTTAAAGTCACCCAGTCACTTTTGGGGAAGAACTGGGTGGGCTTGGAAGAATCCCCCAGGTACACAGAAATTAGCTTAATTATACTCCTTGCTTTGTGATATTCTATTATCATTGGTGTTTCAGTCATATATATATATTTATAATATATATATATATATATATATATTTTTTTTTTGCCTGTATTGGGTCTTTGTTGCAGTGTGCGGGCTTTCTCTAGTTGCGGTGAGCAGGGGCTACTCTTTGTTGTGGTATGCGGGCTTCTCATTGCGGTGGCTTCTCTTGTTGTGGAGCACGGGCTCTAGGCGCGAGGGCTTCAGTGGTTGCGGCACACGGGCTCAGTAGTTATGGCTCGCGGGCTCTAGAGCACAGGCTCAGTAGTTGTGGTGCACGGGCTTAGTTGCTCCTCGGCATGTGGGATCTTCCCGGACCAGGGATCAAACCCGTGTGCCCTGCATTGGCAGGTGGATTCTTAACCACTGTGCCACCAGGGAAGTCCCAGTCATTCTTTTTATATATTATTAAATGCGAAAGACTCAGCTTACTTAGAATTACTTTTAATATAATGTGAGGGGTTTTTGTTTATTCTGTTTTTATCTTGAGCTGCGGTCACAGTGTGTTTGAACACAGTCACAGTGGATTTTGTTGCTTATTCATACAGTCAGACTTCAATGAAACTGAAGATTCAAAGTAGTTATTTTGCATTCAGTAAAACTACTTATATGTTACCTATCTAATATGACAAATTTGGGACAGAAGAATAGGAAATCTAAAATGAATGTTTTAAAATTCTGATTTTACTTCCTCATGAATTAAAGAGGGTTATGTTTTAGTAGAGTGGCATATTTCTATATATTTTATTTACTTTATTTAAAAACCTGTACTACTTTATTTTTGTTAATAAGGTTTTTCCCTTTTGCTTTTCAGGAACCGTGGGGAAAAGCGAATGGGTGCTTTTGAGTGTGTCCGTAAAGTGTATCAGACAGATGGACTTAGAGGATTTTATAGGGGCATGTCTGCTTCATATGCTGGCATATCAGAGACTGTTATCCATTTTGTTATTTATGAAAGTATTAAGCAAAAACTACTGGAATATAAGATTGCTTCTACAATGGAAAATGAAGAAGAGTCTGTAAAAGAAGCATCAGATTTTGTGGGAATGATGCTAGCTGCTGCCACCTCAAAAACGTGTGCCACAACTATAGCATATCCACATGGTAAGAGGACTTGAATGTGTGTGAGTAATCTTCTGTTAAATCAGAAATATTTTCCCACCCCAGCCAATGGCCACCTTATTAGAGTATTTATAATTTTACTGAATTACAGTATAACTAAATACAGTTCATCGTAATGGGATTAAATCTGTATGAGTAACATAAGGCTGTTTTAATAGGTCAGTATAGGTATGCTATAGTAGCATGGTGGTGATTTAGCATGGGCTCTGGACAGTCAGATTTCAGCCCAGAGTCAGATTCCAGCCAGGTGACTTGGGCAAGTTTCTGTTTTTTAAAAAAGTATGGATGTAGGTGCCATACTAGATACTTTATTATTACATACATATATACAGTATACATTATTGCTAATCCGCACAAAAATCGTGCAAAGTACTTATAAGTCTAGAGGTATACCAGAACATAACCAGAATTGTCTTCATTTTCAGATGGGAAACCAGAAATGTTAAGATTAAGTAACTTGCTCAAGGTCACATAGCTTACTCAGTGGTGGAGCTCAAATTTGAATTGAAGTCTATAATCCCAAAGACCAAGTTATTTTACATTGTTTCATGTTGGCAAATAAGTATATATTAATGATTTTTAAAACTTCTGTTTTTTAAGTTTTAAAATATTAGCCTTTTTCATTAATAACTGAGAAAACCACTTAAGAATTTCTCTGTAACACGCTGAGGGTTTTTTTGTAACGTTTTTGTTGTTTTGTTAAAGTGTAAACTTTGATTTTGGTACGTTTGAGGTTTAGTTTGGTTAGGGTTTTTCATCTAAGTGCTTCCCTTTTGTTATGCTGATTAATGTTTACAGTCACCTTTGTAAAGCTAAGGCTATGTGATTAAAGCTCTGTCAGGAAAAATGAAATACAGCTAGAAAATGAGTATTTGCTCTAAAACGTAATTTATGAATAAAACCAACTCTTTAACAAAATTGGACTGTCAGCTTACCTCCAGTTCCCTGAGGGCCATTCCTAACTTCTTTAAGAGAAATCAAAAGAGGACAGTACCAGCAGCATTGGGTAGGTTCTGGCCTTCTATGGGAGGTCTAAGATGGTGACCTGCTCAGGTGAGAGAGAGAGAGGGTTTTGGAGTTGCAAGCACCCTGTCTCTTCAAGTGAGATGATGTCATTATAAGAAGAGGTACAGTTTATAAACAGTATTTTGGATTGAAATATATAAATGACATGGGTATTTAAGACAGGACATAGGAGATTCCAAATGTTAACATTTGCAGTGAAAGTTACTTTCGGCCATTTCCCTCAGGCCCATCAGGAGCGTTGTGTTGAAAAAGTTTGAAAAATAGTGGAGTGGAAAGAACAGATTCTTCAGTTGAAACTCTTAATTCTTGTCCCAGCCTCTGCCTTCAGCTGACTAAAACTTCTTAGTAGTCCCCATTTCTTTCTTTACCTTTTAAAATGAAGAAAAATTAGACTAACCTTTAAGATCCTTTTCAGATCTAAAGGTTTATGATTTTTGCCTCGTTGCTTCCCAGATGCGGCCTTTTAGCTGACACTAGTATTTTAAACATTTTCAGCCTTATCCACATAAAATTTCATGTTGGTGTATGTGGACCATTGTGAATAAATTAATAATTCTATTTTTTCATTGTTATGTCCACTTCTTAAAAATCTTCCCTGTTTGTTTCTCACTGTATCTTTCTGTATTCATCTTTGATACCATCTCTATTCTCTTTCCAGCTTTACCTTTATTTATCACATCTATTCTCCCTTTTATCTATATCCAGTATATAACTGATACTTCTGTTTATTCTGTCTTTTACCATTCAGGAACCTATGAAATTTTATAATTAGTCTATGTGATTTTAGCCAGCTAGCTTAGGAGTTTGGTGAAAGACATGGCTGTGGTAACTAGTTTCAATAAGTTGCACATTATAAATTACTCCTCATTTATCCTGAACTTACACTTACAGTCTGATAAATGGGGTGTGTCCAGTATTAGGAGGGTATAAAGATATCACACTGGTGTTTAAATAAAATGACTATTTTTTTCCCATACAGAAGTTGTAAGAACAAGACTGCGTGAGGAGGGAACAAAATATAGATCCTTTTTTCAGACACTATCTTTGCTTGTTCAAGAAGAAGGCTATGGGTCTCTTTACCGTGGTCTGACAACTCATCTGGTGAGACAGATTCCAAACACAGCCATTATGATGGCCACCTATGAATTAGTGGTCTACCTGCTCAACGGATAGCACCACCAGGCTGCTGTACTATAAAGAGGGAAGACCAAAAGATAGAGTGGACCATGGAGTACCGAAGCCAGCTTGGTGGACAGAAGGAAAATAGTGTGGGAACATGGAACTATACCTAAGTGGAAGTTTGGTTGTAGGAATTAAAGTAATCATAACCACATTACTTAGTCTTTTTAGTAATGTGAAAAAAAACCTTGGCTGCCTCCAAGAAAAAGCCTTTAGAAGCGCTCCTTCTTCAAAATTGCCATTTTCTCTACCATGTCCACAGGACACAGCTGGCATTTTGTTGATTTATGGCAATCAGAGTATAGTGTTTATTCCATGAGCACTTTTCCAGTCTTCTAGACAAAGCCATCTGTAACTGTATAACTATCCAGAGATAGTATTGACAGTCATAAATTTCTAACTTCTGTATAATTCCTATAAAATTGAAAAATAACAATGATAGTAGTATTTTCACATTTCCTTGAGAGGAGCTGGCACTATATTTTAAAGTTAATCATTTGGCATTAGTAGTCACTGTTTTTGATGACAAATGAAGTAGGTCTAAACATGTGTTTATTTTTAGCTTTAAAATGTTTTGGTTTCCACTGCTCACAGGTGCTTTATGTTTAGCATAATGTGAACACTTAAATTGTTAATGTATCAAATGGTAATAGTTTGGGACACAATAAACCAGTAAAATGTTGATTCTTGGCCATTTCAGTGACTTGAGCATGTCCTCTTATCTTTTCTAACCTAATGATACATGAATGAATGCAATGTCTTTGCAGTGACTTAATAATTATGAACTTGAATTATCCCCTGTCATACCTAGGTATCATTTTCTTAAAGTGGAAAACATTTACTGCTTCTGAATCTTTCTCAATTTGGTTTCACATTAAGAATTTGAACCTTTGAATTATTTCCAGAAGCTCTGCATACATTGCATTTATTTAGTAGAGAAAATGGTAATTTTCAGCTTTGCCCTTACAAGGTGTTTTCTTTTTTTAAGGTGACGTTATAAATACCTGGGGCAGCATAAACATTATAGAAGAAGGGCCCTCTGCAATCTGATTGGGCAGGTAGTTATCCTAATTAACTTACAGTTTTATAAATGAACAAACTGCTTTGGACAAGGAATTTATTCCATCCTAATTTCTTGAATGGTAAATCATAGAAAGATTCAAGTTAATTCAGATTAAGCGTGTTAACAGGATATAGCTTTTACATTTTGCTGTTGAGTTCAACTGCACCTTTTAAATACTTTAAATGTATTATATGTATGGCCCTTATGAAGATATTTGCTGTAATTCTATTAAAAGACTTTCGCTTATGGATGTTGCTATACTGGTGTATGAAATTTATACAATTAAACTCCAGTGTGGTAGTCATTTCAGTATACATGAACTGTACATTTTGTGCAATGGCTTTATCTTAAGAATGACTTGTGAATGCACTTTGTGGCCTTCTCGGGGGGGAGGGTGAGAGTAGGAGAGAATTCCCATGTTAAGATTACTTTTTTTAAGTATTGGTTATGTATTAGGCAGAAACAGTGTTCATAACATTTTTCTGGGATTTAGGTATATTTTGGAGATCTTTACTATAAATGTTTTAAGTATTCTTATGTACACTGTAGTGCCCCTAACATATAAAAAATCATAGCATGTCATTGCAAGCTTTCTCCACTGTCACCAGTGAGACACAGTGCCCTCTTAAATTCCTACACCTTAACTTCCTCGTAATCAACAGTAACTGGATGTTTTTGAGGTGCTTCGATTGGAATTTAAAGTATTCCAATCTATTTGGAGACCAAAGGCAAATTCAGTTTCATTACCTTTGGGATTATTCTTACCTTTTATGGTCAATTTCAGCTTTGACATTTATTGTGAGGAACATGCCCCCCCACCCCCCCAAAAAAAACAGTAATGGGGTTTCGAACTTAAATCTGTAAAAGTGTCAATATATAGTGTGTTCATTTTCATGTGCCACTTATACTGCCTAATACAGTGCCATTTGCCTTGTGAAGATCTGTAAACATTAGTTGTATTGAATGTCAGACAGAGACTCTCTAATCTTAGTGATCTGAATACCCCACAAATGATTAAGAATGATATAAAAACCAGCAGCTAAGGAACATCTTATTTAGTTGTAGCAAATTCATAACAAGTGTCCTTCAAGGATGAACTCGTATTCTATTCCTGTTTGTATTTGTATTGACCCTTTAGTGCATTTTTTTCAGCTTTTAAAAGTGAGTATATTTATGTGCTGGAAGGAAAAGATCTTAGAGTCTCAGACTTTGTTTCTTTGTGCGACAGCTGGAAAGGAGCAATGAAGTTTATTTTGTTTCTTCCCCCCAAAGTACACTCTGCCGTAGTTTATGTATGACAAAGATAATTTAAAAAGAAAACTTTATATAAAAATTGTACATAAAGTTTGTCTTTGAAACATTTCTTTGGAGATTTTTTTTTTAATTGATGCAAACGTTTAAAAAAAAAAAACTTAAAAAGCATTGGACTTTTTTTTTAAACTGTGTTTTATTTTCATCCGTTTTCTCTCAGATAGCTTTTTATTTCTAGTGTAGAGGTAGTCGGCACTCTTCAAATTGGTATGTACTTTTATTGGAGAATCGTCTCAGAAAATTGAACTTTTCAGGTTAAAGCGGTACATACTGAAAGAACATACTCATAGAGCAGCAGACCAGAACTCTGGTACTTGTGGCTCACAGAAACAGTTTACTAGATTTCAAAGTCAAAAATCTGAGAATGACCAACCTGTGATTGTGGGGTACCACACAGTGCTTTTAAATCCAGGGAAAAAACTGTATCACCAAAGCTTTTGTCTTGGTTTTCCTTATGTATGTAATTTCGTGGAACCAATCTTACTAGATGGGACCCGCAAGCAATTGATTTTTTAACTCTGACACCAAGAGAGAATATCATTACATTATTTAATCCAGCCTTTTGTCTCCTAAAACCAAATGCCCATTGTGGAATAGCATTATTCTGTTAGGACCAGCTGAGTGTGGGTTGTTAAGAATAATGAGTGTTTACCCTTTTACTGGAGTATAAATATGTCAGCATTTTTAGATTTTGTTTTCGATCACTAAAAATACTGATATGATCTTGAAGGACTGAAGTGCTAGGAATCCATTTGTCCTTTACGCTTCCAGCATTGTCCGTGCTGTCTTTGGTTGTTTACATGCCCTTCTGCCTGGACTGTTATAGCGCTATAGGGGCCCCTCTGGGGCTGGTAGATAATATTTCAGCCTTTTTCTCCTCTGGTATTGATCATGACTTAACATTCCTAAGAATATAGGTGTTCCTAAATGACTTAAATTGGAAGGGGATTTTAACTATATAAAAGTATTTAATGTACTAACTTTCGGCCCACACAAATCTCCATTGTGCCCTTACATTTCTCCATCTACACCCTGCTTTTTATGCTACTCCTTGTAGAAACTGAAGATTCTAGTTTTCCTCAGTTTTTGTGTTAATAAATATTTTGAATGTGTACCCCTGCATATGTGAACCATTAAATTATGACCTGTCAGTCGTAGCTAAATAATCAACTTCAAAGAGTTGATATCCTTTGACCATTTATGTGAGGTTTGCTATTGAATTCCTGTATGTGGCTGTAAATTATGTGCATTTACTCTGTATTTATGTTAACTAGCTGAATTTTATTTGAATTGTTAAAATTCCAAAAATTAAAATATGCGTATGAAAATCTGATGTTTGTTTTTCAGTCTTTCTATAATGTGTCCTAATACTCTGGTATGGTGAGAATGTAATCATACTTTCTTAGGATTAATGTGTAGAACAAAAGTGCATAGCCATTTTTTTCAAGTTAAGTGTTAGGGTCCTACCTGCTAGACCTAGTGATAGATGCCTCTAGGGGTTGAAAGGTCGAATAATCCCACTCCCTCATAGTTCAGGAAGAAATTTCTGTTCTTGCATATTTTCCACAGGTTTGTTGATCTGTAAATCCAGTACTTTTCATGTATCAAAATATCTAATTTGCAAAGAATATTTGAGAAATTGAAGCCTGATTAGGTTATTTGATTGATTACTCCCTAGCTTGTAAATTTTTTTTTTTTAACAGTAGGAGCTTTTGTTTGTTTTAATTTCAGCCTTTGGGAAAGCTAAGAATATTAAAGGTAAAGAGCTGGAAACTTGTTATAATAACCAAATGAACCCACATATGATAGATTGAAATACAAGTGACACAGATATAAGTGTTATGTAGTGCCTACCCACTTTATAGTTTGTCTGTTTTGTTTTTTTAGGTTTTCCCAAATTGTAGCAACCGTCAGACATCACCTAGTTTTGTTAGTAAGGAAACCAGGACAAATTTGTCATGTTGCATTTCTCAACGTAAAGCTGAAATTGTTTGGCCTCCTGACAGTACTCTCTCCACTGAAGACTGAAATGGTGGGTAGAGTGAAGATATTGGCAAAATAATGGTATGACTTAGCTCAAGTGTCCCAGGTTTAAATTGTGTGGATGTGTGTTCATTACCAAATATCGGGAGCTGTGATAGAAGAAGGAATCTGTGAGTTAATGATTTCTTAAGGTTCAAGTGTGACATCTGTACAACTGATACTCAGGCAAGCAAGCAAAGTGTAGTTAAATGATTTCCTTTGTTAATTTTTTGCATTGCACAGACCAGCTGACTGACTACCTTTATATATGGAGGCAACTCAGTAAATTTGTAGAGTGCTATGTTTATACAGTGATTTCATGTGATTTCCCAACAGCCTATATATTGGGTGAATAGACCCATGATATTTAAAGGGTTGTTAGTTACAGCTGGTCTTTTTCAATTTGGGTGTTCATGTTTACTCACTACACTAGGTTATTCATCAGCACTTGAGATGACACTGAGATGATTTAAAAAAAAAAAAAACTAAAAGATAGATGGGGATTGGCTTAGAATGAAACTTTGGGGAGTGATGAGAAATGGAGCTCAGTAAGTAAACTGGAACAACATGGCCTGTCTGTCTTTGAAACTGATCTATATAGAGCTTAGATTACCTCCTGAGGCTACTGGAACAGCAGTGGATTTTTTTTTTCCCCAAAGCATCATAGAAAATCAGACTTAACAAATAGGTTCAGTTTGTCTTAGATGGGCAGCCCTCAGTTATACTACCTGTGAACCTCAGGGATGTCGTATTTTCTCTGAAGTGTCATGGTGATTAATTCTGTTAGAAAAATCTGGAAAGGCTGCC
This sequence comes from Balaenoptera musculus, assembly GCF_009873245.2. Lineage (NCBI taxonomy): Eukaryota > Metazoa > Chordata > Mammalia > Artiodactyla > Balaenopteridae > Balaenoptera > Balaenoptera musculus. The sequence goes on from NC_045788.1 coordinate 21,938,056, forward strand.
TGGAAAAACATAGTATTTTTACCCAGACTTTGAAACAGGGATGGAAATATGGGCTGATACAGGGAGGGGTGTTCCTTGAAGTAAAGATCAAAGTTTTCTAATAGCCCATTAGGAAAAATAACCCATTTTCTTTTATTCTTTCCTGGAAATTGATTCAAAAGTAACTGTCTTGACATTTTGAAACTAGTGGTAGATCCAGGATTCTAAACCTAGTCAAATTCAAAGGAGCTCATTACATCTAGCCCAACAAAATTTAGTGCTAGACCCTCGTTTTCTGTTATCCAGTTCCCTACTCTTAAAAGCACCTCATAATTCCTCCTTGAGTCTCATTGTCAAGAACAAATAGCCCATTTTCAACTGCTACTTCTGAACCTTAGCTTTCAAGATTATCCAATAAGATTGATGAAAATTCTGTGAACTATGAGTTTTAGTGGCCCAGGTTATTTGATCTATATCTTCCTAAACTATATACTGATTTTTTGTTTTGCTTTTTGTCTCCACACCCCTGACAAGTATGCTAGGGCAACTAGACAATAATATGAATAAAAATGAACAATTACTTCACTACACAAAAGATGGATGATAGGTCTAAAGGTAAAAATTAAAATTGTAAACCTAGAAGAAAATATCTTTGCAACCTTGGAGTAGGCAAGGATTGAAATTTACCCAAAAAAGGCACTAACCATTAAAAAGAAGAAACATCAAAATTAAAAAGACAGCATTAAAAGTAAAAATGCAGCCACAGACAAAATATTCACAGTATGTCTGACAGGACATTTAATAAGGAAAAATTTTAAGGTAAAGACCTGAACAGCCACTTTACAAAAAAGTAGGCATATGAAAAGATAACATGATTAATGAATTAGAACCAAGGAAACACTACAGTGCACCCTGTACAATGACAAGTAGGCATCATACCTAGGATGTTCAAACAACTGAGACTCATACATTGTTGTTTAGAGTGTAAAATGGTACAGCTACTTTGGAAAGATGCCATTTCTAGGAAAATTTAAAACTATATCCACTCTATCACCCAGAATTATTACCAGGTGGGGAGGAAAAGTTTCCCAAGAGAAATGAAAAGTTGTCCTCAAATGTTCATAGCAGTTTTATTACTAAAGGTGGTCATCAAGAGAAGGTCACTTTATGTTCATACAGTGGAATACTGCATAGCAAAACAAAAAGCAAGATGTGAATTACTGATACATGCCATAGCATGGATGAGTATCAAAAACATGTTAGATGCAAGAAGCCTGGCACAGAATAGTATATGCTCTATTCCATTTATGTGAGGGTCAAGAACAGGGAAAACTAGTCAACATGATTGAAGCCAAGTTAATGTTTACTGGAAGGTGTGGAGGAGGAGCTGACAAGGGGGCCTAGTGGAACTCTCTGGAGTAATGGCAATCTCTCACATGTTGATTTGGGTAGTGGTTAAATAGGTGTGTACACAATATGAAAATCATGAACTGTACATTTAATATTTGTTCACTTTATGTATTTTAAAAGTAATAAAGTGAAATAAAGATACTTAGGGAAAAGAGTAAATTTTGAGTGAAAGCTACGGAATGAAACCCATGAAGACTTGAGATACTGGAAGTATCAAAGTACAGTTCATAAAGTAGTCATGCTTAATATGTTTCAGGAAATATATAAAATGGAGGTTTTACAGGTGAATATCTGATTTTGGTATCATGAGTAAGCCGGACCTCTGAGCAGCTCACCTCTTCCGTGACAGCTAATCTTAGAACATGCTTCTTAAGGCATTGCTGGCACAAATACAGAAGGGTTCCCCAAGGACTTTTTCCTCTCTACTCCTCTACCCCAAGCCCAAAGCTAAACAATTAGAGTAAATCGGGATTAATCAGGGTAGGGACTGGTGCTGCAGCTTGGATGACCAGGAGCAGTTAGTTAGTTATATTTGGGGTCTGGGGCTGAAGAGTAGGGGAGTCAGAGCGGGCTGAGGTGCTTCCAGGATGGGGATACCAGTAGAAGTAGAATCAAATTGTTACAGGAAAACTTTCCAAGTTAGGCCTACAGAATTCTCACAGCATTACTTGATGATCACCAAACACGTAAGACCAGCCTCTATGAGTGGTTACAGAAACACGGAAACAACACATTTAACACTATCAAACACTTAATAGGTTCCAACTGTCAAGAGAGAAAATGCAGAGTAGCTGTAATTACTAAGATGAGCATACAATAAGAAACATAAGGGATAAACAGACCAAAAGTTAAAATATAGGAACTGACATCAACTCAATAGATAAGTCAAAAATGGACTAGACATAAGTGAAGTGATTTAAACTGTAAGATATATCTAAATAATTGACCTAGAAGACAGCAAAGAGAGAGAAAAGGGCTGTATGAATGAGAAGTTAGGAGACATGGAGGATGGAATGAGAATGTCTAATACTACATTATATTAAAGTAATGAAGAGAATAGAGAAGTGGTAATATTTTAAAAGGTAAAATTCCCAAAGTTGATAAACATGAATACATAGCTCCATGAATCACAGTGTATCCTAAGTAGGATTAAATCATGCCTATACACATAGCGAAACTGAAGAACATCAAAGCAAGGTGAAGATCTTGATTTCTGCTACCTGCATAATGGGCTACGTTTAAGGGCCAAAGTTTCTAATGAGTGTGATTAAAATACTAGATAAAATACTTCAAAAATCTTATCATCCTAGAGTTAATATAATAATGAGAAACAAGCAGGCCAAAATCCAAGATACAGCAAGAACCTATAGAGTTAATAGGCACTTAGACGTGTTTGCTGATCTAACTATAATCTTGATAGCCTTTCAGAACAAGAGAGACAGAAGCAGATGACCAAGCAAGCCTCCCCTAAGTTGGGGAGCCTAGTAGACCCTTCCCGTTAAGTTGGGACCCCAGAAGTACATTTGGATTCTTTCTTCTGCCCCCTTGAGACTAGACAAAGTTTCCTTGGTGCTGAGCAGAACTGAGAAGAAAAATTGAAAGAGGAAAAGAGCCTATCCCTGAGACTGTAGATCAAGTACTGACCCTTGAGCAGAATTAAAGCCCAAATCTGCATTATTAGAGTGGGGAGGGGGACCCTCGGGTCCTGAATTAAAGTGGTTCCAGAAATATAAATCTCAAGTGCACAATAGAAGCAAATCCCATTCATTTCTGGAAAAAGCAATCCTCATCCCTCATCCCAGGTCGTGGTAAAACCACATCGATAGTTTTTCAAGGACTATGAGCCGCACACAGTGAATAATAAGCAAGGAAGGAGACCGCACCCATGGTGAGAACCCTCAAAATAGAAGCAAAACCAGACTATCCTCCCCCCACCAAAAAAAAAAAAAAACCCAGATTCTGGAGTTATCAAATAAAGATTGTAAAATGCAAATTAGTACATTTTTAAAAATATAAGGCCTACTTGAAAACAGAATGGGCCACTTAAAAATGGTAGAACAGATTTGAAAACCAAATATAACTTCTAGAAATGAAAAATAAAATTTAAAGCACAGTTGGACAACGTTGAAGGAGAATTGTTTAATTGAAAGATGGAGCAGAAGAAATGCAGAATGCAGCAAAGAGGAAGAAATTACAGAGGAGAGAGTAAGATGCAGGCAGGATACACACCAAGTCCAATAGGTGTTTGATTGGTGTCCCAGAGAAGCAGAGAGAAAATGGATCATAGAGATCATCTGAAGCTACAAAGGCTGAGAATTTTCTCAAACTGATGAAGAACAGTACTCCACAGATTCAAAATCCCAGGTAATCCCAAAGAGAATAGGTAAAAATGGGCCCATATCTAGGCACAAAGTCGTGAAATTAGATAACCAAAGGCAAAGAGAAAAATTTGAGACAAAAGCATCCAGAATTTTTCCTTTGACAGAACCTTCAAAGCAATGACAGCTAGGCTGACAACTAACTCCACATTAATAACAGAAGACAATGGAACAATTCCTTCCAGGGTACTGCCAAACTAGGATTTTATACCCAGTAAAAATCTTTCAGAAATGAGGATAGAATAAAGAAATTTCAGAAAAATTAAAACTGGGAGTTTGCTATCAACAGAAGCTCACCAAAGGAAATCCTAAAAGATTTAGGCAGAAGGAATCTGAGACCAAATGGAAGGCCTAAAATGCAAGATAAAATGGTAAACAAAAAAGCAGTAAGTTAGGCAGGCAAATGCAAAAGGTGTTTAACCATATAAAAGAGATAATTGTGGCATTTTTTTAAATAACAGAAAAATACAGCACATTACAATTTTTTTTTAATGTTTTAATTTTTGGCTGCGTTGGATCTTCATCGCTGTGCGCAGGCTTTCTCTAGTTGCGGCGAGCGGGGGCTACTCTTTCGTTGCGGTGCGTGGGCTTCTCATTGTGGTGGCATCTCTTGTTGCGGAGCACAGGCTCTAGGTCTGCGTGCTTCAGTAGTTGTGGCATGCGAACTCAGTAGTTGTGGCGCATGGGCTTAGTTGCTTCACGGCATGTGGGATCTTCCCGGACCAGGACTCGAACCCGTGTCCCCTGCACTGGCAGGCTGATTTTTAACCACTGCGCCACCAGGAAAGCCCCGAGCACATTACAATTTTATGAAAGTGAGGAAGGAGGTAAGTGGGAGTTTGAACATTCTATGAACCTTGTATTAACCAGAAGGAAGACAAAAGATTTTGATTCATTTAAAATTTTAAATATACATTGTAAGACATAGGATAACCAATGAAAGGCCTCTTCCTCATACTAGTAGAAGGGGAAAACATGAAATTCAGTTAAAAAGAAGGCCAGAAAGGAGAGACAAAAAGCATGAAATAATATAGTTTTAAATCCAAATATATCAGTAGTTACATTAAGTGGAAAAGGACCAAATGTTCCAGTTCAAAGATTTTCAGGCTGAATTTAAAAACGAACAACAACTTTGTGAAAGACATGGCTAAACCATAAGGACATGCTAAGGTTGAAAGTAAAAGAATTGGGTAAGGTGTAAAAATACTACCCAAAGGAAAATAAGTGTAACTATATTGCTACCAGAGAAAAAAGGCTTTCAGGCAAGAAAACATTCCTAGAATTCAAGAAGGTTAGTCACCACATAATAATAAAAGATTTGTTTCACCAAAACACAGTGATTCAATGATTTAAAATTTTCATGCATCTAATGACATTTCCTCATTGTATAAAGCCAAAATGGAAAGAACCACAAGAAGAAACAGACAAACCCACAGCAATAGAGGTAGTTTTTGACGAAGTTCACTCAGAAATTGATAGAACAAGCAAATAAAAACAGTAAGCATATAGATTTCAACAAGATAATTAACAACTCTGACCCAATGGAAACACATAGAACACTGCATTCAACATCTGCAGAATATGCGTGCTTTTTCAAGCATACACAGAATGTTGATAAAAATGGACCCAAGCAGTCTCATCGAACTTCAAAGTATTAAAGTCATACAGAGGAGTTTCTGGGACCACAAAGCAATTAAACTGGAAATCAACAAGAAAACTGAAGAACTTTGTAAGTTTGGAAATTGAGACACATGCTTCTAAAGAATCCACAAGTCCCCTCAATCAAATGGACAAAATATTTTGAACTGAATGATAATAAAAAGTCTAAATGTCAAAACTGATAACTTTTTAAGCAGTCCTTAGAGAAAATTTTACCTTTTAAGCCCATATATTATAAAAGGAAAAAAGGCTGAAAATTAATGAGATAAGCATTTATATTAGTTAGGGTAGGCTAGGGCACAGTAGTTTAGAGACTCAAATACATAATGGCTCAACCTAATAGGAATTTATTGCTTGCTCATTTAAGGGTCTTGGGCTGAGAACAGATTGGTTCTGCTCTAACAGTCCTTTAGGGACTCAGCTGACTGAGGCTTTGTGATTCTCAAAACTCCCCTTCCAAGGGTACACTGGGGCTGTGGTTCTCATACTTCAACATGTATCTAAATCATGCAGACAGCTTTGTTTTGTTTTGTTTTTCTGGTGTTGTCATTGTTCTTTAAAGTGCAAAATGTTACCTATCTCAGAGAAGCTATCAATAGGTAGGCAAAATTCCATCATTTGGGGAAATAGTTCAGAGAATAGAACTTTTAGATGTATTTTCCCCATACTATTACAAAAATATTTTCCCCCCAGCCTTATTGAGATATAGTTGACATATAACATTGTATATGTTTAAGGTGTACAATATGATGATTTGAAAGTACACTTTTGTGTGCAAAATTGTTGCAGGAAAGAGAATGGGGCACGAGAGGATGGTCACATCCCAGGTCACGTCTGAGTCCCTGGGATGGCCACCAAGTGTGGGTTCTTGGCTTCACACAGGAAAGAATTAAAGAGCGAGCCACAGTAGTGAAAGAAGGTTTATTCAGGGAGATACACACTCCATATGTCAAAATGTGGGCCATCTGGGAAGGTGAGAGAGGCCCCAGGGTATGGGGTGGTCAGTTTTTATAGGGGTGGAGAATTTCATAGGCTAACGAGTGAGAGGAGTATTCCAGCTATTTTGGGGAAGGAGTGGGGATTTCCAGGAATTGGGCCACTGCCCACTTTTTGACCTTTTGTGGTCAGCCTTGAAACTGTCATGGCGCCTGTGGATGTATCACTTAGTTTGCTGAGGTGTTACAATGAGCATATACTGAGGTTCAAGGTCTAGTCATCTGCCATCTTGGACCTATTTGGTTCTAATCAGTTTATGTCATGTCCTCGGGCTATGTCATTCTTTTAAAGGTTGTGCCCTGCTCCTTTCCTTTCTCAAAATGATTACCACAATAAGGTTAGTTAACACCTCCATCCCCTCATAATTACCATTTGTGTGTGTGTGTGTGTGTGTGTGTGGTAAAACATTTAAAATTGGACTCTTAGCAACTTTCAAGTATATAATACAGTATTGTAAATATTGTCACCATGCTGTACTTTAGATCCCCAGAACTCATAACTGGCAGTTTGTACCCCTTGACTAAGATCTCCCCAGATCCCCTCAATCCCAGCCCTTAGCAACTACCATTCTATTCTCTATTTCTATGAGTTCAGCTCTATTAGATTCCTATGAGATCATACAGAATTTGCCTTTCTCTGTCTAACTTACTTCAGAAGATGTTTTAGTATGATGTAGTCCCACTTATTAATTTTTGCTGTTGGTGTCATATCTAAAAAATTGTTGCCAAGACCAATGTCAAGGAGATTTTCCCCTATTTCCTTCTAAAACTTTTACATTTTCAGGTCTTACATTTAAGTCTTTAATCCATTTTGACTTAAATTTTAATCCATTTTGACTTAATTTTTGTGTAAGATCCGAGTTCATTGTCATTCTTTTGCATGTGACTATCCAGTTTTCCCACCACAATTTATTGAAGATACAATCTTTTCCATATTGAGTGTTCCTGTCTCCCTTGTCAAATATTAGTTGACTATACATGCATGGCCAGTATCCTGTTTTTCTCCATCCTGAAGCCCTTCAGGGTACACCAGGGAAGGAGTAGGGGGCAGAGGCTGTAGTGGCTGATAGCTTTAAGACCTCCAAAACATCCTTTGTTTACTGAAATGGCAGGCGACATTCTTTGTCCATAGTAGATTATGACCAAATTGGGATAATCCCAACAACACAAGGCTAGTTTAACATTAAATAATGTATTAATGCAATTCATCACATCAGCAGATTAGTGAAGAAACACCATATGATCATCACAGATATGGAAAAAGCCTCCAGTGAAATTTAATATTCAGTCATGATAACACTCTTCACAAACGAAGTAGAAGCTGAGTTCTTTAACCTGATAAGAAATATCTCCAAAAAACCTATAGTAGCCATCATACTTAGAAGTGAAATGTTACTATAGTTCCTTTGAAATCAAGAACAAGTCAAGAATTCTGCTATTACCACTTTTTGACATTGTACTTAAGATCCTAGACAGAAACAGAGAGGAAGAGACTAAATTATTATGATTATCCACATGGAAAACTCAAAAGAATCTATAGATTAATTATTAGAGTTAACATATGTTTAACAATGTTGCTAGGTATATAGAAATAATTGTGTTTTATTGAAGCAACAAACAAAATACTACAAAATTTAAATAATACCATTTACAATAGCAACAGTGAAAAATAACATAGCTGGACCTAAAGCTCAGGAAATATGGAGAAAATGATACAAAATGATACACTCTTTTGGAAAACTATTAAAGAAGTCCCGAATAATTGTAGAAATACAACATGTTATGGGTAGGGAAACTTAGAGCAATAGCAATGGTCTCCAATAGACCTATGGATTCTATATGATTTAAGATCAACAGCATTTTTCTTAGAATTTAATTAAAGTAATCATAAAATGTACATGGTAAAACAAAGGGCCAGAATAACCTAGATGCTTCTAAAGAAGGATAAGATAAGGTGACATTTTTATTATAATGTTAGAGTAATTAGGACTTCTGGTATTGGCACAAGGATATACAACTGAAACAACGGAGCAGAAGACAGAGCCCAGAAACAGACACACACCTAGACAGAGACTTGATTGTATCTGAGATAGCATCACAAATCCTTGAGAACTGGATGGACCATTCAACATGGTGCTGGTTCAAGGTTATCCATATGAAAAATTATAAAATTGGATATTCATATCCACTTGGTGGACACCTTATGCCATACTAAAAGAATCCATTTCAAATGGATTAGACGTAAATGTGAGAGGCCAAAATTTTACAATTTTAAGAAGAAAATATAGGAGAAAATCTTTATAAACTAGTGGGAGAGAAAGTTAAGCAAGACACAAAAAGTGTACATCGTACAGGAAATGACTGATAAATTGGACTACATTAAACTTTATAACTTCTTTTCCTCAAAATACTTCAAAAAGAATGCAAAGATAATGCCAAATGTATATATTTGCAACACATGTAATTGACAAGGTATAGTATCAGAATGTATAAAGAACACCTGTGAATCAATCAGTTAAAGACAACCCAATAAAAACCTGGACAAATATCATAAGTAAGCATTGTGCAGGAGAATAAAACCTGATCTGCAATAAGCATGTGAAAAAATGTTCATCTTAGTAGTAATTAGGGAACTGCAAATTAAAATCATGAGAAGTCATTTTATAATGATCAAAAAGGATGTAGAACAGAGGAATTCTTCTGCACACCAGTTGGGAGTGTAGAGTGGTATCATCCCTTTGGAAAACATTTTCATTATATTATAAAGTTGAATATGCTTATACATAAGCAGCCCTTTCACTCCTACGTGTCTACACCAGAGAAATCTTGGCTCACATGTTCCAGGAGTCATGCCCAAGAATGTTCACAGCAGGCTGGTGGCAATAGAAAAACACTGAAAACATTCTAAGTGTCCAAGGACAAACGAGTGGAGAAATTCACATCAGTGAAAATGAATGAACCACATGATCAGCATGGTTCAGTCTCAGGAGCTTAATTTTGAATAAGAAATGCAAATCACAGAAGCATACGTATAACTCGATTTATATAAGATAAAGTTTAAAAACCTTCAAAACTCAACAAAATGTGTTTAGGCAAACATATATGTGTGTTTTTTAAAAAGCAAGGGAATGATAAACAAAAATTCTGGATGGTGGTTACTTCTGGCAGGAGAAAGGGGAAGAGGGTGGGATGGAGAATAGGCACAGAGGAGACACTGAAGGAACTGATGCTCTGTTTCTTCAAACTGCGGTCTGATGATTTAAAATTTTTTCCTTCCTATCTATCACTGTATAACAAATTACGCCTAAACTTTAATAACTTAAAGCAGCAAATACCTACTGTCTCACGGTTTCTGTGGGTCTGAGTCCTTCATCCCAGGGACTCTCGGGGGCTGCAGTGTCAGCTGAGGCTGCAGTCAACTCAAGGCTCGCCTGGGAAAGGATCTGCCTCCAAGCCCACTCGTGTGATCATCCGCAGGATTCAGTTCCTCACTAGTTCTTGCACTGAGGGCCTCAGATGCTTGATAACTCTTGGCCAAAAGCCACTCTCAGTTGCTTGCTATAGTGCAGTTCACAACAGGGCAGCTTGTTTCATCAGAGTGAGTGAGTGAGTGGAAGCAAAAGAGGTGAGCAAGAGGGAAGCCAAAGTCTTTTTTTTTTTTTTTTAATTATTAGCACCTTTAATTATTATTTATTTATTTATTTATTTTGGCTGTGTTGGGTCTTCATTTCTGTGCGAGGGCTTTCTCTAGTTGCACCAAGCGGGGGCCACTCTTCATCGCGGTGCGCGGGCCTCTCACTATCGCGGCCTCTCTTGTTGCGGAGCACAGGCTCCAGACGCGCAGGCTCAGTAGTTGTGGCTCACGGGCCCAGTTGCTCCGCGGCATGTGGGATCTTCCCAGACCAGGGCTCGAACCCGTGTCCCCTGCATTGGCAGGCAGATTCTCAACCACTGCGCCACCAGGGAAGCCCGAAGCCAAAGTCTTTATAAACAGATCTCGGGAGTGATCGCCCACTATTTTTATTCTATTCAAGTAGAAGCAAGTCACAGGTCCAGCCCACCCTCAAGGGGAGGGTATTACACCAGGCGGTGAACATCAGGAAGCAGGTATCACCCACACAGCCACTTTAAAAGCTGCCTACCACACCCATCTGGGGGTGTGTGTTTTCTCTCAGTAAATATTCCACAATAAAAATCCCTACTGTGGCGATTTCCCTGGTGCTCCAGTGGTTAGGACTCTGTACTTTCACTGCCGAGGGCACAGGTTCAATTCCTGGTCAGGGAACTAAGATCCTGCAAGCTGCGCCACGCAACCAAAAAAAAAAAAAAAAAAAAATTTTCCCTGTTGTGGGCCCCCCAGGAACTTCAGGATCAGAACAGTTTCCTCATCATGGTAATGCCATTCAAAGAAGCCCTCTTGCATGGCCTGCCCTTGTCTGCCCTCCAGCCTCCATTGTCCTCCCATCAGACCAATTGACTTGACTTCCTCAAACAGGGCATGCGCAATCAAGCCTCCAAGCATTTCCCCACACTGTTCTCCCACGTAGGGTGTCTTCTCCTTATTGATCTTCTTCACTTGTTTACTAACGTGCATCACCTCTCCCCAAAGCCATCTCTGCTCCCATTCCGAATCTCCCTGCCCTCAGGCCCGGGTTGGGTTTTGCTGATCTCACCGTGGCTTTGGCACTGGCTGCATTTGACTCTGGGCTCTCAAAGGGCAGGGCAGTCCTGCCTGTGTTACCTCCCAGGACCTAGCCCAGAGCCTGGCACGTGAGCCACCCCAGGTGAAACAGCCCAGAGAGAGTGAAGGGACGCCGATGGACGTCCAGTCACAGCAAGGGGGTAAGAAGAGGCTGTGAAAGCCTGTGATGGTTCAGGTGGGCCTTTGAAGTCAAAGGAATTATGAAAACTGGTTAGTTTTTAGAGTTTTTGAATTTCAGATAAGAGATTGTGGATTTGTGTTGTTTGAAATATTCAGCGTTATCGTGAGGAGTTTTTTTTTTAACTGAATTTTTTCTTTGGAAAAAATTTTAAACCCACGAAAAGTTGCAAAAATATTGCAGTTAACTTCCATATACACTTCATTTATGGTTAACTTGTTAACATCTTAACACATTTGCTTTCTCTCTCTCTCTCTTTATTTCAGTGTGTGTGTGTGTGTGTGAATGATGGCCCCCAAAGATGTCTACATCCTAATCCTTGGAGCCTATGAATATATTATGCTGCATGGCAAGGAGGAATTAAGGATGCAGACAAAATTAAGGTTGCAAATCAGCTGACTAAGATAAAGAGATTATCCTGGATTATCCAGGAGGGTCCAATATAATCAAAAGAGTCCCTCCAAATGGGGACAAGGGAGGCAGAAGGGTCAGAACCAAAGAGATGGCATTGAGACAAAGACTCCACCAGCCGTAGTGAGCTTTGAAGATGGAAGGGTGTCATGAACCAAAGAATATGGGCAACCTCTAGAAGCTGGAAAAGGCAAGAAAACATTCTTCCCTAGATCCTGCAGAAAGGAATGCAGTCCTGCAGACACTTTGATTTTAGCCCACTAAGACCCATTTCAGACTTCTGACTTCCAGAATTGTAAGATAAGAAGTTTGTGTTACTTAAAGCCACTAAGTTTGTGGTAATCTGTTAAAACCACAAGAGGAAACTAATACAATGTGCATATAATGTACACATTCACATTCAATTATTTTTTTTAGTTTAATTTTCAGTTAAGAGTGAGTTTCAGAGGTCAAGGACATTCTCTTACATAACAATAGTGCAATTATTAAATTCAGGAAGAGTAGCATTTATACAATACTATCATCTAATGTACAGTGCATGTTCAAATTGGCTGCTTGTCCCAATGATGCCCTTGAGAGCAAAACGATCCAGTTCAGAATCACATGTTGCATTTAGTTTTCATGTCTCTTTAGTCTCCCTCACTCTGGAACAATTCTCAGCTTTTCACTCTCAGACACTAATATTTTTCAAAGCACAGACAAATTCTTTTGCAAAATGACCCATAATTTGGGTTTGTCTTATTTTATCCTTATGATTAGATTGAGGTTATGCACTTTGGGAAGGAAGACCACAGAAGTAATATTGTGCTGTTGCAAGGCATTTAAAGAGCTGATAATTCTATTCCTGAAACCACTAGAAAATGATTACCAATGCAACCCAATTTTTAATTTACGTGAAAAGTAGCTTAGGAAAAAAATCTACCCCAACATTTCTCTCAATTCAAGCGTGTTTCTTTCTTTCTCTCTTTTTTTTTTTTAACATCTTTATTGGAGTATAATTGCTTTACAATGGTGTGTTAGTTGCTGCTGTATAACAAAGTGAATCAGCTACATGTATACATATATCCCCATATCCCCTCCCTCTTGCATCTCCCTCCCACCCTCCCTATCCCACCCCTCTAGGTGGTCACAAAGCACTGAGCTGATCTCCCTCTGCTGTGCAGCTCCTTCCCACTAGCTATCTATTTTACATTTGGTAGTGTATATATGTTCATGCCATGCTCTCACTTCGTCCCAGCAAATGTGTTTCTAATTGAAAAGGCTTCAGGAATAGAAGGAGTTTAAGACTTGCATAGAAATAAGGCATCTTGCCCCTTCCGAAGCTCTAGGGGGCGCCCAGCAGCTGCTGTAGGGCTCGCAGACCGGTCTGTCTCCTGGGTTCTGCAGGGGGTTCTTCCCCTTTGAGCCCAGCAGCTCAGAACCCACGGAACCTGGAAACAGCATGGACCCACAGAGGAGTACCCCCGAAAGTTCGTTGCAGTAACATTTTAGGAAAATCTGGGCGATGCTTAAGGGCCTGGTAGATTACAAACATTAAAACATGGAGAGAAATACAGAATGATTTTATAGTCTTCTGTGATGATAGAGAACAAATTAAATGTAATTTGAATAAATATTTTCACCATCAGGTATTTGTCCTCTAAGAAAGACACAATTTGGTACTGGTTATTATGTCCAAAAGTGGGCTGCATATTAATAATTTTATGATTTAATGGTATAATTTAGCCAGAATGCAATTACGAATTTGAAAGCAGCAGCTGGGTACTCCTAGAATCTCTACCCCATGGGGACATCGTATGCAAAATATTCACATTGTATCTTTAAAACGATTAAAGATACAATTCTTTAATTGTATCTTTACAAATCTTAAAAACTGATTCTAATTGCAGTTTTGATAAATGCCCTCTTTTTATCTCCCCCTAGCCCTTCTCCTCTTGGGGCATGGGATTTTATGATGACTTGAGTGGGTATCAGAGTAAATACTTTGCTGTGTCATACAGGAAATCAAGGATTTAAAGTAATATTGTGTTTTTTGGTGCAATTTCCTCTTTGTTCCCGGAGGGTTTCCCTTTAAAGCAGGTGGGACGAGAAGAGCCAGTGACTGCAGTTGGCCTGTCCCAGCCGTTCCCTAGGTCCCCATCACCGAGAGTGTGTTCACAGTCTAGGGAAGCACAGAACACATCAGTTTTCTTGTTTATTTGTTTATTAATATTCAACAGTGTTTACTGAGTTACAGAGAAATCCTGGCAGAGCTTGCTTGAATTTAGAACTTCCTTCAACGGTTCTTCATTGTTTATGAAAGACCAATATAATTGCACTCAGTTATATTTGTGGGAGAGACAGAGCTAGGAGAGAGAACTGCTTTCCAAAGGATTTGGTAGGTAGAATTTGCATTTACAATTGCGCCCCTGGAGTTTCAGATTTGGAGACGGAGACGGAGTCCCAGGGCAGAAAGTCCAGCTCGCTGTGCCTCACAAAATAATCGTGCCTGATGGGCAGTGAACGCCCTGCCCCAGGTGAGGAAGTAGAGGAGGGCAAAGCTGTTCAAACGGGGAATTATCAAAGGGGTTGAGAGAATCACCATGCTTTCCTAGCTCAGACAGATCTGGGTTCAAATCCTGAGTCTGCCGCCCGCTCTGGGAACTTAAGCAAGTCATCTTCTCCGATTTTTCCCATCTATATAATGAGAATTGTGATACCTGCCCCAACAGGGCTTCTGTGAGCACTAAATGTGAGATACACTTGTGAGTAGGCCTGCTAGCCAGTAGAAGGCCAATACGTGCAGTACCCCACGGGGCATTCCATTTTGCCCAAAGGAAAGCTGTCAACTCCGCCTTTATTAAAACCCTTTATCTGCCTGACTTATGCTTTGAGAAATTTCTGCCAGTGTCAGTCTTTGCTGTCTCAAGAAAAAAAGTAGAAACTTGTGTGCAAAGGAAAGAGTTGGGTAAAGAAAGCATTTTCCTGGGCTTCCCTGGTGGCGCAGTGGTTGAGAATCTGCCTGCCAATGCAGGGGACACGGGTTCGAGCCCTGGTCTGGGAAGATCACACATGCCATGGAGCAACTAGGCCCGTGAGCCACAACTACTGAGCCTGCGCGTCTGGAGCCTGTGCTCCACAACAAGAGAGGCCGCGGTAGTGAGAGGCCCGTGCACCGCGATGAAGAGTGGACCCCGCTCGCCGCAACTAGAGAAAGCCCTCGCACAGAAACGGAGACCCAGCACAGCCAAAAATAAATATAAATAAAAATAAGTTTTAAAAAAAACAAGAAAGCATTTTCCTTTATTTTAAAATGAAAAACATATATGAAAACAGTGAGAGGGGCTATGTCAGTAAGTTGAGTTCACCCATTGCCTACAGAGGCAAGGAGAGAAATCATAATATAAATTTGCCATGCCCAAAGTTCTGCAAAACCAATCTGGGGTTAGAAGACAAAAAAGTTGGTCAGTTTTTTGGTAGAAGAAATATGAATTTTGGTGTATTTCGTATTGATCCCTCTCACGTCACGGTTCTTGGGCACTCGTATCAGTTCCTTCTTGTGACTATCAGGCAAGGGCTAGCTTAGCACTGTGAGGCTAGAGCTCCTGCTCATCCCTCATCCTTGTCGCATTTCAGGCGGAGAGGTTGGCGGAAATCCGCCACAGATGCGTTTCCTCTCTATTCTTACGCTGCAAGCAAAGCATGGTTGGATTATAATTTCATATCACCTGAGGATTAATTAGCCAACCCAATTTAATTGGCAAGTGTCTTACGAGAAAAATGTGCAGCGTTGGCTTGGCGAGGTGTTTGTGTATAAAACAGAATTGTGTTGATGGTTACACTTATCCTTTGTTAGCTCTTCTAACAAAAATTTAGGATTTAAGTCTTCGAGGGGCTCAAGGCTCGGCTCTTTCAGCATCGGCAATTTCCCAGTGTCTACGGCTTTTTCATCCAGCAAATGGGGCCAGTGATCCCCGACCCCAGAGTCACCCTTGGAATCCAGCAGAAAACTGGCGAAGAAAGCACAGCTCTCATTGTGGTGACTCTGCTCTCGTTGTGGGGCTGCAGAGGCCATGTTTTCAGCTGTGCAGCCAGCAGTCCTCAGCCGGGACAGCCCCACACACTAGGGAGCGCTTGCGATGTGCTCTTAGCGCCCAGGTCCGCTGGAGGGGTCCACTGTCTCCTGCAATGTGTGGGACAGCTCCAAACCACAAAGCTGTCCTGCACCCCACACGAATTCTCCGTGTCCTACCAGAAACTCATGTAGATGAAAAACCTGTTCCTAATTAGCTCATCCTGGAACTTTTTTATATAAACACATAGTATTTTTTTTAACATCTTTATTGGAGTATAGTAGCTTTACCATGGTGTGTTAGTTTCTGCTTTATAACAAAGTGAATCAGTTATACATATACATATATCCCCATATCTCTTCCCTCTTGTGTGGTTTTAATATTGTGTTTTCTAGAAATGCATCTAACTGTGTAAATCGAGGTAAGATTATGCTTTGTTTCATTCTGATTGAAACTTTACTGAGGGTTTTGACATATTAGAAAGTTGAAACCAGTCCTGTATTTGAGTCACTAAGAAAACACCCCGGTTAGCCTGCCACACACACAGCGATTTTAGGTGTAGGTATTAGCATCTAACTATATACTTCATTGTGTCTGTATAATTGCACCCAAGCATTTATGTATGGAAATACATATTTTTACAAATTACTTTCTTTTCATTTCTCCTAACATAACATTAGAATTGGGACATTATACTGATTTGGATGTACTACATGTGACTGATTTTTATTTCAAGATGATAAAGGGGACTTTGCAAGATATTTGTCATATAAAAGGAAAGTTTTCTCGGGAAAGCTGATAGCCTGTGAAGCAGGGCATCACGGAAGATCCAGAATTCTGCAGTGCTTCTGCGTCTCACATTGTTGTTTATATCTATTTGGATTAGGCTCATCTACCCTGAACAAAATACCCAAATACATGGCTTAAACAAGATAGAGTTCTGTTTCTCTCTCCCATAAAGGAAGTCCAAAGATAGGTGTCAAAGAACAAATGATTCATGACACTTGATCAAGACTGTAAGGAAGACTCTATTCAAGGGGATCCACTACGATGGGGTTTTGTAGCAGGGGATTGAGATCAGGCTCAACTCTGAACACAACAAAGACAAATAGGGATTTATACCTAAGGAGCAGGGTAGGAGGTAAATGGATGAAAAACTACTAAAAGCAAACATCAGGGATGAAGGAGGATTCTGGCTAAAATGGCCTAACAGTATTCCTGCTGAAGGCAGGCCAGTGCAATCAGACATCACCTGGACGATGGTGGAGGATGAGGAAGCTGATCTGATATCAAGGGTGATCAGATATTGATGGCGGAGGCACTGTTCTGGCTAAACTACTTTAGCAGGATTCTTGCTAAAATTGAACAATGCAGAGATGAACACGGGAAGCTCAAAAGTCAGGATCTAATTGAGAAGAGAGCTCAGGGGAGACTGACTAGACTTTGATCAAGTAGAGAATCTTGGTCATAGGCAGTCCCACCTGGCATGGCAATTCCTCATCATCAGGGACCCAGGCTCCTTTTATCTTTTTGTTCCCTTATCCTCATGCCAGGTTTCCATTCTCAGTGCTGTTTTATGATCCAAGATGACGATGGCGCTCCAGTCATCCTGGCCACAGTGTAAGCAGGAAGCTAGGAAGGAGGAGGGCAATGGCTACCCAGCAGCTGTCTGTTCCCTTACAAGGAGCTTACCCAGAAGTCCCAGCAAACAACTTCTGCTTATATTTCATTGGCTACTCCCTAACTGCAAGGGAAGCTGGGAAATGTAGTCTTTCAGCTGTGCACATTTTTTTCCAGAGTTCTGGTAATAAGAAAGAAAGGGAGAATGGATATTGGAGTAACATTTAGCAATTTCAGTTGCTGCTGCTAGTGTTTTTGATATTGTAAAAGCACCTCCCTCCTCAGATGTAGGGAGCTTCGTTTTTATGAAGTCCAAGAGACTTGGGTCACACTGTAACCCATCCACTTCCTTATTATGTGCTGACCTTAACCATGTGACTTAACCTCTGAGCCTCACTTTCCTTGTCTGTACAATGGGGATAGAAATGGTACTTAGCTCTTAGGATGGATGTGAGCTTTAAATTGTTTGTGTAGGCCTTACCAAAAGCCCTTATGAAATCCACTTCTCCTCTCCCACACAGACACAATTACACACTTCGCAGTAGCACCACTGAGTCCTCCATGAGGAAACTTGTCACTCTTTGTTTGAGGTATCAGCTTGGTGAGCAGAGGAAGCAGGTCTCCAGGAAAACCCCCACCTCACACCTGTCAGCTCTTGGCCAGTTGCTCTGCGGGAAGGATGCGAAGACAGCTGGGCTTGGTTTTTCTGGGCTTTTCTCCATTGTCCTTTCCGGCAGGGCCAGCCAGAGGCCAAACTCTTGAAAGCAGTGAGGTTTCTTTGCAGCATCTGTCTCTCCTGGCGGCACCAGAAAAGATCTGACCAGCGATTGTGGGAACTGCTTGTCTGCTTCACTTCCACAGGAGGAGAGCTTTTAAGATGATTGTGTCCTTCGCCATTGTAAAGCAGTTATACTCCAATAAAGATGTTTAATAAAAAAAAAATTATTAATTAATTTTAAAAAAATGATTGTGTTCTTTTAAGCACCAAAAAGTAATCAGGGCTCCTTGGAAAAATGATTAAACCCAGGGCTGGGGCAGGATGTGGACAAGATAAGCCTGGGACATCTTGTGCCAGAAAACAAGGAAGCTCTCAGGACTCCCTGGGTCCTATGGAAAGGAGATAAATCCACTTGAAGGGACTCTCTGTGGCCAAAGATGAGACAGTTTGAGCATCAAAAAGAATAATGTTCGTAATTTATTGAAATGGCATACATACTTTAAATCCTCTTTAAATGATACTTACTAAGAGTGTATTGTGGGGTTTTTGTTTAAGTTTGGTAAGGAGTAAGTCATTATTCTGAAAACAGGTAAATTAAAAAAAAAAGGAAACAAGCACTTATCCTGTCTTTACTGGATAGACTATATTTCAGAGTAATCAAAGAGTTGATGGGGAAAAGTTTATCTTTAGAGAAGAATCATGGTGAATAAAAGCAAGAAACATGATTTGATTAGAAAACCACTATTTTTGCAAGCCCTGTTGAAATAATGGATCTAAGCCACAGTCATCATTGCTGCTAAAACCACGCAGTGAAAGGCAAGGGGGCTTTATGATGGTTAATGAGCCCCCTGATCCATTTTAACATCACCCAAAGTGCAGCACCCAGATGTGATATGCCTCTGGGTGCAATGCCATGGAAAATACACAGTACTACTATGAAGTATCCCTACCCCCCCAAACTGACCCTGAATAGAACCACACTTCTAGATCTTCCTACAGAAAACGCAGGGGATGGAGGAACGTATTAAGAAGCACTGGGAGGATACGATCGGCCAAGGCCAGAATGTGGGAAATTCTACAGGATAAACGACTCTGTTTCTCCAATAAATAAATGATGTAGGGTAAAGAATGAAAGAGGCTATTATTATAGATTAAAATAAATTAAAAAGATATTAAAACACATAAGCCGTATGCAAAAGGAACATAACTGGATTCTGATTTGGACAAACCAACTACAGAAAGACATTTTAGCACAGCTGGGGAAACACAAACATGGATTGGGTATTAGAAGATTTTAAGAAATTACCATAATTTTGTTGGGTGTGATAATGGTATTGTGGTAATGGGTTTTTTAAAATAAATTTATTTATTTATTTATTTATTTATTTATTTATTTATTTATTTATTTATTTATTTATTTTTGGCTGCATTGGGTCTTCGTTGTGGTACGCAGGCTTCTCATTGCAGTGGCTTCTCTTGTTGCAGATCATGGGCTCTAGGTGCGAGGGCTTCAGTAGTTGTGGCACACAGGCTCAGTAGTTGTGGCACATGGGCTCTAGAGCACAGGCTCAGTAGTTGTGGCGCACGGGCTTAGTTGCTCCGCGGCATGTGGGATCCTCCCAGACCAGGGCTCGAACCCGTGTCCCCTGCATTGGCAGGCGGATTCTTAACCACTGCGCCACCAGGGAAGTCCGGTAATGTTTTTTAAGTCCTTATATGAGGGTCAAATGGTAAGGTGTCTAGAATTTACTTTAGTATGATAAAAAAAAAAAAAGATGAGTGGATAATGGATAGAATAGCTGAAAGAAGAATGGCTAAAACTCAGTCACATCTGCTGACTGCAAGGGAGGCTGGGAGGTACATCTTCCCATGTGCCCATCCTCTGCCCCCTGAGACCTGCCAATGGCTGATGACAATGGATCATGACTGAGGAATAGGATTAGCCCCATCATCTGAACTTGAGGTTAAAAAGAAGAGAAGGGGAGCTGGGGAAGCAGAGGGAAATAGGCAGAAAAAGAAAACCAATGGGCTTAATCAAAATTGGGTATTGCTTTGCTCACATACATGAAAGGCTCAAGCAATGCCAGACTCAGAGGACCCTCGGACTGGGTCTCACTCGTCTCTTGGTCCTGCTCTATATGGTTCAGTCTCAGGAAGGTTCTTACTCCACAGAATGCCCCCAGTCTCTCAAGGCCAACCAACCACCTGTCATTTCTGCCATTCCAGAGGAGAGAGAGCTCCTCTTTCCCAAGAAGCCATCAGAAGCCCCAGGACTGACTGAATCTCCTTGGCTGACTTGGGTCACGTACACACCCCTGAGCCAATCGCTCTGTCCTACGGACTGAATTGGTGAGGGGCCCGGCTGGGTCAGGTGTGCGTCCCGGGAGCCAGGCAGCCTCACCTGAGTCATAGTTGACTGTGAGGGGGGCAAGGGTTGCTATTGCCAGAAGAAGGGGGATGCAAGCACTGGCAGGGGAGACACATAGATACCCCTTCATCACATCATCGTCTTCAGCCCCCGTTCCTCATTTGTAAAATGGAGATGATCCTGCCTACGTGAGGAGTCGATGGGATCTGCAAAATCCTGGCGCAAGGTAATATGATCAGTGTAACTGTTCTCACCCCCACTCTCTCTAATGGTTCTGTTTCTATTCCTTTTCATGGAGACAGAGCTTGTGCTACAGGCAGCCCTCGAGCCAGCATGTGTGTGCTGCATGACAGCTGCCTCATGTCACCACCCTCCCTGCTCGGTGGTACCAGAGAGTCCTGCAATTTGCCACCCCGCCCAGGAGTAGTGGTACCCAGCAACTGGTCAGGCCACCTCCAGATATTTGCAAAATGTGTTCAGTGGAGCCAGTGGTGGTTCAGACTGGTTGTGCTTCAGCATATCTGTGTGTGGTCAAGACTCTCTCTTTTTGAAAACAATGATTTTTAAACATCTGAAAACACACATTTTATTGTGATACGAATATCTCTAGACAAGAAATTTGGTAGCTTGATTCATTTGTCCCCATGGAGAATTCTGATATTTCCTGGCTTCTGATAACACAGGTTGAGGAATTTTTAGTGTTTTGTCTTTCTTTTTTTTTTTTTATAAATCTATTTATTTATTTATTTTTGGCGGCATTGGGTCTTTGTTGCTGCTACTCTTGCATTGGGCTACTCTTCGTTGTGGTGCGCAGGCTTCTCACTGTGGTGGCTTCTCTTGCTGCGGAGCACGGGCTCTAGGCGGTGGGCTTCGGTAGTTGTGGCTCGTGGGCTCAGTAGTTGTGGAGCATGGGGTTAGCTGCTCCACGCCATGTGGGATCTTCCCAGACCAGGGCTCGAACCCATGTCCCCTGCGTTGGCAAGCAGATTCTTAACCACTGCGCCACCAGGGAAGTCCCAGTGTTTTGTCTTTCTGACCAAGGTTAGAAGTCGTGCAAGAGGCCAAGAGCTCAATACTTACCTTAGGGAAAGAATCAAGTGAAGCAAATCAAGAATATTGGCCTTGGAAACAGACTGCTTGGTTTAAATCCTGACGTGTGACCTTGAACAAGCATTTCTTAGACCCAGTTTCCTCATCTGTAAAATGGAAGTTAGAATTTGGCTGTGACACTTAAATGGAGAAACTCTTTGGGTCCGGCCCAGGCAGGCCAGCACACAGGGCAGCTTCCATCCCCCAGTGTCAGGATGGTCTGAGGCAGCAGGTGTGTGTGTGTGTGGTGGGGGGCTTGGTGAGGACCGCCCTGGGGCCTTCGCCGCCTTTGTCTGTCCCCTTTGTTCACCATCTGTCTGGCCAGGGTGCTGCCTGCTGGCAGGGTCCCACCTGCTCCCCTCCCCCAGCCGGGAGCTGCCCGGGGCCTCCCTTAGAACAATGCAGGACGCCTTCCGGGGCCTGGGTCAGGCCTCTGCTTTGTGTCCGCCTGGGGACCTCTCTTCCTCCCAGCCAAGCCCAGATGGGCGCATGGCCGAAGCCCTTGCAGGGGACATCAAAGGGGGACTTTGTAGATAGGAATGCGGGGGACAGAAGACAGGGATGGCCCCAGGGCACCACAGCCTCCCAGACTCCCTCGCTGTTCACCCCAGCCCTCGGTTTCCTCAGCAGGGATGGTTCTGAGATTGTGCAGGGACCAGGCAGGCCTAGAAGCACAAGTGTGTCTGGATTTATGAGAGCTTTATGCAAAGTTAATTCTGTCTCCTGGGAACTATTTTCCCCCCTTTTGGGCACCAACCCATTGCGTGTGTTCAGGTGGCATTCTTTAAGGTAATTCTCTCTCTCCTATAATTTTCTTGCAATGACTCTGTGGATTTTTTCTTTTCCAGTTTTATTACGATATTGACATATCACATGTAAGTTTAAGATATACAGTGTGATGATTTGATCCATGCATATATTCCAAAATGATTACCACAACAAGGTTAGTTAATACCTGCATTTTCTCACATAATTCCTTCTGCGTGTGTGTATAACATTTAAGATCTATTCTCTTAACAACTATCAATTATGCAATACAGTAATGGTAACTATAGTCACCATGCTGTACACTAGATTCCCAGAACTTATTCATCTTATACCTGGAAGTTTGTAGCCTTTGACCAACATCTCCCCATTACCACCACCCTCCAGGCCCTGGTAACCACCATTCTACTTTTTATTTCTGTGAGTTCAGCTTTTTTAGATTCTACATATAAGTGAGAACATACAGTTTTGTCTTTCTCTGTCTGACTTATTTCACTTACACAATGCCCTCAAGATCCATCCATGTTGTTGCAAATGGCAGGATTTCCATCTATTTATGGCTGAATAGTATTCCATCTTCTTTATCCATTCACCTGTCAATGAACACTTATCTTGTTCCTATATCTCAGCTATGATTAATAATGCTGCAATGAACACAGGGTTGCAGCTATCTCTTCAAGATAGTGATCTGTTTTCCTTTGGAGGTATACCCAGCAGTGGAACTGCTGGATCATATAGTAATTCTATTTTTAATTTTTTGAGGAACGTTCAAATTTTTTTCCATAGTGGCTGCACTAGTTTACATTCCCAACCAACAGTGCACAAGGGTTCCCTTTACTTTGGTGGATTTTTTCTGAGTTAGACTCAAGCACAGGGAGAACTCATGGACTGAGGGTGTCTGATGATGTACAGAAGACCAGGAGGAGGGAATAGAGGAAGGTAAAACAGAGAAGGAAAAGAATAGTCTCAAATCATCAGTGGGGCGGGGAGACAGTTCCATTTTTAATTATATACATAACATGAGGCTTCGAATGTTTAGTTTTTTTTTTTTTTTTTTGGCTGCATTGGGTCTTCATTGCTGCACACAGGCTTCTCACTGCAGTGGCTTCTCTTGTTGCAGAGCACGGGCTCTAGGCACGCAGGCTTCAGTAGTTGTAGCATGCAGGCTCAGTAGTTGTGGCTCGTGGGCTCTAGAGCGCAGGCTCAGTAGTTGTGGCGCACAGGCTTAGTTGCTCTGCGGCAACTAGATCTGTGGGATCTTCCCGGACCAAGGATCAAACCCGTGTCCCCTGCGTTGGCAGGCGGATTCTCAACCACTGCGCCACCAGGGAAGTCCAGAATGTTTAGGTTTTAATATTTCAAAATAAAATGAATGAGTATAGACACTCCCAAAGGAAAAAATCACAAATAAGCAGATTTGTCTTCACAGAGAAAGAAATCAAATGAGTTCCTTGTAGAAGGTTTTATACATATTAGTGTATATATGTCAATCCCAATCTCCCAATTCATCCCACCACCACCCCTCCCCACCACTTTCCCCCCTTGGTGTCCATACGTTTGTTCTCTACATCTGTGTCTCTATTTCTGCCCTGCAAACCGGTTCATCTGTACCATTTTTCTAGGTTCCACATATATGCGTTAATATACGATATTTGTTTTTCTCTTTCTGACTTACTTCACTCTGTATGACAGTCTCTAGATCCATCCACGTCTCTACAAATGACCCAATTTCGTTCCTTTTTATGGCTGAGTAATATTCCATTGTATATACGTACCACAACTTCTTTATCCATTCGTCTGTCGATGGGCATTTAGGTTGCTTCCATGACCTGGCTATTGTAACTAGTGCTGCAATGAACATTGGGGTGCATGTGTCTTTCTGAATTATGGTTTTCTCTGGGTATATGCCCAGTAGTGGGATTGCTGGGTCATATGGTAATTCTATTTTTAGTTTTTTAAGGAACCTCCATACTGTTCTCCATAGTGGCTGTATCAATTTACATTCCCACCAACAGTGCAAGAGGGTTCCGTTTCCTCCACACCCTCTCCAGCATTTGTTATTCGTAGATTTCTGATGATGCCCATTCTAACTGATGTGAGGTGATAGCTCATTGTAGTTTTGATTTGCATTCCTCTAATAATTAGTGATGTTGAGCAGCTTTTCATGTGCTTCTTGGCCATCTGTATGTGAGTTCCTTGTAGAAGAATTTTATCTGCGTTGTGCATTTTTTTTTTTTAATTATTTATTTATTTATTTTATTTTTGCTTGTGTTGGGTCTTCGTTTCTGTGTGAGGGCTTTCTCTAGTTGCGGCGAGCGGGGGCCACTCTTCATCGCGGTGCGCGGGCCTCTCACTGTCACGGCCTCTCTTGTTGAGGAGCACAGGCTCCAGACGCGCAGGCTCAGTAGTTGTGGCTCACAGGCCCAGTTGCTCCGCGGCATGTGGGATCTTCCCAGACCAGGGCTCGAACCCGTGTGCCCTGCATTGGCAGGCAGATTCTCAACCACTGCGCCACCAGGGAAGCCCTGCGTTGTGCATTTGATCATCATTAATAATCCTGGGAGGCAAGTAGTATTATTACAGCAGTGCACAGGAAATGAAAGCTCAGAGAAGGTAAGTGACTTGCCTAAAGTCACACAGCTGGCAAGTGGAAGCCAACTCAGACCTGAGTTTCTCGCAGGTTCCGAAGTCTGCACTGGTTTCAGGACTCCTGGTCTCCCATGAGACATTGGGCATCCTGTGAGCAAGGTGCTTGCTCATTTTGATGGCAGTGAGGAAGGCCCTCTGGGCCAGAGTCTCCTTCCCTCTAAAGTGAGGATTTCTCATCCCACTGCTCAGGGCAGTCCTAAGGCTTAAGTGAGCTGATAGATATGGAGGAATTCTTAAAAGTATAAAGAGCAGTTGTTCTCTGTACAGGTGCTGCTTTTTACCCCGGGAGCCCTGTTACTTCTTCTAATTTGTGGCATTCGCAGTCCAGGCATGCTCCACAGTGGCTCAGGCACCTCCCCCGACGGACAAGGGGAGAAATGCGGCAGCTCCGGCTAGAGAGCAGGCAGCTGATTGTGATGGCCTCGAGAAGGACGCGATGAAGATGAGGAGGCAGGGGCAGCCCCGGCCGGGGCAGGAGGGATGATGAGCATCCTAGAGGCAAAGCCAGGGAGGAGGCCTGACAGCAGGAGGGGAAAATACACACACAAATGAAAGGAAGGAATTCACAGGAAAGAAGCCATCTTAGCATCTTGACCTGCCAGCGACCTTGGATGCCCACAACACACACCCACACACACACGCACACACACACGCACACCCCACTGGGTACCCCAGTCACCCTGTGGCCTAGTGCTTTCCCCAGCCCGCACCCCTAAATAATGATCTCCAAGATACCACTTTATTTTTCCTTAAGTATAAAAAAGGGTAATTTGTACTTCTATTAACATTCTCTATTTGTGTACAGATACACATTTTATTGCCCATTTTAATTTTTTTAATAAATTTATTTATTTATTTATTATTTTTGGCTGTGTTGGGTCTTTGTTGCTGTGCATGGGCTTTCTCTAGTTGCGGCGAGCGGGGGCTACTCTTCGTTGTGGCGCGTGGGCTTCTCATTGCGGAGTGCGGGCTCTAGGCAAGCGGGCTTCAGTAGTTGCAGCACGTGGGCTCGGTAGTTGTGGCGCACAGTTGTAGATGCTCCGCAGCATGTGGGATATTCCCAGACTAGGGCTCGAACCCGTGTCCCCTGCATTGACAGGTGGATTCTTAACCACTGCACCACCATGGAAGTCCCTGCCCATTTTTGAAATTGACTTATTTGTTTTCTTATTATTGAGCTGTGCAAGTTCTTCATAAATTCTGGATATAAGTCCCTTATCAAATATGTGTTTGGCATGTATTTTCTCTGCATTGTGGCTTGCCTTCTCATAATCTTAACAGTCTTTCAAAGAACAGAAACTTTTCATTTTGAGGAAGTCAGATTGACCAATTTTTCTTGTAAGGTTCAGGATTTTTGTGTCCCCTTTAAGAAATCTTGGCCTAACTGTTAGGACAGAAAGATTTTACATTAACTCTATGATTCATTTTGAATTAATTTTTGTACATGGTGCAAGTTTAAGCTAAAGGTCCTTTTTTTTTTTTTTTGAAAAGATGATGTAGAAACCATTGAATTACCTTAGCAATTTTGTTGAAGAATAATTGACTGTATATGAACCAGTGTATTTCTCAGCTCTGTTTTGTTGCATTGATCTATATGTCTATGTGATCTATATGTGCACCAGTTCCACCCTGTCTGGATCATTGTAGCTTTATAGAAAGTTAGGAAACCAGGTAATGCGAGTCCGTTAACTTATTCTTCCTTTTCAGATGGGTTAGCTATGACAGATTCATTGTTTTTCCATATGCATTTTAGAATCAGCTTGTCAATTTAAAAAAGCCTCCTGGATTATTGATTGGGATTGTACTAAGTCTATACATCAATTTGAGGGAATTGAATCTTAGTAATGAGTCTTCTAATTTATGAACATGGTATATCTTTCTGTTTATTTAAGTCCTCTTTAATCTCTCTCATACAAAGCTTGCACATACTTTAAACACTTTATCCCTATGTATTTTATGATTTTTATGCTCTTATAAATGGCACTGTTTTAAAATTTTCAATGTACAATTAATCATTAATAGTATGTAAAAATACAATTGATTTTTATATTGTGACTGTGTTTTCTGATTTCACTTATCTCAGTTAATAGTCTTAATAGATTTTTTGTTGATTCTTTGGAATTTTTTTATGTAGATGATCATGTCGTCTGCAAATAAAGACAGTTTTGTTTCTTTCTTTCCTGTTTAAATGCCTTTCGCTTTTGTTTCTTGCCTCATTGTCCTTGCTAGGATTTCCAGTATGATGTTGGTAGGAGTGATGAGAGTGAACATTCTTTTTTTTTTTTTTTCCACCCCAAAGTAACAAATTTATTCTTTATTTTTTATTGAGAGTGAACATTCTTGTTCCCATTCTTGGGGGAAAGCCTTCAATCTTTACCAAGGGGTATGAGTTTAGCTGTAGGTTTTTAATAGATACTCTTTCTCAGGTTGAGAAATTTCCCTTTGTCCCCTTCGAATTCTTAATTTGCTGAGAGTTTTTATCCTAAATGAAAAGCAAATTTTCAAATGCTTTTTTTGCATCTATTAAGATGATCACATAGTTTTCTTTTTAGCCTGTTGACATTATGAATTATATTGATTGACTTTTGAATGTTCAGCCAATCTTGCATTCCTGGGATAAACCGCATTTGGTCATGATGTAGTCTCTTCTTTAATAGACTGTTGGATTAAATTTGCTAAAATTTTAAAGGAATGTTTATATCTATGTTCCTATTGGTCTGTGGTTTTCTTTTCTTGCCATGTCTTGAGCTTTGGTATCAGGGTGATGCTGGCCTCATAGAATAAGTTGGGAAGTGTTCTCTTCTATTTCCTGGAAGAGTTCATGTAGAATTATAGTATAGAGTTATAATAGCTGCTTTAAAATCCTTACATGCTCATTTGAACATCTGAGTTATCTCAAGGTGGTCTTTTTTAATTTTCTTTTTTTCTTCATGATGGGCTAAATTCTCCTGATCTTCGTATTTCAAATAAATTTGAATTGTATCCCCAACATTGTGCATCTTATTTTGTAGAAACTCAAGATTCTGGTTTGTATATTTATTCATTTGTTTCTTAGCAGGCGATTA
Organism: Balaenoptera musculus; assembly: GCF_009873245.2. NCBI lineage: Eukaryota > Metazoa > Chordata > Mammalia > Artiodactyla > Balaenopteridae > Balaenoptera > Balaenoptera musculus. The sequence continues at coordinate 21,966,094 of NC_045788.1, forward strand.
CCTTTGTTGGATTCCGACTGCAAATTCTCTTTAGTAGCAGCTCAAATCTCACTTCATTTCTTTTCTCTTAATGAGGCTGTTCACAGTCTGCCCTGGGCATGCACGGGTCAGTGGTTCCGGAGATGTGAGTGGAGCTTTTGCGCTGAATTTGGGACTTCCTCTCTCTGGCTCTCTCCTTTACAGGATCCGCCTTCACTTTTCAGTGGCTACAGTTGCCCTGAACTCTGTCTTCTTTTTCAGGCCAAAAAGTGCAGGTTTTCTAGCAGAGGTTTACCGACCTTGTGTGGAGCTAACTTAGGCTTACTTTAAGTCTAAAACCCATAAATATGAGTAACTCACCCTGTGCCATTCATTTTTTTCCAAGTATAGACTCGTCCCCAGACTCTGCCTGCTTTGGTTCATTCTTCAGTGTCTTCAGATTTTTTTTTTTTTTTTTTTTTTTAGTACATTTATCCAAAGTTTTCATTGTTTTCTCTGGGAGGATCAGGTCCTTTGGCCATATTGGCAGTGGAAATATCCTTTACCTTTGTTTTGTCTATATCATGTTCCTTTTAAATTTATTTTAAGCTTTTTAAACATATGTCTGACAAAATATTGTCCAGTATAAAATGGACTTTCATTTTGCCAAATTCTAACAGCCATGACATCAACAAAAACGTAAGATTATTAAAAGGAAGCCTGTTGACACCCCTTCAAGCTCTCCACGAGAAAGTGTTCACTCTTGTGTGTTCTAACAGCACTGGGGGAAGCCCTTTGAGGAACGCTTTTCTGTGATGAAGGCAAAGTCCTTAGCTCATACTATGGGGGTAGGAAGGGCAGGAGAGGGGCCGTGCTGGATAAACAATGCCACACTTCCACAAGGGGAGATACCCCCCAGCTCTGTAGGTGATTCATTTACTCATTAAATATTTACAGAGCACCTACTATGTGTCAGATAAGGTGCCGGATGACAGGAATATGATTATCAGCGATTTACTAGGGGAGCCAGGCACGAAACGACTCACAGGTATAGGATTTGAAACTGTGACTCATGCCCTGCATTAAAAGCATAGATGTTACAAGAGTGAATAATGGGGAGTTTGGTCCAGCCTGAGAGGTCAGGGAAGGCCTCCTTAGGAGTGAGAAATCATGGGAAAGAGGAGTAAAAGTTAATTAAGTGTGTGTGCTAGTGAGGGTAATTCCAGGAAGAAGGAAAAGCATGAGTAAAGACTCAGAGATGGGGCTTCCCTGGTGGCGCAGTGGTTGAGAATCTGCCTGCCAATGCAGGGGACACGGGTTCGAGCCCTGGTCTGGGAAGATCCCACATGCCGCGGAGCAACTAGGCCCGTGAGCCACAACTACTGAGCCTCCACTCTAGAGCCTGTGCTCCGCAACAAGAGAGGCCGCGATAGTGAGAGGCCCGTGCACCGTGATGAAGAGTGGCCCCCACTTACCGCAACTGGAGAAAGCGCACAGAAACGAAGACCCAACAAGCCATAAATAAATAAATAAATAAATAAAATTTTAAAAAAGAAAATAGTCCTTTAAAAAAAAAAAAAAAAAAAAAAAAGGGACTTCCCTGGTGGCACAGTGGTTAAGAATCCGTCTGCCAATGCAGGGGACACGGGTTTCAGCCCTGGTTCAGGAAGATCCCACATGCTGCGGAGCAACTAAGCCCATGCGCCACAACTACTGAGCCTGTGCTCTAGAGCCTGTGAGCCACAACTACTGAGCCCACGTACCACAACTACTGAAGCCCGCACGCCTAGAGCCCATGCTCCACAACAAGAGAAGCCAGTGCAATAAGAAGCCCGTGCACCGCAACGAAGAGCAGCCCCCGCTCGCCGCAACTAGAGAAAGCCCGCGCGCAGCAACGAAGGCCCAATGCAGCCAATAAATAAATAAATAAATAAATAAATAAAAAAAAAAAAAAAAAAAAAGACTCAGAGATGGGAAGGGGGATTGGAAATGTGCAGAAGGGAGAGACACAGGCAAGCCAGAGTGTGGAGGACCGGGAGGGCCCAGAGCACAAGATGAAGCCTTTCAGCATCACGAAAGTGCCTGATCACTCGAACTTTGTGGTCCAGTTTAGGAGTTAGTTTTTCCTTCTCCTCCCCTTCCCCATCCTCCTTCCGCTCTTATCTCTTTGTTAAATTGTTATGAAAATGACTCATGGGTTATAGTCAAAGAAAACTCAGTGCCCTCCCCGATCCCTGCCCCATGCTATAGAGATAACCATTGTCGAGGTTTCTCATATGTGCTTCCAGAGTGATTTCACACACACGCACACACACACACACACACGTAATATATAGCTTTTTCTAAGAAACAGCTGGTGTGTGAGGGGAAGGGGGATGGAGTTCTACTTGCAGTGTTTCATACCTTCATTTGTTCCTCTTGACAACACACGCAGAGACTTTTCCACATTAGCGCTGTTGGATATACATCAGTTTTTTCCAAGGGCTGCATGGTACCCCAATGCACGGATGTGCCATTATGTATTTACTCAATCTCTGATTGATGGATACTTTAAGTTCTTACTATTTTTTATTGTTACAAACAATGTGGCCAGGAACACTCTTATAAAGACATTTTTGGGCACATGTGTGAATATACGTGTAGGATAAATTCACTTCAGTGGAATTTCCTGGTGAAAAGTATGCACCTTTATAATTTTGAGAGGCATTACCTAATTGTCCTCTGAAGATGTTTGTCCAGGGCCCTTTTACCATTAAAATGTTCTATAGGCATAGTTTAGCATCAGGGGCCTAGGAAAACGTCTGGGCACTGAACAGTATGGATTAGCTTCCTGACACAAAAGGAAACTGCAAATTCGAGATCAATAAATATTTAATTAAATATCTCTACAACGTATTACTTGTAATGCTGTTATTCATACAAAGTTCATTATATCTGAAAACACTTTGTAGGTTATATATTTTGCTGATTTTGCAAGAATTCACAAGTACGTATAATGACTGTTGAGAAATAGGCTGTTATAAATTCAATAGCTCATCATAAGAATTACTTACAGCCAAGTAACTTCAGAAGCAAAATTATTAGAACCCTTTCAATATCAGCAAAAATTGTACTTAATATCGGATATACATGGATTGTAGTGTATGATGTAGGGCATGACTTCTGACAGTAAGAGTGCCTGAAATCTGTAAAGGTCTTAAAATGGCCTTGATTATACAAACCATGTAGGGAATTGCCTGAACCCTTATACCTTCATCAACATTTTGTATTTTCAAAACTTTCAATCTATGCCAAGCTGATAGGCAACTTTTTTGTTTGTTTCTTAGTTTCATATTTATTTAGCTATGAGGGCAGTTGGGCACATTTTTTGTGTATTTCTATGCCATTTTTCTCTTTATTGTGAACTAAATTGTTGTGTTCTAGATCCATCTTGCTATTAGAGGTTGATCCTTTTCTTGTTGATTCGTGAGGTCTTTTACATAAAGGAGGAATATAGCTCTTTGTTACTCAAATATTTGTTGCAAATATTTCCCTCCAATTTGTTATTTGTTTTTAGCCCACTTTATGATAATTTATATGTATTCTTTTTTGCCTCAGAGAGTTTGATACATTTTTCCTAGTTAAATTTAAAGTTTTCCTTTATGGCTTCCTGCAGGAAGTCCAAGAACAAAAGGAAGCCCCGAATTGTTTTTCAGCGGGAAAGTTGATACGATCTTATTTGTGTTCTAAACGTGGCTGCTGCCCAAGGAACTGGAGACCGACTCTCAGGAGGGAGAGATGAAATCCAAAGAGAGTGGTTAGGAGGTGAGAGGTGATGGTGGCTTGGCTTGAAGGGGACGAATGGGAGAGCGATCAGGAGGCAAAACCAATGCAAATTATGATGGAGAATTTCCCAGATTTCTCGTTCTGATACTGAAATGCAACAGGGCAGCCACTCTCCGATACAGCAAACACTAAAGGAGGGCTGGGGATAATAGATGTATTTATTGTTTGTTTATTTCGGTGGGGGGCTGGGGCTCAGGTTGGTGAGAACGTGAGTTAGGATTAGGACATGTTGAGCTGAAGTACCACTGAGATATCCAGGGGGGAAATAGAAGAAGCAGTTGGATCCATGGCGATGGCGTGTAGAGGTGAGACATTTAGCAGGTGTGTTTCCAATTTATGAGTCTTGGTTTCCACATTGAGCATCAAAGTTCAACAAACACCTCTGTGGGTTTTTAAATTTTAATTTAATTTAATTTATTTATTTTTGGCTGCGTTGGGTCTTCATTGCTGTGCACGGGCTTTCTCTAGTTGCGGCGAGCAGGGGCTACTCTTCGTTGCGGTGTGTGGGCTTCTCATTGCAGTGGCTTCTCTTGTTGTGGAGCACGGGCTCTAGGTGCGCAGGCTTCAGTAGTTGTGGCATGTGGGCTCAGTTGTTGTGGCTCGTGGGCTCTAGAGTGCAGGCTCAGTAGCTGTGGCGCACGGGGTTAGTTGCTCCGCGGCATGTGGGATCTTCCCGGACCAGGGCTCGAACCCGTGTCCCTTGAATTGGCAGGCGGATTCTCAAGCACTGCGCCACCAGGGAAGTCCCCCCTTTGTGGTATTGACTCACCAGGTTTCACTCAAAAAGTTCAACTTGGGTCTAGATGTTGGCATAGATTTAAGGAATTGCTAAATGTTTTTCCTGCTGAAAAAAAAAGAGCTTTTGGTTTAAGCAAAAATACACACACATTTTAACTGTGAATTGATGGCCCTAATTTTTTTTTACATTTAAAATTAATATCAAACATACAGAAAAGTTGCAAGAATAGCACAAAGAATGCCCTTGTAAAAAATCAATCTACCTAGTGCTAGTTATCTATTTTTGTGTAAAAAAAACCTGCCCCCAAACTTAATGGCTTAAAACAACAACCATTATAGGATGTATCATGATTTTCTGAGTCCAGAATTTGGGCAGAGCTCAGGTGAGTGATCTCTGTTCCATGTGGTGTTGACAGAGGTCATGGAATGCTCTTCAGCTAGTGGATAGAATGATCTGGAGAAGCCAGGAAAGCTTCACTCGCAAGTCCGGCACCTTGGCGAAGATGGCTGCAACGCTGAGCTGAGCTGGGAGTGTCGACAGGAGCACCTATGCAGGGCCTCTTCAGTACGGTGCTCTCAGGGAGCTGGATGTCTTATAGCAGCTCAAGGCCCCTGGAGAAAGCTTTCGAAGTAGCCCAGATCGAAAGGTCAAAGCTTCTCATGACGTAATCAAGGAAGTCCCAGAGCATCACTTCCCCCACAATCTAGTGGTCTAACAAGTCACTAAGACCAGCTCAGATTTAAAGACAGGAGTTAGTCTGTCTCCCAATCAGAAGAGTAACAATAAGTTTGTGACAATCTCTACTGTACCACAATTCACCAATTGTTATCTTGCCATATTTGTGTCATCATTCTTCTCTCTGAACTAGTTGAGAGTAAGTTGCATACATCATGCTCCTTGACCCCTAAATATTTCCTTATATATTTCCTAAAAACAAAGAATCCTTTGACATATCCACAGTACAGTAGGGATTTTAACATTGAAAACTACTATTATCTAATCTATAGTCCACATTGTAATAGTTCAAATAATATAATTGATAGCAAATTTTTTTTTTTCTGGCCCAGGATCCAATCCAGGGTCGTATATTACATTTAGTTATCAGGTCTCTTTAGCCTTCTTTAATCTGGAAGGATTCCTCATCCTTTCTTTTTCTTTTATAACTTTGACATTTTTGTTTTTGTTTTTGTTTTAATGAATTGACATGTTTTTATTTAGTTATTTATTTATTTTTGGCTGTGTTGGGTCTTCGTTTCTGTGCGAGGGCTTTCTCTACTTGCGGCAAGTGGGGGCCACTCTTCATCACGGTGCGTGGGCCTCTCACTATCGCGGCCTCTCTTGCTGCGGAGCACAGGCTCCAGACGCGCAGGCTCAGCAATTGTGGCTCACGGGCCTAGTTGCTCCGCGGCATGTGGGATCTTCCCAGACCAGGGCTGGAACCCGTGTCCCCTGTATTGGCAGGCAGATTCTCAACCACTGTGCCACCAGGGAAGCCCAACTTTGACATTTTTAAGAGTCATGCCAATTGTTTTGTAGAATGTCCCTTAATTTAGGTTTGTCTGATATTTCCTTGTTATTAGTTTTAGGTTATGTATTATACTTTGGGCCAGAACACCACAGAAGTGATGTAGTGTTCTTCTCAGTGCAACATATCAGGAGGCAGTGATGTTGATTTGTCCCATTATTGGTGGTATTAACTTTTTAAAAATTTTATAAATTTATTTATTTATTTATTTTTGGCTGCGTTGGGTCTTTGTTGCTGTGCATGGGCTTTCTTTTGTTTTTTGGTTGTGGCGAGCGGGGGCTACTCTACGTTGTGGTGCGCAGGCCTCTCATTAACGTGGCTTCTCGTGTTGCAGAGCACGGGCTCTAGGTGTGCGAGCTTCAGTAGTTGTGGCTCATGGGCTCAGTAGTTATGGCTCGAGGGCTCAGTAGTTGTGGCTCGAGGGCTCTAGAGCACAGGCTCAGTAGCTGTGGCGCACGGGCTTAGTTGCTCTGAGGCATGTGGAATCTTCCCGGATCAGGGCTCAAACACGTGTCCCCTGCATTGGCAGGAGGACTCTCAACCATTGCACCACCAGGGAAGCCCGGTGGTATTAACTTTGATCATTTTGTTAAAATGGTGCCTTCAAGTTCCTATTTTTCCTTTTCTAATTAATAATTACTTTTGTGGAGAGATTCGTTGAGACTGTAAATATCTTGTTCCTCAGTAGACTTTCAACCATATGTTTTAGCATCCCTTGATGATTTTTGCCTGGCTCTTTTACTAGGATGGTAGCAAAATGGTGGTTTTCTAATACTGTCATTTCTTCTGCATTTATTAGTTGGCATTCTACAGTAAGGAAGAGCTGTCCTTTAGGTATGTGTGTACAGACTTGGATGAACTTATGGATTCTTATTATACTCAATTGGTTATAACCCATAACTGTCATATATTCGGATGTTTACTGCCTTTGGGTGTCTCCTTGTACTTTTGATCTATTCCTATTATTTCTTATTTTCTGTCACAGTCTGATGTTCCAGACTCATCCTGTACTTGCCCTGCCCCAGTCCTTGAATCAGCCATTTCTTCAGGGATCCCTGGTTCCTTTTAACAAAGAATGCTTTTTAGAAACCAAAAACTGTGTGCTGTACTGTGCTCAGTGACAGTCATGTCAACGCTTCTAGGCCCTTTCACTGGACAAAGCTAGAAATACTGATATCTCTAATTCCCATCGAACTCTGTAGGGATTTGCTTGCTTTGCCCTGTTTCAGGGTTGTGTCACCTTTCTTCCACAGTGAGAACTCTGATTCTCGACAACATTAGTATATTCATTTATTTGTTCAGATCTCAAAATATAGAAAATAGTTTCAGAATTCTTGTACTCATACTACTACAGAAAACCAAATCTATTAAGTAAAATACAAGACTTATTTATTTATGTATGTAGTTGCCAGGAATGGCTGAAACCCATCGAGATTCATCCCTGAGGCTGAATATATTGCTACTGGATTAAAACTATTGTTCTGGTAATGTAAAAGGTATAGGGGAGACTTTTCAGTGGGCAACCAATAATAATTGCCACAATCACTCTGGGTGTTATTTGGAAACCACTAGGAAGTGAGATGGGAGAGAGGAGTCTAAACTGCCAAGATCCAGGGGAGAGATGATAAAGGCCTGAACCAGGGAAGTCTACCAGGGGCACATTGCCCATGAAATCAGCTGAGCCCTTCTGGAATCTTCACACTCTAGTCTGTACCAAGTCCCTGGATAATACATTTCAAATATGCATCCTCCAATGTCAGGAGAATACTAGCTGTGTGACCTTGGATGAGTTATTAACCTCTCTGAGCCTCACACCGGTCACGCTGGCTCTACCAGAAAGGGTGTGGGCTTGTCCATGATGTTGCACCGAGAATGTTTCCAAATTTACTTCTAATCAATGGTTTGGGCCAATAACACACTTTTCTTTAATCGGCAATTACATATTCCTTTTAACGCTGCAGGAATCCCAGGTCCTTTTAATAGATGGCGCTGTAATTGCAGTATTCATCTTAAACCACTTTATTTTCAGAGGGAATGAGAGACTATGTCAAGAACATAATGAGATAATTCAGTGAAAACAATGAAATGCTTGACTACCACACAGGTAATAGCTGATAAAAAAAAAGTCTCCAGTGACAATAGATCAGGTAGCGTGGAGCGGGTAACTTTCAGTTGTGTGGGTGGAATGTATTCTGAGTTATGAATTCCCCATTTGCTCAAGGCCGGCCGTCCTCAGTGATGGTTTGACCAGGCTTCCTCTCCACAGAGGGTGTGCTATCCGTGTCAGGAGTGGGGTGTAGAGGCAGCAGTTGGGGCTCTGGAGTCAGCCAGACCTGTATTCAGATTCCAGCTCTGTTATTTATTGCTGTCTGATACTGAGGTGTTAAATGGGGTTAAGAAACGTGACCCTATAAGATATTATGTGCCTTTGCTGAGGTAATAAATGATGAAAGCCCAGTAGAGAGACACATTGTAAGTGTGAGTTCTCTTCTACTGTACCTCTGCAACTTCACGGATTTACTTCTGTGCCCTGACAGAGCCCTCTTATCTATACATCCTCTCAGTCACACAATGGCCTCAGCCAGCTCTGAGGATTAGACCACCAAGGAATGAGAGCAGACGGGAGCAATACTTCCTGCTATACCACACCCGGTATTTCTTCCAGGACTCAAGGAGCATTAAGTCACCTGCTTCTCTCGTTATAAAGACATTTAATAACGTTTTAAAATACCTAACCAGTGCTCAGTCTCTGTATTGGATTTTTGCAGATGACACGAAGAAGTATAAGAAGTAGTCCTTGTTTTCCAGGAACATAAAATCCCACTAAGGACCCAAAATAATTACAGTGCAAAGCACACAGACCTGGGTTCAAATCCCAGCTCTGCCACTTAGTAGCTATGTGACCTTGAACAGTCACTTAACCTCTCTGTACCTCTATTTCCTCATCTGTGAAACAGAGCCACCAATACCTACCTGGTCAGGTCATCACGAGGTTTAGAATAGCTGCTACGTGTAAGGGACCTGGCACAAAGTAGGCCCTGAGAAAATCCGAGTTCCTTTGTCTTCAAACCATGTGGTAGTTAAATAATGTAACAGGAGACCTGTTACAAAATTGCCTGTAAGTAACTGGCAAGTGAGATGCCCTGAAATAAAGGCTCTTGGAGTTCGGTGGAGGAGAGAACCATTCAGGCAGAGGTGGGTGGAGTAGATTCTTACATGAAGAAGGGAAGTGACTGGCATCCTCCACGGATGGGCTGATTTTCTCAGGTGCATCATGGGAGCCTTGTTTCCTGCACCAACGATAATGAATAAAGACTTGGATGCCTAAGATAGGAGTGGCGCACTGAAGACTGAGGAAAGTCATTAAGTTATCCACCCAATGCCCAGACCACTGACACCATTTGTCCTTGAATTGCCAGTTCTCACCATCCATCTGTCTCAGTGGCCTTTGGGCCCACTGTGAATGAATCGTTCCAACTCCTGCAGTCATCAGAGTCCTCTGGGCAATAACAAACCAAGTGGAGGACAGATATATACCCCAGATAAAGGAAATGCTAATGGACAGAGATGTGTTCACCCCAATACTCTTTACAAAGTATAGCTTTGAACAAAAACATACAGGGAAACTTACTTGCAGAAGATGTTAATAACAATCACCAGCTGTTGTAAATTATGTTTTGTTCCCAATTATCAGCTCCCTCTTCTGTAAGAGAATCATACATCCTTTCTCTGCCAGGACTCTCTGAGGATGGAGTATAGGAGTCTCCCATTGATTTTCAGGATGGCCAATGGGATATGAGAGCATGCAACAGGCACCACATCAAAGCAAAAACATTAAATGCATTTCAGTGATTTATTTGGCCTCATGCTCTTGTCTTCTCAGGTGATCCTACTGTCAATCTGGGTCCCAGAATGAGAAAGCCTGGTGCTCAAGGTGAGCTAAGCATAACTGAGTCATGACAGATAAAGACCAATAAACCAGAACACCCATGAGCTAGAGGTATTTGTTATTGTAAGTCACTGAGGTGTGGAGGTTGTTTGTTGCCACAGCAAAGGCTGACAAGTACATCAACATTAACTGAACACTTGTTCTGTGCTGGCGTTGTCCTGAGCAATTATATGTGTTCTCTCATTTAATCTTCACATTAATCTTGCAAGGTAGAGTTTCATCCAGTGTTCTCCATGGTAAACATCAGAAAATTACTCTGCCTGTGTACAAAGGGAAGTACAAAAGGAAGGCTTCTGCTTCCAGCCAAGATAGAAAAACACAGGCTGGATGTGCCCTCCCACCTGAAAGAACTAAAAAGTCAGTGAAATATATAAAACAATGTTGTTGTTTTTTTTAAACAATCGTTTTTAAGATGTTGTATAATGGGCAGTGAAGGACAGTAAGCTCTGAGATATGGGAGTTTGCAAAAAAAGGGGAAGACTGGCAGAGCTTGGTATTCTCCTTGGTTTAGGAATATCGAGCTGAGAGCAAGGAGTCCAAGGCAACTAAAATTTGCAGGACAGAACACTGGAAAGGAGAAAGCTACACAGAGAGAGGACCATGGAGATTTGCAAAGGGTCGCCCTAGAAGATTCAGCTGAGCACAGATCAGGGCATGCACAAGAGGAAACTATCCAAGGCATGGAAAGTAACTACCAGTAAAACTAGAGGGAACAATCTCTGGAGCTCACCTAGGACTAGAAATAGCATCTCTCCCTACCAGCCAGAGTGGACATCAGGCAAAATAAGAAAAGGGTCTTGCTCCACAGTGGGAAAAAATTACCAGACATGCAAAAAAGCAGGTACATGCAACCCAATGTGAGGAGAAAAATCAATCCATTGAAACTAACCCAGAAATGACCCAGATAATAGAATTAGTGGACAAGGACATTTTATTTTATTTATTTATTTATTTTTTAAAATTATTTATTTATTTTTGGTTGCATTGGGTCTTCGCTGCTGCGCGCAGGCTTTCTCTAGTTGCATTGAGTAGGGGCTACTCTTCATTGTGGTGCACGGTCTTCTCATCGCAGTGACTTCTCTTGTTGTGGAGCACAGGCTCTAGGCACGTGGGCTTCAGTAGTTGTGGCACGTGGGTTCAGTAGTTGTGGGTCACGGGTTCTAGAGCGCAAGCTCAGTAGTTGTGGTGCACGGGCTTAGTTGCTCCATGGCATGTGGGATCTTCCCAGACCAGGGAATCGAACCCATATCCCCTGCATTGGCAGGCAGATTCTTAACCACTGCGCCACCAAGGAAGTCCCAAGGACATTTTAAAAAGTACTATGACTGTATCCCATACGTTTGAGATACCAAATCTGTTAAATAAAGACATGGGAGATATAGAAAAAAAAAGGCCCAAGTTGAATTTCTAGAAACAAATCTACAGTGTTTGAGATGAAATCCCACTGGGTGGGATTAATCACAGATTAGACATGGTAGAAGGAAGAGTTAGTGAAATTGAGGACATAAAAATATAGAAACTGTTGAAAATGAAACACACAGAGGAAACAGATGAAAAGCATGAACAGAATAACAGCAAGCTGTGTGACAACTTCAGGCAGCCTGGGCATGTGGAGTAGGGGTCCTTGAAGGAAATGGAGGAGCAGAATAATATTTGAAGAAATAACAGCACCCAAATTTCCCAATATGAAGAAAACTCTAAACCCACAGATCTAAAACGCTTAAAGAAACTCAAACACAAGACACATAAAGAAAATGACACTGAGGCACATCATAATTGAATTGATTAAAACCACTCAATAAAGAAAAAATGTTGAAAGTAGCTAGAGGAAAGGAGGAAACACATTACATACAGAGGAACAAAGAGGGTGACAGCAAATTTTTTGTCAGAAACAATTCAATCTAAAAGACCATGAAGCAACATCTTTAAAGCAATGAAAGAAAAACAATCCATCAACCTAGAATTCTTTACCAAGAGGAAAAGCTTTCAAAAGTGAGGGCCAACAAGGCTTTTTCAGATATACAAAAGCTTCAAGAACTCATTACCATCAGACCTGCTCTATAAGACCCACATAGTTTAAAAAGTAAAAGGATGGAAAAGATGCATTGTGCTAACACTAATTTTAAAAAGAAGTGAGAGCAGATATAGCAATATCAAACAAAACAGATTTCAGGGCAGTGAGTATTAGCAGACACAAAGAGAGTCATTTCATAAAGGGATATAACAACCCAAAGGTATATGCACCTAAAACAAAGCTTCAAAACACATGAAACAAAAAGTGATAGAACTGCAAGAAGCAGATAGATCCACAGGTATAGCCATACATCCTTCTCTTAACGACTGACAGAACAGATAGGTAGAAAATCAGTAGGAATAGAGAAGACTTGAATAACACAACCAACCTGACCTCATTGGTATTTCCAGAACACTCCACCCAACAACAGCAGAATACACGTTCTTTTCAAGTGCACCCAAAACATTTAGAAAGTTCAACTATATTCTGAGCCATGAAATGTTTCAGTAAATTGAAAACTATTTAAGTTATACGAAGAATGTTCTCTGACCGCAATAGAAATAAATTAGAAATCAATACTGGAATGATGTCTGGAAAATCTTCAAATATTTGGAAACAAAATAACACAATTCTAAGTAAGCTATGCATCAAAAAGAAAAAAAAAATTACGTTACAAAGTATTTTGAACTGAATGTAAGTGAAAATGCTACGTTGCAAAATTTGTGAGATGTGGTACTTGGAAAACAATTTATGGCACTAAAGGCCTATATTAGCCAAGAAAAATGGTCTAAAATCAATGATCTCAGCTTCCACCTTAAGAAACTAGTGAAAGAGCAAATGGATGCCAAAAGTAAGCAGAAGAAAGGAAATAGAGCCAAAAAATAACAAACAAAAACAAACAAAAAAATAGAGAAAATAAATGAAACCAAAAGCGGATTATTTGAGACCATCAGTAAAATTGATAAACTGCTAGCCAGACTGAACAGGCAAAAAAAGGAGAGAAAAGACCCAGGTTACCAGTATCAGAAACAAGAGAGGTGATATCACTACAGATTTTTCATGTAATAAAAGGACGATAAGGAAAAATTATGAACAACTTAATGTCAATATATACAATAATTAGATGAAATGACAAATGTCTTGAAAGATATAAACTACTATAGTTCATTCAAAAAGAAACAGATAAACAGAATGGCTCTATATCTATTTTAAAGTAATTGAATTTCTATTTAAAACTCTCCCCATAAAGAAAACTCCAGGAGTTTCCCTGGTGGTCCAGTGGTAGAGAATCCGCCTTCTAATGCCGGGGACAGGGGTTCGATCCCTGGTCAGGGAACTAAGATCCCACAGGCTGCGGGGCAACTAAGCCCGTGCACCACAACTACTGAGCCCATGCGCCTTGGAGCCCACGCACCACAACTAGAGAGAGAACCTGCACACCACAGCTAGAGAGAAGCCTGGGCACCACAACAAAGACTCAACGCAGGCAAAAACATAATAATAATAAAATAAAAAAGAAAAGGAAAACTCCAGGGCCAGATTACTTCACTGGTGAATTCTATGAAACATTTAAGGAGGAAATAATACAAATTCTGTATAAACTCTTCTTTTTTCTTAGAAGAAAAAGGAACATTGTTAACTCATTCTTGAAAGCCAGCATTAGTTTGGTGCCAAAGCCAGGCAAAAGATATTACAAGAAAAGCAAAGCACAGACTGTATTCCTTATGAACATATATGCTAATGGGATCCAACAATGTATTAAAAGGATAATATACCGTGGCCAAGTGGGATTTATTCCAGGAATGCAAAGCTAGTTCCACATTCAAAACTCAATCACTGTAATTCACTGTATGACTAGATTTAAAAAGAAAGGAAATTGGGAAATCACAGAATGCCTGGGAAGGCTGGAGAGCAAGATCCAGAAAAAAAACAGGCAGGAGAAACAACAACAACAATAAAATCAACAACAAATGCAGGGCAGCAGAAATACAGCTGGAATCACACCCCAAACCCAGACTACCGAGCTGCCATTCTCAGCACTGATCACTGGACACGGCAGTGGGAACCACTGCTAATGGCATCCCTGGGATCTGGATGTTGCTGCTGTCAATGCCCCCATCAGAATGAATTCTCCACCATCTTTGCTTTTTTGGAATAGCTGATTCCAGCTTTGAAAACCCAGGAGGGAGGTTCTGATTGGCCAAGCTGTCAGGAAGACTGGAAAAGGGAGGGCAACAGAAGGGGTTCTTAGTTGCCAACAATAGAATCCACTCCACCTACTTCATGCAGGTGGGACTTAGTAGAACAGATTAAATAGCTTATGGAATCATTCAGATTGCTGAAAATTAGGCTCTGGACCGAGCTTTCTGGAAAATACTTCTGTCTACACTGCAGAACAGGCCTGGTAAGGGAGCTTCTGCCACAACTGAGATGAGGAAGCTGCCACTCTTACCCTGATCCCAGAAAAGAGCTGCCTCTACTTCCCCAGAAGTACCAGCCAGAACTAACGCCGTAGTCCTAGAGAATTTCCTGAAGTAGCGAACTTCTGAATCTGACTGGTGTATTTGTCTGGTAGAATCCAGATCACACCCCCATCCAGGGAAAGGGAGGCTAGGACATGAAGGGGTTTTTGTTTTTATAAATTTATTTATTTATTTTTGGCTGCGTTGGGTCTTTGCTGCTGTGTGCGTGCTTTCTCTAGTTGTGGCGAGCGGGGGCTACTCTTCGTTGCGATGCATGGGCTCTAGGCGCACAGGCTTCAGTAGTTGTGGCACGTGGGCTCATTAGTTATGTCTTGCAGGCTCTAGAGCACAGGCTCAGTAGCTGTGGTGCACAGGCTTAGTTGCTTCGCGGCATGTGGGATCTTCCCGGACCAGGGCTCAAACCCGTGTCCCCTGCATTGGCAGGAGGATTTCTAACCACTGCCCCACCAGGGAAGTCCCATGAAGGGGGTTTATTTGTTTGATTTTACCAAAAATAAAATGCAAAGAGGGTTTGCAAGAGATTTGAGAGCGATGACTGGGCGCTGGGCTTTTTGTCCATCAGCAGGAAGCGACTCTGCTTCCTACCTAGATGCATGCGGAGGGGAGCTCCTCAGGCTTAGAAAGGTGGTTCAGCCACTCAGTGTCCCAATGTGACAAATGCCACTAGAGAAAGGTACATTTATTAGTTCACAGATTGGAAACTGAGCTTCCCAGACATTTGGTAACTTGTGCAAGATCACAATTTGAAGAACAAACATTGGCCAAGCCCTTACAGACATCACCTCCTCTAATCCCTACAACTCTATGTGGTAGATAGTATCTCTCCCATTTTATATAAGAGAAAAATGAGGATTATAGAAATCCATTAAAGGCTAAAAATTCTGTGGTGTGACCCTGCTGTGTTCTGCCCTCCATCCCGCCACCTCATCCCACTGTACCAAGGTGTTTTATGACCACAGAACTCCCCAGGACTCTGGGTGTAGGTGTGTGTGTGTGTGTATCCTTAATATCTTGTCCTGCATCAAGTTCAGTGTTCACTGGATGAATTTGGGGGTCTCTGTCACTGAGTCTCACCTGTCTTCTTTCTTACTACAGGCTAACTCGGGTGTATTCCAGAGTCCTCCTGGGGTGCTCAGACCTCAGGGCCCCAGTAGCTCTGCTCATCTAGGAAGTAAAGGGCAACAGGAAGGGGAATGGAATAACCTGGGATCTGCAGCTATGTTGGTATGCAAATCATTTGTATGCAAATGATTCTAAGGAAATAGCGTTGGGGATCCCTGGGTCAATCATTTTTGTGTCCTGTGAATGAGGCAAATTATTTCTGGTGCCTTTAACCCTCCATGTTTCGTAGCTGGACTGAAACAGTTTAAAAAAAAAAAAAAAGACTTCATTTTTAGAGTAGTTTTAGGGACACAGCAAAACTGAGTGGAAGGTACAGAGAGTTCCCATACACCCACTGCTCTGACACATGCACAGCCTCCCCCATAATCAGCATCCCCCACCAGAGTGATACATTTGTTACAATTGATGAACCTGCACTGACACATCATTAGCACTCAAAGTCCATAGTTTGTCTTAGGGTCGCTCTTGGTGTACATGCTGTGGGTTTCGACAAATGTCTAATGACCTGTATCCACCATTATAGCATCACACAGAGTAGTTTCACTGCTCTAAAAATCTGCGTTGCACCTATTCATCCCTTCCTCCCTCCTAACCCTTGGCAACCAATGATCTTCTTACTGTCTCCATACTTTTTTGCCTTTTCCAGAGTGTCATATAGTTGGAATCATACTATAAGTAGCCTTTTTAGATTGGCTTCTTTCACTTAGTAAGAAACATACATTTAAGTTTCCTCCGTGTCTTTTCATGGCTTGAGAGTTCATTTCTTTTTAGTCCTGAATAATATTGTATGGATGTACACAGTTTATTTATCCATTCACCTACAAAGGACATCTTGGTTGCTTCCAAATTTGGGCAGTTATGAATAAAGCTGCTATAAACATCCATGTGCAGGTGTTTTTGTGTAAACATAGGTTTTCAACTCCTCTAGGAGTCTGCCAAACTGTCTTCCAAAGTGGCTGCACAATTTTGCATTCCCACCAGCGATGTATGAGAGTTCCTGTTGCTCCACATCCTCGTCAGTGTTTGATGCTGTCAGTATTCTGGATTTTGCCCATTCTAACAGGTGCGTAGTGGTATCTCGTTGTTTTGATTTGCATTTCCCTGATGACATTTGATGTGGAGGATCGAAACAGTTTTTAGCATATCTTTGGATAGGCTGACCCATGCTAGACAGTGAATCAACAAGTCCACTCCTACGAATAGGCACAAGAAAACATTAGCACAGATGCAGTAGGGAACCTGTTCAAGAATGTCCATAGCAGCACTGTTCATAATAGCCCCAAACTAGAATCAACCCCAACACTCCTTGAAAGGACCATGGAAAAATAAATTGCTGGCAAAGACTCTTTCTTTTGACCAAATTTTAATGTTTCCTCTGCTCATCCAGGCCTGACCTTGGGCTTCCCTCTCTGTTCCCCTAGAATCCAATTTGAGCAGGAATCCTGCTAAGTCAGTTTAGCAAAACTCTCCCACCCTTCAGTGTCTGACCACCCATCTGATCAAATCTCTCATCCCTCATGCTGGCCTGCCTTCAGCAAGGACCCTGATGAGTCAGTCTAGCAAGAACCCTTCTTACCCCTGTGTTTGCTCTTAGTAATTTTCCATCCCTTGACCCCCAACATTGCTCCTTGGCTATAAATCCCCACTTGTCTTTGTTGTATTCAGAGTTGAACCTGATAGCTCTCCCCTGCACCTCCCCGCCCCGCCCCCATGGAAGAGTTTTCCTTACCATCTTTAACAAATGTCAGGAATAATTTTTTAACATTGTGTTTGTTCACCCAATAAGCTATTATAGCCATGAAAATGAATGAGCTACAGTTGCATGCATTAATATGGATGAATCTTGTTGAGTCCAGAGAGCAAGTCCTAGAAAACTACATACAGTATAACATCTTTTAATAAAGTTCAAAAAACAAGTAAAACTAAATAAAATAATGTTTAAGCATATACATTATATATATATGTGTGTGTGTGTATATATATACACACATGCAAAAACACACACACACATACACACAGTTGACCCTTGGGTTTGAACCACACAAGTCTACTTACACACGGATGGTTTTCAATAAATATGTCCTACGGTTCTACACAATCTGTGGTTGGTTGAATCCCTGGATGTAGAACCTCGGATACAGAGGGTCAGAGGGCCAACTCTAAGGTTATACAAGGATCTTAAACTGCGTGGGGATTGGCACCCCTAATTCCTGGGGTTGTTCAAGGGTCAACTGTATAGATATTTGAAAAGAATAATCTAAGGAAATGATAAATCTTAACAATCAGGAGAGTGGTTTTATGTGATGGGGAGGCAAAAAGATGGGCTAGAAAAGGAGCACATGGGAGATGCAGGTGCCTTGGGTTGGATGGTCGACTCATAGGTATTTACTATATTATGAATAAATACGTAACTATATAAGGGCCATGCATAGGTTAATGATGACAGTGTGTCATGAACCAAGGACTATGATTAATCCAATTCTCAGCATTGATGTCAGAAGGAAGGGAGGGAGGGAGGGAGGGGGTAATGGAGATAGATTTTCTTCCTCCCAACCTTTGTCTTTCCTTCCTTCTGCCCTGCCTTCAATCATTTATTCCATGACCTTTTATTGGCTGTCTACTGCGTACCTGGCCCTAGGCTGGGTGCCAGGGGCACTGAGGTGAAACAGACACAGTCGTGCCCTTAAGAGAGCCGCTGTCTGCTGTGGGTGTCTGAGAGTTCCCAAAGGGTTTGCGAAGTGCTGTGACAGAGGTAAGACAACAAGCTGCTGTTGGGCTCCCTAACCCACCTGGGGCTGCTGGGGAGGGCTGTAGAGCTTAGAGAAATTAGTGAGTTGGAAATGGAGGTGGGAGTGCAAAAGCTGTAAAGGAGAAAAAGACAGCTCAGCCCTGGAAGTGCTCACATCTTGTGGGAGGGGAGGATGGCAAGAAAAGAGGCAGCAGCAACAGTGGAATTGGGGCCCTGAGAGAGGGCACAGGCCAGAGGGCACACACAGGAGGGGGTACACCGAGACTAGGCTTTCAGGAAGGCTTCCTGGAGGAGGGGGCATGCATACAGGCAGAGAATTGGAGTTACCTGGGCAAAGTCTGTGCCAGGGGGAAAGGTCAGTGTGTGTGAAGGCTGATGTCAGGGAGGAAGCTTGGTTCCCTGGAGTTGCTCAGAGGTGGCCTGGCCCAGAGCAAGGGTGCAGGAAAGTGAGACTAGCACGCAGGAGCCAGAATCAGCTAAGAAGTGGGAAAACCACCCTGTGGGCCATCCTCTGAAGGGGGCGGCAGGGGTGACTTTCACTTTGAGAAGCCAGCTCTAGCTGTGGAGCAGAAGTAAGGAGGTGCTGCAGCAGTTGGGGATAGAGATGCTGGTGAGTGAGCTGTAGAGAGGACCAGAGAGGAGGGCCCGTTATGGGCAACCCCACACTGTAGGCTGGGCTCAAATGGGGTTTCCTCTGAGGGAGGGCAGAAGATGTGCCGACGGCACACACCACCCTTCTCCTCCCTGGCATGCATCTCCTCGGAGCAAGCCTCAAGCGCCAGAATTTCTCAGTACTGACGGTTTTTCCTCACCTTCTATTAAACTACAGTTGATACTTTTGGAAGACTGAGAAGGAGACCAAGGTTGCTGAAACATGGTAAGTAGATTCTAAGCCGCTTGGGAGAAGAGGCAAGCAAATGGTGGGGTTCACAGCTTTGCATTACAAACAGAGGTTCTGGACCCCTGACTGTAGCAGCCCCCCAGTGGACCTTCTGCTCTAGGCATGACTTTGCCTTAGCCCAGGAACTCCAAGAATGCTGCAGGTCTTCGCCTACTGCTCAGAAGTAGGAGAAAAAGACTTACTGAGCAGCTACTATGTACGTAACGTGCTACAACACATAATCATACTCAGTAAATCCTTCTGTCCCCATTTTACAATGAGAAAGCTAAGACCCAAAGAGTCTGAATTGAAATTAAACCCAAAGGCTGCCTGGCCATACCCATGAAATATTGTGTTTTCTTTGGAGTGACACTGGCTAGTTCTTTGAGGGTTTATTTTTTGAATCAACCTTGGACAGTTAAGAACATCTTGCATGAGTTATCTATTGCTGCACAAGAAATTACCCCCCAAATGAGCAGCTTAATACAATAAACATTTATTCTTTTACAGTTTCTGTGGTCAGGAATCTGGGCACAGTGTAGCTGAATGTCTCTGATTCAAGGTTTCTCATGAACTTGCAGTCAAGGTGTCAGACAAGGGCTGCAGTCTCATATGAAGGCTCAGCTGGGACTGGGGCCTGAGATCTGCTCCTAAGTTCGCTCACTTAGAAGTTGAAGTGAGTTGTTGGCAGGCCTCTGTCCCCACCACATGGGCCTCTCCACAAGGCTGCTTCAGCATATAGCAGCTTGCTTCTCCCAGAGAGCTAATTCAAAAGCAAGTGAGAGAGAGAGAGAGAGAGAGAGAGAGAGAGAGAGACACAGAGAGAGAATGCTCAAAGTAGAAGCCACAGTCTTTTTATAACCTAATCTTGGATGGGTCATCCATCATTTCCACATTATTCTCTTGGTGAGAAGCAAGTCCATGAGGCCAGCCCACACCTAAGAGGAGGGGTCACACAAGGGTGTGAAACCAAGAGGCAGAGACTGCTGGAGACATCTTAGAGGCTGCTTACCTCAATGTGAAGAGTTTTAATAGCCAGGTTATTCTGGCTTCTCCCAAAATGACAAATTGCTTCACTTGGTATCCAGGGGCTGGAGTATTTTAGGGCCTGCAGGGACACTTGGGGTGCTCTTGTGGCCACTCCTTTGGGCCTAAGGCATATTTGGAAGGGTCAGTACAGTGAACCTATCTGGAGCCCCCAAGGGAGAGGGAAGTTAGTTTCTCAAATTGTGGCTATTTCTCCTTCCGCATCTTGTCCTTGAAGCTGTTGTCATGTTTCCAGCAAAGAGGGCAAGTGATGGGCATCCCCCTCCCCGACCCCGTCGGCCAGATTAGGTTCAGGTGGAGAAACCACTGAAAGTCTTCTTTCAATTCCCCTTTGCTTCTGTATCTTTTTCCCCCAGATTTTCTTTTCTTGTCTCCAACCTGTGTCCATAGCCCCCTCAGTAACTTGCAGAGTAGGTGCTCCAAGAGTTTCCTGATGGGGGTTAGAAAGGCCTGCTGTGGAGACCCCCAAAATACAGTAAGTGTGAATGTACGTCAGAACTGCCACTCGGGTCAGTTCAAATCACATTTACTCAATGTCTGTTCTGTGCTGGGTACAGGGAATCCAGAGATGTATAAAATGTATTCTTGCCCTTTGAGGGGGTTCACAGCCTTAGGAGGGAGACAGACATACAAACAGGCAATGACAAAACAATAGGATAAGTGCAACAAATTCTTGATCAATACACCCTTTGGCCATCCCACCACGGCTACCCTGGTTTATGAGGCATCATCTTTTGCTTGGACTATTTCAGTAGCTTCCAAGCTGATTTCCTCCATCCACCCACTCTGCTACTGAGAGATCTTTATAGAATGCAAATCTGACAAAATATTACCCTGGTTAAAGGCCTCAACTAATCTTGGGGGAACGGTCAAACTCTTTGGATGGCTCCCAAGACCCTAGCCACTGTCCATCCCTCCAGCTACATCTTACCTTATTGTTTACATTACAGTCATACCATAGGCTCTGTGCTGTGATAGGAACCTAGCCAGGTGACCATCCCGTCCCTCTCCCTCCAGGAGCTAATTCCAGACTGCCCTTCCCAGTCTGGGAAAGGAGCCCCAGAGCCGCCATCAAAACATTTCTCGCACTAGGTTGGATTGCCTTTACTTGCCTGTGTCCCAGATGAATGGGCGCTCTGCATCGAGGCTCTTTGGTACCTGGCACAGAGAGGGCTGGGGTCAGACCAAATGACTGTGGAATGAACTGAGGTCAACTCTGGGAACAGAGACGAAGGCACCCAGACCAGTAACTTTCAATATCCCCAAGGAAGCACTGATGCTACAAGCACTCGCTTGGCCTCCGCTCTGGCCACGCCCTCTTCCTTATCTCTCTGCGCCTGCTGGCAAAGAGGCTGCCCACCTTCAGCGCTGGTAGCAGGCAGAGTAGAGAGACCCACCTACTTGCGCCTCGGGTGGGCGGGGAAGGCTCCGTGAAGCAGGTGCGGTATGAAATTGGACTTTAGAAGATGAGTTGGATCCTGATCTTAAAAAATAAAGTGTGGACACGTGTCTGAGGAAGAGGTTATTAAACCACGACCTTTCCCCGGCTGCTATTTCCCACATGCATTGGGTAAAGACAGCAAAGCTGCCGAGTGACTGTGTGTGTGCCCCTTCCAGCTCAGGGGTACCCACCCCGGCGCTCCCGGAGCTCTTGAATGAATAGGGAGGGGCGCGCATGAATGAGTGCGTGAGTGAGGGAGTGCGCGGGCTAGCGGGCTGGTGAATGGCGACCGCGCCGACTCGGCACGGGGACGCGGGCGCGGGCTCCACTTCCCTCTCCCGCCAGCTGGTGGCCTCGGGAAGGTGGCGGCGCCGGCAGCGGCCCGAGCTGGGACGGGCCGGGACGCGGGATGGTGGGGGAAGGGGCGTTCCCGGCGGCCGCGCCTTCCGCGGCTATTGGATTAGTGGCCTTCAGGGATGAGCTCAGCCGGATCGGCTTTCAGCTGCAGCCTCCGGGCCGGCCGGGAAGGCGGGGAGCGGGCGGCGGCGGAGGAAGAGGGGGAGGCGGCGGCGGCTGCAGCATCCAGAGCTGGCCGCGGCGGCCGACGCGCCCCGCGCACAAAGGCGCCCAGCCCCTGGGGAGGGCGATGAGCGCACCGTAGCCCGGTCCCGGGCCCCAGCTCCAACCACCAATGCGTGCGCCCAGGGCGCGGGGGAAGTCGCAGGGCGCGCCAGGGGCCGGAGGCCGAGGCGCGGCCCGTGCGCCCTGAGCTCAGGACTCGCCGCCCTCCGGGTCTGGCGCGGAGCTTAGAAACCGCTGGAGCGCGGGCCTTGGCGCGCCCCCGGGATCCGCGCAGAAAGGCGCTTCCCCACTCCCACCCAGCCTCCTGCGCCCTCCCGCCGCGCCGGAGCGCCAACTTCCCAAGAAAGCTCCAACTCCAGGCCACCCTGCTGGGCAGAGGGGGCGCTGCTCCTGGGCACGGGCCGTGAGGACGCGCCCCTGGCCCCAGGGAGCCAGCCGGCATCTTCGGGGTCGCTCGGGCGCCCCTGAGTGGGCGGCAGCGGCTGCAGACGCCTCCCCCGGCAGTCCAGGACCTGCCAGCGCTGGCGATTCCTCCAGGGCAGGCGCTTGCCCTCTCTTTTATGGTGAGTATTCTCCATCTTCTGGTGAGGGGCGCGCGGGAGCCGAGATCTGGCCGCGCGGACCTCGTGCGGGCCGGCACTCGCCACAGCCGGCGCTCCTGGCGTGGGTCCCGTCCAGGTCCCCGGGAATTCCTCTCTGCGGGCTGTGGCAGTCCGACCTGGTTGGTTTGCGCGCAGCCTTGGGGCGTTGAGGGCTGGCCCCTGGTGCCATAGGTTCGAAGCTCGCTGCTTTTCTGCGTAATGGAGACAGCACATGAAACTACCCCCTCCCCCCAGTCACCCTGCCTGGGTTTGGGTCCATGATCTGTCATTCACTGGCTGGGTGACCTTGGGCAAGGCGCCAAGCCTCGATTTCCTCATCCATAGGATGGGGATGATAATGGTACCCTTTTAATAGGGCTATTGGTAAGATCTGTGGGGTGGTCCTCGTAATGTACGTGGACCTGTGCCTGGCACATAGGAAATACTCGATCAAATGTTAGCCAGCATTATTATTAGCTGTGTGAGCCCAAGCGTGTTATCCAACTTTCCAGAGCTGCAGCAGCTCTCTCGTGTATGTATTGGGGACAGTAATTTCCAGGGGTCTGTTCATCTGGGTTGGTGGGGGGCGGGGGCGGTTCGGAGCAGTGGAAATCAAGCGCCCGGCACGCAGTGGGCGCTGGTGAAGTGGTGGCTGTTATCGTTTACTCTTGACGCTGGATAGCGAGGCTTGTCGCCCGGTCCGGTCGCTGCTTGGGGCCAGTTCCAGGCCTCGCTTGGAGACAAACTTGGCGATGCTTAGGAAGGGAGGGGGTCGCGTGCTGCGTGAGTCACGGGCAGGGGGTGGGGGTGGGGTCTGGGAAGGAGGGAGGAGGCCAGAGCTTGGAGCGCGGTAAATGTGTCCGCCCGGGTAGCGCAAGACGCGCCACGGGCTCGGAGCCAGGAGGGGACGCGAGCCCAGGACCTCTCCCTGGCGGGAGAAGCGGGGGGGAGTGGCTGCTCCCGCCTCCCGGATGGCGGAGCGTGGGCTGTTGCGGACTGGAAAGGAGAGGAGGGCACTTCTGGGCCGCCAGCGCTAGGAGGTGGGGAGCTCTCGGCTCTGGAGTAAGGCTTGAGTTCGAATTCCGCCTCCATCACCAGCCCGCGGTGTGACCTTGGGCAAGTACTCTCATCTCTCCCAGCTCAGTTTCCTCGTCTGCCCCATCCTCCTCCTGGGGGAGTTTGGGGGGTGAAGGTAGGAGTTCTCTCCTCTCTAGGAATCTGAGCCTCCCTCCTCCATGCACCTTCTGTCCCCCTGCAATCGATGAGCATAAATCAGGAAGGCGTGCCTGAGCCTCAGAAAAACGCTATTAAAAGGAGAATCCAGGGGCTGCCCCTCCCCCCTTCCAGGAGGTCATCGCACCGAGGGAAGAAGCATCAGTGCACGACGTCTCTCCCCTCTCCCGTCTCTCCCTCTGTTTTCCCACCTTGGTGCCTCTATCCTCCAACAAAATCCTGCAGCCTCTGTCACTGAGGCTGATGGGGGAATCCCTCCTCTTCTCCCACACCTTCATTTTTCAAAAAGGGCTACTGATTAATGGAGTTTGTAGAAAGACGGTGTCAGTAACATGATATGAACGTGCTTGACACAAGGGCATAATCCTCTTGAGATACATACCCTCTGATTGATTCCATTTTTTAAACTTCCTTTAAAAGTACTAATAAAAGGAATTTAAGCCACTTTTGGCAAACAGCAAACAAAATTCAACTTGCTGGCCATTCCACTCAAATATCTCTCCAGTCTGTATTTCTATTTTATTTCAGAGACTGATAAACTCAATTATATAAAAAGAAAATCTACAGGGACATCACCAGAAACAGTTAAAAGACATATGACAAACTGGGGAGAGAATCGTCACTCCTGTCACAAAGGGCTCATCTCTTTAATGTGTAAAAATGTTCTCAAGTCAAGAAGAAAAAGAGCAAAAACAGACAAAGACCATTAACCGTTCACATGCACAAAATAAAATTGAAATAACAAACATAAGACAAGCTGCTCTACCTCACTCAGTAAGAAAAATGTAAGTTAAAACTACAATAAGGTACAATTTTTCACATATCAGATTAGCAAATAATAATAATTTATCAGAAACATCTTTTAAAAATATAAAATAGATCAAATCCCTCCCAGTCTTAGAACGTCCTCGAGGTTGCCAGGGTGTAAAATCTAGGTGCCCCCAGGGCCCTCGGGGTCTGGTTACTGCTTCCTTCACCACTTTCTCACTGTTTGCCTCTCTCATTACCCTCCACACCCTGGCCTTTTTGGTTTTGCTCCAACACTCCAAGGACTTTTTCCCTTGGCTTTTTTAAGACTGGCTCCTTCTCCTCATTTAGACAGGCCTGTCCTTGGGAGGCTTCACTTCTACCCCAGAAAGTGGCCAAGACCTGTGCCAGTGCAGAGTTCCCCATCCCTCTGGGAAAAGACCTAGTACCATTCACCATATGGGGGCTAATTGATTCTCCCCGAGTTGCCTGACCTGTTGTAACATAGCCAGGTTCTTGAAAGGCCCCTTCTCTATTGGGACAGGAATGAAGGGTCTCAGGCAGCCCGGCAGGTAGAACAGGCCACTCGGTGCAGAAGATCAGGGGGTGTGAAGGTACCTGGAGCAAAGCTACCAGAAGTCTCTGCCTGAGTCATTTAAAAAAATAAGTACATAAATACATGCACTTAACTTATGTGAACATAACCAAACATACTTGGCAAGAAAGATCAGCAACAAAAAAATTAAATAAAACAGCAACACATTTTATTTTGTTATTATTATTTTTTTTTGTCCGTGCCGCGCGGCATGCGGGATCTTAGTTCCCCAACCAGGGAACGAACCCATGCCCCCTGCAGTGGAAGTGCAGAGTCTTAACCACTGGACCATCAGGGAAGTCCCCATTTTAAATAAAATATTTTAAATAAAACGTGGTCCCTAAATAAGTCTCACTGGCTGTATCCGTTCCGAAGCTGGAGGGAAAACAGTTGTCTGTGCTGAACCCCTTGGGAAGGAGGATGGCAGACCCAAATTGGGTATCATGAACCTTCTTCAGAAGAACTTTCCAGAGCAGTGTTGATTGCATGTGATTTTTTGCTACACATATTGAGTTAACCCCCATTTAAAATGTTATGAAAGAAAAATGAAAGAAAAGTTACGTAAGAAAAATGTTTGTTGTTAAAAATGCAAACTATACAAGAGGTGTGGAGTGGAAGTTTCTTCTTCAGTCTGAGAAGTGCTTTCTAATGCAGACAGAGGTAGCAGGTGCCGGTACGGCGCTGGTAGGAGATAGAGGCTGGCTGGGTGCTGGTCTCGCCAGCAAGAAATGTAGCACGGGGTACAGAAGACAGCTGTGGATGCAGGACGAGGCCGAAGGGGGATGGAGCGACGCCACAGAGGGTGCCCGGCCCCGCATGCGGGTGGGAGGAGAACGAATGACTGTCAGCCAGGCGAGGGAAGGTGGGAAGGCCCCCGGAGGCCAAGGTATGGGCAGGATGTGGTCTCTCAGGGTAGTCTGCTATGACTGGTCTGATGGGGGCCGTGCTGGGAGACTAGGCGTGCGAGAAGTAAGCAAGAACAGGTCTTAAGGACTCTTATATGCCAAGCTAAGGGGTGCGGCTTCTCCCTGGAGAAGCCACCTGGAGAGTTGAACAAAAGGTGTGTGTGTGCCTTGGTCAGATTTACCCTGTGGCAGCATGGAGGGTGGTTTGGGGGCCACAGACTGGAGTCAGCGAGCCCCACTGGGAGACCATTGTAGTAATCCAGGCAAGATCTGAATTGAGGGAGAGCTGAAAGCATTGAGGGAGACTGAGAGACAGGGGGATCCATGGCAGAAATGGGGACGAGAGAGGAACCTGGTTTGCCGGAGAGGGAAGAGGCTGCTTTCAGTCCTGGGCGTGTAGATTCTGAGGTGCCAGTGGCCCCCGAAACCCCACGTCTGATATCTAGAGTGGGTGGGCGTGTCCAAGGGGAAAGAGACCAGCTGGCTTTACAAGGTCGTTTGAAGGAGCCCCTCGTCTGGTGTGGCCAGAGGCCTTGGGATTGGTGGGTCTGGTGCTGAGGAGAGAAAGCGGGCCTGGAGGCTCAGTTTGCGAGGATCCACAGAGGGCTGGAGATGCCCGTTGTAAGAGAAGATGCATGCAGGGAGGGAGCAGCAGGCCCTGAAGGTGCGGCAGTGGGTGTGCCCCGTTTATGAGGCCAGCCAGGGGGACCTCAGAGCCGAGAGGTGGCAGGAGACTGCCCCGAGCGCTACACCTCCATGTGCTGGTGTGTGCAGAGGGGGAGGCCCAGAGCAGTTCCCAAGTACCCCACCTGGCTTTCAGTGCTGTGAAAAGTCACTTATGAGTGAGCCTGGAGCTCTGACTTCTCCAGAAACTAGTGGGGCTGAGTCCACAGAGGCCTCTCACCTGTCAGCCGCATTCTGTGTGATGTGCAAGTCACACAGATTCCCACAGGTAACACAGATTCCCGGGGCCAGAGTGGCTCTCTGCTCCCTGGGGCTCCCTCCCTCTCCTCTCTCTCTCTCTGGGTCTCCCTGTCTCCCCACTTCCTCTCCATCCCCTCTTCCTCTCCAACAATGCCCACCCCGCCCCGCCCCCTGGTAATCTCAAAAATGCTCCCAGAGACAGCTGAAGCTTAACAGAGGGACCTTCAGAAATCCCAGCAGGTTCCTACTATGATCTCCTAGACCAAGCCTGAGTTTCCCTTTTCATTCAGGCATCCCGGGTTTTCAGACAACCAGTTATACTAAGTGGGCAAAGTTCGGCTCATGAGATAAATGATGGGCCAGACATGAAGATCATTGTGTTTTCTTCATAGAAGTTGATCCAAGAGGGTCCCGTCATGCAGCACCCACCCTGGCCCCTTTCTCCTAGCTCTGCTCCAGCCTGAGCCATGCTGGGTCTCACAGAGGCCAGCTGTCCTGCAGAACTACCCACGTGTGCTTGGGGCACAGGGCACACGGGCAGCTGGAGCGATGACCAGACCCGCCAGGAATGCACGTGGAAATAGGGCCTCTGGCCTTCCTGCCTTGGAGGTGTGTCTCTTTCAAATGACTTGGCAGAGCACGCTGGCTTGGTCACCGCCCGGCACACCTCCTCCATCCCATCCCCTGCGTTCCTTACTGGCTGACAGCCTGAGCTTCCACCCTGGGGGCTCCTGGCTCAGTCACGCGTGGGAAGATTCCCATGGAAACCCCACAAGAAGGAGAGGCACGGGGAAGCCTCATTGATTCACGCTCCAGGAAGATGGGCGTGAGATGGTTCCACCTGGAGCTGGACAGATGGCTCTCCTGGGAAGAAAGGGCCTGCCCAGCCTAGTGTCGTACGAGCTCCATGCATGTGTACAGAGAGAAAAGTTAATGGACGCCTGTGAATAAAAGCTTGGAGGTTCTTTAGCTCATTCACCATTGGCAGGTTCATTCTGAATCAGCATCTTTCAGTAGAATAGCCTCTCTACTTAATATTTGCACTAAGAAAATCTTAGAAACATCCCAGCCGAACCAGGTCCAAGTGGGTACCGTTGGCACCATTGCACAGAGGTGAAAATTGAGGGCTGAAAATGTAAACGAGTTGCCCGAGCTCAGGGAGCTCTGCTCTCCCAGTCATGCCTCGGTGGAGGTTCTTTCTAAAGTGGCAGGTTGCTTTTATTTCTTTGCTCGTGCTTGTGCATCCACCACTTTCTCTGAGCCAGGGCCCTGCAGAGTCCTGGGGACTCCGGTGAGGAGACCCAGCCCCTGCTCTTGCATTGTCCCCCGTCTGGTGGGAGGGAGGCAGCTGAGGAGACATTAGGGCCCCTCGTGATAAGTCTGTGATGGAGACAGGTGCAGGGGCTCTGAGGGCACGGGATGGGGAGCTCCCCAGGGGCACTGATACCCGAGTAGAATGAATTCCCCAGGTGTGTGTATGTGGAGGGGTGTGCAAGGGAGGGGGAAGGGGTGAAGGCAGCAGAGGGTCAGGACACGCAGGTTAGTGGGGATGCCGTGAAGGGCTTCACAGAGGGAGATGGGCCAGGGAAGCATCAGGGAGCATTTGGGGAGGGTTAGGGCTAGGAGTGTGTACTTTATCCTGAAAGCTGTGGAGAGCCTGTGAAGGATTTTAAGCAGGGAGCATGATTAGGTCAGCTTTGCATTTTTACAAGTGGTGTCGTATATAGTTGAAACCAATATGCAGTCTATTATAGGAATTCAAGTGGTATCAAAGTGCACTGCTTTTTACAGTCCTTGTCATTATTCAGACCTGTCGCTGGGTCTGACCCTTTTGGCGTGAGCTCTCCCAGGAGGGAAGTGATCGGGTCTTACACTTTCCTGTAGCCTCAGATCCCCAGGGAGGCACCGTTACTGCTGGTTAAATGAAGGAATGAAATCCGCCCCCAACCCCTACCCCAGCAAGTCCAAAGCCACAGGCCGCACTGAGCGGAGGGCATTTCACCGAGTCATTATCAATCCTGCGGCAGTCCTGTCTCCTGGCAGACCCCGTGCCTGGCTGAGTCCAGCAGACAAGACTTCGAGAATGGGATTTTGGGTCCTGGGCCTCTGAAGACTGAGTGTCACACCTTGCAAACCGTTGAGGCTCCTTAAGAAGTGCCACATCCACGCTTCGTGTCTCCTCATTTCCCCTGTCAGGTTGCAATACCCACCAGCATCCTGGGAAGGGCAATTGGCAATCTGAGTTTTTGTTTTCTTGCTCAGCCATCACTGAAGCCCTGGGGCGGATCCTTCCAGATAATGTCATTAAGCATCCCCATCCAAGCATGGCCTAAGAAATTAAGTTTGGTTTGAGGAAATGTGATGGAGGCATTGTTCAGTATGCTCTCTGCTTGCTGGGTTGAGAGACAATGTTATTCCTACCAGGAAGTTAGACTCTGTGGTATCTCCTCTGTGCCTGGCCCAGCGCCACGAGCTGTGGTGGAGACAAGAGGAGAAAGGTGACCAGTACCCGCTCCCTCTGTCTGGAGAGAGAGGGCAGGGGCTGAGCCTGACTTGGCCACGGCTGCGTGTCCCTAGCTCTCAGCCTCACAGAGCCTGGCACGTGACAGCCATCCACCAAGTGTTTGTTGAAAGAATAAATGAGGCTGGGAGCAGGAAGGGTGCACAGCAGTATATAACAAGGGGCAGACTGGATACAGCCCAGGGTCAGCGGCTCAGAGGCAGTGACTGTGTTAGTGGAGAACTGGGACCCGTGCTCTCATCTCCTGACTCCAGCCCCGGCCCTTTCCCTGCTGAATCCTCTAGAGAGAGCAGAACGTGAGAACTTACTGAAGCCCAGAATCTCCTCTTCACATCCATACATGTATTCTGCCCTGTCTTCCAAAGCACCATGCTTGTTTGTATTATATGTGCTAGGTGGGGTTGGGTGGGGGGTGGTGAAGAAGCCCAGGGGAGAGCTTCCTGTCCCCAGAGGAATGCCCCTCAAGGTAGAAAAATGCACATCAGTGGACCAGAAAGTCGTGGCTGGCTCAGGGGTGACAAAAGTGTGGGGCAGGCACCTAGAGGCCCTGGGGGATCAGGGCGGGCTTCCTGGAGGAGGTGGGGCTCTCAGGCTGAATTGGGGAGGTGAGGAAGGAAGGACTGGGGGTCCCAACTGCCTGGACAAAGACATGAAGATTGACCTGTGACTCCGGTTTAGGGGTTGGGAATCTGCATTAGTAACTCCCTGTCTCCCAGCTCTGGCTTCTGATCCTGACCACTGCCTTTGACAGGTTCCATGGGGAGTAAAACCAAGTTGCTTAGCCTGTCTTTTATTCATTTGTTAGTTCAGTCACAGTTGCAGGAGACCGTAGGAGCTGGAACTTCTCTGGGGTGAGGACTGCAGAGGCAACATCCCAGCTGGGTGCAGGCAGAGTAGATCTGGCTGGAAGCTGGGGACCCCATGAAAAAGTTATAGCCCCCTATTGTGAGCATTTACATTGATCTCCACCTTTTGGTTCTATGAACCACGCTGCCCTTTGCTTCTGTAGCTGAATCCTAGTGCACGCCCTGGTGTTTCTTTAGGATGCATTCAGGTGCTGAAATGGCAATGTCGGAGGACATACACAGTTTAAAGGAGCACTTAACATTTACTCGGTGCCTCCCAGGTGCCCTGTGCCATTTCAGACTTTACAGATATCTCCCCTGATCCTTGCAAAGACAGGCAAGCTTAGCACATAGTTAGAGCACTTTTCAGATGAGTCTCAGAGAGGGTAAGCCCTTGCCAGGGCCCAATGGACAGGAAGGGATTCAAACCCTGCCCTTCGTTATATTGTGCTGTCACTAATTTTCCTTAGTGGGTGGCCATTAGTGGACGTGAGCACTCCACTCTGGGTCCTGTCTTGGGGGGAGTAGCAAAGGGTTGCTGTGTGTCCACTCCACCATCGCCAGGGTGGGCAGCTTTTGAGGCCCCCGCCTGCCACTGATGGGGCAGAGGCCGGGAGGCCAGAAGGGAAAGCACCGTGCCCTCCACGACCCAGCATGGTCTCCTCTGGGGCTGCTGCTTGGCCGCTGCTTTCAAATACGTTACGGTTGTCTTTCAACAGCTCCAAAGTTGGCATGGTGGGCACAAGGATAAAGCAAGTTCCCTAAGAAATGTCCCGTGTGGGCCACAGAACTGCTTGCAGTCGGCACCGTGAGAGGCCCTGTTCTGTTTTTTTGATTAGATCTTGTTTTTTGTTTTGAAGTCTATTAATTTATTGAGTAAAAAAATCATTGTCAGATATATTAAATTCAGTTTGGTTCAAATTTGGCTGATGTCCATTTGCAGCAGAGATGAATGGAGGAGAAGAGAAGACACAGTGATGCTGGTAAGGGGACACTGAAACAAAACCATCTTCTGTTAATTACAAAAGCGGGCATCACACAGCCAGCGTGAGTCAGTTAGCTAACGAGCAGGGATAAAACCAGAGTAAGCGAGAACTTTCAAGGAAAGAGAGGCCAGAGCTTTCAGAGGACAAGATGCAGCAGGGGCTCGCTGGAGAGCAGTGTTGGGTGCAGAGCTGCCGGCTCACTTGGGGAACACGGTGATCACATCGTAGCCCTCGGGTGGAGTGACCCGCAGAGCTGCCGGCTCACATAGGGAACACGGTGATCACATCGTAGCCCTCGGGTGGAGTGACCCTCTCCCGGGCGTGCTTTTCACAGTAGATCTGATCCTCCACAAAGAAATGGCCCTTCTGTTTCAGGTTGTTGCCATACTCGGTGCACACATAACACTCAGGGTGGCGGTGACGGTCCCGCTGCTTCACAAACATGCCGACAATGCCGGTGCCACATTTGTCACACATGGGCAGCTTCTGGGCATTTCCGATCTATGCAGCCACTTTGGTGACTGGAGCCTTAACTCTTCTGAATCCTGAGGGCTTGTTGGGATCCCCTTTCTCCTCAGACTCCAGGATTTCCTGCAAAACCAGGAATGAAGTGGACTGTTTCGGAGGCTCGTTTAACTCTTGTTTCTCCTGAGGCATCTTGTAAACGTCAGATTTTTATCAATGACGAGTCCGCTTGGAAGCTGAGAATGGTCTAATGCTCTGCCATTCGTCTCCTGCCCACTGGCTGCCGTCTTTGACTCCAAGGCACTGTTGAAGTTGGATGTTTTCAGAGGAGTAGAGGCCAGCTGGGCTGTTGTACTGGTTTGTGATGACCCTGGGGCAGAAGTGGAGGCAGGTGAGGCGGTAAGGGGCAGGGCACTCTGGTTGTGGGCGCTTCCTCTGTGTAGGACCTCTTGTGGTTCAGAGGCTAAATTCATCTTGTATGGATGATGTTTCCCTTCCTCTGTCACCAGAGGAGACCAGATTTTCTGTTGAGATCTGGTTACTGTGAGAGTCATGTTGTCTGTGCAGCCCTTGATTTTGTCCTGAGCTTCCAGGTGCGTCATGTTGCTGGTATTTTCCCCATCGATGGCTGTGATTACATCTCCAACACATAAATTAGCTATAGCAGCCTTGCTTCCGGGAGTGACCCGGGAGATGGTGAGAGGCTGCTCGAAGTCCTTGCCCACCACAAGGCAGAAGCCCCACGGTCCCGGGCCCTGGAGGACTATTTGCTGGGTGGTCATGGCGTGGTGTCGGCGGGTGGCGACTCCAGGGGACAGACGGGGCAGGACGCGGAGTGGCACGTTGGGCTCCCCGGCAGCTGTGCTGATTAGATCTTTTACTTTTCTATTTTATTATGCTTAATTTGTATATTTTCACTCTTTTTCATTTACTAACATAAGTACACCAGCCATGACTTCCTCTGAGCTCTACTTTAACGGGATCCCACAGGTTCCAATATATGGAATGTTTTTTGATATTCTTGTTTTCTAGATACTCTACAATCTCTATATAGGTCTCTTTTTTGATCCGAGTTTTTTAAAAGAGAGTTTTCAAAAACGTCCAAGTGATAGGATTTTGTGATCCATAATTTTGTGATTAATTTCTAGTTTTTCTTCTGTGTTACCAGGTTCTGTATTATGTCTGCTGTTTTGGTGAGGTTTTATTTGTGGCCTAATATATGGGCAATTTTTAGAAATACATATACATCAATTAAATGTCATTACTTATGCAATTTTGGTTTTTCTATGTCTTTACTTAATTTGGTCCATTGATCTGTCATGAGCTGAAAGAGGTGAATTAAAATCATCTGCCTCTACTGTGTATCTGTCTGACCTTTCTTGTATTTCCTGTAGCTTTTGCTTTGAATTTTGGTGCTGTTATTTGGTGTGTTCGATCTTCAATTGTGGATTATATTCTTTATTGTTATAAAGTGTTCTTTGTCTCACTTAATATCGTTTGCCCTGAATTCAACATTACTTGCCTCATATTAAGGTTACTGTACCTGCTTAGTTTGATGTAGCCCTTACTTGATATATATTTACCTCTCCTATTTTTTCAACATTGTTGAATTACTTTGCTTTGGGGATATCTCTTAAATATGCCATATGGTGAGAGTTTTGTCTTGTTCCCCAACCTTACAATCTTTTCTTTTTAGTAGTTCACTATGGCCATTCATTAACATAGCTAGTATTTTGGTCATAGTTTTACTATCATACTTTATGTCTCTGTGTTTTTGTTTCTATTGCTTCTTTTTTTTGTAATTTTTGAATTTTATTTTATCTATTTTTTTATACAACAGGTTCTTATTAGTCATCAATTTTATACACATCAGTGTATACATGTCAATCCCAATCGCCCAATTCATCACACCACCATCCCCACCCCTCCGCGGCTTTCCCCCCTTGGTGTCCATACATTTGTTCTCTACATCTGTGCCTGAACTTCTGCCCTGCAAACCGGTTCATCTGTACCATTTTTCTAGGTTCCACATACATGCTTTAATATACGATATTTGTTTTTCTCTTTCTGACTTACTTCACTCTGTATGACAGTCTCTAGATCCATCCACATCTCAACAAATGACCCAATTTCGTTCCTTTTTATGGCTGAGTAATATTCCATTGTATATATGTACCACATCTTCTTTATCCATTTGTCTGTCAATGGGCATTTAGG
The DNA here is from genome assembly GCF_009873245.2 of Balaenoptera musculus. Classification (NCBI taxonomy): domain Eukaryota; kingdom Metazoa; phylum Chordata; class Mammalia; order Artiodactyla; family Balaenopteridae; genus Balaenoptera; species Balaenoptera musculus. The sequence goes on from NC_045788.1 coordinate 22,000,427, forward strand.
TTGCTTCCATGACCTGGCTATTGTAAATAGAGCTGCGATGAACATTGGGATGCATGTTTCTTTTTGAATTATGGTTTTCTCTGGGTATATGCCCAGTAGTGGGATTGCTGGATCATATGGTAATTCTACTTTTAGTTTTTAAAGGAACCTCCATACTGTTCTCCATAGTGGCTGTATCCATTTACATTCCCACCAACAGTGCAAGAGGGTTCCCTTTTCTCCACACCCTCTCCAGCATTTGTTGTTTGTAGATTTTCTGATGATGGACATTCTGACTGGTGTGAGGTGATACCTCATTGTAGTTTTGATTTGCATTTCTCTAATAATTAGTGATGTTAAGCAGCTTTTCATGTGCTTCTTGGCCATCTGTATGTCTTCTTTGGAGAAATGTCTATTTAGGTCTTCTGCCCATTTTTGGATTGGGTTGTTTGTTTCTTTAATATTGAGCTGCATGAGCTGTTTATATATTTTGGAGATTAATCCTTTGTCCATTGACTTGTTTGCAAATATTTTCTCCCATTCTGAGGGTTGTCTTTTCATCTTGTTTACGGTCTCCTTTGCTATGCAAAAGCTTTGAAGTTTCATTAGGTCCCATTTGTTTATTTTTGTTTTTATTTCCATTACTCTAGGAGGTGGATCAAAAAAGATCTTGCTGTGATTTATGTCAAAGAGGGTTCTTCCTATGTTTTCCTCTAAGAGTTTTATAGTGTCCGGTCTTAAATTTAGGTCTTGAATCCATTTTGATTTTATTTTTGTGTATGGTGTTAGGCTGTGTTCTAATTTCATTCTTTTACATGTAGCTGTCCAGTTTTCCCAGCACCACTTATTGAAGAGACTGTCTTTTCTCCATTGTATATCCTTGCCTCCTTTGTCATAGATTAGTTGACCATAGGTGCTTGGGTATATCTCTGGGCTTTCTATCTTGTTCCATTGATCTATGTTTCTGTTTTTGTGCCAGTACCGTATTGTCTTGATTACTGTAGCTTTGTAGTGTAGTCTGAAATCAGGGAGTCTGATTCCTCCCACTCTGTTTTTTTCCCTCAGAACTGCTTTGGCTATTCGGGATCTTTTGTGTCTCCATACAAATTTTAAGATTTTTTGTTCTAGTTCCGTAAAAAATGCCATTGGTAATTTGATAGGGATTGCACTGAATCTGTAGATTGCTTTGGGTAGTATAGTCATTTTCACAATATTGATTCTTCCAATCCAAGAACATGGTATATCTCTCCATCTGTTGGTATCATCTTTAATTTCTTTCGTCAGTGTCTTATAGTTTTCTGCATACAGGTCTTTTGTCTCTCTAGGTAGGTTTATTCCTAGGTATTTTATTCTTTTTGTTGCAATGGTAAATGGGAGTGTTTACTTAATTTCTCTTTCAGATTTTTCATCATTAGTGTATAGAAATGCAAGAGATTTCTGTGCATTAATTTTGTATCCTGCGACTTTACCAAATTCATTGATTAGCTCTAGTAGTTTTCTGATGGCATTTTTAGGATTCTCTATGTATAGTATCATGTCATCTGCAAACAGTGACAGTTTTACTTCTTCTTTTCCAATTTGTATTCCTTTTATTTCTTTTTCTTCTCTGATTGCCATGGCTAGGACTTCCAAAACTATGTTGAATAATAGTGGTGAGAGTGGACATCCTTGTCTAGTTCCTGATCTTAGAGGAAATGCTTTCCATTTTTCACCATTGAGAATGATGTTTGCTGTGGGTTTGTCGTATATGGCCTTTTTTATGTTGAGGTAGGTTCCCTCTATGCCCACTTTCAGGAGAGTTTTTATCATAAATGGTGTTGAATTTTGTCCAAAGCTTTTTCTGCATCTATTGAGATGATCATATGGTTTGTATTCTTCAATTTGTTAATATGATGTATCACATTGATTGATTTGCATATAGTGAAGAATCCTTGCATCCCTGGGTAAATCCCACTTGATCATGGTGTATGATCCTTTTAATGTCTTGTTGCACTCTGTTTGCTAGTGTTTTGTTGAGGATTTTTGCATCTATATTCATCAGTGATATTGGTCTGTAATTTTCTTTTTTTGTACTATCTTTGTCTGGTTTTGGTATCAGGGTGATGGTGGTATCATAGAATGAGTTTGGGAGTGTTCCTTCCTCTGCAATATTTTGGAAGAGTTTGAGAAAGATGGGTGTTAGCTCTTCTCTAAATGTTTGATAGAATTCACCTGTGAAGCCATCTGGTCCTGGACTTTTGTTTGTTGGAAGATTTTTAATCACAGTTTCAATTTCATTACTTGTGATTGGTCTGTTCATATTTTCTGTGTCTTCCTGGTTCAGTCTTGGAAGTTTATACCTTTCTAAGAATTTGTCCATTTCTTCCAGGTTGTCCATTTTATTGGCATAGAGTTGCTTGTAGTAGTCTCTTACGATGCTTTGTATTTCTGCGGTGTCTGTTGTAACTTCTCCTTTTTCATTTCTAATTTTATTGATTTGAATCCTCTCGCCCTTTTTCTTGATGAGCATGGCTAATGGTTTATCAATTTTGTTTATCTTCTCAAAGAACCAGCTTTTAGTTTTATTGATCTTTGCTAGTGTTTTCTTTCTTTCTTTTTCATTTATTTCTGCTCTGATCTTTATGATTTCTTTCCTTCTGCTAACTTTGGGTTTTGTTTGTTCTTCCTTCTCTAGTTCCTTTAGGTGTAAGGTTAGATTGTTTACTTGAGTTTTCCTTGTTTCTGGAGGTAGGCTTGTATAGCTATAAACTTCCCACTTAGAACTGCTTTTGCTGCATCCCATAGGTTTTGGATCATTGTGTTTTCATTGTCATTTGTCTCTAGGTATTTTTTGATTCCCTCTTTGATTTCTTCAGTGATCTCTTGGTTATTTAGTAACGTATTGTTTAGCCTCCATGTGTTTGTGTTTTTTACGTTTTTTTCCCTGTAATTCATTTCTAATCTCATAACATTGTGGTCCAAAAAGATGCTTGATATCATTTCAATTTTCTTAAATTTACTGAGGCTTGATTTGTGACCCAAGATGTGATCTATCCTGGAGAATGTTCCGTGCGCACTTGAGAAGAAAGTGTAATCTGCTGTTTTTGGATGGACTGTCCTATAAATATCAATGAAATCTGTCCGGTCTATTGTGTCATTTAAAGCTTCTGTTTCCTTATTTATTTTCATTTTGGATGATCTGTCCATTGGTGTAAGTGAGGTGTTAAAGTCCCCCACTATTATTGTGTTACTGTCGATTTCCTCTTTTATAGCTGTTAGCAGTCGCCTTATGTATTGAGGTGCTCCTATGTTGGGTGCATGTATATTTATAATTGTTATATCCTCTTCTTGAATTGATCCCTTGATCATTATGTAGTGTCCTTCTTTGTCTCTTGTAACATTCTTTATTTTAAAGTCTATTTTATCTGATATGAGTATTGCTACTACAGCTTTCTTTCTTTCTTTTTTTTAAACATCTTTATTGGAGTATAATTGCTTTACAATGGTGTGTTAGTTTCTGCTTTATAACAAAGTGAATCAGTTATACATATACATATGTTCCCATATCTCTTCCCTCTTGCATCTCCCTCCCTCCCGCCCTCCCTATCCCACACCTCTGGGTGGTCACAAAGCACAGAGCTGATCTCCCTGTGCTATGCGGTTGCTTCCCACTAGCTATCTATTTTACGTTTGGTAGTGTATATATGTCCATGCCACTCTCTCACTTTGTCCCAGCTTACCCTTCCCCCTCCCCATATCCTCAAGTCCATTCTCTAGTAGTTCTGTGTCTTTATTCCCGTCTTGCCACTAGGTTCTTCATGACCTTTTTTTTTTTTCTCCCTTAGATTCCATATATATATATGTTAGCATACTGTATTTGTTTTTCTCTTTCTAACTTACTTCACTCTGTATGACGGACTCTAACTCCATCCACCTCACTACAAATAACTCCATTTCATTTCTTTTTATGGCTGAATAATATTCCATTGTATATATGTGCCACATCTTCTTTATCCATTCATCCGATGATGGACATTTAGGTTGCTTCCATGTCCTGGCTATTGTAAATAGAGCTGCAATGAACATTTTGGTACATGACTCTTTTTGAATTATGGTTATGGTTTTCTCAGGGTATATGCCCAGTAGTGGGATTGCTGGGTCGTATGGTAGTTCTATTTGTAGTTTTTTTAAGGAACCTCCATACTGTTCTCCATAGTGGCTGTATCAATTTACATTCCCACCAACAGTGCAAGAGTGTTCCCTTTCCTCCACACCCTCTCCAGCATTTATTGTTTCTAGATTTTTTGATGATGGCCATTCTGACCAGTGTGAGATGATATCTTATTGTAGTTTTAATTTGCATTTCTCTAATGATTAATGATGTTGAGCATTCTTTCATGTGTCTGTTGGCAATCTGTATATCTTCTTTGGAGAAATGTCTATTTAGGTCTTCTGCCCATTTTTGGATTGGGTTGTTTGTTTTTTTGTTATTGAGCTGCATGAGTTGCTTGTAAATCTTGGAGATTAATCCTTTGTCTGTTGCTTCATTGGCAAATATTTTCTCCCATTCTGAGGGTTGTCTTTTGGTCTTGTTTATGGTTTCCTTTGCTGTGCAAAAGCTTTTAAGTTTCATTAGGTTCCATTTGTTTATTTTTGTTTTTATTTCCATTTCTCTAGGAGCTGGGTCAAAAAGGATCTTGCTGTGATTTATGTCATAGAGTGTTCTATCTATGTTTTCCTCTAAGAGTTTGATAGTGTCTGGCCTTACATTTAGGTCTTTCATCCATTTTGAGTTTATTTTTGTGTATGGTCTTAGGGAGTGTTCTAATTTCATACTTTTACATGTACCTGTCCAGTTTTCCCAGCACCACTTATTGAAGAGGCTGTCTTTTCTCCATTGTATATCCTTGCCTCCTTTATCAAAGATAAGGTGACCATATGTGCGTGGGTTTATCTCTGGGCTTTCTATCCTGTTCCATTGATCTACGTTTCTGTTTTTGTGCCAGTACCAAACTGGCTTGATTACTGTAGCTTTGTAGTATAGTCTGAAGTCAGGGAGCCTGATTCCTCCAGCTCCATTTTTCGTTCTCAAGATTGCTTTGGCTCTTCAGGGTCTTTTGTGTTTCCATACAAATTGTGAAATTTTTTGTTCAAGTTCTCTGAAAAATGCCAGTGGTAGTTTGATAGGGATTGCTTGAATCTGTAGATTGCTTTGGGTAGTAGAGTCATTTTCACGATGTTGATTCTTCCAATCCAAGAACTTGGTATATCTCTCCATCTATTTGTATCATCTTTAGTTTCTTTCATCAGTGTCTTACAATTTTTTGCATACAGGTCTTTTGTCTCCCTAGGTAGGTTTATTCCTAGGTATTTTATTCTTTTTGTTGCAATGGTAAACGGGAGTGTTTTCTTAATTTCACTTTCAGATTTTTCATCATTAGTGTATAGGAATGCAAGAGATTTCTGTGCATTAATTTTGTATCCTGCTACTTTACCAAATTCATTGATTAGCTCTAGTAGTTTTCTGGTAGCATCTTTAGGATTCTCTATGTAGAGTATCATGTCATCTGCAAACAGTGACAGCTTTACTTCTTCTTTTCCAATTTGGATTCCTTTTATTTCTTTTTCTTCTCTGATTGCTGTGGCTAACACTTCCAAAACTATGTTGAATAATAGTGGTGAGAGTGGGCAACCTTGTCTTGTTCCTGATCTTAGTGGAAATGGTTTCAGTTTTTCACCATTGAGGACAATGTTGGCTGTGGGTTTGTCATATATGGCCTTTATTATGTTGAGGAAAGTTCCCTCTATGCCTACTTTCTGCAGAGCTTTTATCATATATCGGTGTTGAATTTTGTCGAAAGCTTTCTCTCATCTATTGAGATGATCATATGGTTTTTCTCCTTCAATTTGTTAATATGGTGTATCATGTTGATTGATTTGCGTATATTGAAGAATCCTTGCATTCCTGGAATAAACCCCACTTGATCATGGTGTATGATCCTTTTAATGTGCTGTTGGATTCTGTTTGCTAGTATTTTGTTGAGGACTTTTGCATCTATGTTCATCAGTGATATTGGCCTGTAGTTTTCTTTCTTTGTGACATCTGTGTCTGGTTTTGGTATCAGGGTGATGGTGGCCTCATAGAATGAGTTGGGGAGTGTTCCTCCCCCTGCAATATTTTGGAAGAGTTTGAGAAGGATAGGTGTTAGGTCTTCTCTAAATGTTTGATAGAATTCACCTGTGAAGCCATCAGGTCCTGGGCTTTTGTTTGTTGGAAGATTTTTAATCACAGTTTCAATTTCAGTGCTTGTGATTGGTCTGTTCATATTTTCTATTTCTTCCTGGTTCAGTCTCGGCAGGTTGTGCATTTCTAAGAATTTGTCCATTTCTTCCAGGTTGTCCATTTTATTGGCATATAGTAGCTTGTATTAACCTCTCATGATCCTTTGTATTTCTGCAGTGTCAGTGGTTACTTCTCCTTTTTCATTTCTAATTCTATTGATTTGAGTCTTCTCCCTTTTTTTCTTGATGAGTCTGGCTATTGTTTTATCAATTTTGTTTATCTTCTCAAAGAACCAGCTTTTAGTTTTATTGATCTTTGCTATTGTTTCCTTCATTTCTTTTTCATTTATTTCTGATCTGATCTTTATGATTTCTTTCCTTCTGGTATCTTTGGGGTTTTTTTGTTCTTCTTTCTCTAATTGCTTTAGGTGCAAGGTTAGGTTGTTTATTCGAGATGTTTCCTGTTTCTTGAGGTGGGCTTGTATTGCTATAAACTTCCCTCTTAGAACTGCTTTTGCTGCATCCTATAGGTTTTGGGTCGTCGTGTCTCCATTGTCATTTGTTTCTAGGTATTTTTTGATTTCCCCTTTGATTTCTTCAGTGATCACTTCGTTATTAAGTAGTGTATTGTGTAGCCTCCATGTGTTTATATTTTTTACAGATCTTTTCCTGTAATTGATATCTAGTCTCATGGCGTTGTGGTCAGAAAAGATACTTGATACGATTTCAATTTTCTTAAATTTACCAAGGCTTGATTTGTGACCGAAGATATGATCTATCCTGGAGAATGTTCCATGAGCACTTGAGAAAAATGTTTAGTCTGTTGTTTTAGGATGGAATGTCCTATAAATATCAATTAAGTCCATCTTGTTTAATGTATCATTTAAAGCTTGTGTTTCCTTATTTATTTTCTGTTTGAATGATCTGTCCATTGGTGAAAGTGGGGTGTTAAAGTTCCCTACTATGATTGTGTTGCTGTCAATTTCCCCTTTTATGGCTGTTAGTATTTGCCTTATGTATTGAGGTGCTTCTATATTGGGTGCATAAATATTTACAATTGTTATATCTTCTTCTTGGATCGATCCCTTGATCATTATGTAGTGTCCTTCTTTGTCTCTTGTAATAGTCTTTATTTTAAAGTCTAGTTTGTCTGATATGAGAATTGCTACTCCAGCTTTCTTTTGATTTCCTTTTGCATGGAGTATCTTTTTCCATCCCCTCACTTTCAGTCTGTATGTGTCCCTAGGTCTGAATTCGGTCTCTTGTAGACAGCATATATATGGGTCTTGTTTTTGTATCCATTCAGCAAGCCTGTGTCTTTTGTTTGAGCATTTAATCCATTCACGTTTAAAGTAATTATCGATATATATGTTCCTATGACCATTTTCTTAATTGTTTTGGGTTTGCTTTTGTAGGTCCTTTTCTTCTCTTGTGTTTCCCACTTAGAGAAGTTCCTTTAGCATTTGTTGTAGAGCTGGTTTGGTGATGCTGAATTCTCTTAGCTTTTGCTTGTCTGTAAAGCTTTTGATTTCTCCATCAAATCTGAATGAGATCCTTGCTGGGTAGAGTAATCTTGGTTGTAGGTTCTTCCCTGTCATCACTTTAAGTATATCATGCCACTCCCTTCTGGCTTGTAGAGTTTCTGCTGAGAAATCAGCTGTTAACCTTATGGGTGTTCCTTTGTATGTTATTTGTCATTTTTCCCTTGCTCCTTTCAATAATTTTTCTTTGTCTTTAATTTTTGCCAATTTGATTACTGTGTGTCTCGGCATGTTTCTCCTTGGGTTTATCCTGTATGGGACTCGCTGCGCTTCCTGGACTTGGGTGGATATTTCCTTTCCCATGTTAGGGAAATTTTCGACTATAATCTCTTCAAATATTTTCTCTGGTCCGTTCTCTCTCTCTTCTCCTTCTGGGACCCCTATAATGGGAATGTTGTTGCGTTTAATGTTTTCCCAGAGGTCTCTTAGGCTGTCTTCATTTCTTTTCATTCTTTTTTCTTTAGTCTGTTCCGCAGCAGTGAATTCCACCATTCTGTCTTCCAGGTCACTTATCTGTTCTTCTGCCTCAGTTGTTCTGCTATTGATTCCTTCTAGTGTAGTTTTCATTTCAGTTATTGTATTGTTCATCTCTGTTTGTTCTTTAATTCTTCTAGGTCTTTGTTAAACATTTCTTGCATCTTCTTGATCTTTACCTCCATTCTTTTTCCGAGGTCCTGGATCATCTTCACCATCATTATTCTGAATTCTTTTTCTGGAAGGTTGCCTATCTCCACTTCATTTAGTTGTTTTTCTGGGGTTTTATCTTGTTGCTTCATCTGGTACATAGCCCTCTGCCTTTTCATCTTGTCTCTCTTTCTGTGAATGTGGTTTTTGTTCCACAGGCTGCAGGATTGTATTTCTTTTTGCTTCTGCTGTCTGCCCTCTGGTGGATGAGGCTAAGGGGCTAAGAGGCTAAGAGGCTTGTGTAAGTTTCCTGATGGGAGGGACTGGTGGTGGGTAGAGCTGACTGTTGCTCTGGTGGGCAGAGCTCAGTAAAACTTTAATCCACTTGACTGCTGATGGGTGGGGCTGGGTTCCCTCCCTGTTGGCTGTTTGGCCTGAGGCAATCCAACACTGGAGCCTACCTGGGCTCTTTGGTGGGGCTAATGGTGGACTCTGGGAGGGCTTACGCCAAGGAGTACTCCCCAGAACTTCTGCTGCCAGTGTCCTTGTCTCCACGGTGAGCCACAGCCACCCCCCGCCTCTGCAGTAGACCCTCCAACACTAGCAGGTAGGTCTGGTTCAGTCTCCCCTGGGGTCACTGCTCCTTCCCCTGGGTCCCGATGCACACACTACTTTGTGTGTGCCCTACAAGAGTGGAGTCTCTGTTTCCTGCAGTCCTGTCGATGTCCTGCTAGCCTTCAAAGTCTGATTGTGTAGGAATTCCTCCTCTCGTTGCTGGACCTGCAGGTTGGGAAGCCTGACGTGGGGCTCAGAACCTTCACTCCAGTGGGTGGACTTCTGTGGTATAAGTGTTCTCCAGTCTGTGAGTCACCCACCCAGCAGTTATGGGATTTGATTTTACTGTGATTGCGCCCCTCCTACCGTCTCATTGTGGCTTCTCCTTTGCCTTTGGATGTGGGGTATCTTTTTTGGTGAGTTCCAGTGTCTTCCTGTCGATGACTGTCCAGCAGCTAGTTGTGATTCTGGTGTTCTCACAAGAGGATGTGAGAGCATGTCCTGCTACTCCGCCATCTTGGTTCCTAGTCTCTATTGCTTCTTAAAGCAAAATCTTTCAGTATGGTCTGTTTTATTTTGTGTTCTTTTTGACAATTTGGAAGATCTGTATTTTATTCTTCTGGAGTTCTTCTGGAGGTTGCCTTTGTAACTATGTAAAAATGTATTTAATCCTTTTTTTTTTTTTTTTAGGCTGTACTAGTTGTCTCCCTTCTGAAATAAGTGATCACAAAATTAGTTTACAAATTTGCTCACAATTTTTATCTGCTTTGTGACAGCTTTTTCTTCTGGTGAGTTTTCTTGGCTTACCATATTTTTTCCTGTTCTGTTCCTCCTCTATTTCTTTTCCAGCATCTTTGACTACATCATGTGCTGGTTCCTAGTTGGAAGAGGCGGACCTTCCTGGATCAGCATTTTGCAGGGGATGCATGCAGAGGAGATGCCAGGAGGTATTTTAGGAGAGCAGGATTGCTCCCTGGTTCCTGGTAACTCTGTTCAGAGGACTGTGGCAGTGATTTCTTTCAGCTTCTACCCAGTCAGCAGAGATCTGCAGCCCTGGGCTTCCCCCAGTCCTGGCGCTTCTCCCACTCTGCCTCAGCAGCACACTGCTTCCTGTGAAGATGGCAGACCTGTAAAGTTTTCTCTATTAGCCCTGCCCTCCTCTTTCCCCACAGTGTCAGAGGCAGCTCCCACTGCTAGACCGCATACCCTGTTCCCATTGTTCCTGATTAGGAATCATTGGTTTTCTCCTTCAGGGAGTGCCAGCTATTGGCTGGCTCTGCCATCTTCAACTGAGATCTGCAGCCACAGGTGTCTTCTGTAGGTGTTTTCTCACACCTCGTTTGATCTTCACTGGTTTTGGCAGCCCTTGACCATTTTTTTGGCAGCCTTTCTTTATAAGTTGTGGTTGGATTACAAATGTGTTCTAGTTTTGCTGAAGACAAAATTTGCATTCCTCTTTCTCTTTCTCCTTTATTTTGGGTGATTTTGGATATGAAAAGGAGTAACTATTCTGCTATCTTAGAACTGTCTAGTGTTGTAAATTTTTATGTATTCTGGTATTTCCTTAAACATTAGCCAGAACTCTCTGGATAGGGTCAGCATGAGCTGAAGCTGGGGTCTGACAGTAGAAAGGAAAGAAAATAGGAGTCGAGAATAAAATTGGAGGGTTAAAAAAGCAATGCATACTATTGCTGCCTGTGCTGTATGGCACTTTGGCTGGGATTGTGCCACTATTTGGGTGGGAGGTCATGGCCAGGCAGAGCAGGACATGAAAAACATCTGCCTCCTGGTCTATCTTAGGGAAAGCCTAGGAGCTCTCAGACCAGGGAGGGGAGGACACACACCTCTGCTCTGGACAGGTTTCAGGGCTCAGCTCTCCATCTCTCCCCACACCCAGGGCCCATCCAAACAGCCCAAGCACCCTGGATTCTGACTAGTCTCTTAGTGATGGTGGCCAAGTCCTGAAAACCAGGATCTTGTCTCAGAGGAGGCTGCCCAGGGTCAATGCTGTTAACTATGTTTATATGCCTAAAGAAAGAGCTTGCCCATCCAAAGGGAAGGTGTATATGCAGGATACCCAGAAGATAGAGCCAGAGAGGAAAACCTGCCCGCAGAATCTCAGGCTTGACTTTTGGTATTGTCTCTTAGCTTCCCACACCACCTGGAGGGAGCATTTCATCCCCATTTAACAAATGAGGAAACTGGAGTCTTAGAGAGGCTAAGAGACCTTCCTGTGGACACACAGCTAAGAGATGGAGAGAGGGATTTGCATATACTTCTCGCTGGCTCCAGAGTCTGGACATCAACTCTCTCATCCCCCTGCCTCCAACTCACCTTCCCATGGAGACCCCACCCCATCCTCAGATGGTTATCTTATGTCCATGTCCACGTGCCTGGGTGAACTTGGTGGATCCTTGCTCAGTGTCTGACTTCTCAAGCCTGGCTGCACTTTAAATGCTGTTTAAGCTCCCCAGGGCAGCCAGGGATGGGAACCAATGGGCCACACCCTAAACATCTTTGACCCCCTGTCTTGGGCACTCTGTCCCCCCCAACCTTGGCACAGGGCTTGTTTCTTGGGACCAAATGCATTGGGGTTCTCTATGTTCCGTGATCTTGAGCAAATCACAACTTCTCTGGGCTCAGTCCTTATTTCTAAAATAAAATTGCCTGTGACTGCTCTAAGAGCCGAACACGGACTCTGAAGCCAGATGGCCTCAGTGTGAATCTGGGCTCAGTCCCTCCTTAACCGTGGGACGTTGGTTAATTACTTATCTCCTCTATGCTCTTTACTTTTCTCATCTATAAAATGGGAATAATAATGAATGTCTTATAGGGAGGTCTTAAGGATTAAATGAGCTAATAAATATGAATCACTTAAAACAGTGTCTGGCATATGGCAAGTTCTAGATAAGTGCCAGATATCATTCGATTCATTAGTTATTATTAGTGATGCATGCCCAGGGCCCAGCCAAGGCATGGGCATAAGTGGCTGTCGAGGTTGCTGTAGTAACCCGCGTCCTTTGCTTCCTTCCAGGAGCTTGGGCCCCTGCCCCAGCCCCGTAGAGGCTGTGGACGTGTACGGTCCGGAAGCCTGGTTTCCAGCCCCGTGGCCCATCCCTGGCTGCGGGGAGCGGAAGCACCCACGAGGTAGCGGTGGCCCGCAGCGGCCCCGTCCCGGCAGCGAGCCATGGGCCAGAAGCTCTCGGGGAGCCTCAAGTCGGTGGAGGTGCGAGAGCCGGCGCTGCGGCCGGCCAAGCGCGAGCTGCGGGGAGCGGAGCCGGGGCGGCCGGCGCGGCTGGACCAGCTGCTGGACATGCCGGCGGCGGGGCTGGCGGTGCAGCTGCGCCACGCGTGGAACCCCGAGGACCGCTCGCTCAACGTCTTCGTCAAGGATGACGACCGGCTCACCTTCCACCGGCACCCGGTGGCGCAGAGCACGGACGGCATCCGCGGCAAGGTGGGCCACGCCCGCGGCCTGCACGCCTGGCAGATCCACTGGCCGGCGCGGCAGCGGGGCACACACGCTGTGGTGGGCGTGGCCACGGCGCGGGCCCCGCTGCACTCGGTGGGCTACACGGCGCTGGTGGGCAGCGATGCCGAGTCCTGGGGCTGGGATCTGGGCCGCAGCCGCCTCTACCACGACGGCAAGAACCGACCCGGCGTGGCCTACCCCGCCTTCCTGGGGCCCGAGGAGGCCTTCGCGCTGCCCGACTCGCTGCTCGTGGTGCTGGACATGGACGAGGGCACACTCAGCTTCGTCGTGGACGGCCAGTACCTGGGCGTGGCCTTCCGTGGCCTCAAGGGCAAGAAGCTTTACCCGGTGGTGAGTGCCGTGTGGGGCCACTGTGAAGTCACCATGCGCTACATCAATGGCCTTGACCGTAAGTGCAGCCTGCTGAGGGGGGAAGGGGTGGGCAGGGGTGGGTCCAGAGGCTGCCTGTCCCAGGCAGAACTCAGGGGGGAGGCGGGGGAAATCAGGTGAGGCCCCATCCTCCATCAGCACTTGGGATAATCCTGCGGTGTGAACTCGTGGTGAGGACGTGGACTCTGAGGCCAGGCTCCTGGGTTTGGACCTTGACTCTTTTTTGCTCGCTGGGTGATCTTGGCGTGTGCCTCAGTTTCCCTTTCTGCAATAGTGGCTCAATGATAGTAATCTAGGTCCGCGTTGTTGTGAGAAATCAAATAAGATAATAATATATGTGAAGTGCTTAGGACAGTGCTTAGAACTGGCGCCTAATAAGTGATTTGGGTGTTGATGCTAATCACGAACGTTTCAGTCTCTGTAAGGGTTGTGCAAAACGATGTCTCCTGTGCTCCTGGCTTCAAGTTCACAGTGGGAGGAGAGTGACAAGTAGAAGACACAGTCCCTGCACTTGAATCCCATGCACTCGAGTTACTGATAAATAATAAGTAGTGATAACTATCATTTATTGAATGCCTACTGTATGCAGGGGCTGAACACTCAAATCTAGGTCTTCCTGCTGAACTCTCTGTTAAAGGGGGCATCTAGCTGATTATTGCCTCATGGGAATGAGAGCCACGAGTTGTGGAATCTTCTGATTTCTTTCACGAGGACCCAGAAATCTAGATTTTGTGTGAACTATTCCAATTTTTTTTTTTTAAAACATACCTTAATCCTATGTTCTTTTTTTTTTTTTTTAATTTTTATTTATTTATTTATTTATTTATTTATGGCTGTGTTGGGTCTTCGTTTCTGTGCGAGGACTTTCTCTAGTTGCGGCAAGCGGGGGCCACTCTTCATCGCGGTGCGCGGGCCTCTCATTATCGCGGCCTCTCTTGTTGCGGAGCACAGGCTCCAGACGCGCAGGCTCAGTAATTGTGGCGCACGGGCCTAGTTGCTCCGCGGCATGTGGGATCTTCCCAGACCAGGGCTCGAACCCGTGTCCCCTGCATTGGCAGGCAGATTCTCAACCACTGCGCCACCAGGGAAGCCCCTATTCCAATTTTTAACGTTGGCAGCTGCTTAAGAAACCGTGTGGACACACAAAACGCCCTCGCAGGTTGCACATAAGCCCACAGGCTGCTGTGTTTGACTGCTGACAACTCTAAGGCCTCCTCTCATTTAATATACACAACCATCCTGTGAGGCAGCTTAAAAATCCTAGTAACGAAAATAGTTACTGGTTTTAGGAGGGAGTCACTTAGGGAGGCAGGGTGGCCTCTGGATCACAGGTGCATGTGGCCGCCTGTCCCGTGTTGAATCCCAGCCGAGTGGGGCCTGGAGTCAGTCACCTGTGAGCTTGCACACACCTCATCCAAACAGACATCCTGCCACACCCCTGACGAAGCTCCCAGAGGTGGGCGCTTAAAGCCAGAATTCCAGCGTATTCATTTTAAATGAGAGATATAGTTGCCCCCCTTCAGAGGAGAGAAACTGGAGAGCAGAGCTACGGAGAACCAGAACCCGGACCTCCCCAGGTCTGTCAGCCTCCGAAGCCCACTCTTTTCCCATGCTCCCGCCTTTAGCTGAGGGGCTGAGAGTGACACTCCAGAAAAGAGGTCAAGAACAAGATTTTACTCAAGTAAAAATTGACATTGACTCAGGTTAGCGTGGGTTGACCAATTTCAAGGGTGACAGACCACCAGAAAGGGGCTGGTGTGCTCCACTCTGTGGTATCATTGGCGACACTTTTGCTCATATTTCATTTCCATAGTTGTTGGACTCGGGTGGCCATTGAATGGCAAAGTGGCCTGTTTTCTCTGATTAACTGGTTACATAAAGAGAGGTGAGTGTGTCCTGAATCGGGCTAGCTTAGTCGCCGCAGTGCCTTGTGGAGAATGTTGAGAACCCTCAAAGACATGGCGACCAGGCAAACCCCAGTGCTTAGAAAACCAACGGCAACAACAAACGCTCTTTTTAAATGGAATTGGAAAATCTACTTGCCAGAACTGATCACTGGACTACAAGGATGGCCTTGGTGTACCAAGGCTCTGGGGTCTGACATGCCTCATTTCCCACTGCATCCCCAATGCTCAGTGGTTTTGTGTCTTTGGTGAGTCACTCTAATGCTTTAGGGCTCGTTTTACTCATCTGTAAAATGGGACAGTATCAGGTCCCTTTCACAGCTGCTGTGAGATCTTGTGTGACGGCACCAATAATATGGTAGCTGGGATTAAAGGCTGGCACTGATACCCAGAGGAATTACCTGAGCCAACCATTGGGGCCCCAAGGTGGGCTTCCTCTTGGGTATTGATTCACACTTGGATTATTGTCTGTTGCTTGGTTTACTGGCACAAAACTAAGGTGCTAACAAGGTTGCAGCCAGTGGCTCCCCCACGAAGGATAGGATCAAGAGCATTCAAGCCATGGTGTTCTGCTTGGTGTGCTGCTGAGGATAGAGGCTGGGTGGGAGAGGACAGTCGTGATCAGAGCATTTTGAGCTCTTGGATCCTTCAGGTGGCTGGAGACGCTTGGTGAGACTGAAACTTGGAGCATTCTATCCTCCCTGTTGGCAGTGATTTTTTCAGGTTGGCTGAGGCTAGAAAGCCCATCCAGGAGGCAAGGGGAGGCAAGGCCAGGATGTCATATGATGCGAGCCTGTGGCATCTCCTGTTGGGTGACAGGATTGGCTTGAGTGCTATGGTGCTGGCCCCTTCTCCAGATAGGAGTGATGTTCTCTATCTTGGGCAGGGTGTGATTGCAGAAAGGGGGAGCTCAGCTTTTTTGAACAAGCCCTGACTACAGGGTGAGCCACCAAAGAACAGGCTGAGGGGAGTCTGACGGGCTGGTTGGGAAGGGACTGTGTGATGCCTGTAGCTAGTGACCTGGGCTGAAGTCCAGTGGATCCCTGGACACCGAGAAGGGTTTGGCCCTAGGGAGTCCCTGGGCAGGTAGGGTGACCCAAGGTGGAATTCTGTGCATGAAAAGAATTCTGAGCCAACACTGGTTGTGGACACGAAGGTCGGTCCCCAAATTCAGACCCAGCAAGGGGGTTAGGGGACCACATTTAGAGACAGGTTCTAGAGCAGAAAGGCAGGGCTGCTCTCTGGGGTTGCTTCCCCACAAGGCCATGGGGGGTAGAACAGATGGGGTTAGAGTGTGGTCCCAGGACTCACCAGGAGGCCCTGGACGATGATTACCTCCTCGCTCTGGACCTTAGTGTTCTCCTTTGTAAAACAGGCATGATAAAGCTCGCCAGCACAGAGCAGGCCCACAGCGACTGGTGCTCGCTGCTTTGACTAACGAGGTGAGCTGGGCCAGGTCCGGGGCTTCACCTATGGATAAAAACAAAAGTGGCCTCAATAAGAGGCTTCCCTTCTAATGGGTAGGAAGGAAGTTAATGGGCATGGTTTTCTCAATTTTTGATTTTTATGACTATGAAAGCAAGACTTAGAAAGAGCTAACTGCCTGTAACTCTGAAGTATGTGTTTGTGGAGGTTAATGGGCATGATTTTCTCCATTTTTGATTTTTATGACTATGAAAGCAAGACTTAGAAAGAGCTAACTGCCTGTAACTCTGAAGTGTGTGTCTGTGGAGGACAAGAGCTCCTGGAAGTGCATTTTCCTATTACGAATGTGTTCTTTGGCTACAGCATGGAACGAAACAGCTCAGAATCTTGGGGAGTTTACAGTAAAGAGCTGCAGGACGCCCAGGGGCTCTGCCATCTGAGTGAGCTGGGAAGTGCAGAACCGAGGCCAGGCAAACAGGCCAGCTGGCTCCGGATGACTGGGTCCCGGGTCAAATAATAACAGCACCACACTAACGAACACTTCTCTGATACTTAGTCTGTGCTGGGCTAGATTCTAAGCACTTTACAAATTTTAATTCATTTAAGCCTTGTAACAACTCTTTGAGCTAATACCTTTATTAGCATCTTCATTTTCCGATGAAGAAATTGAAGCCCAGAGAGCTTGAATAATTTGCTCAAGGTCACACAGCTAATAACTGGATCAAACTGAGGCACACTGGCTTAGTGGGTCCCTTGTGGAGATGTTTATAGACCAGGCAGGAAGAGAAGGAATAGGAGAGGCTGCTCCACCGGGCTGGGCGGCCACTTAGCAAAGGACTGGACCCTTTCCTTCAGCGGTGAGTTTGGAGGAAGCCCTGAGATGCTGTCCCTCCCCCCCGGTTTCACCTCCAGCCCTCAAAGCTCTTGGCTGAGCACAGCACTCCGCGGGGCATTCTGAAAAGCTAGTTGAGTAAAGACAGTCCCAGCGGGGGCTGTGAATCAGGCATCCTTTGGTCGCTAACAGGAGAATGTCACTGAAAATGTCCCAACTGCTGTGAGGGTGGCCCGTGGGGTGGGCCAGGCCTTTGGAATCGGCTCTGGGCTGGTTTCCGGAATTGCCCCCCAGCCCCTGGCTCCTCCTTCCACATGCTGGCGGCCAGGAGGGCTGACAGAGCGGCTTTGTCTCCTGTCTTGGGAGTTCTTGTGGTAGTGAGTAGTACGCGAGTGACACAGGAAGAGGAGAGGGGACCCCGGACGGAGCAGCTTTGATTTGAGGGTCATAATAATTATACGTTTGGGGGAATCCACCCAAGTTCTGTGCCCTGGGCCAAGTGTTTTACTCATTTTCTTTTTTTTTCAGCCCATGCAATAAACCTTGAGGCAATGTAATTGTTATTAAACCCATCTTATAGACGAGGAAACTGACTCTTGGAGAGGTGAAGAGTTAGCCCAAGGCCACACGGCTAGCCAGTGGCAGAGCTGCCCTGAAACCCAGGTCGTCGTGACCACTCCCGTGCCTCCTGCTACCTGGGCCGGCCCTGCCGCCTCCACTCTGCCCGCCGATTCCAAGGAGCAGGTGTCCGAGCCCAGGGCTGACTCAGCGGGGGTTAGGGAGCGGGACCCCAGGATCTCAGGCCCAGTGGGCAGGGGAGCCTTCTCCACCTGCTTTGAGCCAGGGAAACTGTCGTTCCAGACGTCATTCCTAGATGGTTTAATTGATCTGCCAACAAGCATTTACTGGCGCATCAGCTCAGCAGAGGAGGCTGGCGTCCAGCCAAGGCTTCTGGTACTGCTGAAGGCCAGAGAGAGTTTTCTACCGGGATGGCTGCAAGCACACCGTCGCCTTGCCAGAGCTGTCTGCACTGCACTCACGACCTTCCTGCCCAGCTCCCCCGTGTCTCCTGCGTGGCACCATCCTCTGGACTCTGCTCCCCCTCCCTCCTGAGCCAGGTCCAGGCCTGGTCTCCCCTTTGCCCCGCACTCTATCATTCTGCCCTGACTCCGGCTCACCACAGCCCTCAGCCCAGGGCTCTGTCCCCTGCACCCCCAATTCAAGGCTGAGTCCTCCTCCTACCCCACCCTCCAATCGCCGCTTTGCCCCAGTCACTCACTTTTCCACATGTCTATGCCTTCTTTCCCCAGGTGGGTGTGCAGTTCCCCAGGGCACAGATGGTCAGCCAGGAGGCATGTGTGGGGAAGCAGGCAGACTGGGGACTTTAAAATACTTTTGAAAGGTAAATGATGCACGTGGCAACAAATAGCAGTGCTACAAAAGCGTGCCTGGTGAAGTACCTCCACCCCGAAGCTCCCCAGCCTCTCTTCCTGCTGGTAACCCCCATTATCACTTTCTCCTACGTCCTTCCAGAATTTTATGACAGAGAAGTTTCAGGCAAATGTGATCATACTGTGAACATTGCTCTGCATCTCGTTTTCCCCCTTAATAGATCTTGGTGATTGTTTCATATGATTAACGTAGAGCTGCCTCATTCCTTATTAACAGCTGCATGGGTTTCCATGGTATGGTTGTATCATAATTGGATTATCCAGACCCTTATTTTTGGACATGTAGGCAGTTTCCAGTCTTTGAGAATGAACTTTTGATCCTGATTTGAATTTTATTTCTGCCTCCTGTTGGCTAATTGACATCCTCAAGCCTTTGTTTTGCCATCTGTGCAGTGGGAATAATTATACGTACCTTGCGGAGTTGGTGAGTATTAAGATTGATGCAGAAACGCAGCGTGGTCCAGCATGTGGCTCACGTGAGGTGCCGGGGTGGAGGGGAGCTGTTGATATCACACACTTAGGCTGCATTATTGATTGTGCTGTGCCCACTGCTGAGCTCGTCTTGGGCACCCGATGAATGCTTGTGAAAGATTTGGTTTCTGATTTAAAATACGGCACAATCACATTAATTTGCAATTAAGACGGCTTCAGACTCGTTGTTGGACTATGGTCATTTGAGATATATAATTCAGTCTGTCCTTACATGGGGTGCATGTCAGCACAGTGAGACCCCTGGACCCCTTACTTGCACAGAGCAGGTTCATAAGAGGTGTGTTTTGCTGTTTTGTTATTGCTGCTGCTGCTACTGCTGAGGGTGGCAGTTCTTTGAGGCGGGACTGCATCCTAGCCTCCTCAGCCACCCTCATAGCAGAGTACATAGTAGGTGCTCAATAAGTGCATGTTTTCTCCATCGCAGTGGGACTGGAGTCATAGTTGCCTGGAATGAAGTGAGGCTGGCTCTGAGCTGTCACCCCCTGGAAGCCTGACCCCGGAGTGATCCACTTCCACCCCTCATTGTGCACCGTGCACAGCACGTCTGTCCCCACACCCGGGCCAAGCAGAGGCTGCATGATGGCCCAGCAATTCAATTCAGGATCTCAGCATTCAGAAACTGGCCCCTACCCTTTGTTTCCCACTAAAAAGGAACAGACTTGCAGCTGAAAAAAGGTTTCACTCAGACGCTGTGGCCCTGCTTTGAGGGTTTTTTCCCACATTTAACACAGTTACGAGTAGGTTCAGTCCAGGAAGTCCTGCCTGCAGAAGGGGGCTTTGAAACGCAGGCCCGTTTGGGACAGGTGTCACCGTGGGCCACCGCAGAGCTGCTGCCATCTTCCTCAGAGGGTCACAGCCTGGTGTCATGGGAAGAACTGCGGCTCAGGGGTCTCCCAGCCCCGGGCTCAGTCCCGACTTGGCTGCTAGTTGGCTGTGACCCTGAGCGAGTCACTTCACCCCTGAGCCTGTTTCCTCATCTGTAATAGTAATAGAAATTTACTTTGCCACGAGCCATCAGGATCGTGGGTCATATATAGAAAGTGACTAGGCTGGTGCCTGGCACATAGAAGGTACTGAAAAAGGTAGGTTTAAAAATTGCCGGTTGTAACTATTACAGCTCCCGTAGGTTGTTAAAGTTACTTAGTTATGTGTTATTAGATGTGGAAATAATTATTGTTATTAAATTTGGGTCCACATTGTGAACTCTGAAGGATTCCACACAAGGGAATACATTGGTTTGGGGAGGTTTTTGACTCTTTTCTCTTTAGGATACGTGAAGGAAATGCCACCTGAGGTTCAGAGGCCACTGTGAGTTTGTCACAAATGAGCTGGGAGCGCTCAGCCTTCCCTGTGAGCAGTTTTAAAGGCTTCCAGCTAAATGTCTGGCTCAAACACTCTGTAGCTCCTGGTGGTGACTTGCCTGGTGAGCGTGTGTTCAGCACGGATGTCCAAGCAGGCGGTGTCCTCGCCAGCTGTGCCCACATGTGTGTTCAGCAGGGATGGGCTGTGCGGTGGTGAGCCTGAGGAGCAGCATCTGCCGCTGAACAGATGGTTGCTAGGCCTGGCTGCGGGCTGGCCGCCACTGGACCTTGGAGGAAAGGGAGTGAGGAAGAGACGGCCGGTCTCCATCTTCCTGGGACTAGCAGGGGTTGAAGGCAGGCCCCGGGCTTTAGGGCTGGAACGTGCTATTCAGCAGCCTGTGCAAGACCCACATTTTACAGGTGGGCGCTGAATGGACTAGAGAGCCGGGAGGACTTGCCCAAGGTCACCCGCTAATTAGCGGCAGAACCAGACTAAAACCCAGGCCTCCAATCCCTCCTTGACAGTGCACCTTGCCAGAAACAAGAGAGTAAGAATTCAGTGCAGTTTATGAGTCCATATTGAAAAGCCCGACATAGGTGAAGGAGGACGTAGGAGTTCAGGAGGAGAATGATGGGTGAGGGTGGAAGGGCCTTTGGAGCTTGGGTGGAATTTAGAATAGGTGCTCCCCACTCCCACATCCACACATAGGAAGACCTTCCATGGCCTCTCAGTGCCTCCCACGTGTCAGATACCCCCCTCCTGCTCAGACCACAGAACTAGAGGGGTTCAGTGCCGTCAGGACCAGACATAACTGATCTCTCCATTTACTACCTGGATGACCTGGGCATAGGTTTCCTAACTTCTCCGTCCTGTACAGTGGGTGTGATGCTGGGACTTCCCCATAGACTTGCTGTCGGCTGCGCACCTCAGACTTTCATGTGCCACTCACGTCAGCTGGGGATCTTGTTAAAAGCAGGTTCTGACTTAGCAGGTCTGGGGAGGGCCCCAGACTGCGTTTCTGACCAGCCCCTGAGGATGCTAACGATGCAGCCTGTTGAGGCACCAGGCAGCCTGTTTAGCCGAAGGGTTTCCCGAAGCTGGTGTCGGCACTGCCACTGCATGGAAACACCCTTAAATACAGCACAGCCGGACCATTCGTTCTCACCCCTGCCGATGGGCGTCGGCGGGACTGGCGGGGGTGCCGCTGGGAGGGGGCATAGGGCAAGGCCTCCACGGCAGCTCGTCGCCCACTCCCCACCATCCCCCCCGCCTCGCCCCACTCTGATCCTGCAGCCCAGCTGATCTGCCTGGGCCTGTGCCGACCTCTTTATTGGAAATGGCCTGCTTCCCGCCCCGCCCCCCCCCCCCCCAGCAAGGCCCAGGGTGGCCTAGCCTGGCTCTGCCCTCCGCCCCTCCCACCTGGCTGATGGGAGGGCAAGTCCTGTCCCTCAGCGGCCCAGCGGTGCCTTCTACATCCCCTCCCTTTCCCATCCAGCCCCACTTCCCTCATGTTCTCAGCTTTCCCAACCACCCCTGGACTCAGTTTATGGGACCCAAGTTCTCACAGTTGCTGGCGAGGGGTACCCAAGTGAATGCATACTGTTATCCATGAATTTCCCGCGAGGGCGACTTCATTTGGGAAGGGATTACCGCAAATAGAAACAGCTCTGTGGTAAACAGTCATCGCGTGAGCACTTAACAAGAGGCCAGGCGCTGCTCAGCATGGCGCGTGCGCCATCTGATTTAAACTGCCACAGCCCCATGCAAACGCCAGCGAGCGTTCTGTGCATGTTATCTCGTTCCATCCACGGATGACAAGGCACTGCTCTCCCACTTCACTCGTGAGGAGACTGAGGCTGAGGGGGGACGAAGAGCCCGCTCGTGGCAGGAGCTTGGCAGGCAACCATCCGGCAGCCTTGAACCCACGCCTCTCACCTCCGTGCCGCTCGGGGTCACGTGAGTCTGCCGTGGCTCTGTGGGTGGTCCCAGGCCTCGGCTTTCCTGTGCTCCGCAGAAGGGCTTCCCGACGCTGGTGCCGGCAGCTCCCACTGCCACAGCCTGTGAACACCCTTAAATACCGCACAGCCGGATCATCCGTCCTCACCCCTGCCCGTGGGAGTGGGTGCTGCTGGGAAGGCAACGCACGGAGCAAAGCACATTTGCAGGAGGGTGTTTAAACCGCTGGGAGAGCAGACAGCCTGCTGGGCTATGCCTGCGGCCAGGGAGCCGGCTGATTCTCCCCGTCTCCTCACTTGGTTAAGGCCAGGGGGCGGTTAGCATGAGTTATGGCCTAACCCAGACACTAATAAGGCTGCTTGTCTGAGGCCTTCCATAATTCAAGTTAAGGCTGTGCCGTTTAATGGCCCTTCTTCATCAGATCTTCCAGGACTTGGTGCCTCCTTAATGATTTATTTGCTTGGGATGAAATTAAGCCGAGACAGCGTGAGCTTGGAAAACACTGCCGAGCCGGTTCTCCCCAGTTCTTCATCCTCCGCAGCAGCTGCTTTCTATAAATAGAGCTGCGAGCCCCGCTTCGTGACCTGCCTGCTGGGAACCCCAACGGGTACAGGCTGCCCCATCCTGGGGCCCTGGGGCCCCACTTGACGAGGCACCTGAGGTCCCCATCTCTCACACCTCCAAGGCCCATGACCTCACCAGGGAGCACTGAGGGCCAGAGCTGCCAGCAGAGACATGGTCGTCTGGCTTTGGAGTCACTTAAGTAGAAGCGTTGACCCATTTGGATCCATTTGAGTCAATCCATTTGGAGCCGTAGCGGCATTCCAGATCTTGTCCCAGTTGTTGAGGTTTCTCCCTCAAAATGCATCCACGATGGTGTCCCAGGGTGAGGGCAGTTTTGCCCTAGTGTTTACTGAGGTGGACAGCTCGCTGCTTGTGGTCTGGGCCCTGCTGGGGGTGCCAGTGGGATCCCGGTCTTCTCCCTGAGGGGGGCTACCTCTGGGGTGAGGGGCCAGAGGCACAGCCCAGGGCCACTCAAAAAGCTCACCCAGGGGCCAAGCATCGAGAAAAGGGGAGGGACGTTTAGTTGAGGCTCCCTTGGAAATCCAGACCCCAGGAGATCCAAGTTGCCTGAGGGAAGGGGTGAGCGTAAGGTTGCATGTGTAGTGGGTGGGTCCAGGAATGAGTTGCTCTCAGGCACCCCACTGCTGCCTCCGCTGCACGTCTGGCCCAGACCCCCTCCCGTCCACCTGTGCCCCACCTCTCCTATGTCATCTCTGTTCCCTCATAATTTGGGTATCCCTTGGGGTTAGCTCACCAGGGCCCTGACCCCTCCTTGGTCCCTGACCGCTTCCGCCTCGCTGTTAGCTGGCACGTTGTTTTCCCAGGTCTTGGTTTAAAGTCCTGAGCGTCTCTGATGGGTCAGCGCTTCTCAGGTGCAGACAGAGTTTCCCACCTGCCCTCTGATTGGTGCCTCTGGGTCGGGTCCCACCTGCTGCTTCCCTTAGTTGTGGGGAATCCTGGAGCTGGTCACTTGGCACACTTGCCTGGACCTCAGCGACCCTCAGGGAGAGTGGGAGAAACACAGATTCTGGCTGTCTCTGAATCCATGGGCCCTGGATTCAGAGTGTGTGTGTGTGTGTGTATTATAAGCTTCCCAGTTGATGATGCCATCAACCCAGCACTGGCTGGAAGTCAGCTCCTTGAGATGCCTGGTTGGAAGGAGGCTGCTGGGGTGAGTAGGGGTGCAGAGTCATGTAGTGAGGGGTTGCTGGTGGCTAAGCAGAGATGTCCCAGGTTTACAGGTACTAGTTGTTGGGAGGTGCTTGGAAAAGGTGGGGGGGGATAGGTCCTTGAAGGAGCACTGTACTAGGAGCCAGGAAACCTGGCTGGGCCCCTCCAGCTGGGCAACTGGCTGTGTGACCTTGGGCGAATCACCTCGCCTCTCTGTGCCTCTGTTTCTCCATCACAGGAAGGAAGGGATTAGACAAGATGGCCCGGAAGAGTCCATTATTCATTGGTATCTAATATCCAGAGGCTGTCTGCACGTCTGATTTTTTGGATGACAAACTTTATACAGCTGTGCTGTGCAATACAGTAGCCACTAGCCACGTGTGGCTATTTACATTTAAGTTTAATGAAAATAAAGTTAAAAATCCAGTTTTTCAGTTGCGGTAGCCACATTCGAGTACTCCGTAGCCGCGTGTGGCTGGTGGCTACCATATCGGACAGGGCAGATGTAGAACATTTCCATCCTCGCCCGAAACTCTAGTGGACAAGCTGCTTTAGAGCCACTGGGAGGACTGGGGAGGCTCACGGAGAGGGCGTTGGCCACCGTTTCCGTCATGGGGCTCTTTCCATCTGGGGCTGCAAGGAGGTTCAGCTCTCCCATGAGTTAGTCATTCTAGGGCCCAGCTCAAGGATGGTGGGTCAGGAAGAAGATTCAGCACAGACGCCTGCGCAAGGGGAGTTGGGCAGCACACTACCAGGAATCCTTGGAGAACGTTGAAGGTCCTGGGTGGGGAGAGCCAGGAGGGGGGCAACACAGGAGGTATGCCAGGAATGCGAGGAGGAGGGCCTGGGGGACAGCAGGGGTCAGGAGCCCTGGTGGGGGGGAGGGGCAGCTGCACCAGAGAAGCAGGAGCCCAGGTACACCCAGCCGCAGGGTGGGGAAGCAGCAGAACCCCCTCGCTGGTCTGTGTCCTTGGGAGCATCCCTGAGCCCGCGGAGCCTCCACCTCGTGGGTGAAAGGGGAGGAATGAGAAAGAGGCTTGTTACAGAGATGAAATAAAACCAGACCCTTGAGATCCCTTCGTAAATGGTGGCCCGGATCGCGGTAGAGACTGCTTCACAAGGCACGGTTGAGTGTTTGTTTTGACTTGTGATCGTAGCTGCCCTCAGTGGTGATTTTAAGGTTCTGGGGTGTCTGTCCTGTCTCTCCATCTGGTCAGTAGGCTCTTTGGAGAAGCGGTGGGTGTGTTCTTCCCATGTCCCTGCAGCCCTGGGCACGCAGGCGGCTTCCGTCCGTTCTGTCCCACTGCAGCTGAACAGAACGGCACTGGTGGCCGCCATGCGGGGGCCGCCGGCTCTTCCTCCTTCCTCCTGACCTGGTGGCCCTTCGCCGGCACGTACTCATGCCCCGGGAGTTGTCCAACACTTTCCTTGTCCCTGACACATGTGTGTGTCTGCCTGGGTCTGGTTGTCATTTTCTGACCCCAGCCCCGCCGTGTATAAACAAACCAAGGGCAGAGGTCAAAGGCCAGAGCGGGGCTTTGCTGGCATCTCGCAAGGGGTGCACTTGGCAGGAAGTAGCCTGGTGTCTAGTTTCATGATGAAATGGGCTTTCATCTGCATTCCTCGCTGGGAGGTGACTTGACTGGCTGACTGTGGATGATGGATTGCCTGCTGCACCCCAGCCCTGGATGGGTTCATGGCTCAGGTCTGGCTCTGGCTTTTCATGAAGTCCCTACCAGGACACGCAGAACATAGAAAGGGGAGTTGATCCCCACCAGAGCCACCTGTCCCACCATATGGTTGGTGGGCTTCCCCACAGAAGTGGCTGTGAAGATAAGTCAAAGTAACCGTTTGCTAAACACTTCCCTGCCCCAAACTAAGTGCTTTATATATATGCAATTCCATTAAATCCTTTTTGGTGAGTCATGTTAACATCCCCATTTCATGGATAGGGAAACTGAGGCTGTGAGAGGCCAAATGGTCACAGGGTCAGAACTGGAATGTGGACCCTAGTCTCTCTGATTCCCAGGTTCAAATGTCCTGAAAGTCTCCTTCTTGCCTCTGGTATCTTCCATCTGATCACACTGAGGTTTTTCAACACCTGAAATGCTCCCTGCTCTCGTTGTTTAGCCTCAGCGTGATGATCTGAACTTCTCTAGGTGTGGGCTTAGGGCCAGGTGTTGCAGAGCTGTGTGACCTGAGCCAGCCACAGAACCCCTCTGAGCCCCAGGTGCCCTCACTAGACAGTGGGTGCACCTCACATATCCAAGAAACTGGAGTGGTGGGGTGCCAGGTACATGGAGGGGCCCAGGGGAACTGTGCTCCGTGGTTTCTGAGGAGACAGTCACTACTGTCCCCATGCTACCCACCCTCACCACCCCCGGTAGGACCCTGGTGGTGCCTCTCTTGATCCCAGGACGTGTCCAGCAGAGGACATGGGAAAGGCATCAGCCCCGCGTGGGCCCCGTGTTCTCAGCCTTCTGAGAGCACAGCTGACTCTGCCCTGGGAAGTGAGGGCTCTTAGTTGCACCCCTTTCTCGGGGCAGACCCAAGGAGATGGACCTTGTATGTGGCCTCCCTCACCAGAGCCGGCTTCTCAGCACCTCTGTCACAAGAGTGGGCCCCCAGTGCTCAGGCCAGCATTCACATCCCACCAGGCAGATTTCACCTCCGCTTTTGCCTGTGTTGTGCCTCCTGCCTGGATGCCGTCTTCTCCATCTCCATCTGCCCAGAGCTTTCCTTTCTCAAGGCTCAGAGAGATGCCAACTTCGTTCGTAAAGCGCTCCCTAAAGACCTCAGTCCGCACTGACAGCTCTGCTCTGTGCTGCTGGAGCGCACTTGGGTGGATGGAGGGTGTGCGGGGCTTTACAACTCAGAAAAGTTGAAGGCACGACCACATTCTTAGTGACCAGCCCTCCGACGCCTCTCTCCGTGGCTCCTCTTCCTTAGACTCTGGCCCCCCAGCTTGCCTCTCCTCCTCTGAACTCCGGAATCCTCTGGGGTCCCTGCAGAGTAGAGGGAAAGGCTCTGAAGTCAGGCAGAAAGCCCGGGTTTGAATCCTAGCTCCGCCATTCCGGGCTGCGGCCTCTCTGTGCTTCCCCTTTGGTGTCATCACCTGCAAAGGGCAGCTAACGATGGCCGTGCTGGAGGGTGGCAGAGAGAGGGCAGGGAACCTGTCAGCTTGGCAAGCCCAGCTCAGCGCTGGAGGGGGGCTGCCCTGGAAGGCTCTCACGTGGATTCCCTTCCTCTCCCAGATAGGAACAGCCTGAGATACAGCGCTGAGTAGACAGTGGGCACACAATAAAGACTTCTTGGCTCTTCCAATACTTTCTTTTGCCATGTTTCTCTGTTAAAAGCACCCTGAGGTGCTCGAGGCTGAGAGCAGAAGCGCGGTGCTCGCTCAGCCTCTGAGGGGGCCCCTGCCTGGCCCTTCCCTCCTCCTCCCCCACCACCCCTGCCCTGGCCTCCCTGTGCCCTCCCTCCATGCCGCCTGGGCGGCTGCACCGGCCTATAAATCAAACCTGTCCCTGGAGACCTCTGACCCAAACCAGATGGCTGTACAACGCCAGCACAGAGTAGGCTCAGCTTCCAACAATGCCTGACCGCCCCCCGCTGCCTGACCTGGGGCCTTGGAGATTCTTTAGGCAGCTGCCCTGTCAATCACTACCAATTGGTGATCCAGGCCTGGCAGCAGCTGGGGGCCATGACCTCAGAGAGACGCTTAAGAGACTGTCTTGGAGACATTCCATTAAGCCATATATAAAGATCTCTTGAGGGTTTGTGGTGTCTACTTTCTGTGCCACAGGCAGTAGCCTGGCCCAATAGCCTGAGCTGGTATGCTCTGTGCCACTGTCTGCCTCCTCCTCCTGGAAGTCTTCCCTGGCTAGAGCCACTGCTGGAGCTTCTGTAGCAGAGCCTGTCTGACCCTCCAGACACTCATTCAGACACTGTTCATTCTGTCTACAGCCTTTCACTGTGCTTCCTTGCCTGGGCCCATGGGGACGCTTGGACATTGCCTTGCTACCAGGAGCCCCCCGAGACAGCTATAGATAATTACAGGACAGGGTGAGCAGGGCACCCAGAGCACCATAAGAACTCAGAAGGTGGATGCACTATAGCCTGGGAATCCAGGACAGCTTCTCTAGGAGGAGCACTTGAGCTGTCTTGAAGGATGAGTTGGAGTTTGCCAACTAGAGGAGGGGGAGAGTGTGTTTCAGACAGAAGAACGGCATGCGGCAGGTACTGGCTCGGGGTGCAAAGCAGCTTGATAGATTCAGGGGCCTGCAATTTGGAGATCATGCCAGAAGTACACCTGGAGGATGATTGAGGGTTAGAGGTATATCAGTATGAATTAGGTTTGATTGTGTGCAACCCCAAATCCCTAATAATAGGCTTAAACACGAGTAGAGGTTCATTTCTCTCTCACTTAAGACAAGTCTGGAAACAGGCAATCCAAGGATATTGTGGGGCTCCAGGAGGTGATCAGCACCTCAGGCTCCACCTGCCTGCTGCTCTAGCTTCCCGGCTTGTGATTTTCATTCTCTAAGTTACCTCATGGTCTCAAATGGCTGCCAGACCTCCAGCCTTGGCACCTACATTCCAGGAAGTAGGATGGGAAAAGAGCAGGAGGGCACACTGTCTCTCTTTAAAAGGATGTCTCAGAAATACCCTACTATGCTTCTGCTTATAGCTCAGTGGTTAAAACATCACATACCACTCTTAGCTGCAAGGAAGCTGAGAAATGTAGTTCTGACCAATAGGTGCTGACTAGAACATTGTTCTGCAAAGGATCCAGAGGCCCTGCCTTGCCTCTGTGGGAAAGAACACTGCTCGATTAATGATGTCTGCCTTCACTGCGGGCATGGAGCCAACAAGATGCATCCCAGTGTTTGTCTTGCTGGTCTGCCGCCAGAAGCTCCTCTCCCCAGGGATTCCCAAGGTGTTTGGTGCAATTCCTGCAAACAGAGCCAGCCACATGGCCAGCCACTCTCCAAAGCCCCAGAGCTGAGCAGAATTCTGGGTGAAGGGTTTCTTGGTGCTTTGCAGTCTGATTTTGTGTCTGATCTACAGCGTCCTTAAGGCATCCATTGCGCTTCGGCAAGCCTAGAGTCTGCAGAATGGGCCGTGCCGTTAGAGCATGGACTTGGAGGACAAGAAAGGAATACAGTGTCACTAAGGTAACTGCAGCCTCATCCCCCAGTGAGAGCTTTTCCAGAAGGTAATAATAGAGAAAGAGTTTGAGGAAAGTTCTGAGCCATTTTATTTCACAGCTGGAAGTGCATTGTCTCCTGGTTTAATTTCACACCTGCTGTGTGTCAGAGCCCCAGTTTCCTTAGCTGTGAAATGGGGTTAATACTACCTGTCTTCAGGGGTTGCTGGAAGGATCGCATGTAACAAAGGAAGGCAAAGCAGGGAAGAGACACAGAGGGTAGCAGTTAGGAGCACAGGCTCTGGCCTCAAACTGCCTGGGTTCCAATTCTGGCCTTGCTGCTGGTATATGTTACTTAACCTTGTGTAACCTTGTGTGTGATAACTTAACCTCTCAGTTCCTTTGTCTCCTTATCTGTGAAATGGCGATGATGATAATAATAGTACCTACCTTGAAGGGCTGTTGTAAGGCCCATACGTGTCATAATATACACATAAAGGGCTTACACATCTGGCACACGGTGTGTGTGTGTGTAAGAGGTAACGGCTCTGAAGAGCACAGTCTTTGTGACCAGGCAGGTGTGGGCTAGGATTCTGGGTAAATTACTCCTCTGGGTCTTAGTTTCCTCATTTGTAAAACAAGGCTAATAGGACCTGCCTTGCAGGGTGAGGATTAGTGACAGAATAGCTGTAAAGTGACACATAGGACACACTCAACGAGTCAGCACTATGGTGGCAATTATAATAATGAGACCGTGTCCCAGGCTCTGTTATCAGCATCTTTTCCCCGTAAGGACACTAGACAACTAGGTTGCTAGTGACATTCCTCCTGGGGAAAGTGAGGCCTAGGGACTTGCCCAGGGTCACTCAGCTGGTGAAAAATGAAGCCGAGCTTTGACCTCCCGGGTCAGCTGACCCGCAGCCTGTGCTGTCTTACGTGGGAACATTGGTCCTGAAGAGGAGCAGGCCTTGGGTTTAAGGGGGGGACGGGCTGGGCGTGGAGGTTGCCCAGAGCTTCAGGGACAGCTGCCCCAGAGGTGCCATGCGACACAGAGGACCAGGGCTTCTGAGCCCTTGTAGTCAAATTCGCCTGCAGGACCCTGACCCTTGCTCGGAGCACGAGCTCTCTGGGCCTGTCTCAAAGAAGGGCTGTCCTCGTGGGACTCCCGTGGCAGGCAGTGTGGACGGTGGTGGGGCAGCAGGCGTGCGGCTCGCTCCCTCAGAGTTGAGATCCGCAGGTAGACAGTGGGAGGCGAGGGAGGGGCTGGAGGAGCATGTGAAAGCCAGGTGTCCAGAGGATTCCGCATTAGCGGGGTGGGGGGGGTATTGTGGACGGGGGGCAGACAGGACGCCAGCAGATGGTGGAGGGAGGTAGGCCACGTAGGGAGGTGGGCCCAGGGGAGGGACCCAGCAGGAGGCGAAAAGTGCCGGGTGTGCTCTCGGGGCCCCCAGTTTTGGGGCCCCAACAGTGTCAGGCACCGTGGCAGCTGCTTCACATCCATGTCCTTGTTTGATCCCCAAATTGTCCTGGGGAGCAGGTGTGACGTACCCATTTTCCAGGTAAGGAAGCAGAGGCTCCAGAGGCGAAGGGGCTTGCCTGGGCTGGCCGGGGGCAGCAGAGCTGGACCTGGGCCCAGAGCCAAGTGCCAAGCCCACCTGCCGAGGCTGGCGGGGGGGGGGGGGGGGGGGGGGGATGGTGAGTGTCCCCAGCCACCTCCTTGAGGAGTCCCTGCCTTGTCTGTGGGGGGGACCCGGGTGCTGGGATACTTCTGCGCTTACAACCTTAAAGGATAGACTTTTCTTTAGGAAGCCAAAGTTTGGTCGTGCTCAGTGAGCAGGAAAATGGAAGTGACCCCGGGGCAGAGATTTAAGGCCCTGTTGGCCCCTTGGGCAGTACCGTGTTTAATAGCTGGGACGGAGGCAGCGGTGTCGGCGGTAAATCCGCTCTGTGCCGTGGGGTGGGGGGCCGCCCTCCCCTCTGAGTTCCATCTGGACCTCAAACTCCTTCCCAAGCCTGGCTTGGAAGTGGGCCGGCGGCCGGCCATCCCCCTGCCCTGGACAGCTGAGCTACTAGCACCAGCTCCAAGGGGAGGCGTCCCCCATGCTACATGGGGACACACAAAGAGGGGACAAAGTTACAGGCACCGCACTGACACACACTATAAAAAATAATGCTGGAAGGCTGTGCTCCAAGCAGGTTATCTAGGTGGCGGGAGAAGAGGTGAATTTCCTGCTTCTTTGTGCTTAATGTCCTTTCCAAATCAACACTTACAAAAGGATAGAACTGTGGAAAGTCTAACGCTTTCTAACCATCCCCATTTCCTATTTGATTCCTGGGGTGCCCACCCCCCATCCCCTCCACCCCACAGTGGCAGGCAGTCCCAGGCCTGGTGCTTCCTGCAGGGCAGGATCCATCCGCTCTGCTCTCCCCAGAGCTGCAGGTGGCCACGCAGCTGGGCACAGGTACAACCTTGAGGGCTCCCCTCAACCATTGGGAGCACAGGGGTCAGCGGATAAGTGTCCCTGGCTCCCCAGCCTCCAGTGGGGCAGCTCTGAGGCGCATTCTACACAGCTGCTCAGAGGGTCCGAGCACGAGCCCCCGGCTGTGTCCACTCATTAACACTCCCTCTCTAGTCTTCCTCCCTTTCCTGTTTCACTCTCCCCTCTCCCTCACTTTTATTTCCTGAGATTGCCTCCCCCCAAAACTACCGGCACCCAAAGCCTCGTCTCAGGGGAACCCCAACTAAGACAGGCCCACTCTGACCACTTTCTTGTAGAGCATCTCAGATGTGTTCTAGGCATACACAAGTGCATCTGTATCCGTATCCAAATACTGATTTCCAGATTCCTGTCTTGTTCTGTTTATGCTTATGCCATCTACTCAATAAATTTACTGAATAAACTAAAAAAAAAAAATCCACAAATGGGACCATTCTGCAACGTGCTTCCTTTGTGACTGGATGAGACACTCAGGGGGATTTCAGGTGCCGGTCGGTGCACCTAGGAGCCCTTCCTGGCAACCTCGATCCTGTTTATGGGGGCATCCACATCCACAAGAGTGGGACCAACCCCAGCTAGAGGTTACTGGTCCTCAAGGAAAGGGAGTGTGGGACAAATCCTCCTCTTCGTCCAGCCGGTCAGTATGCACTGTCCAAACACTGGCTGAGCCTTCTCTACCTCCCCCAGCAGGCCAGACCTGGGCAGCTGCAAAGATGGGCTGATATGGTCCAGTCCGTATGTCCAGCAAGAGTAGGACAGTCTAGTAGGAGCCCCAGGTTCCCACAGTCCTCAGACAGGGACAGAGGGCACACAGGGGACGCAGATATCCAATCAAGGAGGGCTCTGCAGAGGAAGGGACTTCTGCCAGGTTGGGTAGAGCCTGAAGGAGCAGGGCAGGCCACGGGGGGCTGCTAGAGCGAAGGTGTGGAGGTGTGACAGACGGGGTCGGGGGAGGGAGGGAGAGTAGGACGGTGAGCACGTGGGGTGTTTCTAACAACTGACCCTGTCATTTTCCTCGACTGCAATGACTTCTTTACGCAGACTTTCACAAGCAGGTCTGTGTGCGCCAGCGGCCTCAGGGTCAGGAACCAGATGAGATGATGAATGCACTTGGACGGAAGCCCTTACCTTATTCCGTAGGGAATTTGCCAAAAGCCAGTTATCTTTGAAAAACCAATTTTCAGGGATTTCACAGAAATCTTTTCAGAATTTGTGGATGTTGACAGCTCTGCCACTAATCAGCTGGCTGACCTGGGGAAAGTCACTTTAGAGCCTGCTTGGAACTGCTCTTCTTGTTTCTTCAAAGCAGCAAGTGAGATGTAGGTATATCTACTGTGGGAGGGACGGGGGCATTCATGAACACCAGTCTTGGGTGATGCTGGCCACCCACCCCTTTTTTCTGCTCCTGCTGCCCTTCTAGACTGTTCATAAATTGAGGGGAATACTAAGCAGAACACTTTCTCTCTCTCTCTTTCTCTCTCTCCCTCCCCCTCCACTGCCTCCCAGATTGGGAATATACTTAGGGTCAGCCCAGAATTTAGACCCCAGTTCTACTACCATGGGACCCTGGGCAAGTAATTTTTAAAAAATTCATTCTGCACATATTAATTGAGCACCTCCTACTATCCCATGCACTGGGGATACAGAACTGCAGGGACAAAACAGACAAAAACCCCTGCCCTTATGAAGCGTATATTTTAGTAGGTGGAGATAGACAATCAGCCAATAAGTGAATCGTAAACTGTTAGCTGGTGATATGTGCTATGGAGGAAAATAAAGCAGGGACGGGGCTAGAGTGTGTTGGGGGAAGTTGGAGTTTGCGATTTTTAAATAAGGTGGCTGAGGAAGGCTTTGTTGAGAAAGTGACATTTGAGCAAAGAACTTGAAAGAGGAGCGGGAATGAGCCATGTGGGTGTATCTGGGAAGAGCTCTCCAGGCAGAAGTAACAGCAGGTGCAAAGGCCCTGAGTCACATGGTCACATGTGCTGGAACTGAAAGATGAAGGGAAGAGGCACAGGGGGTGAGGCCAGAGAGGAACCAGGCGGTAGGGGGAGGCAGACCAAGTATGACCTTCAGTTTTCTCTCTGAACGAGATGGGGAGTCACTACAGAGTTTGGGGAAGAGGAATGACCTGATTTGCCTTAGGTTTCAGCCATCACTTTAATTGCAGTCTTGGGAATAAATTTTTTGGGGGGGTGGGGGTAAAAGCAGGGAGGCCAGTTAGGAGGCTGTTTCAATACAAATGAGAGACGCTAGTGGCTTGGATCAGGATGGTAATGGCGGTGATGAAAGGTAGCTGATGCTGGATGTATTCTGAAAGTGGGACCAACACTTTCTCTTTTCGAGAGAAAAAGAAAAGTCAAAGAGTCAGGGATGATCCCCAGGTTTGGGGCCCAGGCAACTAGAAGGATGAAGGTGCCTTTATCCAAGATGGGCAAGACTGCAGGTTGCGGGTGGTCGTCAGGAGCTGGACTTGGGACATGTAAGGGTTGAGATGCCCATCGGGCATCCAAGAAGAGGTGCAGTTGGATATGGAGTGCAGGGGAGAGGTCCGTATAGATATAGATGGCTTTTGTAACCATGACACAGTGTGAAATCCCTGGGGAAATGGATGTAGCTACTAAAGAGAAGAGGTATCAGGACCAAGCCCTGGGGCACCGTAATGCTTGGAAACCAAGCCTCAATTTCTCCTTCTGTAAAACAGGGATGAAAACCATAATTACCTCCTAGGGGCTGTTGTGGAGATTATGTGAGATGGTGCATGTAAAGTCTCTAATAATAAATGGCATAGAGTAAGAGTACCATAAACAAGCGTTGTTATTAATGATAGAAATTATTGTCTCAGCAAGCATAATGCCTCTTACAGGTGCTTTTCAACTTTTAAATCCACTTTCTATGGTTTTTGACCCTCCAAAGTGTCCTGAGCAATAAGACAGGACATACTTAGCCCCATCTGGCAAGTGAGAAGCCTGCAGTTCAGAGAGTTTTAAGGGAGGTGCTCCGCTCTCCCCTGCATGTTAGTGACAGAGCCCGGGCTCGAGTGCAGACCCCAGACTCCTGCTTCTCTGATCTTTCTGCCACAGCCTGTTAATGCTGACAAACGACTTAATTAAGCAGAGCAGGTGCTGCTTGCCCTCGAGAATGTGGACGCCAGCTCTGCTTGGGACAAGCTCCCATGGCAGTGCCCACCGCAGGTATTGCCAGGGGCCCAGGTTCATGCTGAAAGGCCAGGGGACACAGGCTGAAACCTACAGCGATAGTGACGGGGCAGGACAACCTCCTTTTGTTGCAGAACTTCCTTTTGAAAAGCAGCTGCAGAGGTAGGGCTTATTCACATCCTAGCTAATTCAGCAAAACTGGCATTCACTAGAGCCGGCCCACCCAGCTGCTGCTTGTCTCAGTGGTCAGTGTGTCGTCCGACCCAGCAGGAAGCAAACTTTGCGAGAAGCCATGAACCCAGAGTTAGCAGTATGGGGACGAGGGGCCTGGGGTGGCATTGAGTCAAGCTGAGCGGGGTTCACATCTCAGCTTCCTTTGTCCCCAGCTGGGAGCCCTGGTGCAGGGTATTTCACCTCTTTGAGCTTCAGCTTCTTCTTCTGCAAGGTGGGGCGGGGGGCTTGATTCTTAGCATCATTCATGAACTGGAAGTAAAGAATGTGGTGCAAAACAGGACTGGATAACTAATAGATGATATCATTATGGGCAAACAAAAGGAAGACTTCCAGGGTGAAATCAACCTGTGCCCAACCAAGCCCTGCTCCCTCACTAACCACATCTTCTGTTCTCGACCATCACGGAGGGGTGATTAGGACATAGTGCCCTGAAGGCCTTCATCACCGTTACAGTTAGCACCTCTGCGGGCCCCTGTGCACCAGGAGTGAGGCTTGAGGCTGGGACGCAGCAAGACTCTGCTGGAGCAGCCCAGGCAGCTGCTGGCTTTGCCATGCATTGCCCATGAGTTGGTCCTCTGGAGGAATGGCTGGCAAGAGGGCTCAGTCCCCTGCTGTGGGGTTCGCAGCATCTCCAATGGCTTCCCAAGCTTGCTGACTGCTTGGGGTGATCGTCTAGCCCTCAGCTCCCCGGAACAGGAAGAGCAGGGAGGAAAACAGGCTGGGTGAGCAGCCCGGCACCGACCCAAGGCAGGGAGAGAGAGGAGGCATTGCCCCCTCCACCCGGAGGGAGCCCCTCCCTGTGCCAGCATACACTGGCTATCTTATCAACTCCTTCACCCCTGCTCCACTGCAGGGAGGGGCTGCTCTCCCTTATTAAGAGGCTCAGAGAGGTAAAGCAACTTGCCCGGGCTGTTTCCAGGACAGTCTGATGCTCGGGCTTGGGCTCCTCCTCCTCCGTCTCCCTCCCTCGGCCCTGCTCAGCAGGGGCTGTGGGCCGCACTGTGGCTCTGAGCAGAGGGGTGGCGTGGGGTGCTGAGCCTGACCTGCCTGGAGATGAAAGGTGCCAGGACCCCCACTCAGAGGCGGGAGAGGAGGTCAGGAGTCTGGGCAGCCCCGCGGATGCGGGAACATTTGCAGAGGTCACTCAGGGAGATGAAGCGGTTCCTTTTCATAATAGAGTCTGTAGGGAGAAATCAAGGCTTCTTGGAACTTAAAGCTAAAAATGCCAGCTGGACATAATGACAACAACAACAATGATAAAATATGTAGTCATGCCATATATTGTGGTCAGCACTTTTCATAGTGTAAATCTTCCCAGCAATCTGCTGCGCGGATGTTACGTCCTTTTCTACTTTGTAAATGAGGTAATTGGGCTCAGAGAGGTCACTTAACTCGCCCAAGGTCACCCAGCCAATAAGTGGCAGAGCCAGGATCCAAACCAGAGTCTCTCTCATTCCCAAAACATGCTTATTCTGCTACACTAACTGAGGTGTAATTTAATTCATCAGAAGGTTCCACCTTAGGTGACAAAGAGGAGGCCCAGAGAGGTTAACCCGCGCTCGAGGCCCCAGTGGATTAGTCACAGCTGGGGAAGCTTCCGGATCTCCAGAGCCACCTTGCCGCCCTGCGGTGCTGGAGGAGAGCTGTGTGCCAGCTGCCAGGCCCAGCTGCGCCCTCCCCTCCCCCCTCCTCCCACACACATCGATCACACACATACACATTTTCATGAAGCAGCTCAACCTCTGCAAGAGGGCCCAGACAGGAAGCCAAGGGTCCTTCTTACCAGCTGGGTATGAAGAGCCATGTGCCTACTTCCTCAGCCATCCAGAGCCTGAGCCACGCCTTGCTGAACTCGGGCCAAACAGCCCCTTCCCCTAATACCACATAACCCTCCTGTGTGACCTTGGGCAGTCTTGGCCATGTTCTGGGCCTCAGTTTCCTCTTCTGGGAAGTGGGGGGTAGCGGCACCTCCCCCCTGGGATGTCGGGGGGCTTTAGTGCGGTGGTGTCTATAAAAAAAGGCAGCCAAGTGTCCGGCATGCCGTGGACGTTGAACAAATGCCACCCGGCCTGGCCTGGTTCCCTTTAGTTACTGGTAGCTGGGCACGCTCGCGCTGTTTCTAGAGCAGTGTCTGCAGCAGCCTGGCTGCCCGGGGCCCGGTGGAGTCCAGTGGGCACCCTCTGCAGCTGGCACAGCTCGTGCCCATCTTCCTCCTCCTCCTGTGGCTCCCACCGGCAGCCCCTGTTGTCCCGCCCGGGCGTCCCCACGCTGACTGGGCGCTGTCCACCCCTCTCTCCACCGCGGTGCTGCACACAGTAGGTGCTTGGGAACTTGGTGAATCACGGAATTTGTGCTCTGGCCCCGGGCAGGTCTGTGCTGGCTCCCACAGCGCATCCCGAGGAGCGACTCTGCCGGCCCTCACCAGGCCAACGTGGCCGACGGGGCAGTGGGGCCGCCCAGCTGCTCCCTGGTCCTGCCTCATCTTGTGAGGGTCCCTCTGCCCACAGTGCCAGAGCAGATGCGGCATTATTAGAGATCTTGAGTTCCAACAGGTGGGCAGCCAGGAGACCCTTGCAGGCAAGTCTGGGCTGAGTCTGTGCCTGGATTCAGGGAGCCTCCTCAGAGGCGGTGGAGCTGCACAGCTGCTCCCTGCACACACTCTGTGCCCTGAGCCCAGGGAAGGGCGAGCAGAGCAGGGCAGGCTTCTCGGAGGAGGCAATTTTTGAGTCGGCCTGAGGAGAACACGGGTTGGATCTTGCGCTTGCTCCTGACCTTTTGTTTAGCCCATCCCAAAAGTCCTGCAACAAACAAGTGGAAACCACTCGCCTGGTAGGGCTGAGACTGGAGGAGGCCCCATCACTCTCGGCCGACCCTCCGGGCCCCGTGGCCTGAGCTCTGTGCCTGCCCCAGCGCTGAAACCTCCCTCTGGCCGTGGGCCCCGGCTGGCCACCCACTGCCCTGGAGCAGCTGCAGTCACTCTCTAGAGGGGCGTTGTGAACACCCCAGTTCCCTCGCCCCTCAGGTGGGGTCACCCTGAGTGGGGCTATGCCCCCGGCGCTCACGGCAGTAGCTGAAGTAAGGGCACTCCCCTCCTGGTGTCACCTCCACCCTCCTGCCCGTGACTCTCTTGTCCCCGACCCGACACTTTTTCTCTGCAGCTGCACTTTCCTTCTCAGAGAACAGGGGGGATCTAGCAGCGTCCTCACAGGGCACCAGGGAAGCATTTTACGAGAAAGTGTGTCAGATAAAGTCTTGACTATCTAACTATATATTCTTGCTGCCCGACAGGGCGTGACCAGTCTGTCCCCACTTGAAGAGCGCCCCCGGCCCCTGTCTTGGGCCTGCCTGGACGTGGCAGGGGGGACGGGAGACCCGGGCAGGCGGGGACCGCTGCCCGGCGTGATGCTAGGTGTGCGGGTGATCCTGCAGCCCCTGCAGTGCCCCGGGAGGGACCTGCTCCACGGCAGACTGCAGAGGGCATGTTCAGGAAGGGATTTCCGGGCTACTCCGAGGCGGAAAATTTGAGACTGTAAGCTCCTCAACAGCTGTGTCCTCTGTATTGTTTGGGCCGCTGCCTGGAGCACCATGGCTACAGGATGAATACAAATGCATAATGGAAGGGGCTGTCCTGGGGCTCAGAACAGACTTTTTCATTCCTCGCTCCCCCAGCTGCTCCCTTCCCCGGCTCCCCTGAGACTGTGCTGGGACTTGATGTTGTCAAAACTCATATAAATCCTAATGTCATCTGGCTCTGTTGACTGCAAGGCCCCAGACATCAGGAGGAAGGAGGGAATTTTCACTTTTCTCTGTGAGGGGAGTGACTGGGGAGGGCCCATGCCTACCCAGACTTCCTGGGAAGCAGCTGGGACCTGGCATGCTGGAACGGCACGGAACCCTCGGTGCCCTGTCCCCCCGGAACATTTTAGGTAATCTGCCCACTGCTTTCGGCTTAGAAGGCTGGGCGGGGCCGGGGGTGGGTGTGCGTAACCCAGGGCTGGCACTGTGGACAGAGGAACTCTCACAGGATGGGGAAGGACCAGGGAGCCGATGTGGCATTATTAGAGATCTTGAGTTCAAACTGGTGGGCAACCAGGAGACCCTTGCAAGCAAGTCTGGGCTGAGTCTGTGCCTGGATTCAGGAATCTGTAAGAAGAGCATCGACGGGGTAGAAATAACACCCAAGGCAGAAGAACTGGAGGCATCTTCTGCCTCAGTCAGAAGCTTCTTATATGCTTTCCTCTGGAAGGGGAAAACCTAGGATGTGATGACCACCCGGGGCCAGAGGTGGAAGCAGCTAAGTAGGTTAATAAGACAGCAAGTGAGTTTAGTGGCCAAAGGAGGTAGATGGTATGATGCATAGTCAGGGCCTCTCCAACCCAAGTTATAGTGGGACCTCGCCTCCTTTCATATGGACCTCATACTTCTTTTGATGTGGCCTCTGTTAGTCTTAGCTAACTGAGCAGGCAGCTCTCATTGTCCAGCCTCAGGGAGCTTGTGACTCTCTTTCGTGGAATATCATGTCACAGAATAATATTGTCACAGAATATTATTGTCACAGAATAATATGTCCTGCCAGCCAGATTTACTTCCAAGGCCTAAGAGCAGGACTTTATAGGAATCCCTGATGGGTTCCATCCTATGGCACTATGCCAGATAGTTTCATAGACTATGGAGGGCATTTGGGTTTCTAATTTCCTGCTCGGTATTATCTATCATTTCCAGCTTGTGCTGCTTACACAGGTGGTAACATCATCATAACAAACATGTTAAAAATGCACAACATCCTACATTAAATATAATGAAGGTGTAACTGTCAGCTGAGTTGCACTTGACTTCTTGACACAATGCTTTTTTTTTTGGTAAATATTTAATTAACATGTATTAATTTTAATTTTGCAACCTTCTTTCAGTAGCTTTTGAATCAATACATTCACCCTAGTTCTCAAACATTTTTTAAGGCCCTTGAAAAATTTGTGGTCCAGAGCCTTGTGCCTGACGTGCCCCATGGTAGAAACAGGCCCATTGTCTTCTCCCCTCTTTCCTGGTCAGCTGCATCAGTGTCCTGGCTGACCTTCCTGTCTCTGGGTCCCCTGTCCTCAACCTGGTGTCTTTGGTGCATGGCTTCCAGCTTATCACCCTGAAATACCATTTCTTTTTGTTCCATTCTCTCTTGAAAGTCTGTGTTGGTGGCCAGAACGAGGCCAGACCACTCAGCCTGCAGGGGGGACTCCCCATCACTAGCTCCCAGCCCCTGTGTGACCCAGTGACCCTCTGCCCTAACGCAGGCCATCCTTGAAGTCAGGCCAGGGCCTTCGTTGACTCCTGGGCCCACGATGCCGATTCCTCCATCTCCTCCACTGCTGCTCTCACCCACCCTGAGAAGGGGAAGAGCTTCAATGATACCATCCTGGGCCCACGACCAAGGCTTTGAAACAAGAGAGACTGTGTTTCCGAGGCTGACCACCATCTCTCGGAAGACTCACATTTCCCAAAGTCTTGATCCTTTCTTGGGAGCATCTCTTAAGGTCTCTTCACTTGGACTTTCTGCTTGTCTCCCATGAAGGACGTGGACTGGCCTCTCTCTGTTAGGCGAGGAGGGATGGGTCGGGGATCTGCAGGCAGCTCTATTAGGGAGGGAGGACCAGATGGGGAGCTGGGGTGTGGCTAGTGCCACGAACACAAGGCCAGGGGGCCTCTGATTGGGTGGCAGAGTGGTAATATTCAATAGTTAAATTAATTTTACTTGTTTTTTTGGCTGCATTGGGTCTTCGTTGCTGCGCATGGGCTTTCTCTAGTTGCGGCGAGCAGGGGCTATTCTTCGTGGTGGTGCACGGGCTTCTCATTGCGGTGGCTTCTCTTGTTGTAGAGCACAGGCTCTAGGCACGTGGGCTTCAGTAGTTGCAGCACACAGGCTCAGTAGTTGCAGCACGTGGGCTCTAGGGTGCACGGGCTTCTGTAGTTGTGGTGCACAGGCTCAGTAGTTGTGGCCCACGGGCTTAGTTGCTCCGCGGCATGTGGGATCTTCCCGGACCAGGGCTCGAACCCGTGTCTCCTGCATTGGCAGGCGGATTCTTAACCACTGCGCCACCAGGGAAGTCCTAAATTAATTTTAAAATAAAAATAATATTGATAATAAATTATTGTTAGTAATAGTGACCTTTCAGTGAGTACATTTGAGACCCTGTTCTGAGCACTTTACATACATAACCTTCTTAAGTTCTCACGATACTCACATGAAACAAAAACAGGCTCAGAACAGAAGCCACAGGCGTCCAAGGCCACACAGGCTGGGAGGACAGCCCAGGTCTGTCTGGCTCTCAAATCCATGCCCTTCCTTCTCCACCAGACCACTTTCTTACAAGCAGCAGCTTTTTGCCGATTCTTGGAGAAATGCAGCATTCCATTGATCCATCCGTCTAGGCCTTCACCAGGACCACATGGTTTTAATTACTGTAGCGCTATGATTAAAAATCTTTTAATAGCCCGTAGGACTGCTCCTGCCTCATTATTCTTTATTTTAGTGTTTTTCTGTTTCTTCTTTTGTGTTTACTTTTCCAGACAAACCTTAGTTAATCATTTTGGTAAGGTCCCCCAAAACCTGAAGGTATTTTAATTGAGATCATACTGCATTTATAGGTTATTTTAGGGGATAATTGGCGTTTTTGAGTTATTGAGTACTCCTCTGCAAACATAAAATGCCTTTCCATTTATTCAAGTTTTCTGTCATGTCCTTTAGTCTGATTTAAATTTTTATTCTTACAAGTCTTACGCATATCTTGTTATGTTTAGCCCTAGGTATTTCATTTTTTTTGTAGTTATTATGGAAGGAATCCTATCTTCCGTTATATTTCCTAGCTGATTCTGTGTCTAGTGGGAAGCTGCTGATTTTTGATTACCAGTGATTTTCTGCTTCACTGAATTCATATTTCTCTAGTAGGTTCCCTTCTGATTCTCTTGGGTATTGTAGGTATACAAGCATATTGTCTGCAGATAATGACAATTCTTCTTTCTTTCTCTTACTAATTATTTGGCCAGTACTTCTAGAAGAGTGCTAAGTAGTGG